>NC_136063.1:58353403-58953403 GCF_964261635.1 Lissotriton helveticus | reverse complement strand
TTAACAAGAGTAACATTTTGCAGATATTATTTAGCCATGTCCAGCGATGCTGAGGAGGTGAAGCCTATGTCCAAGTTTTCAGTCAACAGGACTCATCTCTTCTTAACCTTGGATAAGCCTCACCGACTCTGTGTCTCCTGCTCATACTTAAATGTACAGGGGCAGATTTATGCTAAATGGCGCATCCCCACGGATGCACCAGTTAATGTGCACCGCTGCTCTGCCAGCCATAGTGTGCCGAATTTACAATGTGGAGCACCATTGAGCAAAAACAGCACAGATGCGTCACACATCTGTGCCACAAAAGCAGCACATTGCAGGAATCACGTCATAAGCGCAACATGTCTACTGCAATGCACAGGAGGAACCCTCACATTGCATGGTGCATCACTTCTTATGCCTGTTTCAAACAGGCATAAGGATTTGATTCAGCAATGCTATAAAGCTGACTCGGTGAAATCATCTAAATTTCACTGTGTTAGTTTTACACGGCTTTCTTGCAAATTAATGCATACCTTGCAACAAAACACCTATATGAAAACTGACGCAGGTTTCATGTGGCACAAATGCACATATGCCTAGATGCATCAATTTTTAAATATGTCGCCACATAGCAAATCTTTTGCACCACCGCTGCGTCACAAAAGTGACACACAGCAGCGCAAAAGAGGCACACGGCTATCATAAATCTGTCCCTAACATGTTAAATGATTGATTCAGGATGACGATAAGGTGTGGCCTATCCAGAGGTTTGTTTAAGGTGGGGCCTAATCAGGGTTGCAGATCAAATTTACGCTTGTTGAAGAATACAGAGGAGATAATACATGTGAAGGCCTACTAATGAAGTAAGTCATGTCCACTTCACTCTTGAACAAAGGCCAGACCTCTTTTGTGTCCGTGGACAGACCTTAACTTCATCTGCACAATGTCATTCGTAAACTTAACAAACACAGGCGATATAATTGAAAAATGTGGAGTTTATTTTCCTCATTTTACAATTACATCACCTGTGTTTCCTTTGCTTAGGTACCTCATAGTGCAGATGGAGTCTAGCATATCAAAGAGTACACAGAAGTTGAGCAGTGTATACAACAATTTTCACATTTACAGAAGACTCATCTTCTTATCTTGTTGGAGATGAAGTGAGGCCTGTCTTGCAACATGGTGCATCTTTTGCATCACTGCTGCATCGGTTTCATGTGGCACAGGTTTTTACAGCATGACACATCTGCCTAGATGCATCAATTTGTAATTTTGTCGCCACATAGCAAATCTTTTGCACCGCCACTGCGTCACAAAAGTGACGCACAGTGGCGCAAAAGAGGCATACACCTATCATAAATCTGTCCCTAGCATTTTAAATGATTAATTCAGGATGACGATAAGGTGTAGCCTATCCAGAGGTTTGTTTAAGGTGCATGAAGCTCTAGCAGTACATATCCAGAAATGTAATTGATTTAAAAAAACTTTTTAAACACAACATATAAATCAATTGTATACCTACATTCATGGGGAAATGACTTAAAATGACATTAAAATCGTTTGTGAGGAAAAGGAATGCTTTTAAAATTTATGACAAGGAAATAATGGTGTCTGCTTCTTCATTTCATTTCTCTTCAGCATTTTTGGGTCACTTTTAACATGGCTATGTAACTCAAAGAATCAAAATCTAAATTTGCCAAGCACAGGTGCGAGCATATTTACAAGGAATTTGCACCACGGGGAAAGGTCTTAAATTAAAATGGGAAAAATAACATCAGAGACACTCAAATGCCTTATAAAGAAGCAGACACCATTATTTCCTTGTCATAAATTTTAAAAGCATTCCTTTTCCTCAAAAACGATTTTCAAGTCCTAATTTGAAAACACTGCACATGGGGAAATGACTGAAAATGTCCTTAACACACATGAAAGCGTTTTTTGATTGCCTTTGCAGCATTTTTGGGTCACTTTTAACATGGCTATGTAACTCAAAGAATCAAAATCTAAATTTGCCAAGCACAGGTGGGAGCATATTTACAAGGAATTTGCACCACGGGGAAAGGTCTTAAATTAAAATGGGAAAAATAACATCAGAGACACTCAAATGCCTTATAAAGAAGCAGACACCATTATTTCCTTGTCATAAATTTTAAAAGCATTCCTTTTCCTCAAAAACGATTTTCAAGTCATAATTTGAAAACACTGCACATGGGGAAATGACTTAAAATGTCCTTAAGACACATGAAAGCGTTTTTTGATTGCCTTTGCAGCATTTTTGGGTCACTTTTAACATGGCTATGTAACTCAAAGAATCAAAATCTAAATTTGCCAAGCACAGGTGGGAGCATATTTACAAGGAATTTGCACCACGGGGAAAGGTCTTAAATTAAAATGGGAAAAATAACATCAGAGACACTCAAATGCCTTATAAAGAAGCAGACACCATTATTTCCTTGTCATAAATTTTAAAAGCATTCCTTTTCCTCAAAAACGATTTTCAAGTCATAATTTGAAAACACTGCACAGGGGGGAAATGACTTAAAATGTCCTTAAGACACATGAAAGCGTTTTTTGATTGCCTTTGCAGCATTTTTGGGTCACTTTTAACATGGCTATGTAACTCAAAGAATCAAAATCTAAATTTGCCAAGCACAGGTGGGAGCATATTTACAAGGAATTTGCACCACGGGGAAAGGTCTTAAATTAAATGGGAAAAATAACATCAGAAACTCTCAAATGCCTTATAAAGAAGCAGACACCATTATTTCCTTGTCATAAATTTTAAAAGCATTCCTTTTCCTCAAAAACGATTTTCAAGTCATAATTTGAAAACACTGCACAGCTCCTATGCACAAAAACACCCTGTCAGTACTAATACTTCACATTTTCTCCAATTACAATTTCTCAAAGAAACAAAATCTATTTGTAAAACACTTGAGACAAAGCAACATTTTAAAAACACAACTTTCTTCATAATTTTCTCCTTAAAGCACACTATTCTCTATCTAAATTAAATACATCTTTTCTCACCTTAGCAAATACTTTATGAGTTTCAAAACAGTCTCAGAAATACACCAATTTGTCTTCAGCAGAACAAAGGGTATGCACTCCAGAGGCTGCAGCTATAGAAAGCACAGAAATGCTGTAATTCATCACACATATCTCTCATGTCACCCAATCAAAACTCTTCCCTCACTTTTTTCAAATCAAAACCCTTCCCCCCTCTGCCCTCTCTGCCTTTTTTGCATAGCAACCACCTCCTGGAAGACCTCTGGTGTTTGCAAGTTCACACAACAATGTTTCAATTGAACTCTGAACTCTCAGTGCACCTGCATATCCAGTGCAATCTTTCATTTAATGATTTTTTCTTGACCATTCAAAATACATCTTTCAAAGAACTCATCCATGCACCCTAACTTTCTGTTTTCAGCAATCAAAATACACCAATCACTGTTACTGCTTCATTAACACAAAAACTCCACAGTTTTTTTTCATTTTAAACTCTTATTTTTCCAACTGCCATTTCATTGCCACACTTTATCTGACTGCAGCAGAACCTTCTCTCACCATGTTTTCTGTCTGGATTGTTGGACATAGTTACATCTATTGGGCTCAGAGGTATGCTGAAAACAGAAATTTACCTAACCTCAATTTACAAGATGTGGAAATTAAGTGGTTTGGCCACAGAGGATTAAAATGTCACCAATTGATACCATTGGTGAAAACCTTTATGCATTTGCCTAAACCTGACCTGTTAATTTTGCACTGTGGAGGTAATGACTTGGGCACTTTGACTGGTGTAGGTCTGGAAATGCTTTTAAAGGACACCTTTGAGCAATTGATGGCACTTTTTCCTCAAACTGCCTTGGTATATTCAAATATATGCCAAAGACAGAAATGGAGGTGGTCGAACCAATTTTGTCCACAAATTGAGAAGTCGAGGAAGCATGTAAACAAATCTGTTTCAGCTTACATGAGAGACCATGGAATGGGCTCCATGTACAACAATAACTTGCGTTACTACATGCAAGATATCTACAGAGGAGATGGAGTTCACTTCTCAGATGAGGGCAACAGAATTTTCATTTTGAATTTAAGACTGTGCATTGGTACCTACTTATAAGTACCTAAATATACCATAAACCCAAAAGCTCTTCTCAGAGCTACCCTACATCTGATCACTCACAATGATTATTTTACTCTAACTTTTTTCACAAATTTTCAACAAAGTACGCTCCCCGGGGCGCTACCCGGTACGCGAACCGGAAGCTAACCGCGCGAATTTTTAAAAAAAAATGGGTTTTTTTCGCACATATGGGCCTCCTCAGCCATCCTCAGAAAACCTAGGGGGTCAAAATACGTCTACCGTGTCCCCTTCTACCCATTCTGAACATTATTTGCCCTCCATATTGTATCTTAATTCGACCGAAACACAAAATGGTAGACTCCCGTAACGCTTCAGGTTCGCGTACCGGGGCGCTCGCCAGTTCGCGTACCGGGTCGCTCCCTGGGAAGCGCACCATCAAAAAAGGTGGGAAAGTAATTTACAGAAAAGCGACTGGAGACACTTTCACCAAATATAGATTAGCTCATACTACATACCAATCCCTACCATTTTCACAAATTTGATTGAAATTCCATTTAGCCATTTAGCCTGTAGACCTCTCTAAATACCGTGAGGTAAATTACTTCACAAAACACATCTGAAGTGTTGGAATTGACAACCAATGAAAATGTTACATTCATTTTCTACTTTTTTTACCTGACATTTGATTGGTTTGTGGAAAAGTAAATTTTGCCATGTTCTGTGTCCCTACGTGTTCCCCATCTTATGTTATATGTACATGATCAATATGCATATGTATTCCCTTATGATCGATTAAAGACGCAATTCCAGTTGTGTCCAACTCTAGTATGCCAGTTTCCAGTTCTCGTGAAAACTACGAGTATTAGGCCTATGTAAAGTTATGTTGCCACGTTTCACAGTGTGCACGTTAATTCAGTAAAAGTCCCCGTTTCTAGGCCTCAAAAAGGCCCGGACACCAGATTCAGCTCCTGTCTTCTGAACCCTCGCTGAGGAGCGATACAGCCCCCACCTGTATCCCTGACCTTTCACTTACTTCCTGCCTCACAGTGCCCGGCTCGGCCTGGCTCTGCCTGCCAGTCTGCCAAGAGTATGTTATGATTCTAGTTATCAGTCCAGCCCTCCTTCTCTGCATTCCTAAGCTACTGAATCGCATCAATAGTTTCAGTCATCGTCTAGCCTTTACGTCTCCATGTAAGAGAAATACTGTATTAATGGTCATTTAATATTCCTCAACACGCACTACATGTAGAATAATGCATGCACCAGTCTTAGAGTCTGTTAGCCTTTGCCCTGATAACTTTTGGATTCTATCAACATGTTCTCTAAACATCAGATACTAGATAGTGTTTAGGTACATGTCGCTCTGACTCTCCAGACTTTAGTCTCCTCTTCTAGCGCAGAAGTCATAGCCCCCAGTTCCTCCTAGTAACACGGCATTGCCAGCTTGCGCGCACCACTAGGTCAGAGGTCCCGGCTCCTTAGGTAGCCCCCTCCATGTTTCCGCCCCATTTATGACATATTCTGTTACGTTTACATCACATGTCTATGTACACGCCTCTTGTTACACCCATTTTATGCCTTATCTTTCGCGACTGCTACAAACCCCGCCCACTGCTACGCCTACTGTATGTACTGCAATGCAATTGTTTAACTATATATACTTGTGCACTGTTATTAAAGTTACCCCTTATGCTCCGATCCTGCCCCCCGGCAGCTGCCATCCTATTCCCGTGCAGGTTGTCCTGTTGCTGTCCTTTATGCCTGAATTAAAACCTGCAAACTCCAGCTACCTCGAATCTTGACTCTTATTTATTGAGCTATCGGTTATTGTATATCTAGTCAAAAATAGTATAGGTATTTAATTATTTATTTACCACATAATGGCGCCCGAACAGGGACTTGCCCTTTCCCCACGCGCCGGAGAAGCCACGCCAGCCCCCTGACCCTCTGCAGCCGTGACGGAACCATCCTGCGCAGCGGCAGATATTTCTGCTTTAAGTATCCCTCAGGCCCACGGAGGAGACGGAGGTTGCGGTCCAGCATCCAGACGAGGCGGTGGAGGAACGCGGCGAGTCCCGACCAGAGCCCAAGCCGAGAGTCCAAGGTCCGAGGTATCCGGAGGCCCACCCGTAACTGAAGTCCGAAGTTCGTAGTCCGTCGTCGTAGCAGTCCAGTCCTGTCCGAGGCCTTCCGTTCTTGCTGCCCGGTGAGTACCGTTGCTGGGGTAGTATCTAGACAGGGTCAATCTAATTGACTCTGGTCCGTGGGTTTGGGTACACAGATCCAACACGAAGTGTCCACTTAGGTGGATGCGGATCCTGACGTGTCTCTTTATGAGACCGGTATGTTTCGTACTGTTTTAGCAGTACATCTAGTCATTCTAGTAAGTTCTGTTCTCGAGAAATTCATGTTTTTCTGTTCTCAAGTATTCCAGGTAATGTTTCTGTCCGAACTGTTATTTTAATGTTATTTTATGTGCTTTTCAATGTCGTGGTATGAATGCTTTGTATTCAAGTAATTATTGTGTTCATTGTGTATTGTATTGTGTCTAGATTCTAGAAATCATGCCTCTGTTCTCAAAATTACGTCAGTTAAAAACTAGAAAAGGTCTGCTCGAGGAAGCAGTTCCTGTCCCGCCTAGGGACAGTCCAGGTCATTTTATGTATCAAAAGCATGGCATAAGTGCCATATTATATCTAGATTTATGGGTCGAGTACACCAAGGAATTAGAAGAGAAATATAGATGGCCTGTATCAGGCACATGGGATGCCGAGTGCATCATGCGAGTAGAAGAAGTATTATGGAAAAAGAAAGCCAGACAGTCACAGAAAGATGCCATCGAGTTATGGCGCAAAGAATCTCATAAAAGAACTGAAAAAGAAATCAGAAAGTCAGAATTAAGTAGAGAATCCTCAGAAAGAGCCCAAGAAAGGGAATTAATCGAAATAGGTGAACGAGTTAAAACCGAACAGTCAGACAGACAGAGGAATGCCCTTATTAAGGGTATGTATCCTCTTCTTGCCGAGGGCTTGCCAAAAGCAACCCCGGAGGCATCCAGTAATTTTCCGCCGCCATTAGTTCCGACCAAGCTACGTCACAAACCGACCGCAGCTGATATTTTTCTCTCGTCCTACTTGGATGACACAGTCCCAGAATATGCTAATCCTGCTCCGCCAGCTCCTGTAAATAATGTAATTCTTGCTCCTCCAGCCACCGGGGCACCTGTTACAGCACCCGTTACGGTACCCCCGGTCCAGCCTACAGTACAAGTACCCGCTACATCAGTCACTCTGTCAACACGAAGAGTATCAGTCGACGACTCCAGTTTAGGGGCCGCGGGAGGAGGTCCCCCGGGAACCCCGCCGCCACACAAGCGTGTAATATTAGCCGAGTTACATGAACGTGCGTTACAGCGTACGCCCAAACATCAGTCCGTTGCAGATATCAGGCGAGCTCTTACCGAATGTCGTTATGATCCAGTCCCAGGTGATGATAGTATGGTTATATATTCATTGCGTGTAAGACGGGTGACCGAGTATTTGGACACCCTACCGAATATGAAAGAAGATCTAGACAGAATATATCGTTTCATTTGTACAGGAACAGACCCAGAAAGTGTTGGCGAAGTTATTTCTCTGAGGAAAGCTGAGACCTAGCTCATACTATTAAAGTTTCTAATTAATTGTTTAATAAGGGAACAAGATTCCCCGACTAAAGATCCGACCGAAATGAAAGTTCTGACAAGGTGGAGTGATAATATAGCCGAGGGTAAACACAGGACCATCAGTAGTATAGAGAGTATGTACAAGAAAATACGTAAAGAAATAATAAGGTTACACGAACAACGCAAAGAAGCACTAGTAAGCGAAAAAGAAAGTAACTCTGATACTGAGGAAGTAGAAGACGAGAATACCGCCAGAATAGCGTATGTAGGTAGAACTAGACTTTCCGACCGACATTCATGTCTAGAACATAAGAAAGTTTTCTCTCTTCCAGCACCAGAACAAGGTTCTCTAGAACAAGTATTTCAAGCTACCGATCACATTCTGAAATCACGAATCGGTTATAGTAAACTTAGTACCATGCATGAACAAGAACTAGCCCGATCAGCAGTCCGATGGGCTACTGATTCTACCACTTTTCCAGACGAAATAGTGGCACAAATGTTTCTGAAACTGCCCCCAGCCGAGCAGCGACTGGTGGGTATGTATATGATCCAGCACCTCATTACACTGTATGAGGGACAACATTCTGATCCAGGTCCGTTACATGATGTATTGAACGAGTTACTACAGTACAGATGGAAAGGTCTAGGTACCGATTTAGTTAGTATCATTCTAGAACAGCGCCACAAATATAGAACGTTCCTGAATCCGCATTTTGTTCATGTCTCACCCCCAGAAAGTAAACCGTTTTACATAGACAGACAGCATCCGTTACGAGAAGTGCACCCAGTTAGGACACCAGCTGGTGAAATGCAACGAGTATTTGTTTACACCCCGATTACAAAGATTGAACTCTTAGAGATGAAGAAATTAATTCCCTGTCACGACAAAGATCCAGCTGGGTTCCACCGTGAATTAAAAGACATGCTCCGTATGGGAGAATACACGTATCCAGATATAATTAAAATGTTAAAGGTTCTGTTGCCTGCGGGCATATATGAAAAACTCAAAGAAAAAGAATGGGAGGTGGGAGAGAAAAAGATAGATTGGGCAGCTCTAGAAGCTGAAGAAAATACACGTGTACCAGGTACCGGTCTAGGAGGTAAATGTAAGGAATTACCTGAGCTGTTAATACAAGTTTTGCCAAGATTACTAGCCACGAAAAAGGAAGACTGGGATGCAATCTCAGCCTGTAAACAGAAACCAGACGAAGATACTAGTGATTTTTATTCTAGATTCGAGAAATGCTTTAGCATTAACAGTGGTCTGAAGACGAGTAGTGAGTCATACCCTCATCTTTTTGTTACTAAACTAGTCGAGAATTCAAGTCCACAAGTTAAAAACCGAGTTTTGAAAGTCGAAAGTACCTGGCAAGCTAATACTCCGTCCCAAATGCTTCAGATGCTTCAGTATCACCAGAATAGAATCAGAGAAGAGCAAGATCATGAAAGGAAACGTATGAAAGACACGAAAATGAAAGTATTAGTTGCACAATCTGTTCCTCAAGACAGTCAGAAGAGGGGTCCGAATCAAGCCAGTCATCCTGCAGTTCCTGTTAAAGGGACCTGCAATTATTGTAAACAGCCAGGTCATTTTTATAAACGAGTGTGCAGTTCTGAAACACAACATAGCTACCGGTAAGACTAAAGAAAGACCACGTCCGCCTAGACAAGAACAAGTTCCACAGATTTCTCAGTTACCACAGAATGCACAACAGACAGTTCCAGCACAGCAGCCTATCGCTGCAACACAGCATGTTACACAGCAGATGTACCAGTATGCACAGTCCGAGTATCCAGAGTACCAGCAGTATTCATGAAACAGCCTAGAGAGGGAGGTAGGCTTGCCTCTCATCGCGATACCTGTAGATCAAGAGGGTCCCTATGTTCACAGTCAAGTATTAGGGAAAGACAGAAAGTTTCTGATTGATACAGGGGCAAGTAGGACTACTATCAGTCATGACGAGGTTCCAGGGGCTCCGCTCTCAGGCTCTAGAAATGTTTCCCTTGGATTTTCAGGAAAACCAATAGTTAACGAGATCTCCAAACCAGTTTCTCTAGAAGTAGGTCCATTGTCCCGAACTACTGATTTACTACTTACGAAGTCATGTCCAGAAAATTTGTTAGGTATCAAGACACTGAAAGAATTAGGTGCAGTTATTTGTTGCTCCCCAGAAGGAATACGTTTGTTTTTACGTGACTTCAAGGGTCACTATGTATTACGTGATTTTGATCCAAGATTATTGAATGTCCCGCAGCATCTATGGGCACAAGGTCCAACTGATGTTGGTTTTTTGCAAATCACACCCCATCGTGTGACTCTTAAGCCAGGTGTAGTGTTACCACGAATCCGACAGTACAGATTGCCACCTGAGGCTGTAGCAGCCTTATCCAAAATTATTGACAAGCTCATTGCTCAAGGAGTGGTTGTAGAAACTGACTCCAATGTATGTAATTCTCCTATCATTCCAGTCATGAAACGTACTGATCCAAATGCACCTCCAGTATATCGATTAGTGATTGACCTTCGAGAACTTAATAAATGTATCATTCCCCAGTACCCAGTTGTTCCAGATATTTCTTCCCTATTGACAGCCATTGATTCTGAAGCTACATTTTTCACAGTCATAGACCTTAAAAATGCATTTTTCAGTGTCCCCATTCATCCAGACAGCCAGTTCCTTTTCGGATTCTGTTTAAATGGAAGGAGCTATAAATTTACACGAGCTCCTCAAGGTTTCACAGAAAGTCCTATTATTTACAGTCAAGCACTTAAAAGACAACTAGACAATATTCACATGCCAACTGACACCGCCCTGCTCCAGTATGTCGATGATCTATTAATCACAGCCCGTTCTGAACGTGACTGCGAGCGTGCGTCACTTACAGTCCTGTATTTTCTGGCCGAGATGGGGCACAAGGTGTCCCCTTCGAAGCTTCAATTCTGTGTCCAGCAAGTGATCTATTTAGGCCACTTACTGTCCAAGAGGGGTAGGCAGTTGACACCTGACCGTATCCAGTTAATAGCGAGTCTTCCTCAGCCCAAGACCCAGAAAGAGGTACGTGCTTTTATCGGCCTCACTTCTTATTGCAGACAATGGATTCCTCAATATGCATTCCTAGCCAAGCCACTGATACAGTTAACGACACAGGAGGCAGCCGTATCGACTGTCCTCCCTTGGACATCTGAACATACACTTGCTTTTAATGAATTAAAGAAAGCCTTATGTCAAGCACCTGTTCTAGCAACACCGAACTACAGTAAGCCTTTTACACTTTTTGTCACAGAACGCGAAGGTACAGCATTATCTGTTCTCACACAAGATCAAGCAGGACAATACAAGCCCTGTGCTTATTTTTCGAGCACACTAGATCCAGTAGCCCAGGCTCTGCCTGCGTGCCTCAAGTCAGTTGCAGCCACAGCACTAGCTATCAGACAAAGTGATTCCATAGTATTAGGACATTCCCTGACAGTACAAGTTCCACACTCCGTGGAAGTTCTTTTAAACCGAACACAGACTCAGCACTTGACAATTGCACGTTTAACAGGTTATGAATTGACACTGTTCCAGCCACACATAGCAATCAGACGCTGCAACGTTCTAAATCCTGCTACACTGTTACCGTCAGTTACTTCAAATCCTGCCACACATGATTGTGTGGAAGTTGTTAACACCATGACAAAGCCAAGACAAGACCTGACAGATATTCCATTACCAGATCCCGACCTGACACTTTATGTGGATGGTTCATGTATGAGAACAAGTACAGGAGAACTAGTCGCCGCGTATGCAGTGACTACTGACACTGAAGTTATAGAGATACACCGTATTGACACCCTGTCCGCTCAAGCAGCAGAGCTAGTCGCTCTGACCCAAGCCTGCATACGTGCCAAGAACCTGAAAGTTAACATTTACACAGATTCACGTTATGCATTCGGAGTCGTACACGACTTTGGAGTGCTCTGGCAAGAAAGAGGTTTTATGACTTCTCATGGAACCAAGATTCAGCATGGTCTCCTCATTCAAGCTCTGTTAGATGCAATACATTTACCGACAGCTATCGCTATCATGAAGTGCAAAGCACATACGAAAGTCACTGACATTATTTCCCAAGGTAATGATCTAGCAGACCAAACAGCCAAGCTCACAGCCCAGACTCCAGACATTCCAGTCAACACGACACTGACACACACTCCAGATCCGATTACATGTATGACAGTTAAGGACCCCACTCAAGATGTCATAGATATCCAGTCACATGCTACTCCCGATGAAATCAAGAAATGGTCCGAACAAGGAGGGGTCCAGACCGATCAGGGATGGTTGACGAAGGGAAAAGCCACATGGTTTCTCCCCGACTCAATGGTTCAAGTCATTATTAATACCGCACATAGTCCTGCACATTTAGGAGAAAAAGCCATGGTAGACAGTATCCAGAACATTTGGTTCAACAAGCATTTACGAGCTGCAGCCAAGCAGAAAGTCCGTACCTGTATGATATGTTGTCAGTTCAATCCAGGTAAAAGTGTCCCGGTGGAACAAGGGGGATTCCAGCCTCCTGACCACCCTTTTGAAGTCCTCCAAATGGATTATATCCAGATGGAGCGATGTCGAGGTTTCAAGTATGTCCTTGTAGTTGTATGCGCTTTGTCCAGGTGGACAGAGGCATATCCAGTCCCAGATTACACAGCCGCGACCACTGCCAAGCAGCTGGTTCGTGAATTTTTCCCCCGTTATGGACTCCCAAGGGTCGTGTATTCAGACAACGGCCAGCCATTCTCATCAGAGATAATGAAGCATGTTTCCCTTCTGTTAGGGTACCAGTGGAAGTTTCATTGTGTACGCTATCCTGAAGCAGCAGGTCTCGTAGAGAGACATAATCAGACCCTGAAAATCTGCATCGCCAAAGTCTGTAAAGAGAAAGGTGTAGACTGGCTAGTAGCCCTGCCAGTCGCCCTATTTTATATGCGCATGGTCGCACATTCCAGATCAGGTCTGTCCCCTTATGAGGTCGTATTCGGCCGCCCCCCGAATATGTGGGGTACACCTAGACCCCGAAGTATTACAGATGTTTCCAGTAATATGCTGACAGATTACCTAGCTTCCTTGATGTCTGCCCTACACTCTTGTCGTTCACAGGTTGCCGCCGCATTTCCAGACAATACCGAGGTGAAACCGCATGAAATCGTTCCAGGATGTTTGGTCCTTGTCCGGAATTTTGATCGTTCAAGTCCGCTGGAGCCCCGTTGGAAACAGCCTCAACTTGTCCTTCTGACCACCCGTACGGCCGTGAAGTTGGAAGGCCGTAAGGGTTGGGTCCATCTGTCTCATGTCAAGAAATTTCACGGACTCCGAAACAAAACTTTTAATAACATTTCTACAGACATTTCCGTTTCTAAGGACTGCCAGAACTTTAAAAACTGCCCTATTCTCAAGGACTGTCCCGCTACAAACTTTGATTCCAAGCCTCCCCTGTTAGAGGAAACTCCGCAGCAGGAGTATAAAAAGAAGCTCCGGTCTAGTAAAATAAGTCAGCCAGTTTAATTGTCTAAGTCCCCCTCGGGTGAAACGGTTAGACAGGTTTCTGACATGTATGAGATAGACCCCCATAGTGAGAGAGTTAGTCAAAACTCTATCAGATGTATCGTTATTTTATATTTTCTTCTATTTTTGAGTTTGATGGTTACCTGCACAAGTTATGCATTACATTTATGTTTTTCAAATTCTCATGTAAATAAGTTTTCTAATGCTACAGTAGAGCACACATTTAGTGATCTGCCTCCTCACGAGCTGTCCTATCACCTTGCTATGCGCAATAATACATTCATCAGAATGCTACACTATTCACACCAGACCAGCAATGCCACTAATTGTTGGATGTGTGGTCGACTCCCCCCTTTCCAGACACTGAAGGGAGTTCTGCAACTTTTTCCTTATCCATTTTCACATAATGGTTCGTGTGGAGCATGGTCCACGTTAACGTCATCCTCAACTGATATGTCCCTTCTAAACAGTACATGTTTTCCAGACAAGCAAGGTCTTTCCCATAGAACCGGGTTAGATCTAGAAAATGAAGTTTATAATTTAGGTAATTATTCTTCGAATTTTATGGTCCTGAATGTTCAGTCTGATACCACTCCAGATTTACCTGCTATCTCAGTACTACCAGTCAAAGGCGAATTATGTGTCCGAATGAATGGTTCCGCACATGTAGGACATAGTGATTGTACTACTATTGTCAAGTATAGTGACAGTGGGAAATCTATTTTTAAAGCCTCACGTCATTCATATTTTGTTTGTGGTCAGACCGCATATGTTCGTCTGCCCCTAGATTGGGATGGAACATGTTATATTGCCTTCCTACTGCCACCAGTTTTCCTAGCCCCATCCGATTATCATAGAAACACACATCTAGTACACATTAGACATAGAAGGGAGATCGAGTCCCCGATTGTCGATCAAACTGAAACTACTCTAGAACAGTATCAAGATTTTAATAAAGGATTCTTCTTCTTTATAGGCCCTGTCCAGAATAGTAAGCTAATCCGTAGATTAACCAGAACCCTTGAAGCAGTAGTGAATGAGACTACTTCTGCTCTAGGTAACTTAACCGAAGAGCAATCTGCTATGAGATTTGTCGTGCTCCAAAATCGTCTCGTTCTTGACGTCATACTGGCCGATAGAGGAGGAGCATGTAGAGTCATCGGATCTAGTTGCTGCATTTTCATTCCTAATAACGCGCCGTCTGTTTATTCAGCTATAACCAGACTTCATAAAATTGCCCATCAGTTACACCAGAATCCAGGCACCTGGACATGGTCCGGTTGGCTCTGGAGTATAATTTCTGCCTGGGGATGGAAAGTATTGTCATTCCTAGGTATAGCAGTAATGATCATATTTAGTTGCTGCCTCTCTTTACAATGTGGCCCTGCGATTTGCGGCATTTGTGCTACATCCTGTATTCCTAGTCTTAGTCCCCGTCCTAAGTCCCATTCCAAGACAATTCGAGATGAGCAAATGATACTGTATGAAATGATAGATGGTATCATGAATATTGATGTTTCCTGATGGAAACGTAGTGACAAGGAGGGAATGTGGAAAAGTAAATTTTGCCATGTTCTGTGTCCCTACGTGTTCCCCATCTTATGTTATATGTACATGATCAATATGCATATGTATTCCCTTATGATCGATTAAAGACGCAATTCCAGTTGTGTCCAACTCTAGTATGCCAGTTTCCAGTTCTCGTGAAAGCTACGAGTATTAGGCCTATGTAAACTTATGTTGCCACGTTTCACAGTGTGCACGTTAATTCAGTAAAAGTCCCCGTTTCTAGGCCTCAAAAAGGCCCGGACACCAGATTCAGCTCCTGTCTTCTGACCCCTCGCTGAGGAGCGATACAGCCCCCACCTGTATCCCTGACCTTTCACTTACTTCCTGCCTCACAGTGCCCGGCTCGGCCTGGCTCTGCCTGCCAGTCTGCCAAGAGTATGTTATGATTCTAGTTATCAGTCCAGCCCTCCTTCTCTGCATTCCTAAGCTACTGAATCGCATCAATAGTTTCAGTCATCGTCTAGCCTTTACGTCTCCATGTAAGAGAAATACTGTATTAATGGTCATTTAATATTCCTCAACACGCACTACATGTAGAATAATGCATGCACCAGTCTTAGAGTCTGTTAGCCTTTGCCCTGATAACTTTTGGATTCTATCAACATGTTCTCTAAACATCAGATACTAGATAGTGTTTAGGTACATGTCGCTCTGACTCTCCAGACTTTAGTCTCCTCTTCTAGCGCAGAAGTCATAGCCCCCAGTTCCTCCTAGTAACACGTCATTGCCAGCTTGCGCGCACCACTAGGTCAGAGGTCCCGGCTCCTTAGGTAGCCCCCTCCATGTTTCCGCCCCATTTATGACATATTCTGTTACGTTTACATCACATGTCTATGTACACGCCTCTTGTTACACCCATTTTATGCCTTATCTTTCGCGACTGCTACAAACCCCGCCCACTGCTACGCCTACTGTATGTACTGCAATGCAATTGTTTAACTATATATACTTGTGCACTGTTATTAAAGTTACCCCTTATGCTCCGATCCTGCCCCCCGGCAGCTGCCATCCTATTCCCGTGCAGGTTGTCCTGTTGCTGTCCTTTATGCCTGAATTAAAACCTGCAAACTCCAGCTACCTCGAATCTTGACTCTTATTTATTGAGCTATCCGTTATTGTATATCTAGTCAAAAATAGTATAGGTATTTAATTATTTATTTACCACAGGTTATATACCTGAATATATATAAAGGAAGAGAAGGAAACACAGCCATTTTGACTACTACTTCCTGGTGTACATTTCAATAGGATTTTCACTAATCACTTCAACTTCTTTGTAAAGGTAAGTTGTTATTTTAAAAACTGAAGTATATTGTGCACTATAAGTTAATATGGTAAACTTTTTCTGATAGTTATATACTATCCCTTTGTAGTAGTTATAGATTTAGATAGACTTCTCTGTTATAGTTATGGATGAAGTTAGGTTTCTCTTGTATAATTATGAATTTACTTACGTTAAATCACATACACTTTTTTATATTCCTACTTCCACTCTGATACTATACACTGCCCAAAGATAAATTCACTGATAAAAACTGCCTATCTAAAATTAATCCCAACAGTGCCCTATCTGTACTAATATATTTTTTTTTATCCAAATTTCAGGCAAAATGGAAGGCGAACAGAAAGTTTCATTTCAAATTGTCCTGCAAGAGAGCAACCAAGAAATAATTGATCCAAATTATATAGAATTTATGGATGAAACTTGGGACCAAGAACTACTGCAATGTGTGCAAGCAGTAGATGTCCTCCTTTTTTTTTTTTTTTTTTTTTGCCCTGCGGGGCCCTTTTAAAGCCTCCACATCAAACCTAGGGGGTCAGGGAGAATTTACTATGCCCCCTTATGGTCATTTCCCCCTTTCTTTTGGCCTCCTCTTGTCTCTCGATCCTACCGAGAGACAAGATGGCGGCCGCTCCGGACTGTTTAGAATGTTGACAGACACCGGAGAGCCAATCAGCTTCGCTACGCGAAGTTCCGTTACGCGTCAAGTACGCGAACCGGAGCGCTGCCCAGAGCGCGCTTACAGATATATATCTTTTTTTGAACGTTAATTTCTCAAAATCCACTGGAGCACATATATTGAGACCTAGCAAAGGCACATCGGGCTAACAGTCCCTACAATTTTGCCAAGTTTCGTGCAAATCCATTCAGCCGTTCGTCCTAAAAGTGAGGCCAACCGCCCTATGGAAATTAACATGGGAAAAACGCGTTTTGGGACCCCCCTTTTTTCTCGGCCCCCCCTTGACAAACACCCCCCAAATTTCCAGTGGCTGCTCAGAAACAAAATGTTCTATTTTCCTGAAAATTTCAGCCAATTCCGTCCACAAACGCCAAAGTTATTAGACATAGAATTTTCAAAAATCCCATAGGGAAAAAATCCTAACTATGTATACCTACTGGCGACCGCCAGTAGGTAATATATATATATATATATATATATATATATATATATATATATATATATATATATTACCTACTGGCGGTCGCCAGTAGGTATACATAGTTAGGATTTTTTCTCTGTGGGTTTTTTGAAAATTCTATGTCTAATAACTTTGGCGTTTGTGGACGGAATTGGCTGAAATTTTCAGGAAAATGGCACATTTTGTTTCTGAGCAGCCCCTGAAAATTTTGGGGGGGTTCGTCAAGGGGGGGCCGAGAAAAAAGGGGGGTCCCAAAACGTGTTTTTAACATTGAGTTTTCCATAGGGCGGTTGGCCTCACTTTTAGCCCGAACGGCTGAATGGATTTGCACGAAACTTGGCAAAATTGTAGGGACTGGTAGCCCGATGTGCCTTTTGTAGGTCTCAATATATGTGCTCCAGTGGATTTTGAGAAATTAACGTTTAAAAAAATATATATATCTGTAACAGCGGACCGGGCAGCGCTCTGGTTCGCGGACTTTTCGCGCAACGGAGCTTTGTGAAGCGAAGCTGATTGGTTCTCCGGCGTCTGTCAACATTCCAAACAGTCCGTAGCGGCCGCCATCTTGTCTCTCGGTAGGATCGAGAGACAAGAGGAGGCCGAAGCGAAGGGGCAAATGACCATAAGGGGGCATAGTAGATCCTCGCTGACCCCCTAGGTTTGATGTGGAGGTTTTAAAAGGGCCCCGCGGGGCAAAAAAAAATAAAAATAATAATAATCGAACAGCTGAATGGATTTGCACGAAACTTGGCAAAATTGTAGGGACTGGTAGCCCGATGTGCCTTTGCTAGATCTCAATATATGTGCTCCAGTGGATTTTGAGAAATTAACGTTCAAAAAAAGATATATATCTGTAACAGCGCACCGCTTCGCGTACTTTTCGCGTTACGGAGCTTTGCGAAGCGAAGCTGATTGGCTCTCCGGTGTCTGTAAACATTCCAAACAGTCCGTAGCGGCCGCCATCTTGTCTCTCGGTAGGATCGAACAGCTGAATGGATTTGCACGAAACTTGGCAAAATTGTAGGGACTGGTAGCCCGATGTGCCTTTGCTAGGTCTCAATATATGTGCTTCAGTGCATTTTGAGAAATTAACGTTCAGAAACAAGATATATATCTGTAACAGCGCTCCGCTTCGCGGAGATAAAATTATATGTGTATTACCTAGCTGTTGCTAACACCAGTTAGCGACGGCTAGTAGAAGATAGCGACCATCTTGGGCCCCACTTTGCATGTGAGTGATATTTATCACTAATGACATGCAAAGTGGGCATGCCAAGATGTTAGCGACTGGAAACAGTCGCTAACATCGCTATCTCCTATTATCAACTTTTGGAAATATTCGAGATAAGCGCGAATATCTCCAAAAGCTACCACCTGCCCTGAGCAGTTCTTAGCCATGTTATCCAATGGGAGGTGGATAACATGGCTAAGAGCATTAGCTCGGTAATGCATGAATATCGCTGAGTTTTCAGCGATATTAATGCATTGCGGTCGTTTTTTATCGTATTTCCGATAAACCTTGATAATAGCAAGGTTTATCTGCGATAATTTCTGACGGTAAAAAAATCGTTGCTAAGCATCGTTAGGGATAAATATCGCTTAACTTTGGTAATATGCCCCAACGTCTGTTAACGTTCGATTCGAAGGAAATCAGGAAGTGTTGAAAAACATTGTCTGCGCCATCTTGTCTTTTTTCAAATGCCACACTTTTGTCGTGCACGGCAGCCATTTTAGATGCCTTGACCAGACCCACTCTGTGCACGCTGTCGATCCTTAGCATGGCTCCCCACCCTCGCAAGCATCTCCCCCAGGCAGTGGTCACCCCCGCTCTCTGTCTTATGCATGGGTAATAAACCTCCCCCCATCTGCGCTGCTCTTCCCTGAGAATCACACCCTGTGCCCGCCCGACACCTCCCTTTCGCCCTATTCACTACCGCACCCTCTGATACTCCTTTTCCTCTGTGTCCGATTGTCCAGGCTGGTCCTAGGGTATCAGCTAGCCCTGCAGATGTAGTTTATGGCCACAGCTGTAAAGAATCACCCCTCTTCAAAGGAGTTATAGTAGATCAAGGCCCACACTCGATGAGATCCGTCACAGCAGAAGCGTTGCTATTATCTGAAAACCATCCTGTATTGTGATTGGGGAGGGGACCGAGCCTGAAGCGGAAGATTCCAGGGATGACTCTTTGTACATCAAAGTTTTTACAATTATGTGTCACATTAAAAATATATAGCACTCCGACAAAGTAGTAAGATTATAAAACTTTAATAATTTATAAATATATACAAGAAAACAAAAATAGTAATAACATATAAACATTTTTAGGGAAAAACAACGAAGTAGCGGTCGGCTGTGCGAATAGTCCCAACGCAGCACAACGTCCAGATTTCCGGCGTGGGGCGTCGCGGGGGGTGGGTCATCAGTAGCAAACTGTTGTGCGAATAGTTCCAAGGCAGCAGAACGCGCTGAAATCTAGATGACACTAAAGTGATGTCTAGTAAGTTGCCACCCAGCAAATAACGGCATGGGGCGTCGCGGGGGGTGGGTCATCAGTAGCAAACTGTTGCGCGAATAGTTCCAAGGCAGCAGAACGATGGCACCAAGGTGATGTCCAGTAAGTTGCCGCACTGGTTTTGGTATCCTACAATGCTGCTCCGAATAACGGCGCGGGGCGCCCCGGGGGAGGCGGTGAACGGGCCTGTCCAGGTGGAGTGTCATCTGTTGTCGTGGGGCGCCCCTTTACCGTTTCAGTTGCCATTCCGTCCGTTTTTGGTCCACTGTGTCAAAAGCTGCAATTCAGCTGAGTTGCGCCCACTCTTGCGGTGCAGCGATAGGCGGCTGTCACAGGACTCTCAAAATGGCGGCAGGCTGTTTCCTTTTTGGGCCTGGTCCACTGAAATGGCCCTGGGACACCTTGGAAATTGGACGCTTGTCTGCTAGGTCTTGGACCCCATTCTCGAAAGCGTCCCCTCCGCCTTGAGAATTCATCAAAAGTTTTCGGGGCTCCGACTCCTGCAGGCTTCTGGTGGGGAGCGGCTGCCATGATTGCTCGCGGAATGACCACGACTGAGCTACGAGATGGTGGTGCTCTCATGCTGACGCCAGCTTCAGTCTGAAACATCCAGAAACAAGGTGGGGCTTTCATCGTTTGGGAAAAAAAAAAAGTTTTCATCCAATGAAAAGTGTTGTTTTTAGGTCACATGATCAAGCCTTCCATCATTAGGAAACCAAAAGTAAAATGAACCAATGAAAAGTTTTATAAACAAGTCACATGACCTGTTATGCGGCATAGGGTGTAAAATGCGGAGAAAATACGTTGGCACGTGAGGCGGCGTCAGTAGCGGACCGATGTGCGAATAGGCCGAAGGCAGCACAACGCGCCAAGATCCGGATGGCACCGAGGTGGTGTCTAGTAAGTTGCCGCACTGGTGTGTCCATCCAACAATGCTGAAAGTCAGTGTGGGGCGCCCCGTTGGCCTGTGAGTTTGCGTCAGTAGCGGACCGATGTGCGAATAGGCCGAAGGCAGCACAACGCGCCAAGATCCGGATGGCATCGAGGTGGTGTCTAGTAAGTTGCCGCACTGGTGTGGCCATCCTACAATGTTGAAAGTCGGCGTGGGGCGCCCCGTTGGCCTGTGAGATGGCGTCAGTAGCGGACCGATGTGCGAATGGGGCCAAAGGCAGCGCAACAATATTTTCTGAATAGAAGACACCACAAGGCGCTGAGATGCCAAGATCCGGATGGCACCGAGGTGGTGTCTAGTAAGTTGTCGCACTTCTGTGGCCATCCTACAATGTTGAAAGTCGGCGTGGGGCGCCCCGTTGGCCTGTGAGATGGCGTCAGTAGCGGACCGATGTGCGAATGGGGCCAAAGGCAGCGCAACAATATTTTCTGATTTGAAGACACCACAAGGCGCTGAGATGCCAAGATCCGGATGGCACCGAGGTGGTGTCTAGCAAGTTGTGGCACTGGTGTGGCCATCGTACAATGGTAAAAGTCGGCGTGGGGCGCCCTGTTGGCCTGTGAGATGGTGTCAGTAGCGGACTGATGTGTGAATGGGGCCAAAGGCAGCGCAACAATATTTTCTACAATATTTTCGGAGTAGAAGACACCACAAGGCGCTGAGATGCCAAGATCCGGATAGCACCGAGGTGATGTCTAAGTTGCGGACCGATGTGCGAATGGGGCCAAAGGTAGCGTAACAAGATTTTCTGTATGGAAGATACCACTAGGCGTTGAGATGCCAAGATTCGGATGGCACCGAGGTGATGTCTAGCAAGTTGTGCCACTGGTGTGGCCATCGTACAATGGTAAAAGTCGGCGTGGGGCGTCCTATTGGCCTGTGAGATGGTGTCAGTAGCGGACTGATGTGCGAATGGGGCCAAAGGCAGCGCAACAATATTTTCTGACTGACACCACAAGGCGCTGAGATGCCAAGATCCGGATGGCACCGAGGTGATGTCTAAGTTGCGGACTGATGTGCGAATGGGGCCAAAGGCAGCGTAACAATATTTTCTGTATGGAAGATACCACTAGGCGTTGAGATGCCAAGATTCGGATGGCACCGAGGTGATGTCTAGCAAGTTGGTGTGGTCATCCTACAATGCTGAAACTCGGCGTGGGTCACCCCATTAGCCTGTGAGATGGCGTCAGTAGCGGACCGATGTGCGAATAGGCCGAAGGCAGCACAACGCGCCAAGATCCGGATGTCACCGTGGTGGTTTCATAGTTGAGAGGCACTTCATCTGCAGTGGGGCGCCGAGATCCGGATGGCACCGAGGTGATGTCTAGCAAGTTGCTGTACTGGTGTGGTCATCCTACAATGCTGAAATGTAGTGGGGCGCCCATTTACCGTTTCAGTTGCCATTCAGCTGAGTTTCGGCTGCTCTTCATGCTACAGCGACAGGTGGCTGCAAGAGGACTCTCAAAATGGCGGCCTGTTCTTTGGATTTGGGCCTGGTCCACTAAAATGGCCCTGGGACACCTTAGAACTTGGACGCTCGATTTTTTTTTCCTTTCCTGTACATGCAAAAAAAGGTAAATGCCCGGTACGTTACACGCTTCATCTGCCACGATGAACTCTCCAGAGGAACCGAAAAAATATATAGTTGTGGTAACTATACCATGCATCGTCATATGGAGAGGTGGCACCAATTAATTATAGTGCTGCATAAAAGAGAGATTTGGAGGAGAACCCCTGACCTGCTAGTACATTCATCAAAGAAGTGGCACTGAGAGCTTCAGAGGCAAGGGAAACGGTCCCAAATATTTAGAAGAACTTTGGAAAGATTAAAATGACATGTTTAGATTGTGGTAAATTAATTTCATGTGGACAGATGAGTGTTACTCTAATAAATACAGCATATGAACATCATCATAGTCGATGGTTGGTAGAGACATTTTGACTATATCCTGGACCTGCCCGTCCTCGCCCAAAATGGCGCCAGAATAAATGGGACTCGTAACTCCTTGTTGTGTACTGGTTGCAGAACCTTGAAATCACGAGATACGTATGCAGTTTTGAAGCACATGGCGGGCGGGGACGAGAATTGATTGAATATTTCGACATCCCTATTGATATTAAGTTCTGATGTGTTATTGATTACTGTACTGTTGAAAGTTCGAATTAACGTCACCCATGGTACTTGCCCGCAAATGTATATCTAGATAATTTTATTGTAACTGGCCCTGTCGTATTTTAATTATAAAATGTACGTCCACCGATTCCGTAACTGTTAGACACCTTAGTTCTTGCAACCTAATGGCCCGCCCGTTACGTTCCTCTACAGTGTAAATGTCTATTCATCATATACGATTACAGTTTGCTCCGTGGCAGGCCCACGTGGTTATAGGCTCGTATTTGTATAATGAAATTTTCACAATAAAGGTTTTTAAAAGAAAACATGGTAGTAGTATATACATTGGTAAAGTTTTTAATAATAGTCACTGTTTTAGAATCATTAAAAGGCAAGTGAAATAAAGCAGACCAATTACATGAAGGGTAAAAGGTATAATACGAAGGAACGCAGTAAAGATAAATGGTCAAGGGCTGTTGTGTTTTCTATTCCTGCAACATAAAGTGATCGATAAGAATCTCATATTCAGGCGTATCGGCGACTAAGACAGCAGGTCGATCCTCTTTTGCTCAACGGCTCCGTCATGGGACGAAGAAACGCTCTTTTTCTCGAAAAAAGAATATATTTTACTTGCAGGACAGTTGTAAAATTTCCGGGAAAGTACATTAGCCTGGAACATTATAACATATATTTAAGAAAAAATAATGTTCGGAAGTAATTAAAAGCGTAATTTTTAGGTGATATGATCAAGGCTTTCATCATTAGAATAAGAAAAGTAAAATGAACCAATGAAAAGTTTTATTAACAAGTCACATGACTTGTTATGCTTACGTTACGCGCTGCGCGCCCCGGATGACTTCCGGATGCGCTAACGCGGCGCGTCATATGACGTATTACGCGACAACGCAGGTCCAGAATATAGTCAAAATGTCTCCACCAACCAGCGGTCGAAACACAACCCCTTTCAGCAGGCTAAATAGTTCTGTTAAATGACAACAGAAGGGACAGGCAACAAGAACCATCAGTCAAAGAGGGGAGGGCTAGTTCTTCTCTACCGGGTTACATTGGGGCGCTACCGGAACTGATCGAATTGGTAGTCTACAGTGTTTCTGGATGTTTCAGACTGAAGCTGGGGTTAGCATGAGAGCAGCACCATTTCGTAGCTCCGTCGTGGCCATTCCGCAACCAATCATGGCAGCCGCTCTTTATCGTTATTTTGGGCGGGGTGGGTGGCGGAGCCGAGCTGTTTTGCAGCCATCATTGTGTGGAGTTCAGTTCATCTCACTAGTTTTGTATTTGTCATGAGGGGTTGTTCCTAATGTTTCTATTTTAGCGAGGTCAAAAAGAGATCCCATTAGTGGCCTACTGATTTTGCTCGATTCCTTTTCTTTTTTTTTACACGATTTTTCGTTATCTGCAAAGACTAAACAGAGTATTGCGACTCTGTGTTTGTTTGTAAATAGAGAATGAACCAAAGAGAACTAATTCTAAAATAGTAAATACTTGGATAACAATCAATCAAATGGAGAGAGAAGCAGGCACGACGGATTACAACGGGGGCAAAGGCGTGCGTTAACTACCTTTCACTATCTGCAAAGAGAGAGTACTCCTAATAGAAATGAGGGGGGGGGGCACCATTCAAAGCAGATCAGTGTGCATAAACACGAAAATGTTTTCACTTACCACGTACTTGACATTCGACAGCTTATGATATTTTCTATTAAAAAACCATTGAAATTCACTGAAAAAACCATAGGTTATAGACCATATATAGTTAGGAATTAGCATTTACAAAACCTTGAAAATTCACTGAAAAAACCATAGGTTATAGACCATATATAGTTAGGAATTAGCATTTAAAAAACCTTATTTTACTCACACAAAACCATTGAAATTCCATATATAGTTAGTTGCACTAACTATATATCGCGCACCCGCAATCCACTGCTGATCATGTCACATATTACATCATTCATGACATGGTCAGTGACATCACTGATGACATCACTGATGACATCTCAAATGACATCACTGATGACATCACTGATGACATCTCAAATGACATCACTGATGACATCACTGATGACATCTCAAATGACATCACTGATGACATCACTGATGACATCTCATTTGACATTACTGATCACATCACTGATTACATCATTCATGTGATAATACGATGAACCTCTTCAGACTCTAATATAACCTTAGATACACTCAGTGTAAACACAGACTCACAGATTGTCATTCATCCATGAAGTTACACACACACACCTAGTCAGTCATGCAAACAATCAATCACACCTCCATTTTCCTAACTATACAGTTATATACACCTTACTTATTCAAACATATACTAAAACATATTTACTCTCTTATACAATCCTGGATACAAGTTCACAATGATGCATACAGCCACTCACACATTCACTGGCTCTTATGCACAGTTATTTATATATGTCAAGTCTCACATGTACTGTGTTTTACATATGTACTTACTTTGACATGTAGCACTGAGATATCCATTCACTCACCAATACACTGATGCACACAGTCAACCGCCCATACAGCTGTTTCCACATGCACTTTTGAACCCATACATCTAATGAATCAACTGCTCACACATCTATGCACAGAGTCATACACCTCCCAGCCACCCACACACACACTCAGTCTCCCATACAAATACTTGGGCAACCAATCAATAACCCATATAGTTACTCATATAGCTACTGAACAACACATGCAGCAGTTTTCAGAACAACAGACATAATGATGCACAAATTAAGACAGTTTAGTCACTAACCCATGCACTCAGTGAGACACATTTAATCACTCACTCATACAGTCAGTCATGCACCTACTAAATCCTTCATCCAGACACTTATACATCCACTCAAGACATATTTTAACTTTACAGAAAAATACAGTCACTGGATGTTGTCATCAGTGATGTCATCAGTGATGTCATTTGAGTTGTCATCAGTGATGTCATCAGTGATGTCATTTGAGATGTCATCAGTGATGTCATCAGTGATGTCACTGACCATGTCATGAATGATGTAATATGTGACATGATCAGCAGTGGATTGCGGGTGCGCGATATATAGTTAGTGCAACTAACTATATATGGAATTTCAATGGTTTTGTGTGAGTAAAATAAGGTTTTTTAAATGCTAATTCCTAACTATATATGGTCTATAACCTATGGGTTTTTCAGTGAATATATATATATATGCACACACACATATATAGCCATCCAAAGGTAAATCATTTTTTGTTTTGCCAATAACTTTGGTGCCTCTTGACAAATCTCCACGAACTTCTCACAAAACTTCCCCGTTTGAGTACAGTTGCTGTGTTGAAAGTTTTGGGGGGAATCTGTCAAGCGGGGGCCGAGAGAAAAGGGGGTTGCAAAACGGGTTTTCGCCATGTTGTATCTATGGGGATTTTTTGTTTTTTAAACATTAACTGCTCAACAGAATTATAACCAAATTTGGTAGAAATATAGATGTTGGTTCAGAAAGTGTGCTCTTTGTAATTTGGTGTAAATCCGTTCGGTAGTTTCAGAGAAATTAAAGTTGAAAAAATATAGATATCTGGGGACGCAAGTCCTTGCAGTGGGCGTGTGGATCCTACAAAAATTTGATAGGCTGCCAACACTTCAACCTGGAAGTGTAGGCAGCCAGCTTGGGTTTCGGCTTGGAGCCAAGTCCCAGAAAAAAAGTAAAAAATAAAGAAAAGGGGGCAGGGTAGGACTCTGCAGGGGTTCATAGGTTTTTTAAAAATACTTTGGCAGTGACTTCAGATTAGATCCTCCAATCTGTGGCAATTTTAGTTTAAAATGAAGTGGGGTCTCCTGCTGGGTGGGACCAGGGCAACCACACTACAGGTTGGGCCCTGAGGGATAGGGCCCCCGGGGCTAAAATCGGCCCCTTCCCTTTTAAAGACCCCCTCCCTTTTAAAGAAAAAAAGACAATTTTTAAACAGGGGCAAGCTCCAGGGGATGGGGCCGAAAATGGCCCGGGAGGATTGCAGAACGCGCTACTCCCTTTAAATGATATAAAAAAATGAAAGGCTGGGTTTTGGGGTATGGGTTCCAGGGGCCAAAATTGGCAAGGACCCCGCACCCTTTTATGATATTTGTTTTTGAACGGTAGGCCCCAGGTATGAAGTTACTGGGACCCAAATTGGTCCAGGGAAGGAGGGGCCAAAGGGCCCTTTTTCCTGACAAAGTTGCAGAGGGCTCATGAAACGATATTCGGGGGTGTGAGTGGGTGCATCAGAGATTCTGTGGATGATGTTATCAGTGATATAATTTAAGATGTCCTCAGTGATGTCACTGTTTGTGTGTTCTTTTTTGGTTAGCTCCTTCCTCAAACATTTCGGGGTGATCTGTCAATCAGGGGCCCCGGAAACGGAGGGGTCCCAAAACTAAAAATTTCCATGCATTCTCAATAGAGGATTTTGGAGTGCAATTCCAAAAAACGTGCTGTACGAAATTACACCAAGTTTGAGAGGGAGCTAAATATTGGTCTGAAAAGCGTGCTATAAGTGGGGTTTTCTTCCTTTGGCCTTCCCTCTCTAGGAGTAAGGATGCCACAGGAGCGAGCATTCTAAGTAGCTGTCCACAACATGAACACAATGTTGTGGTGGCCTTTACAAGTCTCAGGGACTTAAAGCCCTGTCCCAAAAATGTTAGAAAAATATGTAAGGGGACAGGGTAGGGATACTCTGCCTTCCAGCCATTGTGGCCCCATGTTTTTTAAACAAAATATGATCCCCAAGGTCAATTTATTTATTTTGAAAGTTTTATAAAGCACGAACAAGATCCTAGCGGATATCAGAGCGCTATACAAACAGTAAATGTTACATATAAAAGCAATAATAGTAGATCCAAACAAAAGTACAAAGAATATAACAAAAAACAATATAGTTATATTTAGCATCAATAAGTGTCTTGTGGTTCAGAGTGCTGCTGCTTTTCACCACATTGATTCAGCAGACCATACTCATGTGTATTTGGCCATGAGGATGGATTTAACTTCCTTTTTAAAAGCAGTAGAGGAAGGGTTAAGTCTGATTTCTGGGGGTAAAGCATTCCAAATTATGGGTGCCATCCCAGAGAAGGATCTGTTGTAGGTTTTTTTCTTATGGAATTTTTGTGGTTTCAGTATTAATTTTTCCGCATATCTTGAGGATCTGGACGCACCAGAGATCGTCAGTTTCTGTGCCAGGTAACTGGGAGTCTTTCGATGTATGACTCTGTTCGTCATGCGTGCAATTTTCAGCTGAATTCTCCTATCTAGGGGTAGCCAGTTCAGGGACTGAAGGTCCGGGGAGATGTGGGAGCTACGTTTAGATCTAGTTATGAGTCTTGCTGCAGCGTTAATTGAAGCTCTAAGAGATGCAGTTGATGCTTTGGGTAGGCCACAAAGGGAGACGCAACCGTATTCCACTCTGGGTATAACCAGAGCTTCTATCGCCTGTTTAAAGTCATTGTGTGGTAGGAAGGGTTTTAGTTTCCTCAATATGTTTATCTGGAAGTTGACTCCCTTTGTAGCATTGCTGATACGTTTTTGCATGTTCAGGTTACTGTCTAAAGTTATTCCAAGTGACTTCGCTGAATCCACAATGGTAGGTTGTACGTTGAACGCCGTGATATGTTTGATCCAATCTTGCATTTCCGGGATTTGAGCCGGCGGGGCTATTAGTAGAAATTCAGTCTTTAGGGCATTTAATTTAAGATGATTTTCTGCCAGCCAAGTTTGGGTGTTCCTAAGAGCTGTGTTAAGTAGTTTGATGTCCTCTAAGGAGTGTATCTTGAGGTATAGCTGAGTATCATCTGCGTACATGTGGTATTGCACGTTAGAGATTTGTAGAATTTCAGTTAGAAGTTTCAGGAAGAGATTAAACAGTGTTGGAGATAGTGCTGATCCTTGCGGTACCCCCAAGGTCACTGGGACGGGCTTGGACAGGGTGTTCTTGATTTTCAATTCTTGTGTCCTATTTTGGAGAAATGAAGTGAACCAGCTTAGCACTGTCCCAGATAAGCCCATTCTGTGTTTCAGAAGGTCTAACAGGTTCTCGTGTTTAACCGTATCAAAGGCTGAGGATAGGTGAAGTAGGATGAGTAAACAGGATCCATTTTGGTCAAGTATTTGCAGCGCATCATCAGTGATGTGTGTCATTGATGTTTCTGTGCTATGACCAGCACGGAAACCTGATTGGTGTTTGTTGAGTAGGTCAAAATGATCAATATGTTTCGTTAGCTGTAAATGTACACATTTTTCCAGCAGCTTGGCTAGGGTAGTGATATTGGAGATTGGGGGATAGTTGTTTAAGTCTGTGGGGTCTGCCTTTGGCTTCTTTAGAATGGGTGAAACCTGGCATACTTTGAGGGTGTCTGGGATGCATCCTTGTTGAAGGGAACTGTTTATGATCTTAGACCAGAGAGGTAGAAGCAGTGGAGTAAGGTCTTTGACTGCGTTTGCCGGAAGCGGGTCAGAGGAGTGGTTGGCTGGGTTCAATGCACTGAGAATTTTGCCTAGGGCAACTTCGGAGTAGGAGAAAAATGATGACCAGTTTGCATTATTTTTAGTATTAGGCTTTGATGGAGGTTGGCATGGCGTGGCTCTGGGAGCAGGAGAGGTTAGCGTATTCGGTCTCGCGTACAAGGTTAGATCCTTTAGGAGGTCGTTCTTGATGGTGTCGGTCTTCAAGGAGAAGACGGTGGAGAATTCTTCACAGTTTGGCTGCGAGCATTCAATTTCTTGTGGACGATGGGGTGCCTCCTTAGATTGGGTTTTGATCAGATCAAAGAGTTTTTTGGGACGGTTTCTTGCCTGGTCAAGTTGAAGGCTGAAAAAATCGGCTTTGGTACGCTTGATCTTGCGGAAAAAATGTGTTTCTCTTTGTCCAGAGAATCATAAGGTGGTTGGTAGATGGTATTGATCTCCAGACCCGTTCTGCAGTTCTGAGAGAGCGCCTATGGTCATTGAGTATACCGTTATAGCAAGGTTTAGAGTCTTTCAGAGAGACTCTTATTAGTTGCAGAGGTGTTACCTCGTCTATTATTGATGTCATGGTCGAGAGGTAGTGGTTGGTGAGCTTGTGTACTGTAGAAGATCCTGCGGGAGGCAGCAATAGGTTGGCACAGCAGGATGGTAAGTTTTTGGGCTTAAGTTTTTTTAGGTCGCTTTTTCACACTTTTGGTCTCGTGGGTTGGGCTGAACTCGTTTTCACCTTTTCCTTAATGGTGAAAGTGATGATGTGATGGTCTGACCAGTCGCAGGGTAGGATCGACTCTACCTGAATGGACCCTGTTTTAGAGATATGCAAAAAATTTTGGGGGTGTGTTTAGGCCAGCTCTTTGAGCCTCATAAGGTGCTGGCCTTATGGCTGATTTTTCAAATAAATGGGTGGTGAGCGATTGGCCAAAAGAGTGGGTGTTGTATGACATTGGCTCTTCATGGGGGGTTGGGCGCAGAGCCTGGCCCTTTGACTGATCCCACGCCATGCAGAGCCGAAGGCATGAGCTTGGCTTTACTTTTAACTTGAAGTTGAAAAAAACCCATGGAAAATCTCTGAAAAAACTGAAGGTCAAAGTGACGTTATACTTAGGAATTGTGGTTATATCTAACTTTACATTTTTACATGTAGAAAAAACCTTTGATATCTGCTGAAAAATAACAAACCTTAAGGTAACATTATAGTTAGGTGACAGATTCAGTGACAACATAGCATTTTAAACAAAAAAACCACTGAAATCTACAAATTATAGTTATCTCAAGGAACTATACCTTGCATCCTAAAGTAACTATAGCTTCGACCCCACCATGCAATCTTGTCATCAAAGATGCCATTCCATATGTTGCAGTCAAGTTATCACTGTTGGTATAGTAGATCATGAGTGATGTAATATATGGGTAATTAACTCTGCATGACGAGGTGCGAGTTATAGCTACATTAGAGTACAAGTTATAGTTAGGAGGTAACTATAACTGGTAAAGTTTAATCATTAGATTTTCACTGAAATTTTCATCTAACTAGTGTTTAATTTGAGCCGGTGGTTTCTGATGCATGACACCGGCACTTAATTGTCACCACCCTTGTGTTTGCTTTGTTCACCCTAAGTTGGCAGGGTATGCACAGACGGGGGTCCCTTGCTCTCTTTGCCATGGGATTCAAGCTAGCCTGGCTGATGACGGGTGTTACCCAGAAGCCAGTCCCAGGATGCTGGTTCCAGTTCAGGGAAGACCTGGATTGGCAGTTTGGGCTGGACTGTTCCATGAGACATAGGGTTAAGAATGATTTGCATGTAGCTGGGTCTGAACTGAGGTGGATAAGTGAGCTAAAGAATGGTGATGGAATCAACCCAGATCTGTGACTGGGGGTGAGTGTCTGAAAGGTTTCAGCGCTCCGTCCATCATCTCCTTGTGTTTGCTTTGTTCACCCTAAGTTGGTAGTAAATGCCCAGATGTGGGTACCTTGCTCACTTTGCCACTGGATTTCAAGCTAGCCTGGCTGATGAAGGGTGTTACCCAGAAACCGGTCCCAGGATGCTTGTTTCCGGTTCAGGGAAGACCTGGATTGGCAATTCGGGCTGGACTGTTCCCATGAGGCACAGGGTCAAGACTGATTTGCATGTAGCTGGGTCTGAACTGAGGTGGCGAAGTGAGCTAAAGAATGATGATGGATTCAACCCAGATATGTCACAGGGGTGAGTGTCTAAAAAGTTTCAGCGCTCTGTCCATCATCTCCTTGTGTTTGCTTTGTTTGCCCTAAGTTGGCAGGGTATGCCCAGACTTGGGTCCCTGGCTCACTTTGCCACTGGATTCAAGCTAGCCAGGCTGATAGAGAGTGTTACCCAGAAACCTGTCCCAGTATTCTTGTTTCTGGTTCAGGAAAGACCTGGTTAGGCAGTTTTGGCTGGACTGTTACCACGAGGCACAGGGTCAAGGCTGATTTTTATATAGCTGGGTCTGATCTGAGGTGGCAAAGTGAGCTAAAGAATGATGATGGATTCAACCCAGAACTGTGTCTGGGGGTGAGTGTCTGAAAAGTTTCAGCGCTCTGTCCATCATCTCCTTGTGTTTGCTTTGTTCGCCCTAAGTTGGCAGGGTATGCCCAGATGTGGGTGCCTGGCTCACTTTGCCACTGGATTCAAGCTAGCCTGGCTGATGAAGGGTGTTACCCAGAAACTGGTCCCAGGATGCTTGTTTCCGGTTCACGGAAGACCTGGTTTGGCTGTTCAGGCTGGACTGTTCCCATGAGGCTCAGGGTCAAGACTGATATGCAGCAAGCTGGGTCTGATCTGAGGTGGCGAAGTGAGCTAAAGAATGATAATGGATTCAACCCAGATATGTGACTGGTGGTGAGGGTCTGAAAAGTTTCAGCACTTCGTCTATCATCTGCTTGTGTTTGCTTTGATCATCCACGCTTGTGACAGTCTAACACAAGGTGGTGCTGTCTGGCTAATTTAAAGATGATGACAACAACAGGTAATTATTAATTCAATGTACATTACAAATAAATATTACCTGCTGTCCAAGCCATTGAATGTGATGGTTAGTTTTATGTTGTTACTATCAATGTCAGCATGGCAAAGAGAGTGTGTGGTGCAAGTTGCAGTGGCCCTGGCACCTATTGTTTTTGAAAAATGTACCACTGCACCTAAATATTACATAACTTTAACCTTTGTTCTTTTAGTGAATGTATGTATGTTATACTTATTTATATATCCTGTCTTTTTAGTGAATGCATATATATATGTGTGTACATATATATATTCACTGAAAAAACCATAGGTTATAGACCATATATAGTTAGGAATTAGCATTTAAAAAACCTTATTTTACTCACACAAAACCATTGAAATTCCATATATAGTTAGTTGCACTAACTATATATCGCGCACCCGCAATCCACTGCTGATGATGTCACATATTACATCATTCATGACATGGTCAGTGACATCACTGATGACATCACTGATGACATCTCAAATGACATCACTGATGATATCACTGATGACATCTCATTTGACATCATTCTTGTGCTAATACGATAAACCTCTTCAGACTCTAATATAACCTTAGATACACTCAGTGTATACAGACACTCACACACTGACATCTCAAATGACATCACTGATGACATCACTGATGACATCTCAAATGACATCACTGATAACATCTCAAATGACATCACTGATGACATCTCAAATGACATCACTGATGACATCACTGATGACATCATCCAGTGACTGTGTGTTTCTGTAAAGTTTAAATATGTTTGATTTATTGAAGAATGAGTGGATGTATAAGTGTCTGGATGAAGGATTTAGTAGGTGCGTGACTGACTGTATGAGTGAGTGAATAAATGTGTCGTACTAAATGCATGGGTTAGTGACTAAACTGTCTGAATATGTGCATCAGTATGTCTGTTGTGATGTAAACTGCTGCATGTGTTGATCATTAGCTATACGAGAGGTTATATGTGTTATTGATTGGTTGCCCAAGTATTTGTATGGGAGATTGAGTTTGTGTGGGGGTGGCTGGGAGGTGTGTGACTCTGTGCATAGATGTGTGAGCAGTTGATTCACTAGGTGTATGAGTTCAAGAGTGCATGTGGAAACAGCTACATGGGCGGTTGACTGTGTGCATGAGTGTATTGATGAGTGAATGGATATCTCAATGCTACATGTCATAGTAAGTACATATGTAAAACACAGTACATGTGAGAGTTGGCATATATAAATAACTGTGCATGAGAGCCACTGAATGTGTGAGTGGCTGTATGGATCATTGTGAACTTGTATCAGGGATTGTATAAGAGAGTAAATATGTGTTAGTATATGTTTGAATAAGTAAGGTGTGTATAACTGTATAGTTGAGGAAATGGAGGTGAGATTGTTTCTTTGCATGACTGACTAGGTGTGTGAGTAACTCCATGGATGAGTGACTGTGTGTGAGTGTCTGTATACACTGAGTGTATCTAAGGTTATATTAGAGTCTGAAGAGGTTTATCGTATTAGCACAAGAATGATGTCAAATGAGATGTCATCAGTGATGTCATCAGTGATGTCATTTGAGATGTCATCAGTGATGTCATCAGTGATGTCACTGACCATGTCATGAATGATGTAATATGTGACATCATCAGCAGTGGATTGCGGGTGCGCGATATATAGTTAGTGCAACTAACTATATATGGAATTTCATTGGTTTTGTGTGAGTAAAATAAGGTTTTTTAAATGCTAATTCCTAACTATATATGGTCTATAACCTATGGTTTTTTCAGTGAATTTTCAAGGTTTTTTAAATGCTAATTCCTAACTATATATGGTCTCTAACCTATGGTTTTTTCAGTGAATTTCAATGGTTTTTTAATAGCAAATATCATAAGCTGTCGAATGTCAAGTACATGGTAAGTAAAAACATTTTCGTGTTTATGCACACTGATCTGCTTTGAATGCTGCCCCCCCTCCCCCTCATTTCTATTAGGAGTACTCTCTCTTTGCAGATAGTGAAGGGTAGTTAACGCAGGCCTTTGCCCCCGTTGTAATCCGTCGTGCCTGCTTCTCTCTCCATTTGATTGATTGTTATCCAAGCATTTACTGTTTTAGAATTGGTTCTCTTTGGTTCATTCTCTATTTACAAACAAGCACAGAGTCGCAATACTCTGTTTAGTCTTTGCAGATAGTGAAAAATCGTGTAAAAAAACAAAAGGAATCGAGCAAAATCAGTAGGCCACTAATGGGATCTCTTTTTGACCTCGCTAAAATAGAAACATTAGGAACAACCCCTCATGAGAAATACGAAACTAGTGAGATGAACTGAGCTCCACACCATGATGGCTGCAAGACAGCTCGGCTCCGCCACCCACCCCGCCCAAAATAACGATAAACTCTATGCAAATATTACAAATATATACAACACACCAGCAAAGTAACAGGGTAAAACATTTTATTAAATAACTATTTACATAACTATTTTATACTTTTTGTTGCCCGATCTGGCTAGCTCAATCGATCGAGCATGAAACTCATGCACTCTGATAGTTCAAAGTTTTGAGGAGTGCTTGTAACACTTTCTGAAGCTTATTTGCACTTGCTACAGCTTCACTATTCTCAATGTAAGTGGGGGCTGTTTGAGGACGTGACTGCATTTGAAAACAATGTGATGCGGTGCCACCCTGAACCGCTTGACGGAGGCCCCCGAGGGACAGTGTGATGGCGCGGACTCGGAGGGGGCGCTTGGCTCCGGCCCCCTCCCCAAGTCGTGTTGCCCTGGTGTGGCCTGAGATCGCCCCCGACATAGGTGGCCGGCTCCCGGGGTCAAGCGGAACTTTTTGCCTTTTGGTGACTCTTCCATTCTTGACCTTGTCCCACAATCCGTTTCACCTAAAGACACGCTGTAGTGGGGCGCCCCTTTACCGTTTCAGTTGCCATTCCGCCCGCTTTTGCTACACTGTGCCTCTTCCGCTATTCAGCTGTTTACCGCCCGCTCTTTCGACTACAGCGTCTCGCTCACCATGTAGTTGAGTTGCTCCCGCTCTTGCGGTGCAGCGATAGGCGGCTGCCACAGGACTCTCAAAATGGCGGCTGGCTCTTCAGATTTGGGCGTGGTCCACTAAAATGGCCCTGCGACACCTTGGAACTCGGACGCTTGTCTGCTAGAGCTTGGGCTCCATTCTCGAAAGCGTCCCCTCAGCCTTGAAGATTCTACAAAAGTCTTGGGGGCCCCCGACTCCCGCAGGCTTCTGGTGGGGAGCGGCTGCCATGATTGCTCGTGGAATGGGCACGACAGAGCTACGAGATGGTGGTGCTCTCATGCTGACGCCAGCTTCAGTCTGAAACATCCAGAAACACTGTAGACTACCAATTCGATCAGTTCCGGTAGCGCCCCAACGTGACCCGGTAGAGAAGAACTTGCCCTCCCCTCTTTGACTGATGGTTCTTGTTGCCTGTCCCTTCTGTTGTCATTTAACAGAACTATTTAGCCTGCTGAAAGGGGTTGTGTTCCGACCGCTGGTTGGTGGAGACATTTTGACTATATTCTGGACCTGCGTTGTCGCGTAATGCGTCATATGACGCGCCGCGTTAGCGCATCCGGAAGTGCTCCGGTGCGCAAAGCGCAGCTTCCCGGAAGCGATCCGGGGCGCGGCGTGCAGCGCGTAACGTAAGCATAACAGGTCATGTGACTTGTTAATAAAACTTTTCACTGGTTCATTTTACTTTTCTTATTCTAATGATGAAAGGCTTGGTCATATGACCTAAAAATTACGCTTTTTATTACTTTCGAACATTATTTTTTCTTAAACATATGTTATAATGTTCCAGGCTAATGTACTTTCCCGGAAAATTTACAACTGTCCTGCAAGTAAAATATATTCCTTTTTCGAGAAAAAGGGCGTTTCTTCGTCCCATGACGGAGCCGTTGAGCAAAAGAGGCTCGGCCTGCTGTCTTAGTCGCCGATACGCCTGAATATCAGATTCTTATCGATCACTTTATGTTGCAGGAGTAGAAAACACAACAGCCCTTGACCATTTATCTTTACTGCGTTCCTGCGTATTATACCTTTTACCCTTCATGTAATTGGACTGCTTTATTTCACTTGCCTTTTACTGATTCTAAAACAGTGACTATTATTAAAAACTTTACCAATGTAAATACTACTACCATGTTTTCTTTTAAAAACCTTTATTGTGAAAATGTCAGTATACAAATACAGGCCTATAACCACGTGGGCCGGCCACGGAGCAAACTGTAATCGTATATGATGAGTAGACATTTACACTGTAGAGGAACGTAACGGGCGGGCCATTAGGTTGCAAGAACTAAGGTGTCTTACAGTTGCGGAATCGGTGGACGTACATTTTATAATTAAAATACGACAGGGCCAGTTACAATAAAATTATCTAGATATACATTTGCGGGCAAGTACCATGGGTGACGTTAATTCGAACTTTCAATAGTACAGTAATCAATACCACATCAGAACTTAATATCAATAGGAATGTCGAAATATTCAATCAATTCTCGTCCCCGCCCGCCATGTGCTTCAAAACTGCATACGTATCTCGTGATATCAAGGTTGTGCAACCAGTACACAACAAGGAGTTACGAGTCCCATTTATTCCGGCGCCATTTTGGGCGAGGACGGGCAGGTCCAGGATATAGTCAAAATGTCTCCACCAACCATCGACTATGATGATGTTCATATGCTGTATTTATTAGAGTAACACTCATCTGTCCACATGAAATTAATTTGCCACAATCTAAACATGTCATTTTAATCTTTCCAAAGTTCTTCTAAATATTTGGGACCGTTTCCCTTGCCTCTGATGCTGTCAGTGCCACTTCTTTGGTGAATGTACTGGCAGGTCTGGGGTTCTCCTCCAAATCTCTCTTTTGTGCAGCACTATAATTAATCGGTGCCACCTCTCCATATGACGATGCATGGTATAGTTACCATAACTATATTTTTTTTCGGTTCCTCTGCAGAGTACATCGTGGCAGATGAGGCAGGTAACGTACCGGGCATTTACCTTTTTTGCATGTAGAGGAAAGGAAAAAAAATTCGAGCGTCCGAGTTCTAAGGTGTCCCAGGGCCATTTTAGTGGACCAGGCCCAAATCCAAAGAACAGGCCGCCATTTTGAGAGTCCTGTTGCAGCCGCCTGTCGCTGTAGCATCAAGAGCGGCCGAAACTCAGCTGAATGGCAACTGAAACGGTAAAGGGGCGCCCCACTACAGCAGACGAGCCTCCACCTGGGGAGGCCCGTTCACGCCGCCTCCCCCCCCCCCTTCGGGCACCCCACGCCGTTATTCGGAGCAGCATTGTAGGATGGCCACACCAGTGCGGCAACTTGCTAGACACCACCTCGGTGCCAACCGAATCTCAGCGCCTTGTGGTGTCTTCCATTCCGAAAATATTGTTGTGCTGCCTTCGGCCTATTCGCCGCAAGTGCGCACGCAACTCAGCTGCATAGCGAGTGAAACACCAAGGGGCGCCCCACTGCAGCCGAGGAACCTTCATCTTGGGGGCGACGCACAGCATCACATTGCTTTCCAATGCAGTCAGATCCTCAAACAACCCCCACTGACTGACGCGAACTCACAGGCCAACGGAGCGCCCCACGCCGACTTTCGGCGCAGCATTGTAGGATGGCCACACCAGTGCGGCAACTTGCTGGACCCCACCTCGGTGCCATCCGGATCTTGGCGCGTTGCGCTGCCTTTGGCCCTATTCGCACATCGGTCCGCTACTGACGCCACCTCACAGGCCACCGGGGCACCCCACGCCGACTTTCGGCGCAGCATTGTAGGATGGCCACACCAGTGCGGCAACTTGCTGGACCCCACCTCGGTGCCATCCGGATCTTGGCGCGTTGTGCTGCCTTCGGTCTATTCGCACATCGGTCCGCTACTGACGCGAACTCACAGGCCAACGGGGCGCCCCACACCGACTTTCGGCGCAGCATTGTAGGATGGCCACACCAGTGCGGCAACTTGCTGGACCCCACCTCGGTGCCATCCGGATCTTGGCGCGTTGTGCTGCCTTCGGCCTATTCGCACATCGGTCCGCTACTGACGCGAACTCACAGGCCAACGGGGCGCCCCACGCCGACTTTTGGCGCAGCATTGTAGGATGGCCACACCAGTGCGGCAACTTGCTGGACCCCACCTCGGTGCCATCCGGATCTTGGCGCGTTGTGCTGCCTTCGGCCTATTCGCACATCGGTCCGCTACTGACGCCGCCTCACAGGCCAACGGGGCACCCCACGCCGACTTTCGGCGCAGCATTGTAGGATGGCCACACCAGTGCAGCAACTTGGTGGACACCACCTCGGTGCCATCCGGATCTTGGCGCGTTGTGCTGCCTTCGGCCTATTCGCACATCGGTCCGCTACTGACGCCGCCTCACGTGCCAACGGATTTTCTGCGCTTTTTATACCCTATGCCGCATAACAGGTCATGTGACTTGTTTATAAAACTTTTCATTGGTTCATTTTACTTTTGGTTTCCTAATGATGGAAGGCTTGATCATATGACCTAAAAATAACACTTTTCATTGGATGAAAACTTTTTTTTTTTCCCAAACGATGAAAGCCCCACCTTGTTTCTGGATGTTTCAGACTGAAGCTGGCGTCAGCATGAAAGCACCACCATCTCGTGGCTCCGTCGCGGTCATTCCGCGAGCAATCATGGCAGCCGCTCCCCACCAGAAGCCTGCAGGAGTCAGGGGCCCCCAAGACTTTTGTAGAATCTTCAAGGCTGAGGGGACGCTTTCGAGAATGGGGTCCAAGACCTAGCAGACAAGCGTCCGATTTCCAAGGTGTCCCAGGGCCATTTCAGTGGACCAGGCCCAAAAAGGAAAGAGCCTGCCGCCATTTTGAGAGTCCTGTGGCAGCCGCCTATCGCTGCACCGCAAGAGTGGCCGCAACTCAGCTGAATGGCGGATTTTGGCACAGTGTACCAAAAGCGGGCGGAATGGCAACTGAAACGGTAAAGGGGCGCCCCACTACAGCAGACGAGCCTCCACCTGGGGAGGCCCATTCACGCCGCCTCACCCCCCCCCCCCCCGGGCGCCCCACGCCGTTATTCGGAGCAGCATTGTAGGATACCAAAACCAGTGCAGCAACTTACTTGACATCACCTGGGTGCCATCCACATCTCAGCGCGTTCTGCTGCCTTGGGACTATTCGCACAACAGACCGCTACTGACGAGCCACCCCCCGGGACGCCCCACGCCGTTATTCGGAGCAGCATTGTAGGATACCAAAACCAGTGCGGCAACTTACTGGACATCACCTGGGTGTCATCCACATCTCAGCACGTTCTGCTGCCTTGGGACTATTCGCACAACAGACCGCTACTGACGAGGCCACCCCCCGGGACGCCCCACGCCGTTTTTCGGAGCTGCATTGTAGGATACCCAAAACCAGTGCGGCACCCAGGCTACATCACCTGGGTGCCGTCCAAATTCAAATTCAAATTCAAATTTAGCTTTATTCGATTTGTTTGATAAAATCATAAAAGCATACAAGTACATTTTATACAGCAAGTCTAAAAACTTGTCCCCAACGAAATTTTTATGAGACTCTATAAAACAGTTTTCCAGATGATAAGAGTCAATGATGAAATTACAGCAGTTGACCTCATGTAAAAACATATGCAAAAGTTAAAACATGTAAGGGTTACATCATGGAATTTCTATATTTCATCACTGACATTAAAAAACGTGAAACGACAAAGATGACATACACCTCATCTAACAAAAGTAATTTGTAATAAGCGTCTTTGCATGTTCTTATGCCCCAGTGTTTTAGAAGAGGTAGTAGGTACAATTTCCTTGGGGCAGAATACAGATTGCAAAAGAACATAATATGAATATTACTTTGTGATGAGTGATCATCGCATGGGCAAATTAGGATCGAGGCAGTCCAGTCATTTTGTTTAGGGAAAGTGACCATACGGAAAAAGGTGCCTAGGCGCAGCCTGGTGAGAAGCATACGAGGATAAGGGGCAGTTTCGGTTCTAAGGTACAATTGCAAACCTTCGGTGGGAGTAATTCTTTGGTAGCTCAAGGTGGTATTTTTGAGTTTCTCTGCATCCCATCTAACACCTTCCAGGTGGATAATTAAAAGTTTTTTGAGAGACGACCTAGACAGATTTTCAAGGGACTCTGGGTCATCATAGTATTCGGGACAACCAATCTTGGCGAACATCAACCGGACATGTCGCAACCATTTAATTTTGGGTGCGGCATCCAAGCTCATGCAATCCCTGATTAGATCTCTGTTAAATTGGCATTCCCTGGTAGTCCAAATTTTGTGCCAAAGCAAACATGGTGACAGCTTTATGAAGTCGCTAAGGTATTTGAGGCCAGTCTCAGTGTGAGTAATAAAAGTTGAAGTAGATTTGCTCACCCCCAATAAGTAACGAATAAAAAGATTCTCGCAAATTTGGAGTGAGGACACGTCTTCAAAGCCCCATAAGCCTGCTCCATAAGTGACTGTCGCTATACACTTTGCTTGGTAAATCTGTATCATCTCAGCAATCAGTTTGCCCCCAATTTTCGCTGCAAAAGTTCTCAGGGCACCAATAGCACGGGTAAAGGCAAGCCTCCTAGCCGATACTGCATGTTTCCAGGCTCCTTTTCTCTCAAAGACAACGCCCAGATAACAAAAAGTGTCTGTGGTTTCAATTCTTTGCTCGTCAAGGTATATCGAACATTGTGGCCTTTTACTCTTTTGGGTGCACGGCATGGAGAAAGTTTTTGAGATGTTCACTTTCAAATTTCTATTCCCCATGTAGGACGAGAATTCTCTTACCGCTCTCTGCAACCCTACCCTAGTCCTGGACATAATAGCCGCATCATCGGCGTATAATAGGATGGGTACAGGCCTACCATTGACAGCTGGATAGTCATTCTGGAGATTTGTTAGATGTTCTACAACAGAATTAATATAAAAACTAAATAGAAGGGGCGCGAGTATACAACCTTGCCTAACCCCTCTATTTATGGGGAATTTCTGGGTACATTGCCCCTGGGTCCCGAACCTCACCCTGGCACCAGCATCTCTATAAAGCTCTTTGATAAAAACCACTATGGTGGGATCCACCCCAATGAGTTCCAATGTTGACCAGAGCTGCAGATGATCCACACAATCAAATGCTGAGCTAAGGTCAACGAATGTAACAAACAGATCCCCTTTTTTAGCCTCAGTATATTTGGACATTAATAACGACAGATTTAGGCATTGCTCCTGGGTGCCCAGTCCCTTTCGGAATCCATATTGGAATTCCGAAATAACCTTATTTTCTGTCTCCCAGTGCTGGATCCTCTTTAGGACTATCCTTCCTGCAATTTTCATAAGGCCGTCTAGTAAGGATATGGGACGGTAGCAAGCCGGGTCGTCCCTGTTTCCCTTTTTAAAAATGGGGACTACAATAGCATCTGACCAGGTCTTGATTAAGCCGCATTTGTTTCCCATATTCAAAACGTTCGTTAAGAGAGGAGCCCAAAATTCCAAATTTGTTTTATAGGCATCCACTGGTGTGTGATCCGGACCCGGAGCTTTCCCTGAAGGACTTTCCCTGATTGCATTTTCAACTTCTAGGGTGGTAAAGACCAAATCAATTGGATACGGCGAAACTAGGGGGTCGCTTTGCTGATGATCTCGCATGAAGTTGTTCGATGGTGAAAGTACCTTTTGTTGGTTCATGCTGTTCCCCTGTCTGTTGGTGTAGAGTTTCCCGTAATGTTCAACCCAGAGCTCTGCTGTAATTGCTACATCTATGCAATTATCAGTATGTATTGGGTTGTATACTGATCTTATCACTTTCCAGAAAAGGTTGGTGTCCTTATTCCTGGCAGCTTCTCCCAGTGCCTCCCAGGCCTCCTTTTTCATGGTTGCTTTTCGGAGGTTAATTTCTCTCTTGTACTCTCGTCTAGCCTCAGAGATTTGGGCCCTATTTTTCGGGATTGCGTTTAAAACTTTCTTCAAGTTCTTTAAGGCGGCTGTGCACCTAGAATCAAACCACCTGGATGCACGTCTCCCCTTCTTTTTGTGACTCTTAGTTAAAACGCCTTTTATGTACTCCTGTATATTGGCAAAAGCTGCCATAATCGCCTTAGGTTCCGCATCTTCTTCTAAGCAGACAAATATGTCTTCAAGGCAGGATAATATTAATTTGTGGAAGAAGATGGTGGGGTTCAATTTCTCCCACTTTAACACATAGCCGTTTATCTTTGCTAAGGTGACCTCCAATGGATACAGTGGGCCGCTAGGTTCCTTTAGTTTCTCTACTGGGAGCCTAACCCCAAAGGTAATAGGGTAATGGTCACTCATTGGATCTTCCCCTATCTCCCAAGAGGTTATAAAGTTGGGCGAGGTGGGGGATATCAGTGCAAAGTCAATTGTGGATTCACAACCTCTTCCATTATATGTTGGGGCAAAGGGAACTGGGGGAGAGCATGCCTGATTAACGAAGGTGAGGTCAAAAGCAAACATAATACTGTTAAGGAGAGACCCCAGTTTGGTGTGTGAGAAGTGAAAAGGGCCGTCCTCCTCACGATCTGCAAGGCCGCACAAACCTAACTCAGAAAGTGGGCAGACAGCACAGTTAAAATCTCCCACCCAAATAACTGTATGGTCTCCCGCATTTTGGTCCCTCACTTTATGGATACGGTTTAACATTTTATTTAAGATGGATTCCATCTCATTTTGTGGCATATTGTTATAGAAATTCACCAGTATGACCTTTTGTGTGGTGCCCCATTTAAAAGAAAGGATTTGAAAATATTGGTCAGAGTGAAAATTATACACTTTTATATCCCCCACATTCGAAACGTATATACACAGACCCCCTTTATTGCGGCCCTGAATGGCGGGAGCAGCGGGTGTATGGAACGTTCGATACCCCATGATGTGCCTTTCTTCTACCAGCCAGGTTTCTTGCAGGCAAAGTATGCCATGCTTGTGGACCATCTCCAACCAGGGTATGTGCTTGATCTTGTTGCCCAGTCCTGCTACATTCCAGGACAGTAATGAGTGTTTCGGTTCACTGTCTACCTGAGGTATGTGGCCCTCACTCTCTATTAACTGTATGTGGCCCTCACTCTCTATTAACTCTACCTGATCTTGGAAATGTGCCCTGCCTAGGTGTTGTATGGCACGCACAGGGGGAGGGCGCTGGGCGGAGGTGGTTGGAACCACATCAAACGGGTCAAGTTCTTAACAATGGGTGGCGATGTATTGCTATTAGTGACAATCATTGTGTGGTCTTGATCACTTGATCGGGGTGTTTGATCGGGTATTCCCAGTCAATCCACCTGATCTAAGCATCCAAACCTATTCATGGTGTGTGCACCTTCCCACCAATTATTGGTGGGTTGCCATCCCTGCACCTGACCCTTCCATCTGTGGTTGTGGATTGTGGTCCAAGCCCCAGGATGCTCTACTAGCTGTTTTGGAGGGTAGAAAAAGGTTAGGGGTTTGGTGACAATGATTTGTTCGGTCACGTATTGGTCCCATGTGGTAATGAGATGGGCTGTATGAGGGTCTGCAAAAGACATAACGATACAGTCTCCTGGTATCGATTTGTGGGTACGGCCCACCCAAGGGACTCTCCTGACCATTAGTACCCTACTCTTATTGGTGTGATGGATCTGCCTATTGGTATTTAACCAGTGGATCACTTTATTTTTTAAGGACCACTGGGTTTCAACAATATCGGGGGCAAGCGGAGGTACCCCTGCCAAGATAACCACATAGGGCCCAGCCTCAGGGGGAAGATCAATATAGCCTCCGCGAAAGTTCTGGTGATTTGGGTGTAAATTTGGTGTGCGCTCTAAGAGAGGAGTGATGGGATTATTCGCCTTCTGGTCGGCTCTAGGAGGGGGTTTGGGCTGAAGATGTTTTTTAGGGGGTTTTTCCTCTATTTTTGGGAGGTTGGCAGCCACATTTGCAAGTGTCCTAGGTTTGGGGATCGGAGTAGGCTTGGGTAACGGGGGGGGTAAGGATGCAGGAAGAATCGAGGGGGCAGGAGGAACCTCCTTAGGCGCTGTAGCTGCTTTAGTGCCAATGTTAGAGGCTGGAGCAGGTTGGGTACCAGCATTTCTAGCCAGAGGTGGACTCTCATTAATATGGGGATGTGTTGCTTCCAGCTGTTTTAGGCTAAGCGTGGCCAGGGATACTAACGTTTTATCCATCTCGAGTAAGTGATTCTCAATACGTGACAGTCTGAGTTCGAAGGGTGTCAATAGTTGTTTTAAAGTGACCCAGACTGTCTGGAGAAAGTCTTCATCATCACCCACTTTATCCTTGTCCCTCTCTGTCTTGTTTAGCCCTCCCAGTGTGAGATTATCTGCATGGATAATGGGATTCTCTACCGCAGGAACCGTGGTGAGGTTACTATCACCCCCTATTTGGTGGATAGCTGGGGGTGGTGTTTGTTTAGGATCCCCTGCGTTGGATAATGGTCTTCTATGGTTGAAAAACTGCTGCCTTGCAGCTTTGGCTTTGGCTTTCTTACGAGCATAGGCAGATTTTACATTGTTTTTCTTCTTCGATGCTTGGCGACCTGGGTTTGTACTTTTTGGTACAGAGAAGGAGGGGGCAGTTGTAACCGGGAAGGTGGTGGAATTTCCCTGCTCAGTAGGTGGGTCACTTTCACTGGGTTGGACGGTCATGGGGGAGAAAATAAATGAGGAGTCTAATACTGGTGGGGAGGAAGGAGGGGGAGAATGATGAACGTCGGCGAGGATCAACAAAGGAGGCGGACGTTCCACCTGTTGGGGAGATGCAGCAGACGCAATATTTCCCAGGGAGGATTTTTTAGAGTTAGCAAATGTTTGGGAAAGCCTGCGTGCAGCATCTAACTCAATTGAAACCCTCTTCTGCATTTTTGTATTTTCGGCATCTATTGCCAAATTTGTTTTTACGAGGAAATCATCCAAAGTGCCATTTGGCTTGGTTAAACCCAGCGCGGTCTTACTGCGACTCCCCCGGGTACACATAATGTGTGACAGTTACAATTTCTCTATGGTACTCACTAGGGTCAATGCCCAGGCACGATAACCTTGAGAAGAACCAAGGGGGATGGGCCAGGCCAGTCCTCTCTGTCCTCGAACGGCCTCAAACGGTCCCGCCCTTGTCCCGGGCTTCTCCCGGCGCCCTCCCGCGCGCTCCCGCGCAGCGGGGAAGTTACTTGGCTTTTATGTCTATGAGACTGGCGGATAAGGGGGTGGAGCCGGCAGGGAGAGCAGCCCAGGTGGTAACGGGCGCGCGGGGGCTCCTGGTCCTCGGAGTCCCCCGCTAGTAGCTCGCAGCCCTGCCGGTCAGCAGAAACGCCCAAACCTCCGCAGGAAATTGACGATGGCAAAGCTGTCAGCCGCGCAGCGGGACCCGCGAAGCGGGTCCGGCCAGTCGCAGCGGCAACAGCGGCAACAGGGAGCAAAACCCACCAGAAGTCCAAGGTGAGGCTGGCGTCTGTGAAATTTGCCCAAAAAGAATCCACTTGACAGGGGTTGAGGCGCCGGTTAAGAAGGAAGGATGGGGGTGGAGCCGGCAGGGAGAGCAGCCCAGGTGGTAACGGGCGCGCGGGGGCTCCTGGTCCTCGGAGTCCCCCGCTAGTAGCTCGCAGCCCTGCCGGTCAGCAGAAACGCCCAAACCTCCGCAGGAAATTGACGATGGCAAAGCTGTCAGCCGCGCAGCGGGACCCGCGAAGCGGGTCCGGCCAGTCGCAGCGGCAACAGCGGCAACAGGGAGCAAAACCCACCAGAAGTCCAAGGTGAGGCTGGCGTCTGTGAAATTTGCCCAGCCCGTGCCGTCCAGAACTCAGCACGTTGTGCTGCCTTGGGACTATTCGCACAAAACACAGCTACTGACCATTGTTGCTTCTTTTTTCCTAAAAATGTTTAAATGTTTTTACTGTTTTTGTTGCGTTGTATATATTTATAAGTTATTAAAGTTTTATAATCCTACTACTTTGTTGGAGTGCTATATATTTTTAATGTGACACATAATTGTAAAAACTTTGATGTACAAAGAGGCATCCCTGGAATCTACCGCTTCAGGCTCGGTCCCCTCCCCAATCACAATACAGGATGGTTTTCAGATAGTAGGAACGCGTGTGGTGTGACGGATCTCATCGGGTGGGGGCCTTGATCTACTGTAACTCCTTTGAAGAGGGGTGATTCTTTACAGCTGGGGCCATAAACTACATCTGCAGGGCTAGCTGATAGCCTGGGACCGGCCTGGACAATCGGACACAGAGGAAGAGGAGTGTCAGAGGGTGCGGTAGTGAATAGGGCGAAAGGGAGGTGTCGGGCGGGCACAGGGTGTGATTCTCAGGGAAGAGCAGCGCAGATGGGGGGAGGTTTATTGCCCATGCATAAGACAGAGAGCGGGGGTGACCAGTGCCTGGGGGAGATGCTTGCGAGGGTGGGGAGCCATGCTAAGGATCGACAGCGTGCAGAGAGTGGGTCTGGTCAAGGCATCTAAAATGGCGGCCGTGCACGACAAAAGTGTGGCATTTGAAAAAAGGCAAGATGGCGCAGACAATGTTTATCAACACTTCCTGATTTCCTTCGAATCGAACGTCAACAGACGTTATCTCTCCCACACTACCGGTCCCCCTGGGCTTAAACGCCGAGATGGTAGGGACTGCATCCCGTGGAGATAGGCCGAGACGTCACTCAGCAGAAAAAAAAGAAAAAAAAAAGTCTATAAACATACAATAAGTTAAAAGTCAATCATTCTTGTTTCCTTGTAGTCCGCTCCCCAGTCCGCTTCCCGTTACGCGAACCGGGCGCACCCCACCAAAAAAAATCATTTTTTTTTTTTTTTTTTTGCGCCGCAGAGCCCTTTTAAAGCCTCCACATCAAACCTAGGGGGTCAGGGAGGATCTACTATGCCCCCTTATGGTCATTTGCCCCTTTGCTTTGGCCTCCTCTTGTCTCTCGATCCTACCGAGAGACAAGATGGCGGCCGCTCCGTACTGTTTGGAATGTTTACAGACACCGGAGAGCCAATCAGCTTCGCTTCGCAAAGCTCCGTAACGCGAAAAGTACGCGAAACGGAGCGCTACCCGGGACGCTGTCACAGATATATATCTTTTTTTGAACGTTAATTTCTCAAAATCCACTGGAGCACATATATTGAGACCCAGCAAAGGCACATCGGGCTACCGGTCCCTACAATTTTGCCAAGTTTCATGCAAATCCATTCAGCCGTTCGATTTTTTATTTTTTTTTGCCCCGCGGGGCCCTTTTAAAACCTCCACATCAAACCTAGGGGGTCAGGGAGGATCTACTATGCCCCCTTATGGTCATTTTCCCCTTCGCTTTGGCCTCCTCTTGTCTCTCGATCCTACCGAGAGACAAGATGGCGGCCGCTCCGTACTGTTTGGAATGTTTACAGACACCGGAGAGCCAATCAGCTTCGCTTTGCAAAGCTCCGTAACGCGAAAAGTACGCGAAACGGAGCGCTACCCGGGACGCTGTCACAGATATATATCTTTTTTTGAACGTTAATTTCTCGAAATCCACTGGAGCACATATATTGAGACCTAGCAAAGGCACATCGGGCTACCAGTCCCTACAATTTTGCCAAGTTTCGTGCAAATCCATTCAGCCGTTCGGGCTAAAAGTGAGGCCAACCGCCCTATGGAAATTAACATGGGAAAAACGCGTTTTGGGACCCCCCCTTTTTTCTCGGCCCCCCCTTGACGAACCCCCCCCCCAAATTTTCAGGGGCTGCTCAGAAACAAAATGTTCCATTTTCCTGAAAATTTCAGCCAATTCCGTCCACAAACGCCAAAGTTATTAGACATAGAATTTTCAAAAATCCCATAGAGAAAAAATCCTAACTATATATACCTACTGACGACCGCCAGTAGGTAATGTATGTATACATATATATATATATTCACTGAAAAAACCATAGGTTCCAGGCAGGTTAAAGCATTTACATTTAAAAAACCTTATCATCATCAGCAGTGGATTGTGGGCGTGAGAGTTACAGTTAGTACAACTAACTATAATGGAGGAATTTCAATGGTTTTGTCTGAGTGAAATGTCCAGCTAACTATAACACCCCTAAAACCTATGTTTTTTAGGTGAATTTTTAAGGTTTTTTAAATGCTAATTCCTAACTATAACCTGCCTGAAACCTATGGTTTTTTCAATGAATTTCGAAGGTTTTTTAAATGACAATTCCTACTTATAATGTTGACCACTTCCCTATATTTTCAACAAATAACCAAATCTGCATTGCATCCTAAAAAATCAGACAATAGTTCCACTTACCACTAACAAATTAACAGCAACATTTAAGTACTGTAAGAATGTTGAATATGTACTGCGTGAATTACATTCAACTCACACCCATGTTTAAAGAGCAATATGTGATAGAGTTTCTAAATATACACTTCCCACACCCAACAAAATCACAATACCCAGTGCCACGATCACCACAACCATCCCCACGGACCCTTCCCCCCTACTACCTCAGAGACAGCCCAAAACAGGACAACGGGCCTTTCTAAAATAATATATCCCATCTACAGTACACTAGCTCAATCTACAGAGATGTGGCAACCAAGTATGTATAAGGGAAAGAACTCGAACATCAACAATAATGTACACAACGCTAAGACTACCGGTGAAATACTATACACAATTCACTATAGACATCAAAAACTTTTCAGTATGTACATATACCATTGATACGTGTACTAACAATATTATCTAGGGAATTTTTCGGTCATGTAGGTGTGTTCACCCCTCACCTTTGAAACAGAAGCGGAGTGGGCTAGTCCAACGTAAACAACGTCAACGTGAAACTATAAATAATTAGTCTACGCCTTGGGCGTGGTTCACTGCAAAGAGAACAGACTGCGCCGCAGCGAAGGTCCACACCCTGCCGTGTGGCTGCCGCCATGACCGGGTGCCTCCACGATACAGGGCCATTCCGAACTCAGTGCCACAGCACCGCAGACTTATGTCTGTATCGACTAGTGGTTTCCATCGACACTGTGGACAACAGGGTTCACAACTTGAATTCAACTTTGGATCTAAATTTTTCTTCAGTATCTGTGCTGAGAACTGCCTTCAATCTATGCTGCAGTTAGTAGAGTTGACAACTAGATACCAGTTGTGCATCAGCACTACAGAAAACATTTAATTCAATCTTGATTTATTTAAAACAGAGACAATTGCACTATGTCCTCAGATTACAGACAGCATGCAAGTTAGCCTTGATTTATGAGAGGCAGAGTCAATTATGTTAATGGATGCCACAAGAAACGTTCATCTATGTCTGTACTAAGTACTACCTTCAAGTGTACAATGCGATTACCAGAGTTTACCACTTGATACCAGAAGCGATGAAGCACTACAGTCAACATTTAATTAATTCTCGATTTATTGAAGACAGACACAATTCTACTGTGTCGTCAGATTTTGTTAACGTATGTGACAAAAAATCATTTGTCGATGTTTCTGTGGAATACTGCCAACATTTACTCTGCCGACAGCAGGGTTTACAACTTGAACTCAACTTTCCATCTACACTACGAACAGTAGGGAATTCAGTCTTGATTTATGTAATGTAGAGACAATTCTACTGTATGTGTTCAGATATTTTTGTTACATAAGTCACAAAAATCATTAGTCAATATCTGTGCTGACAACTGCCTTAGATCTACATTATGAGGGCTCACGATTCAGGTACAATGGCGATTGCACATGACGCATTCCAAAAGACAGGAGACATTGTACCAGTGCGACCCGCCCGAACAACGAATCATCACAGGATGAGCACACGCTGAGTTCTTCAGGTACCACTAACTCACTGCACCACAAATCATCTCCCCGTGGCCTTATTAAGACAGAATTCACTAAGCAAAAAACATTAGTCCCAGTGTGGCCTGCCCAGACTACGCATCATCGCAGGTTACGTACACGCTCAGTGCCAAAGGTACCAGTAGCTCACTGCACCCCAATTCATTATTACATGGCCATAATCAAGTAGAATTCAATAGAGAAAAGACATTGGTCCGAATGCGGCCCCCCCTTTAACACTCATTTTCTCAGGGTACATTCAAGCTCAGCGCCAAAGGTACTACTAACTCAGTGCACCAAAAATCATTGCAAAGAAGAGTGAACAGTTTTATGTCAGCAATGAGGCATACTATCACTTTTAAATGGAATTCATGCAGAATTCAATCGACAAAAGACAATATTTCAATTACTGTGCCTTCCCCTCCCCCCGACCACGCATCATCGCAGGGTACGTACACGCTAAGCGCCAAAGGTACTACTATCTCAGTGCACCAAAAATCATCGCCACGTGACCGTATTGAGTCAGATGTCTTATTTGGAAGAAAATATATCATAGTTTTTAAGGATCTACTGCAGCTTACTCCTGTGAAAGGACAACCAATATTTATAGGAAAACTTGATTTTAAAGACTTTGCTACCAGTGCATCCTGCTCGGACCACGCATCATCGCAGGCTCCAATGAACTTTGTTGCTTCAGGTGCCACTAACTCTGTGCTCCACTTATCATCGCTGGCTACACACACACTAAATTACCAATACTGTGCAGCTCTAATCAATGCCATGTGGTTGTGGGCCCTTGCTAACCGCTGCCTCCTGCCTACACTGCGGTCATCAGAGCTCACAATTAATTACACTGTTGATTTATTATTTGCAGAGTACAATACTTAACTAAGTATAACATTTATCAAACCCTATACAATATCCTTTTATTATGCTTACTTTAACAACTTTTTTTATATCACCTATAGATTTACTTGAATAATAAATTTCACGCTACAAGTGCAAAGGTACACTTAATGATAGTCTACACTGTGGATAGCATAGGTCACAATTTGAACCTCACTTTTTCTTCATTGGAAACCTGAATTTCTTTTTTGGAGACACAAATGGCTACACCACTGGAAGAATCATCTTATTCTGATCATTTTGTTGCTGAAGAATTCATAACCATCCACAGTACTTTTTTCCCCCTCAAAGTACATACAGTCTAGTATGCAACAGTCAATGCTTTGAGTGCAGCCCGTTTAGACCACGCATCATCACATGTTACATAAACGCTCAGTCCCAAAGGTACTACTAACTCAGTGCACCATAATTCATCGCCACATAGCCGTATTCAGGCAGAATTTAACTGCAGTAACAAACTAAATAATGTCCCTCAAACCTACACAAAATCACCACATGGCCTTACTAAGACAGAATTCACAAGACAAAAAACATTACTATTAATACGGCATGCCGAAACCACACATCATTGAAAAGTGCACAGAACCTTGTTGTTTCTGGTACCACTAACTCAGTGGAAACCAAACTAAGTATAACACCTATCAAAATCGAGACAAAATCCTTGTAGTATGCTTCCTTCATAAAATGTTTTATATCATTTATAGATTTAGTTTTATAATAAAATGCATTCTGCAATCATGTTCTATCTTCCACTTCAATTCACTTCCACTTCAATCATAATTGCAGATGATGCATTCCACTCTAACATCTACACTGGACAGCAGGGTTTACAACTTGAATTCACCTTTGCATCTACACTATAGACAGTAGGAAATTCAACTTTGATTTATTTAATGCAGAGACATTCAGATTTTGTGAAAAAAAGTGAAAAAAGCATTGTTCTATAACTGTTCTGACTACTAGTTTCCATATACACTGTGCACAGTAGGGTTCACAACTTGAATTTACCTTTTCACCTACATTATAGACAGCATTAAATTCAGCCTCGATTAATTTAAAGCAGAGAAAAAAATAGTGTTGTTGCACTGCTAGTATTCGCAAGCAACTTCAATCATTGCATTCTGTGAACTATGATAACAAAGAATGTAGAAAATTGCGTCAAAATATACCTCCTCCACTGGCACTACCAAGTACCTCTAGGACATCACCTTCAACATCACCACCAGACATACCACCCCATTTTGAGAAAGTTAGAATGCACTACGTGAAATGCAATTGTTTAATTTGTTATGGGAGGCAATCAGTAGACCTAGTTTACAGAGCAATTGATAACCATCGATGCTAGTTTTTTCCCCCCTCAAAGTTCATATAGTCCGGTATAACATTGAATGGTTTGAGTGCAGCCCACTCAGACCACGCATCATCGCAGGGTGAGCATACGATAAACACCACACGTATCACTAACTCAGTACACCGTAAATAATCGCCACATTCCCTTGTTAAGGCAAAATTCAATAGTCAAAACACATTTTTACCAGTGCGGTCTGCCTGAACCACACTTCATCGCAGGCTCCACACAAACATCACTTACTTCAGTGCGCCACAACTCATGAACCCTTTACGATAGAATGTTCTGTATATTATTTCACATACAATGTTCCTACCTTTGTAAGACAGAAGTCATAAACAGTTATGATTAAATATCTGTATATGATATCATGATTACTTTTCTACTTGTTACCAACAATAACGTAATAAAATGGAGTCGAGCACACATACCCATACCCACTTCAACTATCTATCTGTGTCTGTGTATTTATTGTGTTTGTAAAATGCTGCTCTTCCGCCCTACCACATCATATTGTGCTATAAATAGTGTATGCAACCAACTTACCAGTGACAGTCAGTGTGGGCTATTCCTCTTTTAAAAAAACAATAATATATATTTATATAGCGCAAAATCAACCCAAAACTATACCAGCTATTTACATGAGCACCATATTTACAATACATTTTCAGGCACGCGTACATTAAGTCATTACTCTACAATAACAGGATGTGCACGCAACTCCAAGCCTCAAACACTGATTTCCAGCATCAAGTTGTACAGTGTACCTGAATGACAAGATACGTATATGTATTAGCTGCCCTTCATGTGCCAAAAACTACAACTTAAACTTTTCACAGCCCTGTATTACTACAGCCACAACACTCCACTGAATGTACAATAAACATTCATAATCACAGAAATACGTCATGTCTACCATATTTTATGTATGCAACTATGAATGAATATAAAGTCAGTGATACCCCATACCTTCCATGTTGGCCAAGTTATAGAACTTTATAGATGTAATGACACATTTGCTTTTAAGACCCAGGTGACATCAGCACTACAAAACGGACACCCGAATAACCTAATTTCTCATATAGTTCACAACGGGACCACGCCCATAGCTCCGGAATCATGCTTCAGAGCCTCACGCAGCACTGGCATACGTCAGGCAAGCCCACTCTACTTAAGCTACCAATAAAACACAAAAACAAAACATGGCCTAGATTTCCATTGTAGTGATTTCGTAGATCCAGGTCTAGTTGTCAGAATGGCACAGTCTCCCTCGTGGCTGGTATACACCCACACCACACCCATCCAACACATCCGTTACTACACAAGTGAACATACCTACAAAAAAGACTGGGGGAACGTGCTGTATGCCATTTTAGAGTTGCTCCCATCCCAAGCGTTGTGATGGCCCATGCTGGTGATTCGGACGCCTCATGTAGGCCCAAACCACTGAACAGTGGGCCCACCACCACGTGCATGGCCTCTTTGGTCACTGAGTTAGTGGTACCGGAAGGACTGAGCAGGTGAAGAACCTGCGATGATGATGATGGTGTGAGAAGTTGGCCTGGTATATGATACTCACTAGTTCTAGTGATCACCTTGTACCATGCCAAGCAACCCCCTTGGTGCAGGTTGTAAAGTCAACCTTATAGACAAGCTATCCTAGGGGTAGCATGGACTAAGCAGTCTTAGGCTAAACTCTGTAAAGGCATGTGAAGCAAGCTGTTTTACCATACACAATCCCTTGAATACCAAATGAAAGGACACCACACAGATATATATTGAAAATATATATAGATTTATTTCTACAAATATCCCCTATACTCTTTATGAGCACAGAAGCAGATGCGTTAAAACAAAACACAGTTTAAATATACAAAAGTTGCACAATTATGGATGAGCCCTAGGGGCCACCTAAACCATATACTAAAATAGTGGTATAAGAACCACTATGGGGAAAGTGAAGAGGCCTATGGCCTGGGGAATCGCTGGAGCTGTTCGGGACTAGCAGTGAAGAAGCCGGGAAAGGCCCGCGGGACTCGGGTGCAGTGCGGAAAGTGCACGCATTACCAATGCAATGTCAACGGTGCGTAAAAGTTACAAAGTTAGTTATTAAGGCACCTTCCGAGTGACCTAGAAGGATGAAACTTTGGACACAGACACTAGAGGTGTATACCAGTGTGGAAACACCGGTGTTGCTGAGTTACCTCACCCACAGGAAGCGGGTGCACAGGGTCGAAGTAGTGTCGGGTCTCGTCAAGCAGGTCGATGGTGCTTGGAGCTGAAGATGCTGCAGGCGGCCCGATATGAAGAGTTCCGGTGGATCCAAGGGTGGATCTGAAGAGGTGAAGACCTTAAAGCAGAGGGGACAATGTTCAAAGTCACTAGCCAGTGACTACCGTGGAACCAGGAAGGAACCAGGCGATGTCGGGTGCAAACAGGTGATGTCGTGAAGATTGTCTCTGCAGCCACGTGGACACGGAGAGGTCAAGGATGTCCAAGAGTCGGTCATGAGCTGTCCCACATAGGCTCTCGCTGATGGCAGTGTCGGCAACTTGATTGGAGCAAACAGGCCTTGGCTAAAGCAAGCCACGCAGGAAATGATTCAGGCTTCTCGCTCGGACCAGCAAGGTCAGAGCGGGTGCTCCTTTTCAGGGGAGCAAGGGCCAGTCTGGAGCAACCAGACCAGTGGTGTAGTTTGTCGTTTTCGTCGCCAAGATGGCCGCTAGCCACGTGGCAAATGGCCAGGATGGCGCATCGAGTGGCACAGTGCAAAAGGGCCCCACGCAGATCGTGGAGATGCTGGGGGGCTGATCTTTGGTGCAAGGGCTGCTCGATGTTGGGGCTTCCTAAACCCCAAAGCACAGTGTCAAGGGTGCCTCGGGTGCTGCGCAGTCAGCTTCTCGGGGGTCTTTCAAGAGGTCCGGTCCCACGTCTCTCGGTGCCTCCACGGGTCCCTTCTTTGCAGGGACTGTGGATCCGGCTGTGAGAAGTCTGGGAGTCTGGGTCTTTTCAGGCTCTGGGCTCGGGCTCTGGCGGGAGGCGGCGGCAAAGCAGACGTCGAGTTTCTGGATGGTGCCTGTGTTCACAGGGTGGCCACTCCTAATCCACAAGGGAGATGCTCTTCAGTATTCTGTGCAGTCCTGTGCTGTCCAGTCGTCTTCTTAGTTTCAAGTTGATTCAGGATGATCTGAAGTCTCAGGACACAGCTCCCACTCTTATTCGAATCTGGGGGGCCGGATCACCTACTAGGTCCCTCCTCTGGGTGGGACCAGGAAGGGGGGTGGTTACACCCCCTTTCCTTTGTCCAGTTTCGCGCCAGGACTGGGGCTGGAAAGCCCCAGCACCGGTTTGAACTGGCCTATGCACAGGGACACCTTGTGTGCCCCAGGCATGTCTGATTCTATTCAGCCCTGTCCTACCCAATACACAAAATCCTGTCTGGGGTGGTGCTAGCACCTACCAAGGCAGGAAACCCTTTGTCCAAGCTGCCCTCGCTGGAAGGACTCCCAGCAGCAGGAGGTCAGACTTGTGTCTGTGGTGGCAGCATCCATTTTGTGATGCTGAGGCCCTGTTTAACTTTAACCGGGGTTCAGGTTAGGTACATGTCGTGTCCCTCTAGAAGGGTGGAATGCTAACCCCGTCACCAGAATTGGCGAGGGGGTAGTATTCCAATTCGTATGACACCTTACTCGACATGTTTTGATAAAGCCAAACCAAAGATAGCATTTAACCGCGAGGTTCATAATGCACTTAAGAGTATATGGTATGGCAGTATCATAAAAAAGCTAAAGGACATGGTTCCGAAAGCTGCAGACAGGCTCAGCTCATGCCAGAGCACTATCTCACATATTCCCAAGCACTCTGCCTCCAGGATTGATGAGGCCTTCCATAGGAGTGGCTGATAGAGACATATGTGTCCATTTTAGGTTAGGTATAGGCATACTACACCTAAGTAAGGGGTGATTACACCGACTTACCCCAGCTGAGTGATCAGCCAGTTGTGTCAAATATGGAGGCCAGGCCAGGGGTGGCACAATACATGCTGCAGCCCCTGGTAGGCCTTGGAAGCACCTATGCCCTGGGTACCTGGGTACACTGTTACAGGGGCCAATAAGGTGAACCAGTTCCAATGTCGTTATGCACCTAAAGTGCATGGGTAACAATTTAGGGAGAGAACAGCAGGCTGTGGGTCTTATTAGCAGACCCACAGCCATATTAAGTCATAAACCAGTGAAGCAAAAAGCAAAAATTTGGGGTGACCATAGGATAGCAGACCCTACTCTCCTACACCCCCCCCCCCCAAACGCAGGGACATTAGACTAACCTTGACCAGTTGTGTCTTCATGTTCTAAGTGGAAGTACCTGGAGAGACCATCTGCATTACCATGGTCAGTCCCTGGGCGGTGCTCCACTGTAAAGTCCATCCCCTGTAGGGAAATGGACCACCTGAGCAGTTTGGGGTTTTCACCCTTCATCTGATTAAGCCATAAGAGGGGCTTTTGGTCGGTCTGAATCTTGAAGTGAGTGCCAAACAAGTATGGTCTCAACTTCTTCAGGGCCCACACCACAGCAAAGGCCTCCCTCTCAATGGCTGACCAACGTTTCTCTCTGGGGGTCAGCCTACTGCTAATAAAAGCAATGGGCTGGTCTTGACCATCTACATTAAGTTGTGAAAGCACAGCTCCCACTCCCAACTCAGAAGCATCTGTTTGGACAATAAACTCTCTTGAGTAGTCAGGACTCTTCAGGATAGGTGCAGAGCACATGGCCTTCTTCAGGTCATCAAATGCCTTTTGACAGTATTCTGTCCACTGAACCTTTTTGGGCATCTTCTTGGATGTCAGATCATTAAGAGGAGTCACAATGGACCCATAGTTCTTAACAAACTTCCTGTAGTACCCAGTCAGGCCCAAGAAAGCTCTGACCTGAGTCTGGGTAGTTGGAGGAGTCCAGTCCTTTATGGTCTGAATCTTACTCTCCAGTGGTTGAACTTGGCCTCCACCCACAAGGTGGCCCAAGTACACAACCTTACTCTGCCCTATCTGGCACTTGGTGGCCTTGATAGTGAGGCTTGCCTTTTGCAGAGCCTCTAGCACTTCCTTCAGGTGGACCAGGTGATCCTCCCAGGTGGAGCTAAAGACAGCACTATCGCCCAGATATGCTGCACAAAAGTCATCCAACCCAGTAAGGACTTGATTCACCAACCTTTGGAAGGTGGCAGGTGCATTTTTCAAACCAAAGGGCATCACCACAAACTGATAATGTCCACTGGGGGTAGAAAATGCTGTTTTGGCTTTAGACTCCTCAGCTAACCTGATTTGCCAGTAGCCAGCTGTCAAGTCAAATGTGCTCAAATACTTGGCAGAAGCCAATTTGTCTATGAGATCATCTGCCCTTGGAATAGGGTGTGCATCTGTCCTGGTGACAGCATTGAGTCCTCTGTAATCCACACAGAACCTCATCTCTCTCTTTCCATCTTTGGTGTGAGGTTTGGGGACCAGAACCACTGGGCTAGCCCAGGGGCTCTCTGAAGGCTCAATGACACCTAATTCCAGCATCTTTTGCACCTCAGCCTTGATACAGTCTCTGACATGGTCAGGCTGCCTGTAAATTTTGTTCTTTACAGGAAGACTATCACCAGTGTCCACCACATGGGTACACCAGTTAGTCTGACTGGGTGTCAGGGAGAACATATGTCGGTATGACTGCAAAACCTGTCTACAGTCATGTTGCTGATGTTCAGTGAGGCTGCCATCTAAGGCCACACCATCAACTGAGCCATCCTCAGGATTCTGAGTCAGCAGGTCTGGGAGAGGGTCACTCTCTTCCTCCTTCCCCTCCTCTGTAGCCATGAGCAAGCCCATGTCTCTCCTGTCAACATATGCTTTCAGCCTGTTAACATGGAGCACCCTGTGGGGGCTCCTGGGAGTTCCAAGGCCCACCAAGTAGGTAACCTCTCCCTTTTTCTCAAAGATTGTATGGGGTCCAGACCATTTGTCTTGGAGTGCTGCTGGGGCCACTGGCTCCAACACCCATACCTTCTGTCCAGGCTGGTACTCAGTCAGGACAGCCTTTTGGTCATGCCAGGCTTTCTGTAATTCCTGGCTAGCCTCAAGGTTTTTGGATGCCTTCTCCATATACTCAGCCATCCTGGAGCGGAGACCAAGTACATAGTCCACTATGTCTTGCTTGGGCTTTTTGAGAGGTAACTCCCAACCTTCCCTCACCAGAGATAGGGGTCCTCTTACAGCGTGCCCAAACAACAATTCAAAGGGGCTGAAGCCAACACCCTTTTGTGGGACCTCTCTGTAAGCAAACAGAAGGCAGGGCAGAAGGATATCCCATCTTCGCCTGAGCTTTTCAGGTAATCCTTTGATCATGCCCTTTAGGGTCTTGTTAAATCTCTCAACAAGCCCATTGCATTGTGGATGATAGGGAGTGGTGAACTTGTAGTTGACACCACATTCCTTCCACATAGCTGTCAAGTATCCTGACATGAAGTTTGCACCTCTATCAGATACTACCTCCTTAGGAAACCCCACTCTGGAGAAAACTCCAAGTAAGGCCCTGGCCACAGCAGGAGCTGTTGTGGTCCAAAGTGGAATTGCCTCTGGGTACCTGGTGGCATGGTCCACCACCACCAGTATGAATCTGTGCCCAGATGCTGTAGGGGGATCCATTGGTCCAACAATGTCAATCCCTACCCTTTCAAAGGGCACCCCCACCACAGGTAGTGGTATTAGGGGGGCCTTTGTGGTACCACCTGCTTTGCCACTTGCTTGGCAGGTTATACAGAAGCGACAACACTCCTTTGTATCTTCTGACATGTGAGGCCAGTGAAAGTGACAGACAAGTCTGTCCCATGTTTTGTTCTGGCTTAGGTGTCCTGCTAAGGGAATATCGTGTGCCAAGGTAAGAAGGAAGCCCCTTAATTGCAGAGGTAGGACCAACCTCCTGGTTGTACCAGGCTTGGGGTCTCTACCCTCTGAATAAAGGAGCCCATCATCCCAATAAACCGTATGGGTACCTTGAGCATTCCCAGCAGCTTCAGCAGCAGCCTGCTGTCTGAGGGGTTCAAGAGAAGGACAGGATAACTGAGCCTGCCCTAAGTCTGCCCTAGAAGGTCCCCCTGTCCCCAGAAACTCAACCTGATCAGGTTCAAGCTCTATAGGGACAATTCCTTCAGGGGTTTCAGAATCATCTTCCTGTGAAGGCTGATCCTCACTTGTAGGCATTTGGGAAGGCACAGCCTTTACCCTCCTTTTCCTTGTCTTGGGAGGTACTTGGTCCATTGTTCCAGGATCCAAGAACTGAGGTTCAGAGAGGCGCTTTTTGGCCTGTGACCTGGTCACAGCAAGGACATGTGATGATATCCCTAACATCTCTGCATGAGTCCTGTACTCAACTTCAGACCATAGAGAGTTCTCCAGGTCATTGCCCAACAAACATTCTACTGGGAGATCAGCACTAACCACAACTCTTTTTAGGCCAGTTACCCCTCCCCAGGAAAAGTTAACAAGTGCCACACTATGTGTAGTAGTGACATTGCTGGCATTGGTCACCAGGTAATTATCACCTGGTATGTACTGTCCAGGGTCCACAAAGCTAGTCGTCACCATAGTGACACTGGCACATGTGTCCCTGTATGCTTGAGCCACTTTTTCATTAATCAAAGATGTCTGTCTGTACTTGCCCAAATTATTGGGGCTGACAGTAGGGGAGAAATCAATTTCCCCATCACAGATCAGAACAGCCTGTGTAGGAGTTCTGACAAGGCCAGAATCTCCATCAGTTCCCAAGGTGATACCTACTACCCCCTTAGTCTGTGGACCAACACTGCTAACTGTACTAGTGGGTGCAGGTGCCTTAGGGGCTGCAGTGTTGGGGGCTCCACCCTTTTTACAATCACTTGTCAAGTGAGTGGTGTTTTTGCAAAAGCTACACCAGGGTTTTCTTTGACCTTCTTTCTTCTTCTTCTTGGAAGTTTGGGACCCACCCTCAGTATTAGTTTGGGGCCCTGTTGAAGACTTCTGGTCTTTAGCTTTCTGCTCCCCACCCTTCTGGTCTGTTTTCTTTTGGTCACCACCCTGGTTCTGGTTCTTTTGCTTAACTCTGGTTCTAACCCATTTGTCTGCCCTTTTTCCCCAATTCTTGGGGAGAGGTTAGATCTGAGTCAACCAAATGTTGATGCAACTGCTGGTTCTGACAGTTATTTAAAATCTGTTCTCTCATAAGCAAATTGTACAATCCTTCATAGTCTGTAACCTTACTTCCCAGCAACCAGCCCTCCAGAGCCTTAGTGGCACATTCAACAAATTCAGACCAGTCCTGAGTCTGTGTCTTCTGGGTATCTCTGAACATTAACCTGTACTGTTCAGTTGTTAAGCCTAACCCATCAATCAGAGCACTCTTCAGGACCAGGTAGTTTCTAGAATCCCCATCACTGACTGTGAGGAGTCTGTCTCGGCCTCTACCTTCAAAGGAGAGCCACAAGATTGCTGCCCACTGATCCTGAGGGACCTGCTGTACTTTGCAAGCTCTCTCAAGTGCAGTCATCCATTTGTGGATATCATCCCCAACTTTGTAGGGGGGCACAATCTTACTCAGGTTTCTATTGTCATAGGACCTGTCTTTATCCTTAGGGATAGTGCTGCCACCAGTGGATCCTAATCCACTCTCTCTAGGCTGCCTTGCTCTAGCAAGTTTCTCTTTGGCCAGGGCAACTTCTAATTCTTGCTTCTGGATCCTAAGTTCAGCCTCTCTCATTTTGGCCTCATGTTCCCTTCTCTGAGGGCTAGTCAACTCCCTTCTGGAGTTGCCATGAGAACCTCTAGAAACATGGGAAGTATTGGATTCACCTGAGTGATTCCTCCTCCTCCTATGCTCCTGGTTAAGTCCATTTGGGGGTCTGAAGGGGTTGGACCCACCTTCAGTCCCAAATAAGCTTAAGTTAGCCTGGTTAAGCCTGCTGACTAACACCTGGCTATTTCTCTCATCATCAGACCCACTTTCTTCCTCCTCCTCCTCTTCTTCCTCATCCTCTGGCTGAGTATCTCCAGTGACCTGATCTTCCTCATCTATGTGGATAACAGGGGCAGGGGCATCAGTGTTTTCTTCTTCAGAAGGAGAACCTCCATCACCAGTCCCTGAGGGGCCTGGTTTAGAGTTCTTTAGAGCTTCAGACTGGTCTAAAAGCTCTCTGAGGTGTCCTGCTGTAGGAGTAGGACCTGTTTTGATTCCTCTCATGGAACACAGTTGCCTCAGTTCCTTAAAAGGAAAGATAGCAAATTTGGATGGTGCCCTTGGAGGGTCACTCTCAACAGAGATGGGTCCAGTGGATCCCTCTGCTCCAGACATTGCTCTAGTGTGGTGGATGTGTTGCAATCTACCTACACTTGTGTTTTCCTACAAAACCTATCTAGTAGTTGTAGTCAGGGTGTGCTACTCCCTATCCTCTACAACCACTAAGTTCAGTAGAACTTAAGTATACTAGTCTTGTTTTAGTGTACCTATCAGCTACCTGTATGATCTTTCAAATGATACTCTCAAAGATTGTAATGGTAAAACAACAGCAAGCTCAAATCCCAATCCGCTGCTCACCAATGTGAGAAGTTGGCCTGGTATATGATACTCACTAGTTCTAGTGATCACCTTGTACCATGCCAAGCAACCCCCTTGGTGCAGGTTGTAAAGTCAACCTTATAGACAAGCTATCCTAGGGGTAGCATGGACTAAGCAGTCTTAGGCTAAACTCTGTAAAGGCATGTGAAGCAAGCTGTTTTACCATACACAATCCCTTGAATACCAAATGAAAGGACACCACACAGATATATATTGAAAATATATATAGATTTATTTCTACAAATATCCCCTATACTCTTTATGAGCACAGAAGCAGATGCGTTAAAACAAAACACAGTTTAAATATACAAAAGTTGCACAATTATGGATGAGCCCTAGGAGCCACTTAAACCATATACTAAAATAGTGGTATAAGAACCACTATGGGGAAAGTGAAGAGGCCTAGGGCCTGGGGAATCGCTGGAGCTGTTCGGGACTAGCAGTGAAGAAGTCGGGAAAGGCCCGCGGGACTCGGGTGCAGTGCGGAAAGTGCACGCATTACCAATGCAATGTCAATGGTGCGTAAAAGTTACAAAGTTAGTTATTAAGGAACCTTCCGAGTGACCTAGAAGGATGAAACTTTAGACACAGACACTAGAGGTGTATACCAGTGTGGGAACACCGGCGTTGCTGAGTTACCTCACCCACAGGAAGCGGGTGCACAGGGTCGAAGTAGTGTCAGGTTTCGTCACGCAGGTCGATGGTGCTTGGAGCTGAAGATGCTGCAGGCGGCTCGATATGAAGAGTTCCGGTGCATCCAAGGGTGGATCTGAAGAGGTGAAGACCTGAAAGCAGAGGGGACAATGTTCAAAGTCACTAGCCAGTGACTACCGTGGAACCAGGAAGGAATCAGGCGATGTTGGGTGCAAACAGGTGATGTTGTGAAGATTGTCTCTGCAGCCACGTGGACACGGAGAGGTCAAGGATGTCCAGGAGTCGGTCACGAGCTGTCCCACGTAGGCTCTCACTGATGGCGGTGTCGGCAACTTGATTGGAGCAAACAGGCCTTGGCTAAAGCAAGCCACGCAGGAAGTGATTCAAGCTTCTCACTCGGACTAGCAAGGTCAGAGCGGGTGCTCCTTTTCAGGAGAGCAAGGGTCAGTCTGGTGCAACCAGACCAGTGGTGTAGTTTGTCGTTTTCGTTGCCAAGATGGCCGCTAGCCATGTGGCAAGTGGCCAGGATGGCGCTTCGAGTGGTACAGTGCAAAAGGGCCCCACGCAGATCGTGGAGATGCCGGGGGGGCTGATCTTCAGTGCAAGGGCTGCTCGAGGTTGGGGCTTCTCAAACCCCAAAGCACAGTGTCGAGGGTGCCTCGGGTGCTGCGCAGTCAGCTTCTCGGGGGTCTTTCAAGAGGTCCGGTCCCACGTCTCTCGGTGCCTCCACAGGTCCCTTCTTTGCAGGGACTGTGGATCGGGCTGTGAGAAGTCTGGGAGTCTGGGTCTTGTCAGGCTCTGGGCTCGGGCTCCGGCGGGAGGCGGCGGCAAAGCAGACATCAAGTTGCTGGATGGTGCCTGTGTTCACAGGGTGGCCACTCCTAGGCCACAAGGGAGATGCTCTTCAGTCTTCTGTGCAGCAGAATGTCGAAGTCCAGTCGTCTTCTTAGTTTCAAGTTGATTCAGGATGATCTGAAGTCTCACAGCTCCCACTCTTATTCGAATCTGGGGGGCCGGATCACCTTCTAGGTCCCTCCTCTGGGTGGGACCAGGAAGGGGGGTGGTTACACCCCCTTTCCTTTGTCCAGTTTCGCGCCAGGACTGGGGCTGGAAAGCACCAGCACCGGTTTGAACTGGCCTATGCACAGGGACACCTTGTGTGCCCCAGGCATGTCTGATTCTATTCAGCCCTGTCCTACCCAATACACAAAATCCTGTCTGGGGTGGTGCTAGCACTTCCCAAGGCAGGAAACCCTTTGTCCAAGCTGCCCTCGCTGGAAGGACTCCCAGCAGCAGGAGGTCAGACTTGTGTCTGTGGTGGCAGCATCCATTTTGTGATGCTGAGGCCCTGTTTAACTTTAACCGGCGTTCAGGTTAGGTACATGTCGTGTCCCTCTAGAAGGGTAGAATGCTACCCCCGTCGTCAGAATTGGCGAGGGGGTAGTATTCCAATTCGTATGACACCTTACTCGACATGTTTTGATAAAGCCAAACCAAAGATAGCATTTAACCGCGAGGTTCATAATGCACTTAAGAGTATATGGTATGGCAGTATCATGAAACAGCTAAAGGACATGGTTCCGAAAGCTGCAGACAGGCTCAGCTCATGCCAGAGCACTATCTCACATATTCCCAAGCACTCTGCCTACTGGATTGATGAGGCCTTCCATAGGAGTGGCTGATAGGGACATATGTGTCTATTTTAGGTTAGGTATAGGCATACTACACCTAAGTAAGGGGTGATTACACCGACTTACCCCAGCTGAGTGATCAGCCAGTTGTGTCAAATATGGAGGCCAGGCCAGGGGTGGCACAATACATGCTGCAGCCCCTGGTAGGCCTTGGAAGCACCTATGCCCTGGGTACCTGGGTACACTGTTACAAGGGCCAATAAGGTGAACCAGTTCCAATGTCGTTATGCACCTAAAGTGCATGGGTAACAATTTAGAGAGAGAACAGCAGGCTGTGGGTCTGATTAGCAGGCCCACAGCCACATTAAGTCATAAACCAGTGAAGCAAAAAGCAAAAATTTGGGGTGACCTTAGGATAGCAGACCCTACTCTCCTACAGATGGAAGCACAAGTATGTAGTTAGCCATAGAGATATCAACATATGGGAGACTTCTTAGTGGCAGATCGGGACTACATGATGTAGAAGGTGTCCTGTCCACGAAAAGGTGAGCAATGAGGCCTGGGTGCACAACGATGCAGCGATTTTGACGAACGCAGTCCTATATAGTGTATCAAATTGCATGTTTTTTTTTTCAATAGCAGGAACGTTTTTATAATCCTCCTTTCATAAAGAAATGACACACAATATTAACTTCCTTTTTATCTGACAGGTTGTGTTTCACAAATTGGCGTTCCCCCCAACACCTCCAAGGATCAACGTTCGAGGATTCTGCGATGATGCGTGGCCATCGTAACAACTTCTGAGAAGGCTGCTTCGACATGTAGTGCACTCTCTTTGAACCACGCCAATGGCACAAGGTGAGCAAAGAAGCATGTTTCCGAAACAACAACAAGTCATCAGTGAAAGGGGAAAGTGGGTAGTGTGCAGAAGCTTCACTGCATAGGAATTTACAATTAACGCTGGCCAGTGAGAATAGATAGGTTACAACAGTTTGAAGGGCAGATGTAGGAGCTCCTTGTGCCACTTTTGTGTCACTTTTAACATGGGAAAAGTGGCACAAGGAGCTTCTAAATCTGCCTCTGACTTCCCAAGAAAAACACTCACCTCCGGACTCCGCGAGTCAATGCGGTGTAACAGTCTAGATACCCAATATTGAGACCTCACCGCTATGCAGTGGGAGTGCATGGGATATAATACTTTCGAAAAAAACAGCGCACAGTCATCTCCTTACAGTGAAACTTGTAATATAGTATCCTGAGTGTACAAAAAAATATACCAAAAATATACTTGTGCATTTCTATGTACTATGCTATTACTAACTCTATATACTATCTTTCAGATCACTAAACTGGAGGGTGCACTATGAAGCAGCACATCCTTGGACACACAATGGAGGCAAAAGGTGAGCTATGAGTATTTTCTCCAGTATTAACCGCTCCATCTATAACTTTCTCTCTCACACTTTTAATGTCGTTTTTTCTCTTTCTCTTGCTCACTTTCTCTCACATCGTTTCTCTTTCTCTTTAAAGTTAATGACGCTGCTGTCCACTTTGACGTGTAGAACCAAAGCTGATTTCAAGTTATGAACTCTGTTGGTCACAGTGTTTACACAAGGTAAGCAGAGCGGCCTACATATACAATCCCTCAGATTATATGCATTAGAATTAAAAGACCTTTTTTACAAGCCCCTTGCTCCACTTTAGCGTCACGTTCAACATGAGAAAAGTAACACAAAAGTGGCACAAGAGTCTTGTAAATAAGCCCTAAAGAATATTGTCCTGCATAATGACTTGATCTCTCACCTAATTCTGTCTCATCTCTGAATAATTTTATAGACCTGTTGATCTGTAATGTAAATCTGATGCAGTAGGCACTTCCATACAGACACCGCTTGAACGCGGGCCTATAAGACAAGTGAAATGTATCAGGCACACTGCACACATAAAAATAAGGATATATCGTCAAGAATGACCTTGACTTGTAATGTTTGACCTCATTTAGTCACATCAATCTAATTTTAAACACTAATTTTCTTTTTTGTTTTGCAGATTACCTACCGTACTTCTATTGGAGTCCATATCACATTTTCTTTATTATTTATTGATTTGTTAAAGTTATGTTTCTAGTTATTTATTGTATTGTTATCTTTAAGTTACATTTCCAGTTATTGTTGTTTTAATAAAAGTTATTTAAAAAAGTATATACGTCTTTTTTTGGGGGGGGTGGTGGTCCCCAATAGAAATGGTATTTATAATTTGAAGTATAATTCTGAGGCTAACTCTTTACCAGATCTGTACCAGAGTCTATACCTATGACTAACGGTTCCTATAGAAAAGTTTTAAAACTCCAGCACAGTAACTTTTTCTATTAGGAACATAGTGTGGTGAACTTCAAACCTCTGTGCTCATGTAAGTGTTGCATGAACTGTTACTATGGTAACAGGCAGAAAGCCATTTGGGATAGCGTTGAAAGGTACTGGCTGTACAAAAAACGTTGTATTGACCCTGGATCCTCTACAAGACAGAAAGGAAAGCAAAGTAAAACAAAACACTGTGTACCAGATTTACAACCCCCTTGCGCCACTTTCGCGTCCAAGGCCCCCCCTACAAAATTAGAAGTGTGTGGGCCTCAACAACGCCCCTCAAGCCCCGGGAACCACCACCCCCGGGGATTTGTGTATTGTGGGAGGCAGGCTGCGTGGCCCTCTGCCTAGTGCCCTCGAGGGCCCTGGGGACTGCCATGCCCAGGGCTGGTTCCTGAAGTGTCCCGGGGTGCCTACCCCCGGGACACAGCTGTTTTCAATGAGAGGGCCGGAGTCTCAAGGCTCCCGTCCTCCCATAGCAAACTTAGTTTGCATTTTGAAAGACAGAGCAGTGAAATCTGTTCTCACTTTCAAAATCCAAAGCAGATTGCATTTCCACATACAAGTTAGCATCTCCCATTGCGTAAAAGCGATTCTGGCTCCCGAAGAACACGGGATGACGGCGGGAGCATGGGGGCATTGTGGCTCCTCTCACGGTCCCCAAAAAAAGACCCGGGGGATACGATCCCGGGGAATATTAGTCAATACTGATAGGGGCTATTTTTTAACAGTTAAAGTAAAAGTTGCGCACCCAGCGCAGTGCTCAGCGCGGCCCCCTGGTGTGCACGCGCTGGATGCATGACTCACAATCTGCAGGCTGCGCAGCTCCAGCGCCTATGCTGCACAACTTCTACGCATTTGGGAGCCGGCATTACTTTTCTACATCAGGAACTACTACAGTGGCTTTTTCGTGAATGTTTTAGAAAATTATCGATCTTGACATATTTTATGTATTGATATCTGTCTTTGAGGCAATTATTGAACTTTATTGACACGTTCAACATTGATTACTGAAAACTATTCTATCTAGAGACTGAAAAAGAACGCATTCATGTGGAGAAGTGTGGCTCAGGGGTTAGAGGCAGCAGACCCGGAAGCTGAGATCGGTCCTGGACCAGGGTTCAATTCCCCACCTCGGCGGGTCTTGGGCTAAAAATTCCACGGACTCGATAATTCTCGCCCCGGTGCCTCCTCGACTCACGGGTTCACACTCTGCGACTCTGGGCAATAGCTTGCTTAATCTCCACAACGGCCCCTCGCGGCGGGATGCCTGACTTTCACCTTGTGGATACCCTGCTATCTCACAGGGGAATACCAGGAAGGGTTCCCTAAGCAAGCGCCGGGAAACCCACTGCGGGTAGCTGTGCGCTATATAAGCTCAACTACACACTACATTTACATTCATGAACATATTGGGTAAGCCCTTTCCTATAGTACAATAAATGTACAGGTTTATAGGCGGATGTCATGAAATATCACTAATAGAGATGTCCCCTGGGGTATCCTAAGTTGCCGTTTGCTACCCTAGCACTAGGAAAACTTCTTTTATAATGCCGTTTTAATACATTCATTACAAGTAGACATAAAATCATAAAGCATTAACTTTTGGGGTTTTCTGACCCCGTGTTGCTGTTGTTGGTCACAGTACCAGATAATGTGTCTTTCGAATGGTTTTGCAATAGGATATATTTGAATGCAATATAAATACAATTCTAAAGCTTTGATATGTGTTTTCTGACCCTCTTTGTCTCTTTTCTCTTTTTCATGCTCTCTCTTGTGCTCATATTGAAAATATAATGTAATATTGTCTTTTGAATCAGCAGGTCTAAATTTATTATAACATGCATTTGTGAATAGGAATATATTAGTTTTCCTATAGGTTACTAACATTGCCTCTCCAAAGAGAGTATCAGTTTATATATTACTGATAATATTGCATCTCACCTCAGGGATACCACAAAGCGGATCCTCTCACTAATATTGTATTTTTAAAAAATGTATATTTTTGTCTAAATGTATATATTGTGGATATCTGATGTGTTGTACATAATGTCTGAATTGTGTTTATATGTATTTGTTTGAAGCCCTGAAGAAGTCCGTAAGGACGAAACGCATTGGCTATTTCGTGTTTTTATGACTACATCGTGTTTTTAAAAAGAAGAATCTTGAATAAAGGACCTATATCAGGACCTGCTTTTTCTGTTTTTGAGAACTTGTCTCAATATATACCTCTCTTACTGTTAAATGGAGTGCTGGACCACTGTTTTCTAAATCCTACTATCCCACCATGTCTCTCTGTTGAACACCATACAGCTGCGTTGCAGAAAGGTGCTCCGAAACCATGTCCCATTTTATACATCTCTGCAATGCAACTCTATGGCACTATCTGTTTAGTTAATTGCCCCCCAGGGACACTCAGTATTCAAGGTAACTTTATCTTGTAACTTAAAATGCCCACAGAGCATCTTTCCACACATATCTACTCCTTCCATCCAACCTTTCGTCACCACTGTTGAAACACAGTCCATTTTGCATATTGATACTTAGTTAATCTTACCTTAACAGTAATAGAAATAAAAAACGCTACACATTTTTTTCAGTTGTTTTTCATAATTTAAATTTCTGAAAATTTCATATTTTAGAACTAGGATCTTTGAAAGAGAAGACATTTTTTTTATAATATATAATATTATATTTTTTACAGCACAACATAAGTTTTACATTTTATAACTTATTTTCTTTGCCTTTTTTACTATTCTTATAATATATTGAATTTCACTACAAACAGTGATTTCAATCATACTCATCACATAACAGCGGGCAACAAAAAAAACAATCAATAAGATTGTTTAAAAAAATCCAAAACTACATGTAACATATTTATAATATACCCAACTATTTCCGAACATTCCACAAAAACTACATCCTCAACAACAAACCATATAATACAAATCAAGCATATATAAAATGCTTTCTTCTAAGAGAAATTTCTAACTTGAATATGAAAGAACTGAACAAATAATATGATTAACAATTATTTTTAATTTTCATACTTTGTACATATTGTTCTTTAAAAATATATGCTGACAGAATGTGCAAGAAAAAATCCTTAATTCAAATATATACTTTTCCTCTAGGCCAAATAGTATTCTTGAAATCCTTTATATTAAAATTGTCCAATAGTATTCGTATTAATACATATTAATAAATTCCTCAGAAGCCGAATTATGTTCCTAAAACTTTGGCTTTAAAAATATTAGGTAGGAATTTGGTAATTTGCTAGGCAAACATTGTTTTAAAACCAATTGAGCATCATTACAATATGTCCACTCTTTATCACATTTTAAATAGGCAGTGTAATGTCCAGATGTTGTAGAAGGACCATCATGGAAAATTATTGCTACTGCTACAAATGTTCTTCCTGATATTGTAAGTTGACTTACTACAAAATGTTTTGTTAAAGTTACAAGTTTCTTCCATCAGCTGTACAACGTTGCATCATTAAAATTATATATTGCCCATATCTTTGTATAAATAATGTTGATAACATTTCTAATTTGCATTGGCTAAACTTAATTTTTTGATTTGCTGCTTTAACTGGTTTGTTGATAGACACTGATTTACAGTCTGGTAATGTCAAATATATACATCTTTCAGTGTCTATGTTAGTGCTACATGTATACATACAATTTTCACATTGATGTTCCCATTTATAACAAAGGCCAAAAAGATTTTCAATTTCTATGCCTTCATTTTCCAATACGGTAAGGATATACATTGGAAATTCCTGAGCATCTTGTTGATATTCTGCGTAAATTGTGTAGAACCTGAACATATATCCAAAAGATTATGAATATCAGAAACGATTTGCATTTTTTCAGTTTTCAATGTTTCATAAACAGACTGCAACAAGGAACAACATCTTTTTTCCCGATTCTCCATAATTTGCTATTGCAAACTTTCAAGAAAAAAAACAACATTGAGCACTACATTAGCATGGCAGTTGATACCTCAACTATTTTCAAACTGATAAACAACAATCTCTTCAACAGTGTCCTTTTTCTTTTTGGTTGCAATCACAACATTATCTTGTTTTTTTTCCTTCTATATAACTTTACTACATATATTCTCATATCTTCTTTTTTGACCTACCACATGCTTTTCAAATACAGGATATTGACCTAAATTGGGAGCAAATGCTCTTCTTAACCTATTATACTCTTTTACATAGTTTCCATCTGCAGTAACCTTTGTGTCATCAAAATCAATCAAAAACAAACCACATAATGTTCTGACTCGGGACACAACAACATATGCCATACCCTCTTTAAACACGGTACTTCCAATGTTCACCAATGCACTGTCTACACTTAAACCTTGAGATTTATGAATAGTCACTGCATATGCCAGAGAAAGTGGAAACTTTTTTCTACGGACATATAAATCTTTAACAACCAAAAAAAGGAACTGAACAACAACCAATTTGTTTTACTTCTTCAATCTGATCAAATTTAATTTTTTTAATTCAATCCATCTTTATTCTAATAATTAACAAAATCCACAACTTTACCCATTGCTCCATTAACTAAACTTTTTTCTACATCCAAATTACACCTTAAAATTACCCGACAGTTTATACTTGCATATAGATTATTCCCTAAACCAGCAGATTTAGATATTGATTTTTCTGAAGAATTCAATTTTGTTTTTAATTTTTCTGTCAAAATAATAGTATTCCTTCATGCTCTATTTCATCAATGGCTTCCATTTTTATTATTTCTTCATTTTCTAGCTTTAAAAGTTGTTCATTGAATATAGAACACTCATGCAGTGTTGGCATTAAGCAGATTATAGATTTATTTTCTGCAATTTTCATATATATTTTCTCAGGAACTATATTTTCATTTGGAAACAAAGTGGAAAGTAATCGACTTTGCAAAGCTTGTTTGCCATGTTCTGTCAGTAATACAATTCTTATATCTTGTAGAATAGTTCCATAATCAACATCATTTGCCTGTCGCATATTTGTAATGAGTTCTTTGTATTCAAAATATGACCAAATATTAACGTTTCCAACACTACTCAAAGACTTTCTGGTGTATTCATGCGCAAGTGTTTTACATATTGGTTGTCCTTTTAAGGGAGTAAGTTGCAGTAGATCTCCAAATACTATGACATGTTTTCCTCCAAATAAGACATCATACTCTGTTTTAATAATTTGCTGCATTCTTAAATGCACTTAAGCAAGCATTAAGTTTGAGACCAAGCTTACCTCATCAATAATCAGAAGTTTCATTTTCTTTAGCACTCTTGAAACTTCATAACAAGCTTCTCCAGATGGCTTGTGATATTCCAATTTGTTTTCATGCACCACAGGTAGCATAAGTGAACGATGTAAAGTAATTCCTTTATTATTTGGTTGCTGCCAACCCAGGTGGAGCAGTTACAACACAAGGCAAATGTGAGTGAGTTGTTTTCTGTAGATAGCTGGTGATTACTTTAATTAAGAAACTTTTTCCTGGTCCAGCTTGACCACATACATTCGCATAGGTTGAAATGATGTGCATGTCAATTCTTTCTTTTCATGAAGAAATCCATGGTCAATCTGTTGTCTCACTTGCTGATATATTTCTTTCTGTTCAAAATGTAGTTTTTCTTCAAAGTTTCCTAAGTCCATAATATCTTCTTGAGCGTGATGCATTGCTGTTTCTACCTCATTCATGGCGATTGCTGCTTCATTTTCAACAATTGGTTGTCCAAGTAGATCTTGACTCAGTGGAGCAGAACTTTGACTGTCTTGAGAACTGTCTCTATAAATCTCAGCTGCAATAGTAGCTTCTTGGTCAATGTCATCGTTTAACATACTCGCACAATTTGCAAAAACAGTACATTCTATGGCATCTTTACAAGCATTGAAGGAATCGTCATAGCTCTGATAATCTCCAAGTAATTCCAATTCTGAACGCCACTGTTTGAACAGTTGTAAAAGTCCTAAATAGTAAATTTCCCTTTTATCAGGAGTGTCGCACCTCAGTTTTCTGTGATTAATCACATTTCCTTTCCTTTGTTTCACCAAACATCCTTCGGAACCAATCACTGCATATTTTTCATTATTTATGGTTTCTGTAGTATTCCTTTAAAAGTGTAGTTTTGCAGATGCAAGATGATGACTTCTATTTGGATAATATGTATCCAACATGTTTGTTTTCAAAATGTCTGTACTTTCTGGATCTTTTTCTGCTAAATATTCAATTTCTTTAACAGATTTAAGTACTCGATTTTGCGTTGCAACAAGTGAATTGATGAAAAACACTTTAACATACTTTTCTAGAAAGACAAGCCAGAGAATGACCTTGCAAACCAGTATTTTTTCTCACTCTGCAAGGGTCTAGTCCTGCAACATCTTAATCTTTTGTTTAACACTTTTTTTACTGTATTGTCGTATGGAATTGCATAAAATATCAATAGATTCTTGTCGTACACTACAAATACTACTGCAATCCCAAGTGTACACTTGGGCTTTAGGACGTCTTCCTAGAACTTCATCAACTAACACTTCTTCTGCATTTCTGGGAACCATCTTCTCTTTCTCAATTGGACAACCATTTCTAACCTCATAAGCTCGACCACTGGTATCAACTGCATGCAATAAATATTTGGTCTGAAAAACTCTCTTCATTAAAAAAAGTCTCTGAACTTGAACTGTGTTTCCATTCTCCCAAAAAAATCACAAAAATTAGTTCTATTAATTATTCCTTTCCTCTTACTTTTGGCCTTCATAAAATGGATTTGTTTAACTAGTGATCGGATTCTGTTTGAAACTAAAATGAATAATTTCCTTTTTAATTCTAAAGCTGCTTTTTGAACAATGGATTCAATATGCTTCTTCTTTTTATAAAATAGTGCTCTTTTTTATATTTTTTCACATCTTTGAGCAAGTTAAAAACCACTCTATTATAAAAAATCTTTTTTCCTGATTTCTTTTACAATTCATTGTGCCTTGTGAATATAACTTTACATTTACTCCTTTCTTTTTACTCATATTATTTTTTGTTGTTGAAGCATTATTTGTAGTTTGTATAATCTGCACACTATTTCTATGCTTTGACAGTTTTTTGATGAATTCTTTAGTTGTCTTACCGGAAGACTTTTTTTTTTATCCACATGATTTTGGTCATCCAATACTTGTTCTGTAATTTTCTTCAAAATAATTGTCCTTTTGCTGTCATTTTCTCTTTCTTGATTTTTCAGGCATGATAACTTTATTTTGATGATGATAAACAATATCTGTAAAAAATAACTATAAATAAATGTATTTTAATAAATGTATAATTTATGCTTTTCAATTACTATACAAACACATTGCATGTGCAAAGGCCTAGCTCACTGTATGAGTAGTTGATTAGCAAAACAATCATTAGAGTACTAGGGAATGGAAGGTGTGAAAGAAAAGTTTGTAGGTGGTTAGAGGACTGCATGCATAGTGGCTAGGCATTTGAAGCAGTCCATGTGCTAAGGTCTGGCTCAGTGCATGAGTATTTGGGCCCTGACTGAATGATTAGAGTACTGCATGGAGAGTGCCTGGGTCAATTTATTAAGTGGTTCAGTTTTGGCAAATTAAATGGATTACTACATACTGCTGAATGGGTCTCTACAACAGTGCAAGGACAGTTACAGGATGTTTGCTGGAGTTTATGGTTACTGCCGGGGGGAAATGAAGATGTGTAGGTGATTAAAGGACTGCAAACATATTCAATAAATATTTGTAGCAGTCCATGTGCTGAAGCCTGGATCACTGCATGAGTACTTGCGGACTGATTAAATGATTAGAGTACTGCAAGGAGAATGCGTGGGTGAATTTATAAGCAATTGGGTTTTGGAAGAGTAAATGCATTAGTACATGGTGCAGCATGGGTCAATACAGGATTGCAATTGGAGTGACAGAGTGTTCCTGGAGTGTAAGGAGACTCACTGGGGATTTAAAGTCCTCAAACACAGGTGCGTAGGTGGTTACAGGGCTACATGCATAGTGGATAGGAGTTTGATGCACTCTATGTGGTAAAGCTCTAAATCACTGTATAAGAATTTGGGTACTAACTGAATGTAAGTAAAACTTTATTGACTGTGCGATTACTTAAAATCTATACAGTATAAAACACATAAACATCATCCCCCACCCAAAATACCCTACCCTGTTTAAAACCCTATATTCAGCTTTAAAAAAAAAAAAAACCTCAGAGAGTCTCAAGTTGTGTGAAAGTTCAATAGAGTTGTTCTCTCCATAATGCCAATTATCAATAGAAAAGTTCTTAAAAAGCCCCCTGTAAGACCCTGGTTAAATTTCTGATTCCGGTGATTCCAGTAGCTTTGCAAGAAATTCCTAAATTAGGTGACAGCTAGCATGATTAGAACACCAGATGGTTCTCATTGCTAAATAACAGGGTCCTTGAGTTCTGTGGCCTTTTGATGGGAATCAAGTGCAGTTCTAACTTGATGGATAAACTTACCAACCCTAGCAAGTAGACAAGTCGTAATTTCTGAAAAGCACCAATCTGAAGCCTCTCTGCAAGTTCTATGGCCCAAATTCCTTAGTGCCGGGCACAGCAAACGGTGACGGTCGCTGGCCAGTTTTGTACAGCAGCATAACAAGTGAAACCAAGATTCTCTACAGTAGTTGCATAATCGGCGGGCAATAGTACCGTCAGTTTGTGCCCATTTTGAGTTAAAATCCACGATCCTAAGGGCCAGGAGGCGCAGATACAGAATTTTCTTTCTTGCTTGAGTAGAAAGTGAGTCTTGTAAATATGGTTGGGGTTTACCGGGAATGTATGACTTATCCAGGGCCAGTGTGAGAGGGTTGTCCCGGAGTGATGACTGATCCAGATCAAACGAAATGGTCTGGACGTGGCGCTTTACAGCTAGGGCCCAGGCAGAATAAGGAATTTCATGAAGGGGCAGACTATTTCCCACAATTTTCAGTAGGTCAATTCCTTTTTCCAACTTAGAGTGCCATGGGGAGCCCGCTTCTCCGAATATAATTTTTAAGAAATGTTTAAGATTATTTTCAGGGGCTTTCAGAACTCTGATATAATATTTTAACAAGTCCCCCTGTAATACCAACTCCGGCGTTTCAAGCCTATTTCCAGCCTTAGCCTAGTGTTCCTTGCCTGTCTGGGAGCCTGTAACACAGACTTGTAGGCGTTCATCTGGGCCGCATTGACAGCTTTCTCAAATGCTCCTGGATAGGCTAGGTGGCCATACGTTATAGCTTGAATCAGTTTTGCCCTAAGTACGGTCAACATCGGTTCTATTGATGGACTATCTAGGCGATGACTAAGGCGTCTAAGAGACAGGATTATTTTGTCAATTCTCGGTTTTAACTCCTTTAAATGTTTGGCTGCAGTAACCCTCTCTGACACCCATACGCCCAGATAATTATAGCATGTGGCTGTACTGATTCGGTGCTCACCCAAAGACCATGTTGCTTGTTTTTTGTGATGGTATTTACCAAAGATTACTATCTTTGTCTTGCTCTCCTTGATTCGTAGGCTGTTTTCCTCGTTGTATATTGCAAGACTGTTTAATGCTCTTTGGAGCCCCACCCTGGTGTGGTCCATGACCACCGTGTCATCTGCATACTGGAGTGTTCCCAAGACCAGCTTCCCCAGTCTCGGAGGTACCAAATTTGCATCTTTCAGGGCTTGCCCCATGTCCGCTATATACAAGTTGAAGAGTAGGGGGGGCAAGACATATCCCTGCTTTAGTCCAGAATTAGTTTCAAATCTTGATGTTCTGATTGTTGGGGTTAATTTCACCCGAACCCATGTCCCCTCATAGAGGGTTTTTATGGCTTTGAGCAGGGCTTGAGGGAACCCCCAGGATTCAAGTTTTTCCCATAGCCGACTTCTGTTTACTTGATCAAAGGCCTGGAATAGTCAATAAAACAACAAAACATGATGAATCGAGTACTGTAAGGAGAGTGCCTAAGTGAAATTATACGTGATTGGGTTTTGGCGCAGTAAATTGGATTACTACATGGTGCTGAAAGGGTCACTAGAGGAGTGCAAAGGGAGTACCAGGGGGTTTGCAGGAGTGTGTGGATACTGACTGGGTAATTGAAGGTATGAACGACAAGTGTGTAGGTGTTTACAGGACTGCATGCATAGTGGACAGGTGTTTGAATCAGTCCATGTTGTAAGGCATGAGTCTCTCACAATGGTTGCTCAACTTGACAACATGACAGGTTTTAAAGCAGTTATCTATCTGCAAAGACATGGAGTAACCAAATGCTTCTCTCACAATGGTTACCCAAATGCACACAGACTCACAGTGTTATTCTAGACAAGCAACACTGTTCCTTTGACTTTACCAAAAACAAATTCACTAGTCTGGAAGGGGTAAGGTGATTGCACACATTTTACATAATTCACTACTGTAGTCTAGTGTGAATGCCTGTCTCATTATGCAAATGCAGAAGCAGTGGCTGGCTTCTAATACTACTAAAACTTGACAACATGACAGGTTTTAAAGCATTTATCTGTCTGCAAAGACATTAACTAACCAAATGCTTCTCTCACAATGGTTGCCCAAATGCACACAGACTCACAGTGTGATTCTAGACAAGCAACACTGTTCCTTTGACTTTACCAAAAACAAATTCACTAGTCTGGAAGGGGTAAGGTGACTGCACACATTTTACATAATTTACTACTGCAGTCTAGTGTGAATGCCTGTCTCATTATGCAAATGCATAAGCTGTGACTGGCTTCTAATACTACTTAAACTTGACAATATGACAGGTTTTAAAGCAGTTATCACTCTGCAAAGACATGAAGTAACAAAATGCTTCTCTCACAATGGTTGCCCAAATGCACACAGACTCACTGTGTGATTCTAGTCAAGCAACACTGTTCATTGGACTTCACCAAAACAAATTCACTAGTCTGGAAGGGGTAAGGTGACTACACACATTTTACATAATTCATTACTGCAGTCTAGTGTCAATGCCTGCCTCATTCTGCAAATGCATAAGCAGTGACTGGCTTCTAATACTACTAAAACTTGACAACATGACAGGTTTTAAAGTAGTTATCTCTATGCAAAGACATGAAGTAACCCAATGCGTCTCTCACAATGGTTGCCCAAATGCACACAGACTCACCGTGTGATTCTAGACAAACAACACTGTTACATGGACTACACCAAAACACATTCACTAGTCTGGAAGGGGTAAGGTGACTGCACACATTTTATATAATTCACTATGGCAGTCTAGTATGAAAGCCTGTCTCATTCTGCAAATGCATAAGCAGTGACTGACTTCTAATACTACTAAAACTTTACAACATGACAGGTTTTAAAGCAGTTATCTGTCTGCAAAGACATGAAGTAAACCAAATGCTTCTCTCACAATGGTTACCCAAATGCACACAGACCCACAGTGTGATTCTAGAGAAGCAACACTTTTCCTTGGACTTCACCAACATAAATTCACTAATCTGGAAGGGGTAACGTGACTGCACACATTTTACATAATTCACTACTGCAGTCAAGTGTGAATGCCTGTCTCATTCTGCACATGCATCAGCAGTGACTGGCTTCCAATACTACTAAAACTTGACAACATAACAGGTTTTAAATCAGTTATCTGTCGGCAAAGACACGAAGTTACCAATATCTTCTCTCACAATGGGTAGATAGAACAGGTTTTTCATAGACAGGAAGTGATGGCACTCAAACAGTATTTACGTCAATTATATGTGAACAAAAATTAAGTATAGCGCTGTCAGGAAGGGGAGACCCTAAAACCCCTTAATCTGTGAGGACTTACCAAGCACAATTACATATAGCAATAGTCCTGCGCACTCATACAAGATAATACATCATGTAGACAAATGTTGAAAGCAATGGACGGATATTGAATCAAGAGTAAAATTATAAGGTAATCAAAGTACCAGGATTGTTTGGAAGGCGCCAGGACGCAGGCCCTTTTCAGAGCCAAAATATCAAGCAGCACGTACACGTGCTTCACCGGGACTGATTCGGTTGCTGTATTATCTCCTTGTCTCACATGATTATTGGAGTTGATTATCTTACATTTCCCCTATCTACTGACACTGGCGTCATATTCAACCGGTACTTTGATTTGCTTGTAATTTTACTCTTGATTTAATATTCGTCCTGCCGAGACTTAACATACCCTACCGGGTTGGAATTATCACCGGCTTTGGGGTATTTCAATTTTGGATTCAGCCACAGAGCCTTGAAGAGCCGGAGAACACTGTTTCTCTGACGAAACACGTGTTGGCTGGCTGTGTGTATTTTGTGTTTGATGACCGATTAAAGAAAACAAAGAACATTGGATTGGTTCCATTGCTTTCAACATTTGTCTACATGATGTATTATCTTGCTTCTCTCACAATGGTTACCCAAATGCAGAAAGACTCACAATGTGATTCTAGAGAAGCAACACTACTCCCTGGACTTTAGCAAGGGAAACACATTAGTCTTATCAAAAACAAAGGCACCACATACAACCCCTCACAAATTAATAATTCGCCTTTCAAATTGATTTGTAGATTAAAGATTATGTCAGTCACACATCAGATTTTCTTACACAGAATGTCTGTACTGCACTGCTCTTAGCAAAACCAAAAAATGGCAAACTTTCCCTCTCATTCTGCACAAATATACATGTAAATATCAAATCACATTGCTTCCCAAATTAATTCAAAAGCTAACACACATGTCTATTGGTTACACATTACAACCCTTTCCAATTGATATCATTTTGAACCATACCCCTAATCTGCTTACTGCCTGTTACCATAGTAACAGTTCATGGAACAATCAACTGAACACATAGTTCGCAAGTTCAGCACAAAATGTTCCTAATCCAAACAGCAAGTGTGCTTGAATTTTCCAAATACCAGCTTTTCCTATCTAATGTTCCTTTCAAACAGTTTTTACTAACCAATAAGAAACATGCTTTTGAAACACAAAAACATGCACCCTCCTTTTCAGTCTATAATGTTCTCAAACAGCCAATTATTTCTCTTCTTTGTTCAAAACTGCATCTTATCCAGCATTTTAGAAAAATCTTAGTTTTCAAACTGCCATTTTGCATACAGACACCTTCTGAGTTCATCCAGATGTCCCTTCAAGATTCTTACTGTGTGGATTGTGGGACACAGCTATATTTTCTGGAGCCAAAGGTAAGCAGAAAACAGAGGTATAAGACCTAGCTTTGCCAAATGTAGACATTAAATGGATTGGTCAGAGAGGATTAAAGTGGCACACCTTGATGCAATTGGTTAAATCCTGTTTGCATCTCCAACACCCTGACCTCATAATTGAGCACTGTGGTGGCAATGACCTAGGCACTTTGACTGGGGTAGATCTGGAAATGCTTATAAAGGACACCTATGGAGAATTGATGTCACTTTTCCCCCAAACTGCCTTTGTCTATTCTAACTTATCCCAAAGACAGAAATGGAACTGGTCCAATCAATTTTGTCCACAGATTGAGAAAGCTAGGAAACATGTCAATAAAGCTGTTTCTGTTTATCTCAGAAATTATGGAATGGGGTCCATTTACAAAAACAATCTGCATTTCAATATGGATGGCATCTATAGGAGAGATGGTGTACATTTTACAGATGTGGGTAATAGAGTCTTCCTCAGCAACTTTAGACTCTGCATCGGTACTTACTTCTAGGTACCAAAATCTCCCACTAAATGCAACAGCTCTTCTTAGAGCCACCCAAGATCTAAGCACATAAGCTTGATAGCTTCATATATATCTGAAAAATATAACTTTTTTTTTGCTTGGAGTCGCGCACTCAACACGGTAGGAGTCGTGCACCCAGTGTGTTAGGAGTCATGCACCCAACACGTGCTTACCAGGGGCAGCGCTTAGCGCCATGCTGGATGCGCGGCTCCTAATTTTACCGCAAAAAAAAAATTAGCACCTATCGCTAATTGCTATTCTCCCCGAGGACCCCATCCCCTGGAGCCTATATACAACGTTGGGGACCATGGGGAAGGGGTTCCCAATGCCCCCACGGCCCCAGACGGCTCCCCGCATCCTACGGGAGCCGGCATTGCTTTTCCACATGGGGAGCTTCTAACATGCAGATCCCCATGTGGAAAAGCAGTTTGGTTTACATTTTGAAAGAGAGAACAGGTTTCTCTGCTCTCTCTTTCAAAATCCAGTTGGTAGTTGTAGTTAGGACCTATTATCCATAGGAAAATCGCAACATTCTAATCCCAATAACTTTGGTGCTGATTGACAAATCTTCGCAAAATTTTAAAAATTTGTGGCACACTCCGGTCTGCTCCTATCGTGAAAGTTTTGGGGTGATTCGTCAAGCGGGGGCTGAGAAAAAAGGGGGGGTCCCAAAATGTATTTTCCCCATCCAATTTTCCCAAGGAAACATTAGACACGGCTACAGCCCAAACTGCTGAATGGAATTACACCAAATTTGGCAAAAAGGTAGGCCATGGTTCAGAAAGATCCCTTTTTGTTAAGTTGTGTAAATCCATGCAGTAGTTGCTGAGAAAATCAACATTAAAAAAGTTTCAATATCTAGAGGCACGGAGGATCTGTGCACCCTCCCGATCACGAGCTTTATGCTAATTGGCTGTCAACACTCCAAACCAGGAAGTGTTAGGCAGACATCTTGTGCCTCGGTAGAACCAAGTCTCAAGAAAAGAGAAAAACAAATGCGCAAAACATGAACAGGGGGCAGGGTAGAAACACCCTGACCCCCTAGGCCTGCTTTGGGGGTCCCACAAGTCCCACTGACCTTGTCATGAGTGATGTAATATGTGATGTCATCAGCAGTGCATTGCGGGGGCGCAAGTTATAGTTAGCTGAACTAACTATAACAGGGGAATTTCAATGGTTTTGTGCGAGTGAAATGTCCTATTAACTAAAACGCCCCTGAAACCTATGTTTTTTTCGGTGAATATATTACCTACTGACGGTCGCCAGTAGGTAGTTATAGTTAGGACCTATTTTCCATAGAAAATCTGCAACATTCTATTTGGAATAACTTTGGCACCGGTTGATGAATCTTTGCAAAAACTGGTGGGGCTCTCCGGTCCGCTCCTATCCTGAAAGTCTTGAGGTGATTCGTGAAGCGGGGGCTGAGAAAAAATGGGGTCCCAAAACATGTTTTCCCCATGCAATTTTCCATAGGAACTGTTCATCGCAGCTACAGCCCGAACGGCTGAACGGAATTACACCAAATTTTGCAAAGTGGTAGTCCTTGATTCAAACACGTGCCTTTTGCTGATATGGTGTAAATCTGTTCAGTAGTTCCTGAGAAACATACAATTAAAAGTACGATAAGGGCACCATCCCGATCACGCGCTGAATGCTAATTAGCTGTCAAGTGGCTGTCAACATTCAAAACCAGGAAGTGTTGGCAGTGTTTGTGCCTCGGTAGAAGCAAGGGTCTAGAGATTAGTGGAACAAGTGTTCAAAACGTATAAAGGGGGCAGGTAAGACATATTTTGACCCTCTAGAACTGCTTAGGGGGTCCCCAAAAATAGTTAGTTTTTTTTTAAAACAGAGAAATGTGTGCTGGGTGCATGGATCTGCTGTAAAACAAATAAAAACAAAGCGCGGCCTCCTGTGCTTGTTAAAAAATTAGCTACCTGGGCAGGACAAATCCTGAGGTCTAAAATATTGCATTTGAAGTGGGGGCCGAGAAAAAAGGGGGTCCCAAAACGTGTTTTCCCCATGCAATTTTCCATAGGAACTGTTCATTGCGGCTACAGCCCGAATGGCTGAATGGAATTATACCAAATTTGTCGAAGAGGTAGTCCTCTATTCAGACTTTTGCCTTTTGCTTAAACGGTGTAAATCCGTTCAGTAGTTTCTGATAAAAATTACAATTAAAAGTACATATATATCTATGGACTCTGTGGATCCGCTCATCTTCCGCGCACTCTAAGCGCACCGTCCCGATCATGCGCTAATTGACTGTCAAGTGGTTGTCAACATTCAAAACCAAGAAGTGTTGGCAGCCATGTGTGCCTCGGTAGAAGCGAGGATCTAGAAATTAGTGGAACAAGTGTTCAAAACGTATAAAGGGGGAAGGTAAGAAATATTTTTACCATCTAGACCTGCTTAGGGGGTCCCACAAGGACCCCTAGGGCCCTTCCCAAAACATTTTTTGGGGGGGGAACTGAGAAATGTACGCTCGGTGCATGGTTTCTCTGAAATAAAAATTAAAACGAAGCCCGGGCTCCTGTGCTTGTTTAAAAATTAGCTCCCTGGGAGGGCCAAATTCAGGGGGTCTAAAATATTACATTTGACGGTGGTTCCGAGGGACCCTGTAACCCGGGGACTGCCATTCCTCGGTGCTACAAAATAAATGGGTGAGGGAGCTCAAAGGTCCGTCTAAGCCCCGGGGATTACCACCCTCTGGGACTTTTTATATTTTGGGAGAGGGGCCGCGTGCTCTGCATTCTGGAGCAGTCAAAAGCCTTGGGGAACACCCCCACCAGGAGCGGCTCCTGCTGTGTCTCGGGGTGTCTACCCCTGGGACACTGCTGTTTGCTATGGCAGGGCGGGAGTCAAGGTTCTCGCTGTATCATAGCAAACTTGAGGGCATATTAACAAGTGCCATTTTGCCGCAATTCTTTTTAAAAAGCCAAAAATGCGGTGAAAATTATATCGCCCTATTTACTAGGCAATGCTAAGATGCATTAATGCATGTTAGCAGCCGGTTTGCTAAGGTCTTACCTCGTAGCTCCAATGAGCTGCAATGTAGGCGTTCTCAGTGGCAAGGTAGGTGTTCATCTATACTAATATAATAAAGAGAGAGCCCAAACCTTTGAGGCGGGTAAGCTCCGGAACCACAGCACCAATCACAACACCCATTACAGTGTTGGAAAGGGCAGTTGCAGCAGAAGGGCATAGGCTATGCAGACGCCCACCATATACATTTAAAAGGTAAAAGAACCGTGCCAGCAAAGTAGTTCCTTGTGGGCGTGTCTGTGTTGTGCTGTGGGCGTGTGCTGGGGGCGTGACAAACGCTGGGGGCGTGTATTACATTCCGCCCTTCATGCCATGTCTCATATCGTGTGCTGTGGGCGTGTGCGGGCACGGGATTACGGGAAAAAAAGCGAGCGGTGTGACCAATATTTCATTTTTTTTTCTTCCCAGGTTCTGTACATTCCAGCTCCGGGTGTCCACCCTGCTCCCTTTAAATACCCCTGCACCCCATAATCATAACCCACCCTTACTCCTTAAAATACCCCAACACCCTTAAACACTAACCCATCTTAACCCTATAAATATACCCTGTACCCCAAAACCCAAACCTATCCCTGAACCCTATGAATACCCCTGTACCCCAAAACCCAAACCTAGCCCTGAACCCTATAAATACCCCTGTACTTCAAAACCCAAACCTAGCTCTGAACCCTTAAAATACCCCTGTACCCCAAAACCCAAACCTACCCCTGAACCCTAAAAATACCCCTGTACCCCAAAACCCAAACCTAACCCTGAACCATAAAAATAACCCTGTACCCCAAAACCCAAACCTACCCCTGAACCCTAAAATACCCCAGTACCCCGAAACCCACACCTAGCCCTGAACCCTAAAAATACCCCTGTACCCCAAAACCCAAACCTAGCCCTGAACCCTTAAAATACCCCTGTACCCCAAAACCCAAACCTACCCCTGAACTCGTGTCAGGAAGACAAGATGGGGAGGCAGGGCCTTTTCTAACCTGGCCCCTAAATGGTGGAATGCTCTCCCTCTGGAAGTAAGGTCCCGCCCCACTCTACAAGCCTTTAGATCTGCTTTAAAGACCCACCTCTTTACACGCGCATACCTGTAGTGGTGCTCTGCATACTTTTTGATCTGTTTTGATAGGCGCCTTGATACCTTCGGGTTTAGTTTGCGCGATACAAATTGCATAATAAATAAATAAATAAACCCTAAAAATACCCCTATACCCCAAAACCCATACCTATCCCTAAACCCTAAAACTACCCCTGTACCTCATAACCCAAAACTATATCTGAAACCTTAAAATACCCAAATACCCCAAAACATATACCTCAGTACCCCAAAACATATACCCCTATACCCATACTTACCTTATCCAAACATAAAAAAAAAATGCTTTTACCATTCATGCATTTACAACGAATTTCGTTGTAAATGTATGCGTGTTAAAAGCATATAAAATGTAATGCCATGCGTTATAATGGCATTGCGGAGTCATGGTACTTTCGTAATGAAAGTATGTGGAGTGATGGTATGCGGAAAGAAAGTTGTGGAATAATGGGTGTTTACCCTCCCCGGTAAGTACATTGGTGGCACGGCGGCCTACATCTCCAGCAACATACTCATATTTTTTCACCACCAATTAGAAAAATGCACAGGTCTCTCTCATTGATGGCCAGCACCGACATACACTTTTAGACACACCTCCCGCCACAAGTTCTAGAATTGCGAACTTTAGAGCTGGGGAGCTACGTTCGAATCTTGGTATCAGCTCAACATCCTGTGAATCCAGGCAAATCGTTTTGTCTCCCCATGCCTACCACAAATGAATGTGTTCCTCTGTAATGTAAATTGTGCTCATGCCATGTTGTCGAGTTCGAGCTGTATAATATTGCAAGGAAAAAAAAAATAGTAGGGAAACTCTAGTTCAGTCACTACTGAATGCGCACTCTTAAGTGCATCAGCAGTGCACTGTGAATCGGAGCGTTTCACAGGCCTGTCACAGATAAGACATGCTATCAAAACGAAATCCTACAAAACAATATACTACTGGCCGGCAGCAATTCATACCAGGACAACGTCGGGACGGGCTGCTAGTATGACAATATAAAAAGGAAGAGGGAGGTATGACAACAGCGTTGTAATTACAAGGCGGCCTTGGATTTGAGGACCAATAGCAAAATTCACGCTAATTGCGGTTTATGTTGGATCCTAACATCTGTTCTGAAGTAGACTCAAGTATGCTTAATAAGCGAGGTGGATTGATATGTTTAGTCCATAGTCTTATATTAACAAGCAATTCACTTGCGAACATGAATTATCGCTGTATTTCTCACGATATTGGAGGCATATTTACAAGGACACCGTTAAAATTATCGTCGCTTTAGCGTTAGGAAAGTTCTGTTAAAGCGGCCATAATGGGCTTAATATTAGGCTTTTGAGGATTTGTGAGCATTCCAATAGAAGCCCAGGTTTACACCAGAACATTTTACTGCTGTCCTTGTAAATATGTCCGTTACAGACTCCTATTTTTACCGTAAGAAAAAAATATCACCGACTATTAATTTTTATTCTTCCTCGGGATACCATCCCATGGGATACAACGTTGGGGTTTGTGGGTGGATGCCCAATGTCACTATGGTCCCAGTTAGCTTCCTGCGTTCTTCGGAAGCCACCATTACTTTTGCACATGGGGACCTGCTAATATGCATCTCCCCGTGGGGAAAAGCATTCTGCTTTGCATTTTAAAGAAGAGAGTAGGTTTTCGTGTTCTCACTGGCTCTCACCCTGCCATAGCAAACATCAGTGTTGAAAAAATCTTTCGGTAAGATAACAAAGGATTTTGAAGTCCATTATCGCCGTTTTAGTTGTAGTTTGCTGCCGGTAAAGCGGCGATAATTTTAACGCCGTCTTTAAATATGCCCCTAAGTTTTGTAATGTCGACAATCCCGTCTCCCATTTAAATCAGCATGAAGTATTTAGCGAAGTGCATTGTGAATCGTGAAGCAACACTGTCTAATTGTAATCGATAAAGAATTCGAAGAGTTGTGTACTTCTTTTGCTCGTAATGTACATAGGGGCAGATTTACAAGTCCCTTGCGCCACTATTGTGTCACTTTTAACATGGGAAAAGTGACGCAAAAGTGGTGCAAGGGGCTTGTAAATCTGCTCAACAGTGTTCTGTTGTCTCACTTTGCTTTCCCCTCTGTCATGTGGAGGATCCTGGGTAAATATAACGGTTTCTGTACAGCCAGTACCTTTCAACCCTAACCCCAAACTGCTTACTGCCATTGTAACAGTTCATGGAACACTTAAGTGAGCACACAGGTCACAAGTTCACCACACAATGTTGCTAATCCAAACAAAGACTGTGCTGGAGTTTTTAAACTTTTCCATAGGTACCGTTAATCACAGCTACAGACTCTGGTAAAGAGCTGGTGAAGAGTTAGCCTCAGTATTATACTTCTAGTTTTAAACATAATTTCTACTTTCATTTTTAAATCTTCTCTAAGCATATGATTGTCACACTAAGTAATAGTGAAATGTTGTCAGAAAAAGAAGACGTATACACTTTTTTAAATTAACTTTTATTACAAGAATAAATAGCTAGAAACTTAACTTTAATATAACAATATAATAAATAACTAGAAAAGTAACTTTAACATAACAATATAATAAACAAAATGTGAGATGGACTCCAATGGTAGGAGGGTAGGCAACCTGCAAAACAAAAAATGAAAATAAGTGTTTAAAATTAGATCGATGTGAGTGAATGAGGTCAAAGATCACAAATTAACATATCACTTGGCAATATTTTGTTATTTGCATGTCTGCAGTGTGCCTGATACATCCCACCCCTCTCATAGGCCCACGTTGAAGATGTGTCTGTAGGAAAGTGCCTACTGCATCATATCTACAGTATGGTCCAACAGGTCTTTAAAATGATTCAGAGATGAGACAGAATTAGGTGAGAGATCACGTAATTATGCAGAACAATATTGGTTATTTGCAACGCATTTAATTGGAGACATTGTGTATCTAGGCTGCTCTGCTTATCTTTTGTAAACACTGTTTCAAACAGAGTTCACAACTTGAAGTCTGCTTTGTTTCTACACTGCAGACTGTATTAAATTCAGCCTTGATTTATTTATCTGCAGAGTGGACAGCAGCGTCCATAACTTGAAAAGAGAAAGAGAAACAATGTGAGAGAGAGGGAGAGAGAGAAAGTGAGAAAAAACAACATTGATAGTGTAAGAGAGAGAAAGTAATAGATGGAGCAGGAGAGGTAGTGTTAATACTGGAGAAAATCTTCGTAGCTCACCTCTTTGCCTCTGTTGTGTGTCCAAGCACGTGCCGGTTCATAGTGCACCCTCAAGTGTAGTGATTTGAAAGATAGTATAGAGTTAGTAATGTAAATATAAATGTAAATGTTTTTGTACTTGTATAGCGCGCAGCTATCCGCACCGGGTCTCCCGGCACTTGTACTCATACCGCTAAGGAACCCTTCCTGGTTTTTCTTGTGAAGTGTCCACTCCTGGGCACCCCCATGGTGAAACCAAGCATCCTCGCGCTGTTGTGGCCATTGTGGAGATTAAGCAAGCTATTGCCCAGAGTTGCAGCGTAGGACCCATGATTAGAATAGGCACTGAGGCGAGAATATCCGGTGAGAGGAATTTGAGCCCGAGACCCGCCGAGGTGGGAATCGAACCCTGGTCCCGGCCAGAGCTCTGCATCAAGGTCTACCGCTCTAACCATTAAGCCACACTTCTCCACAATAGCAGAGTACATACAACTGCACAAGTATATTTCTGATTTATGCCATTGGACACCCAGGATACTGTATAACATCAACTTCCACTGCAAGGTGGTATCTGTGCGCTCTTTTTCTCCCAGAGTACTATACCCATGCACTCCAACTGCATAGCAGTGAGTTCTCTTTACTGCGTACCCAGACTGTTGCACCCCATTGTCTCCCAGATCCGGAGGTGAGTGCCTTTTCTTGCGCACCCAGACTGTTCAAACCTATCCATTCTCACTGCCCAGAGGTAATTGTACATTCCTTTGCAATCAAGCTGCTGCACACTACTCACTCTCTCCGCACACAGGTGACTTATCGTTGCTTCGGAAACAAGCTTCTTTGCTCACCTTGTGCCATTGGCGAGATTCAAAGAGGGTGCACCACATGTCAAAGCAGCCTTCTCAGGCTTTGTTACGATGGCTATGCATCGTCGCAGAATTCTCAAACGTTGAGCTTTGGAGGTGTTGGAGGGGATGGCAATTTGTGAAGCACAAGCTGTTAGATAAAAAGGATGATAAGATTGTGCGCCATTTCTTTATCAAAGGAGAGAGGAAGTGAAAGAGTGACTGAAAAGAATATTCGCAGCTCACGTTTCTGTCACTGGTGTGTCTTCCACCACGTGCCAGGACATAGCGCACCAAGAAGCTCTATATCTAAAAGATAGTAAAAGAAAGATCATCGTCGTAGTTTTTAGTAAAAAGGATAAAGACCCAGAGTTGGTAGGGTCATACTGCCCAATTTCATTACTAAATTGTGATTTATTCGAAGATTCTAGCCTCCCGACAGTCTCAGATTATTAGCTTGTTAGTCTCTCAAAACCAGCATGGGTTTATACCATCACGAGGGCCAGTTACTCGCGTGAACAAAGTGGTGACGCTTCTTGATGTTGCCCAGAGGAAGAAATTAGATTTGGGGTTAATTTTATTGGATGCGGAGAAGGCATTCAACCGCGTGGAGTGGGAATATCTATGGGAGCTGATGCGCCGACTGGGCTTTGGAAAAAGGTTCATGACAGCCCCTCAGGTATTGTACACTTCACCAGTCTCTAAAATTGCAGCAATGGGTTTACTATCGGATGCAGTTAATATTACAAGAGGCACTAGGCAAGGGTGTCCCTGATCACCGTTACTTTTCGCTCTTTATATCAATCCGTTCATTGAGCAGTGAGGTAATTCACCCTTGATTAAACCTTTTGTTGTGCAAAATATTCCATATTCAGTGTTTGCTCACGCTGATGAAATTGCGGTAATGTCGGCCGATCCTCATGCTGCTATTCTAGAAATTGAGCATTTGGCAATATTTGTTGGTCAGGTATCGGGATATAAACTAAACATTAGCAAAACTCAAATGTTATGTACTGATAATTTTATTACTGATGATGTTAGAATTTTAAAAGAAGTGACCTACATGGGTAACAAAATTAGGTTGTCAATACTTGAAGTGGTACATGCTAACTGGACTGTGTTGCTACGCAACATTAAGGAATCATTAGATAGGTGGGCAAGACTTCATTTTACCCTAATAGGTAGAAGCAAAGTTCTTAAAATGAATGTTTTACCAAAAGTCTCATACCTATTTAGGTCACTACCTTTGGATTTATCTGTTGCTCAATTGCAGCATCTGCAATCCATGTGCGCAAAATTTTTCTGGGCACCCGGTAAACCTAGACGTGCTAGTAAAAATGAGGGTGTTATTAACAGGGGAAGGTCCAGCTAATAGGGCAGAGGCTCGCTCAATTTTTCAGATTTTGTTAGGCTCTGAGGCACGACAATGTTTCTTTAAAGAAATTGATGGCAGCTACTTCAAGCAAACTATATTTAAAGTTTTGGAATCTGCCTTCAAAGTGTGGAAGAGAATTCGTAAATTATGTTTAATTGAGAAACTCTCTCGGTATACCCCCACGAATGCGGTGAAAATTCTTTCCCCTATTTTTTCAGACAGTGTAGCTCTTGGATGGAGGACTAAGCGTAATCCTCACTTAGGAGATGTCTTTGTGGTTGTTGGACCCCCTATGTCTTATGAAGATCTAGGGAGAAAGTATAATTTATCAAATTGTAATTTTTTTTATTTCTTCAAATCAGACATTTTATAAATCGGAGAAATGTTTCAAGTGCACCCAATTTAGTTGTTGAGGCTGTCAGATGGCTGGAGAAGATTGGGGTGCTATATAAGATATTATTATCTTATAGATCATACGATCTAGAAAAACAGAACTCCAAGTGGTCAACGATTTTGGGGGTCGATAACCTATGTATAGAGACTGCTATTATAAGATCTAGGGAAGCATTGCTGTCTGCCAATCTGAAAGTGCAATGCTGTAAAACCATCTTTAGGCTGTATTATACGCCAGCACATATGTTTAAGTGGGGGGTAGGTATGATGGTAAATGTTTTCGGTGTGGGGCTGATATGGCGGATAGCTTTCACATTTTTTTCAGATGTTGCAAATTATCAAGATAAAAATACAAATGCAATAAGATACTGCGGCATCGCCTTTTTGTATCCAGCCTGCTACACCCCATCTACTCCCTCCGCTGCGCACCCAGGCCTCACTGCTCACCTTTTCGCGGACAGGGTACTTTCTACATCATGCAGTCCCGCTCTGCCTCAATGAAGTCTCAGATTTGGTGCTGAGTCTTGATATCACTATGGCAGAGGACATACTCATGCATCTATCTTCATCGCAGGTTCCTCAGCCGCTCAGTCCTTGTGGAACCACTAACTCAGTGATGACAGAGGCCACGCACGCGGTAGTGGGCTTCCCTGTTCGGTAGTTCATGCCTACATGAGGCGTTCAAACCACTAGGACGGGCCATCACAACGCTTGCGATGGGAGCAACTCTAAAATTGCGTAGAGCACATGCACCTGTCTTTTTTATTGGTACAGCCACGTGTGTAGTGACACATGTGCTGGTTGGGTGTGGTGTGGGTGTATACCAGCCATGAGGTAGTGTGTGTGTGCCATTCTGAGAACTAGACCTGGAAGTAAGAAATCACTACAGTGGAAATCTGGGCCATGTAGCGTTGTTGTGTTTTCCTGATAGCGTAAGCAGAGTGGACTGACCTGATGTATGCCAGTGCTGCGCGAGGCTGTGAACGATAACTCCAGAGCTATGGGCGTGGTTCCGTCGTGAGCTATATGAGAAATCAACTGATTCGGTTGTCCATGTTGTAGTGCTGACGTCACCCAGGTCTTAAACACAAATGTGTCATTATGTTTGTAAAGTCCCACAACATGGCAACATGTAAGGTACGGGGTATCACTGAACTTATATTCATCCATGGTTGCACACATAAAATATGGTGAACATGACAAATTTCTGTGAAAATGAATGTTTGTTGTACATTCAGTGGAGTGTTGTAGCGTAGTAATACAGGGCTGTGAAAGCTTTATGTTGCAGTTTTGGCACTTGAAGGCAGGTAATATATATACGTATGTGGTCATTCAGGTATACTGTCAAACTTGGTGCTGGAAATCAGTGCTTGAGGCGCATCCACATCCTGTTATTGTAGAGAAATGACGTAATCTACGCGTGCCTGAAAATGTACTGTAAATACGGTGCTCATGTAAATTGCTGATATCGTTTTGGGTCGATTTCGCGCTATATAAATATGTTAAAAAAAAGAAATAGCACACACTTATAAATTGACTATACACTTTCTTTGCAGTATTGTAATGATCCACTTTGTACATTCGTATTTGTAGAATGAGCGAGAGAAAGTTATATAATCAATGTTTTTGTTACTGGCAGAGGTAAAATGGTTGTGTATGCTGTTTACGCACAATATAATGTGGTAGGATGAAGGAGAAGCATTTTACAAACATAATAAGTACACAGACACAGATATAGTTGAAGTGGTTATGGGCACGTGTGCTCGCCTCCATTTTATTAAGTTGCTGTTGATAACAAGTAGAATAGTAATCATGATATCATACACAGATATTCACAGATATTCAATCATCAATGGTTTATGACCTGCTGTACAAAGGTAGGAGCACTATATGTGAAATAATAAACAGAAGATTCTATCGTAAAGGGTTCATGAGTTGTGGTGCACTAAGGTAGGGTTGGTTTGTGTGGAGCCTGCAATGATGCTTGGTTCAGGCATAGCGCACTGGTAAGAATGCCTTTTGGCTACTGAGTTTTGCCTTAATAAGGCCACATGGAGATTATTTATGGTGCACTAAGTTAGTGGTAGGTCTGGTGCTCAGTGTATGCTCACCCTGCGATGATGCGTGGTTCAAGCGGTCTGTATTCAAAGTATTGACTGTTGCATACTGGACTGCATGAACCTTGAGGGAAAAAAAATACCATTGATGGTTATCAATTGCTCTGGAAACAGGGTCTACTGATTGCTCACCATAACAAATTAAACAATTGCATTTCACGCAGTGCATTCTAACTTTCTCAAAATGGGGACGTATGTCTGGTGGTGATGTTAAAGGTGATTCCCAGAGGTACTTGGTTTTGCCGGTGGTGGAGGTACATTTTGGCGCAGTGTTCTACATTCTTTGTGATCATAATTCGCAGGATGCAGGGATTAAAGGTGCTTGCGCATACTAGCAGTGCCACAGGAGTATTTTTTGACTCTGCTTTAAATACGTCAAGGCTGAATTCCCTACTGTCTGTAGTGTGGATCCAAAGCTGAATTCAAGTTGTAAATCCTGCTGTTCGCAGTGTAGATCTTAGGCTGCACTGCATTGTGTGTATGTTTCAGGTTCAAGTTGTGACCTGTGCTGTCCGCAGTGTAGACTGCCATTGAGTGTGCCTTTTCACTTGCAGCATGAATTTTGTTTTCTAACTAATCCTAGAACTGATATAAAAGTTTTTGAAGGAAGCATAGTAAAGGGATAGTATATAGGGTTTGACAGACGTTTTACTTAGTTTGGTACTGCACTCTGAAAATAATAAATGAAGAGTCAGTTGAATTCTGGCTGAATACGGCCATGTGGCGATGAATTATGGTGCACTGAGTTAGTAGTACCTTTGGGACTGAGCGTGTACGTAACCTGCAATGATGTGTGGTCCGGACAGGCCGCACTGGGGGTAATGTTTTTTGACTACTGAATCTCACCTCAATAAAGCCACGTGTACTATGGTGTACTGAGTTAGTGGTATATCTGGGTTTAGCGTGTGCTCATCCTGCGATGATGCGTGGTCTGAACGGGCTGCACTCAAAGCATTGACTGTTTCATACTGGATTGCATTTACTTTCAGGGTAAAAAAAAACTACCATCGGTGGTTATCAATTGTTCTGCAAACTAGGTCTGCATATTGCTCCCCATAACAAATTAAACAATTGCACTTCATGCAGTGCATTCTAACTTTCTCAAAATGGGTACTTATGTCTGGTGGCAATGTTGCAGATTGGAAGTATTTGGTTTTCTTAACCGATTATAGTCTCTTACACAAATCGGTACTAAACTTGAATTGTGAGCCCTACTGTTCGCAGTATAGACCGGAGGCAGTCATCAGGAAGAGCCCACAGCCATAGTTATATCTATATATATTATATATATATATTGGGCCTGCCGCACTGGCAGCAATGTTTTTGCCTAGTGAATTCTGTCTTTATAAGGCCCCGGGGACATGACTTGTGGTGCAGTGAGTTAGTGGCACCTGAAGTACTCAGCGTGTGCGCACCCTGCAATGATTCATGGGTCGGGCGGGTTGCACTGGTACAATGTCTCTTGCCTACTGGAATGTGTCATGTGCAATCTCCATTCCACCTGAATTGTGAGCCCTCACAATGTAGATCGTAGGCAGTTGTCAGTACAGACATTGAGGAATGTTTTTGTTACATCCTTTAACAAAATCGGAGGACATAGAGTAAAATTGTCTCTTGACCCTGTTACCAGGTAGGTCGCTCCCCAGCCACGGCACGGGCCACCTTGTGGCGCTACCCCCGCTCTTGCTGCCACCCTGCTCCGCCGCCGCTGGCTCTCGTGAGTCCTCGCGGCCCACTTGTTGCCTGCGCATCTGCTGCTCTGTACTCTGCCTTTGTACCCTGTCTGGTCCACGTGAGTCCCCCTGCCCACTTTTTGCCTGCGTATTGCTACTCTGTTGCATTCTGCCTTGTAACCCCTTGTGACTACTGTGTAACCCTTTGTGCCCCCCTGTTCCCCCCTTTTGCCTTCTGTGCCCCTGTGCCCCGTATTGCCTTGGTGTCCTTTCCCTGCTTCTTTCCCTCTGTTTCACTTTCTCCCGCCGCTGCTCCCTGTGGCCCCACCCCCCGCTGTTCCCATTCACCAACCCCGCTCCCGCCTCCTAGCTGCTCCTTCCTCCCACAGCCTCTCATATGGAGCCCGCGCGGTGGTAAAGAGAGCTACCCTTGACCCTGTTACCAGGTAGGTCCCCCCCAACCACCACACGGTCCTCCTTGTGGCGCTACCCCCGCTCTTGCTGCCACCCTGCTCCGCCGCCGCTGGCTCTCGTGAGTCCTCGTGGCCCACTTGTTGCCTGCGCATCTGCTGCTCTGTACTCTGCCTTGATAATTAAAAAAGAAAGAAAAAAACAGATATGCTTAATAAAAATTATAATTAGAAATTAGCATTTAAAAGAAACATTGAATTCACTGAAAAAACCTTAGGTTTCAGGCAGGTTATAGTTAGGAATTATCATTTAAAAAACCTTAGAAATTCACTGAAAAAAACAATACGTTTCAAGCAGATTATAGTTTGGAATTATCATTTAAAAAACCTTAGAAATTCATTGAAAAAACATAGGTTTCAGGGGTGTTATATTTAGCTGGACATTTCATTTATACAAAACCATTGAAATTCCTCCGTTATAGTTAGTTATACTACCTGTAACTCTCGCGCCCGCAATCCACTGCTGATGATGTCACGTGTTACATCATTCATGACATGGTCAGTGACATTACTGATGAATTCACTGATGACATCTCAAATGACATCACTGATGACATCATCCAGTGAATGTGGTTTGGTTTGATATTTAAATATGTATTATATGTACACTAATCTGCATTGAGGAATCAGTGGATATATAAATATCTGGATAGAGGATTTAGTAGCAGTGTGATTTATTGTTCACTTGAGTAATTTATAGTGTCTCACTAAATATATTGGATAGTGACTAAACTGTGTGAATATCTGTATTACTTGGTCAGTATAACTATAACACCCCTGAAACCTATGTTTTTTTCAATGAAGTTCTAAGGTTTTTTAAATTATAATTCCTAACTATAACCTGCTTGAAACCTATGTATATATGTCTTGCCCTCCTTTCGTGCTTGGGGTAGTGGTTAAATGCCATTACAGAAGTTGGTCTTTCCGTAAACTAGATTAGTTATTTTAATTGTAATGGTTGTAAATTTCATATATTTTCTTAAAAGTTGTTTAATGATTTTTTTTCATAATTCAATTTGTATTTTTACTCAATGACAGGCTTTTTATTGTGATAACAAAAGAAAATAGGAACATATGTAGAAGTTTGTCTTATATTTTATGAAACAGTCATTTTTAGTGTCTCTATCGCTGTAATTTCTGTTTTAGATATATGACAAGACAGTGACTTATTCAAATGTCCTCTATATTCCCCCTGACGATGTAAGTGGGATTATAATAAGCAGCAGCCTGAGGTTCAACTTCTCATGTACATATAACTTGACAATGCAGACCAGCCTGCTCACAACGCTACATCCTCTTCCTAGGTAAGTACCCATGGAAAGTGCTGAATGCAGAAAGGAATGATTTCCACCAATCCACCAATACTTCCATGAATATTGTTGATCTCTTGCTTTTTGTTAAATATTTTTACTCTGAGTTTCTTTTTTGCCCTTACTTTCTTTATCTGCTTTGTTCTGTTTTGTTTCTTTCCATTATGTTTATATGAAGCATTTTCTACAGGCACTGTGCAATATATGGAATACCAAGGGAGGGTCATCCCAGGAGTCTACGGGCAGTAGTTTTTCAAGACTGGTAGCCGATATTGCTTCTACTCAATAATAACACATAAAATACAAAGGAAAATTACTGTGGTTGGTCAGTATTAAAAAAGACAATAACAATGCATGGTCAGCATGACTCAAAGTGAATATTAGAAAATACAACCTTTTTATTCAACAGATGCCTATGAGAATGCTTTGAGTTGTGGAGGTAAGTGCAATAGTGAGGAATCTATAGGTATCCACTAGTAAGATTGGTACCGTAGGGAAGTTACTTTTTATTCTTATGGATACTTCTACCACAGATTGCTCCCATTGTCAATAGATACTTAGCAGCACCCTCTCTTAGGTGGTAGGTCTCGAAGAGTAGTAAGGCTAGGAAATTCTGATTCATTGAAAATGCAAAATGGCAATCCGTTCACACTGTGCGATCCAAGCTGTAATGCTTTGTAAATGTGTATGTGAAGGGAAGACCTACAACATATATCTGCTATTGGCACTCATGTGGGCAGTGCTAGGGTATAAGACTTTGCTCTATTGGAAGGAGCCTGAATTCCTTCTGGTAGATCCTTTTTTATAGCAATACAGAGGACAATCCATCATAATGGACTCCGTATCTGGAAAGTCTTGCTCTTCTTGCCCACATAACCATCGAAGATCTGATCTTCAAATCAAATAAAACAGTATTTGTAAAGCGCTGCTAATCACCCCGTAGGAGGGGATATCCAGGTGTTGATGTGTCACAGGACTTTGTCGAAGAGCTTGGTCTCAAGTCCTTTTCTGAAGTCCAATAGTGAAGGTGCAGTTTGGAGGTGTAGGGGGAAGTCGTTCCAGTACTCGGTGGCAAGGTAGGAGAAGGAATGACCACCGCTGTGGCTTTTGTGGATGTTGGGGATGTGGACAAGAGCTGGGGAGGCAGAGGGAAGTTGTCTGCAGGGTTGGCGGAAGGTCAGGATGTGGTTGGAATATGCAGGTTCTTGGTTTTGGAGGGCTTTGAAGGCATGGGTTAACATTTCAAACAGACATCTCTTCTGGACAGGGAGCCAGTGGCGGATACTGAGGTGGGGGTGATGCTGGTTCATTTGGTAAGGTTGAGGATGAGTTTGGATGCTGTATTCTGTATGGTTTTGAGTCATTTGAGAAGCTGTGTGGAGGGTTTAGCGTTGATATATTTCTGTAGTTGAGTCGGCTGCCGAGCATGACTGTTTTCCTGGTGTTGATGGGGATCCATCTGAAGATCTTATGAAGGGTGTGGAAGCAGGAGGAGGATACTGAGTTGACCTGGTGCTGCTTTGAGAGTTTGCCATTCAGGATGATCCAGAGGTTGCCAGCCAGGTTGGTCTGGGTGGGTGTGGTTCCGAGTCTGGTGGGCCACCAGGTGTCACCTCACAGTGAGGTGTTCCTCCCGAAGATACACACCTCTGTCTTGTCCAAGTTCAGCTTTAGTCAGTTGGACTTCATCCAGTCTGCGATGTTTGTCATTGCGTTACTGAACTTGGTTCTGGTGGTTGTTTTCCGTGAGGAAGAAAATGAGTTGGGTGTCGTCCACATAGGAGATGTTGTTGAGTTTGTTGGTGTTTACTACGTCAGCCATGAGGTCATGTCAGTTTTGAACAGGGTTGGACTGAGGGAGGTGCTTTGGAGAACACCACAGAGGATCCTTTTGGGCTCAGAGGCATAGGGAGTTAGGTGGATTCTGTGAGTTCGTCTGATGAGAAAGGAGGTAATCTATTTGAGGGCATCACCCTGGGTCCTGGAGTCTTCTGATGAGGGTGTGATGGAAGACAGTGTTGAAAGCTGCTGATAGGTCGAGGAGGATCAGGGCAGCTTTTTCTACTCAGTCGAGGAGGGTTCAGATGTCATCGGTTGCAATGATGAGGGTGGGCTTGGTGCGATGGTTGGGGCAAAAAACGATTGGGAGGTTGTTCCTTTTCAGGATTTGGGTGAGCTGGTGGTTGATAGCTCTCATGAAAACCTTGGTGGGATAAGGGAGCAGCGAGATGGGGCGGTACTCCTTTAGGTTTCTGGGGTCAGTGGAGGGCTATTTCATAGGGGTTTCACCTCTGCATGTTTCCATGCGTTGGGGATTTGGATGTGGAGATGGATGCATTGAGGATGCCTGTGAGTGTATAGCTGATTTCTTCGTATGCCAGGTTGAAGACCTGGTGGGGCAGCGGTCCATGGGAGCTGTGGAGTGAGTGAAGGTAATGATGGCTGATGTGTTCAGTTGCACAAGTGACTTCCATAGAGTGAGTAGGTGAAGGTCGGAGGTGCCGGTTGGTGTCAGGGAGTGGTCAATGACTGTGGGTTGTGCGGTTGAAGTTGCAGTAAATCTGGGTTATTTTATTGTGAAGGTGGTCTGCTAGGGTGCTGCAGAGAGCTTAGGACTGGAGGATCATATTCTCGGTGCCTGAATGGCATGAGAACTCTCTTATGATGCTGAAAAGTTCCTTGATGAGGTTGGCACTGGCTTCGATTCTGATTGATAGGGTGTCTTTCTTGGGTTCTTTGAGGTAATGGTGGTATTTGTTGAGGGGTGTTCTGAAGTTGTCAAGGTCAGTGGGTTCCTGGTGCATCAAAATCATCTTTCTAATTATTTCATTCCTGTTTGGAACACCGAGTTCAAGGGTGAACGAGCTGGCATGTTTGCTGGATATGCTGGTGTTGACAGGTTTTGTGGGTGTGACTGTGTCTGCACAGTTGAAGATTCAGTTGGAGCAGAGGGCGGTAGTATACTGGATCTCTGTGGCTTTGTCTCATCTGTGGTGGGGGTAGTCAAGGGGTTGGTGAAGGAGCCCGGGGCACCCGCGATGATAAAGTGGACTTTGCTTTAGTCGGTTCATTTTAGCTCGGAGACGTGGCTGAACTTGACTCTGTAGCGGGTGGTGAAGTTGTTGTCGAGTGAGTGTCTTGAAATGTGTGTGGGGTGAGTGACCAGCTGTATTTGACTGATATTTCACATGCTCTACTGGAACTTGGTGGAAGTGGTGTCTGTTGGGCTGTCAAGGTAGAGTTGAGGTCTACAAGAAGGATGTAATGCTTGGATTTGGTTGCTGGTGGGGAGATGAACTCAGAGATGGTTTTGAAGAAGCCAGGGTGGGGGGCCGAGGGTATGTAGGAGATGGTTTCTGTGATGGTTATCTGTGGGTCAGTTCAGATATAGAAGTTAAGCTGTTCCTTGATTGGTGTGAAGTCATCTTTGGTGGTCATGCATCGGAGAGTTTTCTTGTGGAGATTGGCAATGCCTCATCTGTGCTTGTTGGGTCTCTGTGTATCATCTTTTAGCCCTGGGGCTTCATCCTGTCCATTTTAGAAACTGACCACCCTACAAGGAACAGCTGGTGTAACCTCTCGTCCTCTTTTGACGGATGAGGTGGATAAAAAAAGTGGATAGTTTGAGGGATTGCCCAATATTAAGTAGCCACTTTAGTGCTGAGAGCCAGCTTGTCCAAGGGACAACAAGTAACAGACGTAATGATGCACAATGACACACTGGGTTTCTGTGACAGGCACACAGTTTTCAGAGTCAAAAACTGAAACTGTCTGCTGTGTAAGAGTTCGCATAGAGTCTCTATCAGAAATGTCAGAGTCAAATTAGCGTCCCTTTGCTGCAGAGTGCATGGTGAAAGTTTAAATGTTAAACATAGTCTCTTACATAATCTTCCAATAGTTTGGATTTGAGCAGAGAAGGATGGCGGGGTGCATGGGCCAAGTAAAAAAAAAAAGAAGAACCTCAGAAATGTGGACCTTCAAATAATCCACCCTTTTATTTGCACAGCAAGCAACACTTGTCCATTGTCTTGCATTAGCTAACTTTATGGAGGGGTGACAAACAAAATGAATGAAATCAACCATCTCCAGTATCACTTGAAATGAGCTCAGCAGTCCCTGATCAATCTCCATGGATGGAGGTGGAGGCACTGCATGTTGGTGACTTGCCCCTCTGTCTGAGGGAACAGGCTCACTCTGAAACGCAGCTTGAGCTGGGGATGCAAGAAGAGTTTCAGAAGGTCTGCATACCACATCCTCTAATGTCAGCCCGAAGTAATCAGAATACCTTGAAAGCTGCCCTGCAGCAGCTTTCTCAATATTCAAGGACTCAATAATTTGAGGAGAAATACATTATGAAGTGGAAAAATCCTCTTCAAATGAAACATATTCCTCAAAATTGCATGCAATGGTAACTAGAGGGCATATAACTGTGGAGAAATAAGATGTCCTGAACCACCTCCTGATGTATATGTCACTCATGGTTGGAAAGATGTCATAGACTTAGGCTGTCACCTCTTATATTCAGGGAGCCTGCCATATAGTTGGCAAGCAGCCAGTTGCATCCACCTTCACTCAGGCCCAGAGACGCAAAGCCTCCATGCAGGTAAGATAGGAAGCCACGCCTCCATGTTTATTTAAATAATAATTTGGGCTATTATGGTCTCTAGGGAGAACTGAACCAAGCAATGTGAAGGGAGGGCAGCCTTTAATCTCCAGGTGCGGACCCCGCCCTAATATGGAGGCATTCATCACTACTATGGCAACTGCTAGCGGTGGGCAGGTTCCCCCTCACCAAACACTATACATGATCTGAGACAGTATCTGGAGAGACCATTTTGGTGTTCGTCAGAGGAACGTATGTTGGAAGAACTGCAGACAGAAGCACCACCGGAAGCTCTGATGTGCCAGTGTGCTTGGGTGACCAGTAGGAAGCTAGCAGGTCTAGCAGATGAAGAACAATATGGGATAGAACACAAGGTCCTTCCAAAACATTGCAATCATATCCAAAATGCCTCTTATCTTACAGGAACATAAAATACAATATAGGTATTATGACGACTACTGTCCCTATGAACAGCAGTGGTGAGACGACTGTAGGTGCTACTTGGGAAGGTTGATGGAACAGCCCAAGTCGAACAGCAGAGATACATTAGTCTTCAGTTGGTCTGATATCAACTGTAGAAGGCCTACCATGAGCAGCCAGTCACCCAGGTTACTGGAAAACTGAGTGCAGATGTGCCATCACCATTTACTTGGTGAAAACCCTGTGGCCGATATCAGTCCAAATAGAAGTGTCGTGGGTGGATCCTTCCATGAGGTTCAGGTATCTGTTGTACAGCTGCCAGAGCTGTAGGTGGATGTTCGCATCCTGAAATTTGAGGGACACCATTCAGTCTTCCACTTTCAGAGCAAAAACAATTAAAACAGGGATAGCATCATTTTTCTTCACAGGTAAAATTTGAAAACCCTGAAGTCCAGGTTCAGACCTAGAGCAATGTCCTTCTTTGGAACCAGAAAGTACAGAGAACAGCACTCACTCCCAATTTCCTTCTCCAGGCACTACTGCATCACTCTTTTCTGTAACGAACTTGCCCCCCCTGCAGGTGAATTCAAGTGCTGTCCACTGAATGGAAGACCTAGGTTAGGGGTTTCTTTGGAGGGATTTGTTGGAAAGAAAGCACATATCCCCTTTTAGTGCTGTTGTAAAGCATTAAAACTATGTGTCTTCTCTTTCTCCAGGCAAGGATGGGGTTCTGTATCTACACACAAAACACCCCCTGTAGATAAGACTTACTCTGTCAGGGTTACCTGGCTCCTAACATTCCTTACCTGAATGAACATAAATTGTTTTAGAGGGTGGTGAAAGACATTTGTTCGTCATCCTTGTCACCGAATACATATTATTCCTCTGAGGCTTAGGAGGTTTACCCATGTGTGTCTCCTCAAGATGTGAAGTTCATGACAATTTCTTTGGAAGAATTGCCAAAAATCGTACGTATTGAATAGTTCTTCCCACTTGCGGGATCCCAGAACATATATTCTGCATCATAAGATCTTCATTGAAAACTATCAACATTCGAATAATTCCCTGCTACTTGCATAAACCCAGAACCCTTAATTTTAAATATCTGTCTATAGAATTATACACCCAGAGTTCATTTATCCATATGTCTATAAGATGACAAGCATCCTTTAGAAGCCTACCTTAGGCCAGATTTTTCTAGAAAATAATCAGTTGGGAGACTAATAAAGGCTATTTTAAAATTGTATTGCAGCACCCACTGAAAGGGAACTGTAGCCTGATAGGCTAACATTGGGAAGACATGGAAATAGACTTCTGCCCCTTTAAAGCTCCAGGAACTTCCAGTCCCCATGATGCATTGCACTGGCAGTTAGGTCCCAGGGTTAGTTCTCGTATACAGTACATATAGTGAAAGAAGATGCTAAAGAAGTAGTAGTTGCTGTTTCAAATGCGCATGATGACCCAGCTGGGGAAGTGGGTGGGTCACTAATACTTCAATGAAGATTCCAATGGCAAAGAACCAGGACTACAATTAATTAATAATTTCTCCTGTATTTTAGGATATTTATTTATTCATGAATCATAATAGAGCATCAAGCTAAAAGCTCATTAAATACTACAGCTCCTACAGTAGAAATGTACTCAGGCAGTGAGTCTTTTTGAAAATTAAATGTGGATAACTTATCAGATTTCTTAAAATGGCTTGATCAACCTTTGTGTCAGCGTGTTTGTCTGAATGTAGGCAATTATGAGTTTTGCATATATATGTGTGGGTCCCACAATTGCTTAGCCACAGTAGCCTTGTCTAAGTTTAGTACCTCAGTCGCAGGAAGGACGTACAGAATTATTCTTGACCAACTGATCAAAAATGCATTATCCACTGATCTAGCAGTAGATCTCAGGACGTGTAGTCTTAGCATTTTATGTTTTGAGCCATTGTGAAAAGATTTAAAGCTGGAGTTCCCCACACTTTGAAGAAATGTTGAACAACTTCATCATCCAGAATGTAGATTTCCCTCATTGATGCAACCGAGGAAGTCTGCCTAGACATCTAGACATTTGCCATAGACTGTCGGGGATGTATACTACCATCATTGTAAGATCTCCCGCTGTAGCCCACAGCTAATTCTTTTGTCCTTTTAGCAAGAATGAACTCAACCCAGTGCCTCCCTATTGTATTAGACAGTGCATGCTGCTGGTGTTGTCTATCTGAATTAGTATCGTTTTCATAACCAAAGACAGGTAGGAGGCCTTGAGAGACAGACAGATTGTCCTCATCTCTAGATAGTTGATGTGGTAAGACTTCTCCTTGGCTGCCCAATGTTCTTGCACTGCCAGATGTCACAGATCTCTTGTGCACCCCATGAGACATGCATTTGTGTCAATTGTTTGTGACAGTGTTTCCTTCTGGCAAGGAATGCCTTGGAGCAGATTAAGACTTGTGCCCACCATTAGAGGGATTGATTGCTGGAAGTCTGTCGATGTTTGACTTCCCACTTGTCCCTGTTTTTGTGTCCATTGATCTTTTAGGTATGCCCTGCTGCAGGAGTCTCATGTGAAACCTTTTTTTCAGAACAATTGATATACAGGATGTTGGGGTTCTAAAAGTGGCCAAGCAGTCAGATCTGCTGACTTTACCAGTGGAGAACCAAATTCAAATCTCAACCTTGACTCAATGTCCTGTGATTCTGGGCATATCACTTCATCTCCCATTGTGTCGTAATACAAAAGGTGGGAGATATAGCCTAGTACTCATGCTATAATGCCTGTGGGTCAGGTTGCCCTATATAGAGCGCACATAAAATACCATAACACTGAGAAGAGAGTTGCAAAGCTATCAGTTTGGGAGATGGCACTCGTCTTAGATAGATGATCATCTTGCCTCTGAAGGCCTCACTTTTCCTTCAACCACAGCCCCTAAATAGGAAAAGCTCTGCTCAGGAGTTGAAACTGAGTTTTGATGATAGATTTGGAAATGTCATCTGTTTAGTAACATAGATGTACCCTTCAAGTCCTGCTTCTTCATCGACTGGCTTTGATCTTTGATTAGCCATATTCATCCAGGTAGGAGAGGACAAATCTCCCATACCTTCCTTGGTGAGCAACTACTACAGCCATACGTTTGGCGAACACACATGGTTTTAACGTGAGGCTGAATGTTAATATTGTGCACTGGGAATTAGAGCTTTTGACCACAAACCTTGGGTACGCCTGTTATGGGTATGTGGAAGTAAGCATCCTGCAGATCTATCAGACAAATCCAATCCTTTTTCTTTAAATAGCGATCAATCTGATGGAAATTATCTGATGAACTTGATGGTAAAAACCATGTCTAAGAACAGACTGTACTCCAAATTCAGACATTTCTTTCAAATTAAGATGTACCTGGACTATTCTCCTTATCCTTGTTGGTGAGATGGTACCAGCTTGATTGAATGGTTTTTCAATAGTACAAACGTTTCCTTGTTTAAGATGGGAATTTGGTGCTTCAATATTAGTTTTAATTTGTGATGGTTTGATTTACAACATAGAGAGTATCCATGACTCCATTCCCACTTGCCTATTTAAATCCCATTATTCCAGGTGTTGAGATACCGCTCCGGCATTGGAGTGGCTGTCACTATCTGTTTCCAGAGGAGTGTCTTCTTATGGAGTTCATAGGCCATACAGGCATTGATTTATATATAGAAGATTTTCATGGGCACTGCAACTTTTGGCCTTTCTGCTGAACAAGTCGCATCTGTCTGTGATCTCTCAACCTTAAGGGAAATGAGAAATCTTGCAAAATATTGATGTCAAAGATTTTGATGACCTGTGGCGGTGTCGATAGTGGCGTTGATGTTGATCCACATTTGACTGGAGGCCCATCATGACCAAAGCCTTCGATGCCTCCCTAATGATATTCGACATTGTTTGGAAAGATTAACAGGAATGAGGATGTTGATCCTTAATGACATCTATTAACTTCCACTCTCTAGAGCTTTCTCTCGAGCAGTGTTTACAAGGGGCTGGATATGTAAAGACTGCCAGTTTATACTTCTTTACATTTTTCTTGGCTCTCAAATGCCCCAGGTTTCCTCTCAACCTCAAGTGTTCCTGGTCTTTTAATGTACTTTAAGACATTTTTGTTGCAAATTCACATTCTTTGACAGAGTATGTAGGGAAACCCATCACACCTTAGTAGCAATTGTCTTTCTGCCACCTAAAGTGCACTTCACAAAAAGTGAAGACAACTGTAGAGGAATATTCCTGTAAAACAGCCAGAAATCAGGTTCACTCAGTAGAAGACATGTAAAGACATCGAGTGGAGCTGTACAAATTAATGTCTGAGAACACTTCATCATAAAATATCCTTCAAAAAACAAAAAGGGATATCTTGTGTGTCTGATAAATTATATTACTAATATTCCGGAGGGTGGGTCCTAAACATTTATTAGTTCTTCGTCCCCCCCCTCCCCCCTCTTCGTATATGGTCATAAGAAGTTGTTTAACCATTCCTGGTGTGTTTAAAGCACAGCATATCATTTTTAACCCTTGAGAAAAGGAAATTGGATACCTTATTTGAGTTGAGTGTCTCTTTATGCATGTCACCCCTATTTTTTGCTGACAGGTATTGCTATTTTTTTTACTCTGCACACTTGGGCAAGGCTGTCCCAGCGCATATGCTCTGACCCATAAAATGACCTTGAATTGGCTAACTCCTAATTGGACTACTTATCTTTCTGATAAAGCCACATGCTACTGTCACAGGACATAAACGAATGGAAAGCAAATCTAAATGTCTCCTATGGGCATCATGTCATCCACTAGGCAAACTATGAAATAATGGCTTCAGGCCTACCTGTGTAGCCTGACTCCTGCAGCCTTTAAACCTTCAGGCGAAAATGCCTACATTTCCCTTTTGGCAAGAAGGACCCTACTTTTATATATTAAATGAGTCACCCCTACGTAGGTCCATTAGACCCCAGAGTAGGCTGCTCATTAGTTAAATGTGGTGCATGCAAGAATGTAATGTTGGAATGTATCTACAATGCCACGCCCCCAAAAGTTATATTCCCAGTGAAGGGATGTAGCTGTCTTACAGGAAAGTTCAAAATTATAACTGAATATAAAGTTCCACATCTAGGTCTGCTCCTAAGTGCAGCGTTTGCAGAGTTATTTGAGTTGGTACTAAAGTTGATTATTTGACATTCACATGAAGACTCAGCTTGTAAAGAACGGCTACAGTCAGCTGTAAATACTGAAGAAGATTGGCACATGAAGAAACCTTGAATTGTCAGTCATCCAGTTACGGAAAAAGTAAGCATTCCTTTTCGGCAAAGCAAATCTGGTATTACTGCCACAACCTTTAGAGCTGACTTCAGTCCAAAAGGAATGACTCTGTATTGGTATTGATTTTCAGAAAAAGGTGTAAATTGCACATGGCTACATAAAAAGAAGTATCTTTCAAATCTAGATTTCACATTCAATCGCCCCAAACTGACGATGTGGGTACATCTGAACAAGGGTTGGTATCCTGAACTTTTCCCTGTTTCAGCCATTTGTTTGCACTTTTCTAATCTAACATGGGGTTGAAAGACTTGTTTGAAACCTTTCTTCTCAATAAGAAGGTGACTGAAGTAAATTCTTTTTGAAGGAGCCATTGCTTTATTGGAGCCTTACCTGAGGCTTCAGACATCTGTTGACCTCTAACTATTGTAGAAGAAGTCTTTGCTTTTTAGAAAGCATGCTGTTGCATTTGCCTATTCAGTTGTCTTTTCCAGAAAGTTGTATGGAAGTTATGCTTACCCTTTCTGAAGGAACACAACTATATTTATGGAAATTACTTCTGTGTCTACAAAGCTTCAGACTTCAAAGGCTCGGCCTTTGACTTCATTTTCTAGATAGCTTCAGGAACTGGAGAGCCGAAAAGTAAAGAACGTCTAAATGAAAACCCCAGCATCTTATCTTTTGCAGAATCAAGATTTTACTCTATGGTATGAACATCGCTTTAGACACAACAATTTACAATAGCTAGATTTGCAGTGTTCCTAGCAACACCGATTATATGTTCTCATGTCAAAATTCCTTCCTTGACTCTAGGAAGTCTTCCCTGTTCTCTCTTAGGTATGTTGCATAATTTGACCCACAGAGTCCTAAAGGGTATAGTCATATTTGCTTAACATTGTCAACAAACAGGCAGCTTTATCAATGCTTCCTGATGTTTGTCAATATTTACTAAAGACTTCCCCTCTGCTGCTCCTCCTTTCCAAAGGATGGAGAGATGTTGAGCCCTCTGAGTTAAATTACATTTTATATTTGTTGCAACTATGACCAAGGAGTCATCTGGTACCACTTCCTTCAGAAGCCTGTCATACGCAGTTCGGAATTTCTTTTTTTATATGCGTCTTTACTGCCTGGACAGAAAATGGGTTTGAGTAATCTATGGACCAAATTGAACAATTTGAAGAGCATGTGGCTTTGCGAAGAAGGTCTCAAAATTAATGAAAGAAGTGAAGTTCTGAAGAATAAAGTTGAAAGGCAACATAGGCAACCACTAGAGAGATGCTTGTGGGAAGAAAATTTGGAGATGCTGGAGACAACATCCACCAACCACAAAAAGAGGGTGATTCAGACCTTGAATACTGGGGGAAGATTAATAAATTATTAAAATAAAATGTGTTCGTCTAAGGTTCTTCAAAGAGACAAGTCTTAATTCCTTTTCTGAAGGCTGATTCCAGTTATGTGTCCCACAGATGCTTTGGCAAAGCATTTAAGAGCCTATGGACCCATGCGGAGAAGGATCTTCCACCTAATCCAATGCTATAGACCCAGGAAATATATAATAAGTGATGCTTAGCAGAAATAAGTATACTAAGAGGAATATAAACTATCACTCTGTTCTGAAGAGATATATAGGACCTTTTTAAGGAGCTTTAAAGGTAATCACGAAGGCTTTAAATGTAACCTGTTGTGTAATGGGGAGCCAGAGCGATGCCCTATGACTTCCTAATTGGAGTGCCATTTAGCAATGTTCAACATAAGCCAAGCAGCTGCATTTTGCACAGTTGGAGTCTGTTAAACACTTCATCTGAAGCCCCTTAATCCAGCACATTAGCGTACTCCAATCTGGCTTTAATGAGTGCATTGGTTAAATATTTACATGTGACGAGAGGCAAGACCTTGATTGGCTTCTTGAGGGCTTTCGGTAAAGAAAAGCAAGGTCCATATCTTAGGCTTAAGAGATACATTTGTATCCATTTTTATGCAAGGTTTTTTGTTTTTTCACCACCTCTGACAAGATGGTGGATTTCCCAGGATCTCCGGCCAAAGACCATATACGTCCAGAGGAGAAAAAAATAAAAATAATCCAGAATCTCTGACTTATCCTAATTCATTTTGAGGCAGTTTTTATGCATCAAATCGGCTACTTCTAAGAGGCAGTCCTAGAAATTAGATACTGTAGAATCATAAAGTTGATCAAGCATAAGCATTATTAGTGTATCATTAGCATAAGACACAATTTTAAAACCCCACGGCTCCATAACTTGTGCAAAGGATGCCAGATGAATGTTAAATAATGTGGGGATTAGCACCGAGCCCTGCGGAACTTCACATCTCATTTCCCTATTCATAGATTTGATAAAGCTAACAATATTTTTGGGACTCAATTCAGCAGGAATAATCATAGCCATCTCCAGGCTTCTTTAAGCCCCGTAGGAAGAATTTTGTGGGACACCATATTGGATGCTCATGATAAGTCAAGCAGAATTATCACAACTTTTTTCCTCTGATCAAGATTAATTCTAATACAATCAGTGGCTTTAAGCAGCATCACTTATGTGCCAATTCCAGCATAAAAACCAGATTGGGATGGGTGAAGAATTTCTCTTCAACAAATCTAGTCAGCTGACTATGTACCTGTTTTTTCCATGTTGTTCTGAGCGCTGGTGATAGGGATTATAATGATTCATGTCGCAAGGATCTGCATTTGTTTTTTGAGTAGATGCTGTAGTAAGGCCTTTATTCCAAGCAGGAGGCACAACATCCTCTGCCAGTGACATACCATGTTGCCCTCTTCTTGGACTACATGAGATATATTCTGGTCATTCTTTCCCTTCCTAACCACATTGCTTATGAGAAAGTTTAGAAGGAGAACTCTTTTTGGAATCGTGATATTGCTTTTCCCTACTCTTGACATTAGCCTGGTGAGGTGAATCAACATGCTCTAGAGTCTTATCAGAAGGCTTTTGAAAATGCTAGACTCTCCCTGGAGATGTTGCCACTACAGGGTTATCTGGATGAGCTTCATTCCTCTAACAAAATGGCTACCACCACACTGGCTCGGCCAGAGAAAGCAATAACAGAATAAATATCTTCCTATAATTCTGGGGGAAGATTCTGATGTCCAAATATCCAATGTCAAAATATCCCTTAAAGTATGAAGATGTCTTTACGTTGAGCCAAGAAAACCTTGAGGCTTTAGATGTTGACATGTGTGTGCACGTTGAAGCTTAACTTATGATCCTTGTCGTCAACCTTCTGCTTAGCATTTAGTGCCTTGACTTTGACCACTTAAACATCAATCAGGATCAAGAGTGTCAGTGGTAATATATTGCTGACACTCAGTCTGGTCCTTGACCCTGATCTTTGGCCGAATATGTGTCTGTCTGTTTTTATTAGTATATAGACATCACATCATGGTTTTAACTGAGAATATTCCACGTATACATGTTTGATTGTCCACCAGAGCGTCACGATTACACGATATATATTGATAGCTCACCACCTGAATAACTTGCTGGACAATCACAGTAGTTGGTTAATACCACTAGCACATGGTCGACCAATGGGGGACCTTGTCTTTCTAACTATACCGGCCTGCAAGGGTTGTATAAGCTATTATATTTATCCCTCTGTTTTGTCTCTTTTGTCGTTCCAGATTATTCTTCTTTAACTAATGGCACTGCATCTAACTGAAAGTATACGATACTACACTAGCACTCACTGCACTTTTACATTCGTCCTGAAGAATCACAAGGGATCTCCTCCTGAGACCAAGCACTTCGCGAAACATGTTGACCTTCAACATGCCCAATTCGGGTAAGAAACTTGACTAGCTACCGAGGGCCATTGCCACCCTCAAGCAGCACAACCTACTGGGTTTTTTACTGATGACAGAGAGGCTATTCCCTATTAAATTTACTAGCCAACCCTTTAGCCATCTTTTAACCTGACACTAGGACACCACTGCCACTCAGACCCGCTTAAGGCTTTATCACTTAAAAGATCTTGAATAAAGTGACACTTCAGGTGACCCGTATGGCATTGCAGTGCCGGACCAACATGGAGCATTGCCCAATGATGAAGCATGACATCCTTCGGGGTGTGTGAGGGCACCAAGACCAGGACTCACTTTCCACAGACACTATAATTTGAGAATGATTCCAGCCTCCCACTCTCTACTCTCCTTCTCTCAGGGGGAACAGTGGCTCCCACAAGCTACTCTTCAAAAGTGGCCTCCTGAGGATAAGAGTGTGTGGAATTGTGCTCTCTTCCCTTGAGGTAGAGGTGGACAAAAGAGTTTGCATTCTAGGTTCAATTTCCCCTTTTTAGCCATGTGACAAAACCATTCCCTGCCTCTACGCCTCCCACAGGACATATTTTTTCAAATTCCACTATCCATGATGGAGTCAGAAGTCAGAACAACACGCCACACAGACATCATGGTCATCATTCTTCAACATCTACCCCCCAAAGGCTGGGTATTTATCTCCTCTGTAGTGGTATAACACAGGGAGGTGAAAATACCCCAAGACAATTCAGGAGACAAACATGTTTTTCCTAGAAAAAGTATTTAAGTACAGGAAATGTCCTAATACATTGAATGAAAATAAATCCAGACATTTGGTGTTAGTAGCCATAAATATGCATAGTAAAGGAGGGCCATTGCATCTATTCCAGAGGCACCACTTTCCACACTCCATCTATCACCATATGTTGTTGTTCTTAACAATGTCCCATTACTAAGACCCCAGACATCAGAGATCCAAGAGAAATTAGCAAACACAGTAGCTCATTGACTTAAGGGTTGTATCAGTGTTGGTAAACAGATTAGTATGGTTTGGTGAGTACCATGGATTGTCTGATAGCAATGATTGTGTTGTAGTTAGCATTAGGAATTCTGGTGTGGTACCTCATATTTTGAATAAGATCTCTTCAGCTTTGCTATGTTCTAGTAGGATTGAGGCAGTACCTTTTGGTTACTTTTATTGGCCTGCTGCTAACCTTCTCATTTCCTCTTTTGCCTGCTATAGTTTCTCTAGTCAGGGTTCTTCTCAACTGATCTGCTCAGTCCTGGTTACTGATAGATATACAGTATTGACTCAGGACATTGCTGTTTTTGGACTTACTGGTAACTTACCATCTGGGTCTCCAAACCCACCTAATCACATGTAATATTCCAATCTATCTACTCTTAGGTTGGTGGCTTCTAGGGATTCTCTTAACTGCTTCCAGCATGAGAGTATGAACCACTGCCCACCCCTATTACCAAACTCTCGCCACTCCTCTAAAACACGTTCTTGTATTGCTCATTGCTAGAACTCCAGTAGGGACCTAAAGATTGCTTGGTCATTTTACTAAATTTATGCCAGATTTAGATCTTTCAATTAACCACAGTAAACCCTTATTATGACCTACAGTGCTATTAGATCGAGAAATAAGGCTTTTTTCTATTGAATAATACTTGTTAGAATCCCTGGATCCCTGGTGAGCTGAGTAATGTACCTTAGGCCAAACAGGGACCCACGAGCCCCAACGTGAGGGAAAGACAGGTCGCCTCTAGAGATAGCCCCCGCTCCAACCCATAGTAGCTTTGCACAAGCAGCCAGGCTTATCTTCAAGGCCAATGTGTAAAGTTTTTGCAAGTATGGTCACAGCAACCAAATGATCATATCATAAATGGACTCCACACGAGTTTCATAGAAAAACAAGTATAGGTTTAAAAAAAGATATACAATGCAACCACACAATATTAAACCAACATATTCATCGGAGTAATTCTCCCCCTGGCCTATTATTATTGAGCTAAACTAAACAATCCTTTGTAATCCTAATATCGTGATATGCAGTTCGTTATGCAACAATCAGGTACTTCACAACATAAGGATAATGCAGATCATAATATGATCTGGCAATTTGTACTGTCACTGAAATGCAGTGCGTAATGCAGCAACGTTGTAAACTGTTATACCCCGTAATGCAATGCGTACGGTCCCCTTCAGATACTCTGTTAGGAAACAGTAATGCAACATGTAGTAGAGTGATCAGGCAGTTTGTTATGCAAAACTAATGCAATGCAGAATACATATATCAGGCAGTTCGGTATGCAACACTAATGATATGTGTCATACAACCATCCGACAGTTCGTGATGCAGGACTAAGACAAGGCGTAACACATCTTTCAGGCAGTTCGTTATGTAAACCTAGTGCAATGCGAAACACACCTATCGTGCAGTTCGTTATGCAAAACTAATGCAATGGGCAATACGACAAACAGGCAGTTTGTTGTGCAGGAATAAGGCAATGCATCGAACAATCATCAGATACTCCGTTATGCATAGATAATGCAATACGTAATTTACTCCAGCACCATTCAAGCGGCCTCCGGAGGTCTCTCCGCCCCTCGTGCTGGCTTGCTGTTAGTCTCCCACACGGGTAAGATATAACTCAGTAAATGCAGCTTTGCACTCCGGCCCCAGTGCTGCCACTCCCTTGGCACACAGGCCTCGATCTGAGCCGAAGCAGAAGGAGAGACTTGCGCTGCAGGACAGAGAAAGAGGCAGAGAGCGTCTCCCTCTGAGCCCGCACCCCACCCCAGTAGTCGACACATGTTACCTTGGGGGCATGAATGCACACTCCTCTCCTCGCCGAGCGACTTATGCCTCCGATGCAATGTCTCTGAATTTCCAGGCAATGGGAAGTTCCCAGGCTGCACACTATATCCACACTCAGAATCAATGAGACTCAATGGACTCCGGGTGCACGGTAACCAGATAACTCCTCACAAGGGTCTCAGGCTGCACATGACACATGCATGCAGCATTGCTGAGACACACCCGATCTTCTAGTGCCCCCGATCACAGGGCGCAACTTGCGCAGGTCTCCGGCGGTAGTAAACACACGAACTCCGCGTCACGGAGACACACTTTATATTCTGGTGCCCCGATCACAGGGCACAACGTACGCATGTCTCAGGCGGTAGAAAGTACACGCACTCCATGTCGCTGAGACATACTTTATCTCTGGTGTTCCTGATTTTAGGGCACAGCTTGTGCAGGTCTCATGCGGAAGAAAGCACACGCACTCCATGTTGCGAAGACACACTTTATCTTCGGATGCCCCCGATCACAGTGCACCTCTGGCAAGGGTCTTCGGCTGCACACAGCTCACATACACAACGTTGCTGAGACACACTTGCCCTTCTGGTGTGCACGATCATGGGCCAATCCATGCGAAAGTTTCAGGCTGCACCAAGGTCATGGTCACTGTGTCGCTGAGACTTACTTGGCTTCCCGGTGCACATGTTCACAGGACGATCCTCTCGAAGGACTCAGGCTGCACCTAGCACATGCACACTGCATTGCTGAGTCTCTTTTGGAACTCCCGGTGCCCAATATCACAGGGTACAACTTACAAAGGTCTCAGGCTAGACAGAGGACACATACAAAGCATCTCTAAGAGTCTTCTTTGGAAACTTTTGTGTTCCTGTGTTTACGAACAGAGAGCCAACTCTCCTCGGGCCCTTGGGGATCAGATACTTCAGGACACAGCACAGCAAAGTCCTTTCAAGCAGGGGAACACAGCACACAGCAAAGTCCCTACAGCCTTTCCTTGGTTAAAAGAGCAAACTGCAGAACGGCCCCCTGACACACAGCAAGGGACCATCCTTCCTTTCAGTCTATTCAGTTGTTTCTTCCTTGGCAAAGGTTTCTCTTGAACCACAAAGTAGCTCCAGTCTTGTTCAATCTTCATCAAGCCATTATCCAAAGTTCAGGGGCTTCAGCTCGCATAGTTATACCCCTCTACGGCTTTGAAGTCTTTGTGTTACGGGGGGCACTGACCCTGCTCAAATCAGTTCCAGGTGCCTCCCTACCAGTGACACCTTCTTCCTTTGATTAGTGGGGGATATGGATTCTCAATCACTCAGCAGGAGATGGGACAATTGTTTTATAGCACCGGCCCGGCCTCTTCACCTCTCGGGCTGCTCCTCCCCCTACACTGCAGATGCAGGTCAGCCTGTACTGTCTCACCTCCTTCCCTGGGTCAAGACATTCCCCATATCCTATTGCTTTCAAATCCAGCCAGTCAATCCAAAACCAGGCAGAGACACACAGAAATGTTTAAAGCAGAAAAACCCAGCCACTTCTGAGTGGCTTACAAACACTCAATGCAAAAACCATCTTCATAAAAAGATGTGTTATTGCAGGGTGATTGGTAATTGTGGGCATTTACAGGAACAACAGGGCAGTTTAGGAACTGTGAGGCAGGCCTGAGTTCCCTTTTCACGGCAACGTGAGTGGGTGGCACAATAAGTGCTGCAGCCCCACAAGTAGCATTTGCATTACTAGAGCTGGCACACATAGTGCATTTTACTAGGGACTTCACTAGTCATACAACATACCAATTATGGACAGCCAATTACCATTACACTGTACACAGGGAGCACTTGCACTTTGACACTGTTAAGCAGTGGCAAAGTGTCCAAAGCATCTAAGTTGGCAACACTATATCCATCACATTACCAACAATAGAGGAGGTAGAGACAAAAAGTAAGGGGTAATCACGCCAAGGAATGCCAGGCCTAACAATCCTAAAATTAAATTGATGTCTACTTTTCTCTATTTGGGAGTTTTATTTGATGATGCATGTAATTGGAAGGCACAGGGATGGATAAGGAGCTCTGAGTTTTCAAGGAGTGTTGAGACCTTTATTGGCTTTGCCTGCAAGTTGGGGATCAAACCGCTAAATGAGTTGATGACGGTGCACACAACTAAAAGTTCACCCATTGCAACTTACAGTGCCAGACTCTAGGGAGAAGCAGGAACAACCTGACTTGCAGTTATTGGAAAATTGATTTTTGAGGCACTTATTTGCTTTGCCTTAAATTCAAAAAAGTCCTTAATAGTACTTGATTTTCTAACATAAAGAACCTATGCCACAGTTTTGACATACCTGAGCAGTTTAGCAAGCCACACATGTCAAGGCTCACTTGTATGACTTTTTAAAATATGCCAGAGGCAGCCACGCAATTCCAGAAGTTGACTGTCAGGTATAATCTACAAATGCAACGTCCATCTGGAATAGCACCATATCTTATTTGTGTCACAAACCTATAGCACAGATATTTTTTAATATACGCTTTAAACTTCAGACTATGCATTATCTGGTTGCATCGCAACCCCATGTCAATATTCTGATAAGGTTACACTATGTCAGGGTGGTGATTGTTCACCACAGAGTACAATTCATGTAATTTGTTTTGCAAATTTTATACGGCATCAAGAAAGCTGTTGCAGCTCCTTATTCGAAAGTATGCCGGTGTTAGACAGTGCTGATCAGCATCAATTTTCTTACAGTCACTTTCCTCTTGATCAGCTCACATGGCAAGCCAAATATATTCAAATATCGATTAAGTTATGAGTATCGCTGTTCTAATTAGTGGGATTCTAAAATGTATTTCAAGTTATTGTACAGTCTTTAATTATCAACATTACATTATTGGTATGCTGAACATTGAACGTGTCTGCTCAAGCTATATAGTATTTGGCATTGCGCAACCTCTTATTTCTGCATTTTATATTTGTATTGTTTTGACATGTTTTTCATGATGAGACCATTTACTGTGTTGAGGAATTTTAATATTGTAGCATGTTCTCATAATGATGAATATTTTTACCATTCACATCTGTTCCTATGATGTATTTGTTCACTGGGGTCCTAAAAATATGCTACTGTACTATGCTTTTCGTTTATCTTGTTTCTTTTAGGGTTATGTTTTTATCCAAATAAATATATTTTAATGATAGTATAATGCAGGGCTCTAGGGTCCTTAATGGTATAGAGGTGTTTTATGCTTGCTGTACTATTTACACTGCAACACCACTTCATGTTTTTTACTTAAACTTGACTTTCTTAGCCAAATAGACTGCTATTTTTTTATGTAATTTGTTTAAAATAAAATCAGCAGATCTTGCTGTTTCTTTTTATGGAATGGGCTAGGAAATATGAAACATTATGTGTTTTGCTGGATCTTGCACATGCTCAGAGATATCCTGACTTTTATGAATATCACAAGTCATCTCATGGTGAAAAACTACTTGTACAATCTCTTGCCACCAAGGACATACGAGAGAGACAGTCAAAACTGTCCTGTGATCCAGCCCAATGTGTCATGAATGCATTTGAGCAAAACACAGTTCTTTCATTCCTCAGATGTATGACTTCCCATTCCCCTCTGTTAAGATAAGCAGCAAAATCTCCCTAAAACAATCAGGGTCTGTAAAACCCTCTGCATCAGGTACTTCATCTGGAGTCGCGTAAGATGTTCTCAAGCCTCTTTCTTGAACACTAAACCAAATAAGTTTCTTAGTTTATTAATCAATACATTTGAACGCCCTCTCTTCTATGTACCCTAAAACTTCCTTTTTATATGTGCAGCAACGTTACTGGACAATCAGAGGATGGTTCTGGATCAATTACTGCCACCATGGCCGCCTTCAAGTCCAGTTCCTTTAATGATTCACTCACAGAAGATGACACCCTGACAGTGGGCACACCAGTTTACATTGGTATTTCAACTGCATTCCCTGATGGAGACACATTTACCCTCAGGGCGGAGAGGTGTGTTGCTTCCCCCAGCCTCCACCCTGGTGATCTCAGCGTTGAACTAATATCAAGCGGGTAAGTGACCATTTTTCAATACTGACCTACCTGTCTCCTCCTACAATAACATAGTTGCTCCCTATGCAGGTGAATGTGAGCACTTCATTATGATCACAATGCAATCAATAGACAACCCTGAGTATCAGCAGCAAATGTCATTGATAAATAAAAAAGAGACAAAGATGTTCAATAAAAATAGTTGAAATCAAATGACAGTAAAATGAAGGTAAATACATTTATGCAAATATTCATTAACAACCTATGCATGTTTTTAAGTTTCATTTTATTGAAGAAAGAAAGAAAGAAAGAAAGGGAGAGGGGAGAGAAAGGAAAAAAACAGGAAAATGGATATGACAATAAAATATATCTTAAAGTAGAACATTAGCGATACATACATAAAGGCAAATAAGCAATGCAGTGTAAGTGTGTACAAAGCAAATATAATGAGCATAAAAATAACATGAACAAAATAAATATATAGAAATCATATGCACTGTAGAATAACAATGGAGATGAAATTTGAGGGAAAAAGGCAAGAGGAGATTCATGGTGGTTTGTGCACCTCAACTGTATCAGGATGCAGAAGTGAGTTCACTGGAGGGGAGGAGGAGAGATAAGTCACCAAAGAGAGCCAAATAAGATCACATTTAATTGCCAAGGAGATGGGGGATACATAATTTGTGTCCAGGCGATGGTTAAAACAGATTGCATTCCACCAGGAGCGGTATGAAACATTCACAGCTTGTTTCCAGTTAGACGTGATATTGTGGAAAGCAACAGCTATGAATAGGTCAAGGAGCTGATAATGGCCGGGAGAGTGTGGGAGGTCGGTGGAAAGAGAACCTAGAAAAAGGAGAGAAGGGGAGTGGGGAGTCTGAAATGGGAAAATCTTTGGTATGTGGGTCCAGACTGAATTCCAAAATTGGGATATAGGTGGACAATCGAACAACATGTGTTTTAGGTCTGCAGAGAGACAGGGGCAAGACCAACATGTAGAGGAAATCTCTGGTGAGAAACGGGACAGAGCAAGAGGGGTAAGCAAAGTTCTAGTATAAACAAAGTATAAAGTTTGGGTGGTGTAAGCAGCTCTAGAGGTCTTATGGAGTTTGGACCAGATTTTATCTCAGAGAAGGACCGGCCAATCCTGAGAAAGATCAGATTCCCTCGCGATTTCAATTTTGGATTTTACTCTATCCATCGTATAGCGGAAAGAATTATAAAAGGAAGACGCAGAAGGAGAAGGAGAGGAATCAATTAATGAAGTAGTAGACTGACGATCCAAAGGGATATCACTAAAAGATGGTAGTGATTGGAGGTAAAGAGTGAGAGCAGGGCGAAGCAAATCATATTGTGAACTGGCACTAGAGGGTAGTGAGAAAGAGGATTTAAGTTCCAAAAAAGAGAGAGGGACACCATGTGAGAGCAGTTGAGAGATTTAACACAATCCTCGAGAATGCCAGACTTTCCAATAGATGGTACGATTATGAATTTTAAGAAGTGAATTATACCAGATAGGTTGTTCGTGAGAGGATAGAAGGGAAGGATACGACGAGGATAAGAAAGGGTGAAGGAGAGTACGACAATGAGAGATAATAGGGGTATGAAGGCGGGCCGGGTAACACGTAAATGACAAAAGTTCACGGAAATTAAAAGGAGAAATAAAGGAGGATTCCATGGTTAGCCAGATGGGAGGATAGAAGGGAAGATCAGAGGAAAGCCATCGAGTTGTTTGCTTCAGAGAGAAAGCTCGGTTATACTCTCTAAGATCAGGAAAATGAACACCGGCCTGAGCCTTGTCTTTACGTAAGGAGGAGACAGCTATCCGAGGACGTTTACCATTCCATAGGAATTTTAAGAGCAAAGAGTCTATCTTCTTGAAATAAGAAACCGGAATACGCAATGGGAGCATAGAAATAGTATATAGAAGAAGGGGAGAAAGCATCATCTTTATAGAATTGAGCCGACCCCACCAGGACAAAAAGAGCGGATGCCAACGCGAGATAGCTGTTTCCATTTTCTTGGAAACGTAATCAAAATTCAACTTAAGAGTGTCCGAAAGAAGGGGAGCGAACCAAACGCCCAAATATTTAATTTTAGATGGTTGCCAGGAGAAGCCAGATTGCACAAAAAGATGTTTCTGGCAGAGAGAATTTAAAGGAAGGATTTCACATTTATCAACGTTTAGACGGAAGCCTGATACAGCAGAGAAAGAAGAGACTTGTTGAAGAAAAGGGGGTAGAGAAGAGATAGGATCAGAGCAATAAAAAAGGATATCGTCCGCATAGACCGAAAGCTTGACCTGATGAGAACCAAAGTGAAAGCTAGATATATTATCATCCTGACGGATCTTAGTAAGAAAGGGTTCTAAGGCCAAAACAAATAGTAAAGGAGATAATGGGCAACCTTGACGAACACCTCTATGTAGAGAAAAGTAATCCGAGGACATGCCATTGACAAAAATGGAAGCTTGGGGATTAGAATAAAGTAAGGAGATAATGGAAATCAATTTGGGAGGAATGCCAATCCAACGGAGAGCCTGAAACATAAAATCCCACCCTATCCTGTCAAAAGCTTTCTCCGCATCTAAGGAGATAGCGGCAAGAGGGAGATCTAACGACGAAGCTCTGCTGAGAATGTTAAGGAAGACTCACGAATTATCAGAGGAAAGACTACCTTTAACAAACCCGGATTGCTCGGGACCAATTAGATCCGGTAAGAGGGGATGCAAACGCAAAGCCAGAATCTTAGCCAGTATTTTATAATCTGTGTTAACTAGGGAAATCGGGCGATAACTCTTGCAAAGGGAATGGTCCTTATCCTCCTTAGGAATCAAACATATTAAGGCCTGTTGAAAAGAACCGCTCGAAGACCCGATGTAAGAAAGGACTGAAATAAGAGCAGAAGCTTGGGGAGAAGTAGGGAGGCAAAATGACTATAAAATTTGATGGTGAAGCCATCCGGGCCGGGAGCTTTTCCATGTTGTAATTTAGAGACAGCATGAGAGATGTCGGAAAGCGATATGTCCCGATCCAGCGAATTAAGGTTGACATGGGATGTCGGGGGGGGGAGGAAGAGATTGGAAATAAGAATGAAGATCCATAGAAGAAGGAACTTGTTCAGGGGTGTAGAGAATATCGTAGAACTTGACAAATTCGGCAAGAATTTCTTTATCCTTAAACCAAGATTCACCAGAGGAGGTCCGAATAGATTCAGTCTTTGTGCGTTCTTTCCTAATTTTTAAGTAATTAGCAAGAAGTTTCCCCATTTTTTTTTTACCACCATAATATCGGGAATTGCATTTTAACAGAAGGTTAGAGGCAGTTTCAGTCGTAGACTTGTTGAAGGAGACTTTAGCATCAATACGTTTTTTAAGGGAAGAAACTGAATTGGAAGTTTGGTAATCAAGTTCTAAGCGCTTAATATCGGCCAGAATTTGAACCGATTTGGCCTCTCTGAGTTTTTTCCGTCTTGCCACAAAATCGATGATAAAACCTCTAGAGGCAGCTTTGAAGGAATCCCAAACCATAACAAAAGGGGAACCAGGAATGTGGTTAAGAAGGAAAAATTCAGTAGCAAAGGTAGTAAATGCAGAGCAGAAAGTGGGATCAAGGAGTAGAGTATTATTGAATCTCCATCTGCCTGAGTGAGGGGAAAACGGAAGAAGATCTAAGTCCACAAAGACAGGGGCATGGTCGGAGAGGAGAATGGAGCCTATTTCAGAGCGGATGGCATGTTGGGATAGGGATTTGCTTAGGAAAATATGATCAATGCGTGATTGGGATTGGTGAGGAGGGGAGAAGAAACTATATTCCCTAAGATCGGGGTTACACAATCTCCAGATATCAACTAACGCATTGTTCTAAGTAGTTTTGACAAATTGAGAATGCATCCTGGAGGGCACAAATTTGACTTTCGAGTGGCGGTCAAGGAAGGGGTCCATAATTTGGAGCAATCTCCTCCAAGAAGAATGTAATCCCCAGAAAGGGATGCTAGTTTGTCAGAAACAGAGGGCCAAAAAGATCTATCGATTCCAGTAGGGGCATATACATTAAAGAGAGTAAGAGGGATGTTGTCAATAAGCAAGTTAACAATGATCCAACGACCATTAACATCACATTCATGAGAAACTGAGGAAATATGTAACTTTTTGTGCAACAAAATCACAACACCATTTTTTTTATCAACAGTGGGAGAGCAAAAAACATGACCCACCCAACAACGTTTAAGTTTTAAAGCCTCTGCCTCCGAGAGATGAGACTCTTGAAGGAGGGCAACATCAGTTTTGAGTCTGGCCAGGTGAGATAACACCCGTTGCCTTTTAATGGGATTATTTAATCCCTTAATGTTCCATGACGTAACACGGAAAGGAACAGTTAAAGAAAATAACTAGCAATATCATGCTCATTAAATGCAAAAGCAAAGTAAAACAAGTAGAAGAAATAAATAGCAATGTGAGAAAAAGGCTAGAAGGAAAAAGGAAAGAAGAAAAGAAAGAGAAATAAGTAAGGAAAGAAGCAGTTACTGCAAAGGTAATACTAGTCCAGACAGAAAGGGAAAGAGAGAGAGTGATAAAGGAAAGAAAAGAAAAGAGGGAAGAAGAAAGACAGGGACAAAAAAGATCAAGAAGACAGTACAAGTCCAAAACGAACGACTGAAAGACATACTTACGAAAAGACGGAAGACGCAACAAAGACGAGGGTAGAGGCGTCGAGAGCTGATGGCGACAACAGCAAGAGCGGACGCCGGACCTCAAAGAACACATTTCCCAAGGGCAGTATAGATAAACAGTGGTTACATCGGGTGGGATAAAGAGAGGGAAGCATCTGTAAACATAAGAAAAGAAATGGGTGTAAATGTATGAGTAGAGGAGGAAACAGGAAATGTGGACGGATTTAAACAAAAATAAAATATATGAGGGTGAAAGAACAACAGTGATAAGGATTACAAATAAAGAACAACATTAGCAAAAGTGAAGAGTCCTCAGGTCCAATCAGCCCGGTCTGGAAACGACCATAATATCAGGACCATGTTGACGAAGGAAAGCTTGAAGAGCGGCAGGATCTTCATAGGTGGTGGTCTTGTCTTTGTACGTAACCTTGAAAAGGCAAGGGTGAAGAAGTCCATATCGAGCATTGAGGGCTCTGAGTTGTGGTCGCAAATCCAAGAACCTCCTTCGCCTATCCTCAGTGGCTTTGGAAACATCCTGAGACAGATACAGACGATGGCCTTCCCATAGGATTTGTTTTTTGAGATTAGCGGCTGAAAGAACCTGCAGGAGATCAGTGTATTGGAGGAACAGCATGATGACTCCCCTAGGTTTAGCAGAGATTTTAGGACCAAGGCGGTGGGCCCTTTGGATATTGATGGAGGCTAAGGCTGGGGCATCCAAGATCTTTGAGAGAAACGTTTGGAAGAAAGCAGTAGGGTTGGACCCTTCCGTGAGTTCAGGAAGACCATACAAACAGAGGTTGTTTCTGTGGTTTCTATTTTCCAAATCCTCTGTCTGTTTCTTAAGGAGAAGTACTTCAGTTTCCAATGAAGGGATACGAGAGCAGGAGAATTGGATAAAGTCCGTTGCTTGTTCCAGGATTAGAACACGGGAATCCAGGGAGACCCATTTGTCTTGCATGGCCTGCATATTTTTAGTAGTAGCCTCAATGAAAGGTTTAAGGGCCCTCAGTTCCTCTAAGATAAGATCCATGGACGAAGAAGATGTAGTGTTCTCAGGAGAGGGAGGGTCATTTTTAAGACGTTTGATGGAAGCTAAGGTTGAAGATCGTTTTTCCCGCCATTTTGAGATTTAGGGATAGCGCCATGAGAGATGTCAGATTTGGACATTGTAGCTTCCTCCATATCCTGAAGAGGAGAGTCAGAATCCGAGCCGGTAGGTGCTTTAGTGACTGTAGATAGCTTCAGGTTGCGGAGTTTCCCCATGTAAATACTCAAAGAGAACAGTTGAGAAGAGGCGACTGAGCGAAATGAAAAGGCAAGAGGCTCAGTATTGGAAAAACATGGGAGAAACCTGGTGGAGGTGTTTGGAGAAGAATGTGAAAGGCATTAATCCCTTAACCAACAGGATGAAATAGCCTAGAACAATTTACTGCTGATGAATAAAACAGTGTAGTCAAAAATTAGAAGGCAAAACTCCTGAAAGACAGGAACACGTAGAAAACATCATCCAATTGGTGAAATGGTAAGGAGGACCAAAACGACAGAGTCAAATCATGCAGCAAAGTGAAGAATATGAGGAGGTATATTGTTAAAAGCCGCAGGCAGGCAAAAGATAACAGGTTTTGGGATTGCTGGCCTCAAATATGCTGAAGAGACAGACCAAGGCATGCAGCAGTGAACAAAAGCAAGTGTAGACCTTTTCCCATATTAAAGGTCATCGAAATAGCCCAAAGCAGACGTAAAACAGCAGAGGTGTGCAGCATTGGAGAAAAGAGAAGTCAGTCACAAAATGGCGGCAGATGCAGATGAATAAAGAACGCGGCAGAAATAGGGTGAGACAAGCCACTAGATGACATTTCTTTTGTTTGCTTGACTCACCGCATGTCCAGGGAGGCACATTGAAGCTAACAGCAAGCCTGTAAAATCCGGATGGGATACGGACATCTCAGGTGATTAAAGTGCGCAATGCACACAAAATGGCGGGCGGGACCGATTCGCCCGGCCGAAACGAGCAAAATCGTCAAAACTGCTCAAAAATTGTAACAAGTGAGGGCGCTGGGCTCTCCTCACCTTCCGGTTTCCATTGCAATGTCTGGATTCGGTGGACACTTCCAAATATCGTTGAAAGACGCGATATGCTGGAGGTCGGCTCCGGAGCTCCCGTTCTACGCCGCCATCTCCGTGACGCGAAAGCCACGCCCCCCAGGCATATTTTGGTTGGAATGGGAATAGACATGAGTACGTTAATATTGTATTATGTGCATGACGGCGACTCGCATGACACAGCACCCTCTTCTTAAATGATAGTGGTGAATCCATTCTTCATGGGAAATAATGGAGCACGTTTCAAATCTTATTTAATTGCAATTTCTTAAGGAAACACCATGCATGACCTCACATTTTAGACATAGAAAGATATAAAGTGTATGAAAGCCTGCCTAAACCTACTGAAAATGGTGGATGGTGAAACCAGAAAGATGGTTTTCAACTCACATGTAGGAAATTGGAGGAACATTTTGGAGAAGTATATCCTAGGAGACATATATTCTTTGGACTTTGAAAGGAAAAATTAAAAGATTACTACATATGTTGCAGAGTTAAAACATGTATCTAATATTTGGAAGTGTGTGAATTTATGTGACACACTAATGCATGATTAGTATGAAGCACAAACAAACCCAGAATTCAGGAGAACCTGTGAGTAGATAACCCTAACCTCAGAGATGTCACAGAAATACTATAAGGTATAACACACACTGCATCGGGTGTAATGGAGGTGCATCCTCCCACTGAATATTCTGCTTGTGGCAGAAAAGGTTAGGCAAAGCTGCCAACATCTTGAGATGTGTCAGGAAACAAATGAAAATTTGCCAGTCACAATACCAAGTTAAAATGCTTTAGATATGTTATTAGTGGGCGATTTAGCTCATAGTCATGTATGTTGTGTTAACAATTCCAATCGCAGAAGAATTTGTAACAAAGGCCATCACGCACATGTTATGGGGAAATCTCCCAGAACCAAGTAAATATGGTGCAGGTGTTGGAGCATGATGCCATCAAAGTAGTTTTTCCACACAAATGGTAATGATGAAAAAATACAAGTTCCAAGTTGTGAAATAGAGTGAAACAAGTCAGTTTGAAGAGATGCTTCTTCCCCATTTACAATTATTAAATTGCCCAACAGGTTGAATCACTAATCATGAATTACTAGAGTTTGACCTTACAGGATTTTAGGTTTTTATTAATTAAACAGAAGAAGCCAGGGTAAGATTTACTGTATGAATACATATTGTGTCCAGAGTTACCTGAAGTCTATTTTGGTGGAGTCACAAAGGCTCCCTCTTATTATTACTTTGTATTGATTGCATAAAATGATGTTTAAACTGCCTCTTTTTAAACCTGTATACTGTTATGATCTATGTCATCTAACTAGATTGAACACAGTTTTATCGATTGATTGATTGATTGACTCTGCAGGGTAAAACTAGGACCCAATCCCATTGGATAGTATGATAATTGTGCAAATTCCCTTTAGAAGGTATTCTACAAAAGGGAATGTTTATATCACCAAAGAAGGGTAACATTTATTGGGATGCCCAGCATCTAGCCTCAAGGGGAAACATTCAAAAGAATTATTAGAACGAATAGCAGGATAAGGGATTATAGAACCCATTGTGGTCTCCGGATGGCTTGCATCTGTAGTAGTGGCTAAAAAACCTGAATGTAGGGTAAAGTGTATTTATGTCGATTTACATGACCTAAATGCTGGATTGTCACCCTATGCCCAAACATAATGACCTTCTTAGGATGGTTGGTGAGGCTGGCTGTTTTTTTATAAAAAAAAAATTCGGGAAGTTTTTTAGAATCTCTGCGCATTCCCACTAAATAATCAAAAAGACTGATCTAGTATAGTTTGTTCAAACAAAAGATGCGTGCAACCCAGTGAAAAGGGCATCCATCCTGTAAACTGAATCTACGTCTGGTAAATGTATTTACATTTCACATTCTTGTCTCCAATGATTCATGAAAACTCACTCATAAAAATTCAACACAAATTTCAGTTGCTCTACTTTTGTATTTAAATTGTATCTCTTCTGTAGCGAAAATCAAATAACATACATAATAATCAGTCCTTTTCTTGAAGACATTCAGTACATAAAACTTCAAAGTTCTGAAAAGTCAATGGGCCTTATTTATGAAGGTCTTGCGTTGCCGATGCGTCACTTTTAAAATGGGAAAAAGTGATGCACCAGTGGCGCAAGGCCTTCATAAATGAGGCCCAATATCTTTAGCAACACAAGAACATTTCTATAAAAAACCTAAATTATTCGGCCATGCCCAATGCATTTCGGGATTAAGCAAATCCCTTCTTCAGGGGCCACTGTTGAAAACAGAGAAACAATAATGAGTATGTAGTAAAGCCACATCATGTACAAAGAACTGATAAGCAGCGTTTTACACCGGTCAGAGATGAATTCCAAATGAAAAGAACCTTATATGCATCTTACAAAGGCAATGCCGAAGAAAATAGTGCAATTAAAAAGAAAGCCAAGCACCTAACCCCTACACCATGTCCATTAATCCTGGATTGTGTAAAGAAAAAAGAATGAAGATTAGAAGATAATAACTGTTCATTTATACGTGAAAACACTGGATAAATATACATGCAAATGCGGAGTTAAGTCCTGAAAAATAGTGATGTTAATGAACGCAACTTATTCCGTAGCCATAAACTGCGAATATTAGATGTGTAAGCAATTCCAAATATGCACTACTGACTCGACTCTTCAAAAGAAACAATGTATATGTTTGATATGTCTCGTGAAGAGACTGATTTTATGCTAGAAGCAAAAAAATTGCCGACACTCAAAAACAATAGTGCCCAATGGCACACTCCTCTCGAAGTAATCTCTCCACTCTCCCGGTCCTGAGCTATCGGAAGATGGGGATATATAATTAGACACCGTAACCCTGTTTGTAAGAGACCTACATAACCACTTGACTTGAAAGGGTAGATACCTGAACTGTACAGAGATATTTCAAACACTCAGCCCCATCTCTTGTGATACTGCTGAGGAATAAGGCAATCCCTCTGAGGAATATAGAAACCAGCTTGTATTCCCCGCTGACGCTTGCGCTCAACAGCGAATCAAAAATACTCCCTGTAAATCAAAGGCGTACCTATTACTCTGTGTTCCAAGATGAATAATTCTATGGCAGGACGGAGGCTCCGATTATGCTTTTCTCTATTTCTTTACTAAAACGACAGCAGCCAATCAGCACACAGTAAAGAAAAAAGAAAAGAACTACAATACCCAGAACCCGGGCAACCATAGAGTATACAATGCTATAAAAGGGGTCATAGAGGTCAGAACTTCCTCTTTCTTTGCTGCTGCCGCAGCCAGTTAAGTGCACATTATTGTTTTCTTCTTAACTGTTTACTGGTTGTATTGTATAATTAGCGCTTTGCCTGTTTCTTCCCCGCGCATTGCACTTCATTGCTTTCTTGCTTATTTGTACGTTGCTTATTTGTACATTGCCGGCTTCGGACGTTCCGTGTTTTGCCTTGTGCGGTTGTGGGAGCGTTTGTCACCTCCCGGTTACGGCGCGCTGTGTGCTGCACCGCTTGGTCTGTGGAGTGGGAGTTTAGAAGGCGGAAGGATCTAATTGCTGTGTTTTCACTCAACTGCTGCCCACTGCCTGTCACCTGTTTGCCTTCACCTACGCCCCTTCTAATTTATATTTGGGGTTGTAAAATAGTGCATAGGCTCTGCCTAGAGTGGGTTTCTTGGTGCAAGTCCTCCCTCCACTTTTAATTTGCATCTTCACTCCCCCTGAATTGGCCTTGGCTGTTGAACATTCTGTTTTCCTCCTCTAGTGGGCATTTCATTGGCAGACTTTGTCTCCATGGGAGACTATAACGACGAGGAAGGTTATTACTATGACGATGAGGAGCCCTCTGGCTCTGTATATGACTTCATGGGTCAGGCTTTGATTCAGGCCATTGCCCATTTAAAAGCCACTTATCTGAGTACGCCGCTCAGCAGGACTGGTTGCCTCTGTCCTCTGGGCGCGCTAAGAAGTCTCCCAAAAATCCTCATCAATCTGATTTTGCGAAACTGGCCAAATCACTCTCTTCGGCGCCTCCTTCCAAGAAGACCTCTAAGTCTGGGCATTCCTCCCCCAGTTCTTATGATGATGATACCTCTTCATTATCCTCCTCTGCTCCAGCGGATTCTCCTCCTTCAAAGAAGGCACGCAAAGAACGTTTTGTAGATGCTCCATCGACTCCACAGTTGTTGACATTCCATCCGGCTGATATTGTACACCCGAATTCATCTTCCTCGTTGCCTTCTCCTGAGGTGGCAGAATATATTCAATGCCATATCCGCCAACCCATTGAGAAGGATGTGCGTGCCCGTTTGCACTCAGAGTGTCCGATTCCGGATCTCGTTGATAAACTGGCTGAAACTCCGGAAGTGGACCCTACCATGGTCACTTACATGAAAAAGTACCCTAAGGACCCCAAGAAGGGTTTGGACAGATCCTGGCGGTCCTGCCAGGACAGGATGTTGGACCTCCTGGGGCCCCTAACTAAAATTCTTGACTTGGGCTTTTGGGCCAAGGAGTCAGGCGCTCTCATTGACCCAGACGAATTGGTAGGTTGGTCGCAGAGGGCCATTTGCATTTTAGGGAATGACAACTGTGCTCTTTCCAGTGAGCGGCGACGCTCCATTTTGCTCAAATTAGATCCCAAACTCACGGATTTGGCCTCCTCTGAGTCGGGGCCTCTGGCCCAGGGTTTGTTGTTTGGCTCACCTTTCCTAAAGGAGCTCACCAAATTTGTGGCCACTTTTAGTGGGCTGGACAAGGCCCAGTCTAACCTACATCGGGCTTTTCGCCCAGTTTTTGCAAAGGCCGGACGACGGGGACGCTCGTTCGGGCGCGGCTCTGACCAACCATCTCAGCGTGGTTTCAAGTCCCAAAGGTGTGGTGGCCAAGATTACAACTCCGGAAAGTCAAATTTCTATCCCTCTCGAAAAGGAAGAGGACAATACAAGAAAGGCAGTTACAACGGTAACCAAGGAGGACGTCAGGATTCCTCAGCCTCAGGGGAGCTTGATTCTCGCTTCAGAAGTGGTTTTGGGGGGCAGATTGCAATTTTTTCTCCCCAATTGGCGCTTGAGCTCAAGCGATGCCTGGGTGTTGGAGACGGTGCAGGGTTACAAAATAGAATTTTACAATCACCCTCACCAACATTTTATTTATTTATTTATTTATTTGATTTATATAGCGCGTAATCACCCCGGGGTCTCTAAGCCCTTTTCCAGGTATATGCCAAACAAATTCTACAGCCGATTATCACATTACAGCACACCCCATGCTTGCTGGAAAAGCACTGTTTTTAATTTTTTCCGAAAAGGCAGCAAGTTGGATTCCTTGCGCAGTTCGGTTGGTAAACTATTCCAGACCGCAGGGAAGATGTTAGAGAAGGCGCGACCACCAAGAGTGGATAATCTAAAACGCGGTTGGGTTAGAAGGGTAGCATCTGAGGAACGCAGCCGTCTACCGTGTTTGTATGGGGCCAGAAAGGTTTTAATGTAACTTGGCGCCTTTCCATACAGGGCTTTGTGTGTAATGCAAAGCCCTTTGAACATTACCCTCTGTTTGACGGGCAACCAATGAAGTTCACGCAATAAAGGAGACGCCTGCGTTCTCCTTGGTTTCTTAAAAATCAATCTTGCCGCATCGTTCATAACAACTTGCAGACGATTCAGATGTTTTTGCGGGAGCCCTGCATATAGTGAGTTACCATAGTCCATCCTGGCTAGGATCATGGCGAATACAGCACGCCTCAGGGTGGCAAAGGACAGGAGTGAGGAAATTTTCCTTAGTTGTCGAAGGAGACCAACACACGTGCCCACCACCCCTGAGACTTGCTTTTGCATCGTCAAACTTCCATCCAAAGAGATGCCCAGGCTTTTCACTACTGCTGCAGGTTCAGGAGGCGCTCCTAGTTCTAATGGCCAAAGCTGATCATTCCAGGGGTTACCAATGATCGTGATTGGCAACACCTCGGTCTTATCTGGATTGATTTTCAAAGAATTCAGAGACATCCAATTAGCTGTATATCTTAGGATATTCTGCATTCTTGCGTGTGCACCCAGACAATCTTCCATTTGGATGATGATTTGGGTGTCGTCGGCATAGTTGTATATTTGACAGTCCATCTGGTTGAGAACCGAAATCAGGGGTTGTAAATAAACATTAAATAAAAGAGGGGAGAGGGCAGAGCCCTGTGGTACACCACAGGTGATCGGCACTGTGGTTGAAGATAAGTCTGCCAATTGAACTCTCTGAGTTCTCCCTTCAAGGAAAGATGAGAGTCAGACAAGTGCTGTGCCCTGGATGCCTAGGTCCCTCACCCGCAGCAACAGTTGACTATGACAAACGGTGTCAAAAGCCGCGGAGAGGTCTAGTAGCACCAGGGCCCCAGGGAGTTTCTTGTCAGCTCTGTTCCTTAGCTCATCCAGGATAAATAACATCACTAGCTCCGTGCTATGATGCGCACGGAACCCCGCCTGGTTTTGCTCAAGTGAGACATTTTTCTCCAGATGGTCAGAAAGATGCGTAAGGACATGCTGCTCCAGAACTTTGGCCAAGAATGGTAACTGCGAAATAGGCCTAAAGTTCTTTCCATTCTTAACGTCCGCCCCATTCTTTTCAGCAGGGGGATCAGCCGTGCCTCCTTAAAGGAGGATGGAACCTGTCCTATTTGTAAGGAATTATTGAGGAGAGTCAAAACATCTTCCTCAATACCTGGCATAGCTAACTTGAATACCTCCGGAGGACAAGGGTTGGCCTGGGAGCCAGATTTAGTCTGTCCTTCGTAATCAAGAGCAGAGTGACCAAGGGGTTGTCGACTGGACGAATGACCGGAACAATCTGTAGAGGACAGTCCAGGATTGGGGTAGTGGCGATTTCTGATAAAAGGTCTTTGATCTTAGTGGAAAAATAGTCCTGACATTTTTGGCAGTCTTCTTGCTTAAACTCTGGACTCTGCTCTTTATTTTTCCTGAGTTCCGAGAGGACCATAAAAATTTCTTTTTGTGGGTCCGAGGCTCTGGAGATCCTGTCCTCAAAGAACTCTGCTTTCCTTAAGAGAATAGCATGTTTATAGGAGGCGAGCTCCTGTATATAATGACTCCGTGCATTGAGACCGTAGTCCTTCCGCCATGATCTCTCAGATTAACGTAGAGCCCTCTTTTTTTCCTTAAGGGATTCATTGTACCAAGGGGCCCCAGCTCCTCTATCTACCACCTTCATCCTTCGTGCTGGTGCCACAAGACCAACTACCCTTTTCAATTTATCTATTAGATCGTTACACATAACTTCTGGATTATGTTCCATCTTATTAGTATGAGGACGAGCTAGGAGGTGAGCTACCATTTCATCCCCATTTATATGTTTCCATTTCCTCACAACTTTCCATCCTACACCGGACTTCCCCTTCTGTTCATCAACCGATATCATGCCCTTCACTAAAAAGTGGTCTGACCATGCACACGGCTGCGCAACTACTGGGCCATGATCTCGGCCATGTTCAGAGGTTGTTATCCAAACGAGATCCAGGGTGTGGCCCTTCTCGTGTGTAGGGCCGTTACCCTCTGAACTAACCCGAATGACCTAAGAGCCTCATCTATCTGATTGGCTTGACCTTCTTTCGGGAACTTTTCCCAATGGAAATTTAGGTCACCCATGATAATTACGTTATTATAACGTGATCCGACGTCCTGGACCAACTCCAGGAATAGATCCGGAAAGTCCGGCAACACCCAGGGGGGCCGGTAGACTAAAATAATTGTCCAGCAATCCGTCCCTATCCCGAGCTTGACGCCCAAGACCTCGGCGCCTCCCAGGCTTTCCGCTAAAAATCTTTCGCCCCTCAAACGGGTGCTATATAAAAGGGCCACACCGCCCCCTCTCATTGGACCTGCTGTATTGAGGCAAAATGCCGTAAAATTGGCAGGAATGGAGGCTACCAAGTCCGGCAATGAGGAGTCCTCTAGCCACGTTTCCGTGACACCTAGGATATCCAACTCTCCATCCTGTAACAATGAGAGCACCTCTAAGTTATGTTTCTGTAAGGAACGCGTATTTAGAAGGCCATAGGACAGGCCGCGTGCCGAACATTCAAAATTAGTTCCTGATTTAATACCATGGCGTTTCAGCAGCCCTTCCTGACTAAGTTTAGCTGCACATGTCTGGCTAAGATGGCACGTCCCCAGACCTACCTCCAACAGCTCTCCTCTGGTGTAGATATGGCGAGGACCAGGGGTCGTGGCCCCAGGCCCCGGTTGGTCGCGGATGGGCGCAGATGGGCTCGCCTCTGGCTGCGCGTTTGCATGTGGCTGCTTTAAGTAGCAGCAGAGCGGCAGGCGCGTCACGCTGCAACTAGAGTGCCGACCAAAATGGCGCTCACACACGACCCTTCCTCCCCCAAGATGTCACCCACCCAAGGTCAGCACCCAAGGCCCCGCCAAACAGCGGTGAAATTACAGTTATAGTGCAGGTGAGTGGTCCACCCCGAAAAAATACCCCAAATACGGCGCAAATTATATATTTACAAACGAAGCAGTAAAACAGGTATTACGCGCTAATGCACATGGAGTGCTAAGTTAAAATAATTCGGCTTCAAAATGAAGGCAGTTTACCTTGGCAGGAAGACACGGCTTCCAGACCGACTTAAGTAGCAGCCGAGCGGCAGGCGCGTCACGCTGCAACTGGAGTGCCGACCAAAATGGCGCTCACACACGACCCTTCCTCCCCCAAGATGTCACCCACCCAATGTCAGCACCCAAGGCCCCGCCAAACAGCGGTGAAATTACAATTATAGTGCAGGTGAGTGGTCCACCCCGAAAAAATACCCCAAATACGGCGCAAATTATATATTTAAAAACTAAACAGTAAAACAGGTATTACGCGCTAATGCACATGGAGTGCTAAGTTAAAATAATTTGGCTTCAAAATGAAGGCAGTTTACCTTGGCAGGAAGACACCGCTTCCAGACCGACTTAAGTAGCAGCCGAGCGGCAGGCGCGTCACACTGCAACTAGAGTGCCGACCAAAATGGCGCTCACACACGACCCTTCCTCCCCCAACATGTCACCCACCCAAGGTCAGCACCCAAGGCCCCGCCAAACAGCGGTGAAATTACAATTATAGTGCAGGTGAGTGGTCCACCCCGAAAAATACCCCAAATACGGCGCAAATTATATATTTTAAAACGAAGCAGTAAAACAGGTATTACGCGCTAATGCCCATGGAGTGCTAAGTTAAAATAATTTGGCTTCAAAATGATGGCAGTTTAACTTGGCAGCATCATCATCATCTACCTCATCCTCTTGTATTTTCCCTACAATATCAGGAACTCATTTCCGCGGAGGTCGCTTCTCTTCTGGCCAAAAGGGCCACCGTTCCTACGAGCCTTCATCCGCTGGGGTTCGTCAGCAATGTTTTTCTGGTGCAGAAAAAGGGAGGCGGTGCACGTTTGGTCCTCAATCTAAGAGAGTTCAACAGCGGAGTGGTTTACCGCCATTTCAAGATGGAGGGCATCCATCTTCTGAGAGACCTCCTTCAAGAAGGTGATTGGATGGTCCGTCTGGATCTGAAGGATGCTTATCTGTCGGTCCCGATTTACGGCACTCATCGACGCTTCCTTCAGTTTCAGTGGCTCGGGCTTGGTACGAGTATGCGGTGCTTCCATTTGGCCTCTCATCAGCTCCGTGGTGCTTCACGAAGCTTCTTCGTCCAGTGATGGAGTCTTTACGTTCCCGCGGGGTTCGCCTGATAGTTTATCTTGACGATATTCTCATTCTGGCACAATGCCCTCTTCTGCTGAGGACTCATTTACATTGGTCCTTAGATTTATTACAATCTCTGGGTTTTCTTGTGAACCCTCAGAAGTCCGACTTCGTTCCCTCTCAGTCGATGGACTTCCTTGGGTTTCGGATAGACTAGGTCTCCTGCCAGCTCCTCCTGCCCGGTCAGAAGATCAGGTCCATCAAGAGGGACTTGAGGTTGGTCTTGTCTTAACAGACTGTCTTGCTGAGGACGGTGGCTCGGATAGTAGGTCTCCTGTCCTCCATTCAAGCGATCTTTCCGGGCCCATTGCATTACCGGGCGCTTCAGCGTCTCAAAATCAAGCACTTACAGAAGGGTCTTCGGTATGCGGACCACGTCCCTCTGACGGAGGATGCCCGTGTGGAGATGTTGTGGTGGTTGAACCACATGGAGGCTTGGAACGGCTGTGCGCTATGCGGGACGACGCCGGATGTAGTGATCGAATCCGATGCCAGCCTTTGGGGTTGGGGAGCCCGGTGCGGTCCAGTGACAACGGGGGGCCGTTGGTCCCAGGAGGAATTGTCTCTTTACATCAATTGCTTGGAGCTTCTGGCGGGCTCCTTTGCAATTTGTTGTCTGTCCCCTCACCAGACAACTTGTTGCATCTTCCTCCGAATGGACAATATCTCGGCGGTGAGGTATGTCAACAAACTAGGGGCTACCAGGTCCAAGCTTCTGGCGGAGATTGCAAAAGATTTCTGGCATCTTTGTCTGCAATGTCAGATCATTGTTATTGCAGAGTACCTGCCGGATCGCGACAATCGCATTGCAGATTGGAACTCTCGCCATCTGAGGGATTACAGCGATTGGAGGCTTCATCCTTGAATTTTGCGAATGTTGTCCAGGATTTTGGGGCGTTGTCACCTCGACTTGTTTGCCTCTCGCCTCAACGCACAAATTCCCCGGTTTTACAGTTGACATCCGGATTCGGAGGCCCTGGCTTCGGATGCGTTTCTCCAGCCTTGGCCTCCTCTCCTCTGTTATGCATTTCCACCTTTCGTGATGATTTCCCGGGTTCTGGCACGCACGAGACAGTTTCTTTTGGAGCTCATTCTGATCACTCCTCTTTGGAGGGCTCAGGCTTGGTTTCCAGTTCTTCTGGAGATGAGCTGCTCAACGCCGCTCCTTCTTCCCCACAAATGGAACCTGTTGCTGGATCCTCTTCGCGCCCCACACCCTCTTATACTGTCAGGTCAGCTCCGGCTGGTGGCGTGGAGAATTTCGGGGGACGCTGGAAAGTCCTAGGTCTATCTGGCGAGGCTGCCTGATTTATCAGTGAAGCTTGGGCCCCCAACACACACAAACGTTATGCGTCAGCTTCAAAACGATGGTGTGGTTGGTGCTCACAACAATCGGTGGATCCCGCTTCGGCGGATCTCGCTCTGATAATCAATTTTCTGGCTTCCATGGCCTCGTCAGGACTAGCTTATAGAACTGTTAACAATTTTCGTTCTGCTATCTCTGCAGGTCATGTATCCAATGATGGCAAACCCGCGGGAGAACATCCCTTGATTTCCAAACTGCTGAGAGGCATTCGGATGGTAAAACCGCCTTGTCCTAAGTACGTTGCCTTATGGGATGTGTTGGTTGTTTTGCGCTTCTTGGATTCATGGTCTTCAAATTCTTTATTGTCCCGCAAACAGCTTTCGGCTAAACTAACCATGTTATTGTGTTTGATTTCCTGCAAACGGGTTTCAGATGTGCATGCTTTGGACCTTGCTGGTCGCACTTTCTCCCCGGAAGGCGTCACTTTTGTTATTTCTACACGGACTAAATGTAACACCTCTTCTGTCACCTATCCTTCTTTCCCCCAAAATCCAATACTCTGTGTGGTTCAATGCATCAAGGATTAGAAGGTAAGCACTGCATCTTTTCAACACAATTTACAAGGTCAATTGTTGATTGCTCTGCAGAAACCTTTCAAGCCTGTCACTCCTGCTACACTTGCACGTTGGTTGCGCTGGCTCATGCTGGAAGCTGGCATTGATGTTTCCCTCTTTGGTGCCCATTCGACACGAGGGGCTATGGCTTCCAAAGCTTTTTCCATGGGTGTTAGTCTTCATGATATCATGAGAGCCGCTGATTGGTCTTCTGAATCTGTGATTAAGACTTTCTATGTTAAACCTATTGTGGATGTTGCTTCAGTGGTAGTGGCTAAGCTTTGAACAAGCATAATCGGAGCCTCCGTCCTGCCATAGAATTAAAAATTTGCTAACATTCGTGCCAAGAATTTTCAATTCTATTAAGGACAGGAGGCGAGGATTATCCCACCCTTGTTTTTTCCAACTGTTCATTGCATTTGCTTCTATGCAGTTCTTTTTTTTTTAAGTTTGAAGTTTATTGAAGAAAATAGAAATAATTATAACCATAATATATGGAGAGGGGGAAAGGGAAGTGAAGTGGGAGGGAGAGGGAGGGTCAAATTATTACCTAAAGTTACAATCTTAAAAGTACAATGCTAGCAAAGGTATCATTTGTAACAATAATAAGAAAAGAAAAAAATATATATATATAATAATCCTCATAGGGAAAAAGGAGTTATAACGGAAAACAAATATTAAAAAGAAAACATATATAAGCATCGGCAAATGTGGAGGTCATGGAGGTTTTCTAACTTCTTCTGAGGAGATCACAGAGGTTGACGCTAAAACTGAGGAGGATAAATAAGACGATAAAGGAAGCCATGAAAGATGTCTCTTAATAGCAAGAGAGATAGGGGAAACATTACTGGTATCTAATATGTGGAGGTATTGAAAGTGAGTTTGTCAGCTTGTTTCCAATTAGAAGTAATTAGGTGGAAGGCTATTGCTATAAGCAAATCTAGTAGTGTGGGAGTGGAGGAAGGGATTGGCCATACAGGGGAAAGAGAGCCTAGGAAAATGTTAGAGATAGAAAAAGGAATTTGGGTGTGAAAGATTTTATTATTTGTGTCCAAATCAAAAGCCAAAAGTGGGAAAGAAAAGGGCAGTCAAACAGCATATGTTTGAAATCCGCTGAGGGATGTTTGCATGACCAGCAATGTGAGGGAGTGTTGGCAGAGAAGGAGGCTAGTTTCATCGGCATGAAAAGAAGGCGTTTGTATAAGAAGTATAAAGTTTGTGAAGTATTGGCAGTTCTGGACGTCTTATGAATTTTTAACCATAGTTAATCCCAAAAGGGGATACTCCAAGGTCCTTTTCCCAGGCCAATTCACATTTACTTTTTAGTCTATCGGAAGAGAAAAATAAATTACAATAAAGTGACGAGGCAGAAGTAGATGAAGATAATAAAGGAAATAGTAATGTACATTTATTAGAAATATTGGGATGAGAAGGTAGGGAAAGATGATATTGCTGAAGAGAGGGAAGGAGTAAGTCATACTGAGATCTACAGGAGGAAGGTAAAGAGAAGGATGATTGAAGATCTAGAAAAGAACGAGGAAGATTATTCGATACTAATTGAGATATCCACAGTAAACCCTTGCTTCTCCAAACTTTCCAGTAAAAGGTTCAATCTTTAATGCGTAATAAATGATTATTCCAAAAAGGTTGAAGGTCTAGCGAGGAGATAGCAGGGAAGAAGGATGGAAGAAGAGGCATTAATATTTTACGTGTATGAGAAATGAATTGAGGACGAAAGGAAGAGATAGTTGTAGTAAAAGCGTGAGATTCGTCAAAAGGGAAAGGGCCTACGAAATGTTTTTCAATTGCCAACCAAAGGGGAAAGGGAGGGTCTTGATCCTGGCCAAGAGAGGAAATCCAACGGGAGGCTTGACGAAGTGAAAAAGCAAGATGATAGGACTTGAAGTCGGGAAAGTTAAGACCACCAGAAGGCTTATCAGCTTTAAGGGCGGTAAGAAAAATACGAGATTTATTTTTCCAAAGGAATTTGTTTAAAATGGAGTCAATCTTTTTAAAGTGGAAATTAGGAATATGAACTGGAATCATAGATAAGAGATAAAGGATGAGTGGAGAAAGCATCATTTTGATGGGGTCTAGGTGTCCCCACCAGGAAAGAAAAAGTGGATGCCAACGGTCAATGGAAGAAGATAACGTTTTGGAAAGAGCATCAACGTTTTCCTTCAGTGTGTCAGAGATGGAAGAAGAGAACCACAAGCCTAAATACTTAATCTTGGTAGTTTTCCAAGAAAAGCCAGTTGAGATAAAGTCCTGTTTAAGGCAAAGAACATTTAAGGGAATAACCTCACATTTATGTGAGTTCAGACGATAGCCAGAGAGCTGGGAGAAAGTGTCAACTTGGGAAAGGAAAGCCGGAAGAGAAGTGGAGTGGTTGGAACAGTAAAGAAGAATATCATCTGCATAGACCAACAATTTGACTTGTGAGTTAGCTAGTTTAAAACCAGAAATGTTATCATCCAATCTAATCTTAGTTAAGAAGGGTTCCAAGGCAACTATAAATAAAAGAGGAGAAAGGGCACAACCTTGGCGTACGTCTCTAAACAGAGAAAAGGAAGATGACGTTTTCCCGTTAACAAAAAGAGCGGCTTTTGGATCTGAGTACAATAATGAGATAAGAAAAATCTATTTGGGAGGAAATCCAATCCAGTGAAGAGCTCAAAACATATCAATTTCCATCAAAAGCTTTCTCAGCATCTAATGCTATAGCAGCAATGGGATGGTCAAGGGAAGAGGCTTTACTGAGAATATTAAAAAAGACTCTGGAATTTTCCGGAGATAGACGACCTTTAACAAAACCAGATTGCTCTGGTCCAATAAGATATGGCAAAATGGGGTTGATACGAAGAGCAAGGAGTTTAGCAAAGATCTTATAATCTAAATTGACCAAGGAAATTGGACGGTAGTTTTTACATAAGGACGGATCTTTATTATCCTTGGGGATTAAACAAATCACTGCATCTTGAAAAGAACCAGAAGAAGAATTACATTGTATAAAATACTGAAAAAGTGATAGGAGGCGAGGAAGCAATAAAGATGAAAAATTATGATAGAATTCTATAGAAAAACCGTCCGGGCCCGGTGCTTTGCCCCTTTTTAACTTGGAAACAGCTGTTTTATTTTCGGATAAAGAGACGTCAGAATCTAAAGAGGAAAAATCTAAGGTCGGATGTGAAGGGGGAAGAAGGGAATAAAAGAAAGCGGAGAATGCAGCAGGAGAAGGGCGTTGTTCTGGTGTATATAAAGTCTTATAAAATGAAACAAATTCATTAAGAATGTCCTCGTCTTTAAAAAATGGGTCACCAGCAAAGTTACAAATAGATTACATTTTTTTACGTTCTTTACAAATTTTTAAATAGTTGGCAAGAAATTTTCCAATCTTATTCTGTCCTCCATAATATCAGGAACTACTCTTCAGAAGATAAGAGGAAGCAGCTTCTGTGGAAGATTTATTGAAGGATATTTTAGCCGCAATAAGCTTTTTTAAGGAAGTGTCAGAATTCGTACGGTAATAAGAATATTCCAAAGTTTTAATTTCAGCTAACAGTTGAGTATGTTGTTTTTCAAAGAATTTCTTTTTTTGCGAGACGAAGTTAATAATAAAACCCCTAGCTGCTGCCTTGAAAGAGTCCCAAATCATTACTGGAGAAGAGTCTGGGGTAGAATTAAGGGAGAAGAATTCAGACGCGAAAGAAGTGAATTGACCTGTGAAATTAGGATCCAAAAGTAGTGTGTTGTTAAAACGCCATCTGCCAGAGTGAGGAGAGAAGGGAAGCAAATCAAAGTCTACAAAAACGGGAGCATGGTCAGAAATCAGGATGGAACCAATTTCAGAGTGTGAGACACGTTGGGATAAGGGTTTACTGAAGAAAAGGTAATCTATTCTAGACTGTGAATTATGAGGGGGAGAGTAAAAGGTGTATTCTTGCAGGTCAGGATTAAAAAGCCTCCAGATGTCCGACAAGGCCTTGCGACGGATGGCAGAGGTAAATTGTGAGTGCATCCTAGTGTTGGAGAATTTAACTGTAGTGTCGATCCAAAATCGGTCAGAAATTTGGTTGCAATCACCTCCAGAAATAATATAATCATCGTTAAATGTAACAAGCTTATCTGAGATTGAAGGCCAAAACAAATTATCAATAGAAACAGGAGCCTAGATATTAAACAAAACCAAAGGTAGTTGATCAATAAGTAATTTGACAATTACCCAACGACCCTCTTGGTCATTTTCTTGATGTAAGACAGTAATGGCATGTTTTTTGTGGCATAAGATAGAAAGACCGTTCTTCCTCCCAAGAGAAGGAGAGGAAAGACATGGCCTACCCAACCTCTCTTCAACTGATTTGCCTCAAGCTCTGATAAATGGGTTTCCTGAATAAAAACAATATCAGCATTTAATTTAGCTAAATGACTTAACACACGTTGCATTTTATAGGGCTATTAACTCCTTTAACATTCCAAGTTACAACTCCAAATGTAACTAAGTAAGATAAAGTATGCACATATGATGCTTAGTAAAAATAAGATAAAAACCAGCAATTAGAATGAGAACAAAAACAGTTTTAAGAATAAGTGTCAAAATACTGAAACTATTACAGGAAGCAAAAATATGCACAACTTGCTTAAAGATATATGAGAAAAAATCATGAATCATATTATAAGAAATGGATAAGAAAACAATAGAACATTGCAAAACATTAGCTCTAAGGTCAAATAAAAAAGATAGAGTAAGGAAAAAAAGAAGAGGAGACTTTAAGTAAAGAGAGAGAAAAGAAGGTATTTGTAGGGTAAAAAAGCAGAGACAAGGGTAATAAAATACCAAAAGGGTAGAATAAGAGGAAAGAGGAATAGGAAGATAGAGGGAGAGAGAGGGAAGAGGAAGAGAGAACATAGTTGAAAGGACAGGAAAATAAAAGTCTAAGATGTAATTCAATATTAATGCAATACAACAAAGGAAGACAAGAAAAAGACATACCACACAAAAACAATGAGCATGGGGGGGGGTGGAGCCACATGAGGAAGTGGAGACGTCGGAACAGGGAGCCCACAAGGACGCGTGCAAAGGGAAAAACATCCTCCAACGAATATGAAGTAAATACAGAAAAGAGGGATCACAAAAAGCTGCATCTGATAAAGGGGACAAAAAAGAAAGAATGTTAACAAACTAAAATGAAAACTACAGCTGTAACGAATACCAAGTACCAAGAGAAAACAGAATGCAAATACAAAACAAAACAAGATATAGACACAAAAGGTGAGAGAAGTAAGGAGGAGACATTAGGATGCGGTAACAGTCAAAACCAAAACAGTTGACGGATATGCGTCATGGATGAGGAATCATGGATGCGGAATTTCCATGGAGTCATTTGAACAAGGGTCAAGAAACTTCTGGAGCTAGGCTGGATCCTCGTAGCTTGTCGTCTTATTGTTATAAGTCACTTTGAATAGGCATTGATTTTAAAGACCATAGCGAGCATTCATAGAGCGAAGAGCAAGCCTCATATCCAAAAATTTCTTGCGACGATCTGCAGTACTTTTAGCATAATCCTGAGCAAAGAAAAGAGAGGAGCCGTTACAGATTAATTTCCCTTTTTGTTTAGCTGCTTGAAGAACCTTGAGAAGATCAGTATACTCCAAAAAATATATAATAACACCTCTAGGCTTTGTAGTTGAAGAGGAAGCAGTTATAACTCGAGATGGAGGGCCCAGACGATGTGCTCGTTGGATGTTTAAGGTTGGAGAAGTAGGAAGACCAAGAAGCTGAGGCAGAAAGGTTTGAAAAAAGGATATGGGGTTCGATCCTTCAAGACCTTCCACAAGGCCGTAAATTCGGAGGTTATTGCGTCTGTTACGATTTTCCAAATTTTCCACTCGGTTCTTGAGACTTTGAATTTCCTTAAGCATACTTGGAACTTGATCTGTAAAGATCTGCACTAAAGAAACAGTTTTCTCGAGAACCTCCACTTTTTGTGCCGTGTGAGACCAATTATCTTCAAGATTTTGAAGACGAGCGTTGGTGTCTGCCATATAAGGTTTTAATGAGTGAATTTCCTCCATATAAGGCTTAAGTGAACACATTTCTTCTAGAAGAAGTTCCATGGAGATAGAAGACGATGCCGTAGGAGGCGATGGGGCATCCGATTTAACTCTTTTCCCAGTAGAAGGAGACGAAGAAGAAATTTTGGAAGTATTTTTAGTATTCTGACGAGAATTATGAGGAGAGGAACACTTAGTAAGTGATGAGTCACTGGATGCGTCCCCTACATTCTGCTGCAAGACACTGAAGGGATTAGAAACTTCCAATGAAGTTGAGGAAGGGTGAGTCAGCTGGGAGAGACACGGTTTTGTCGTGACGTTGCCATCTGGAAATCAGTCCAAAGCGTTGCAAAGCCCCCCAAAAAAAACCAAGAGACTCAGTAATGGAAAAGTAGTAAGAGTGTCATGAATCTTTAAGAATGAGATTCAAGCAAAGGGTTCCCTTCATTCAACAAGAAAGAGTAGTAATTATGACGGTAACAAGAAAATGCTGTAATCAGCACAACATGGAGTAGAGCATACAAATGGAGAAATTCGCTCAAAATTGTGGTAAAAGGAAGACCTAGGTTGACACTGTGAAGAGAAAATATATCCTCGTCATAAGGGAAAAGTCCAATAGCAAGTAAAATGATAAAAATAAGGAGACAACCGTAGTATTGCTGACACGCGCATCTGCTAAGGAGAAACGCAGTATGCAGCTGAAAAATTGGCATCACGATGTAGGAAAGGCTGACTGAGGAGGGCTTACTGCAAAATGGAGGACACATGAAAAAGCAGACAGCTAAGCAGTTGTAAATAGCGGTATCTGTGGCTGTTGGAGGGTTAAATGCCAGTGACAGGAAGTCTTCTCAGAAGCAGCACTGATGTTTATAAATGCCCAGTAGATAAAGAGACATACATTTAAGTTCCGGCGTGGGGCTCGGTGGATAGCTGAGGAGGAGCGGCAAAATGGCGGATGCACCTCAGCCGAGTTGCGTTCTTGCCGAGAAAAGCATGAGCGCCTCACCTTCAGCCGCCGGAGTGCCGAAATATGATGTCCCACAGGTTTATGGGCATAGCGTGTTGTTTCTCGGAGCCAGGAAACCGTCAAAAGGCACAGAGGAGTTCCTGTTACATTACACCGCAAAGGAGCTCTCCGAACCTGCGTCCATCTTTCCCGGCGCCTTAGCCACGCCCCCGCTTCTATGCAGTTCTGATATGCCATGTTTTCTGATTTTTCTATGCAATGTTCCCACCCTATTGTGGTTTTTGGCTGTTTCTCCATTGAGGGTATGGATATTATGTCTCTTTTTCCTCTTTTCAGGCTCGGATCTTAAATGAAGCTTGGCTCTGATTTATCCGATTGCTGGTCTATGGTTGTTTCAGAAGACTTCGGCGCTTCCCTCTTCACTTCGGCCTGTTGATGACCTTTCACCATGATGTTCTGCATGGATCCTCTGGTTTTTCAATTGACTTTTTATCTTATTGACTGTTATAGACAAAGAAAGAGGACGTTCTGACCTCTATGACCCCTTTTATAGCATTGTATACTCTATGGTTGCCCGGGTTCTGGGAATTGTAGTTCTTTTTTCTTTTCTGTGTGCTGATTGGCTGCTGTCTTTTTAGTAAAGAAATAGAGAAAAGCATAATCCTCGCCTCCAGTCCTTAATAGAATTGAAAATTTTTGGCACGAATGTTAGCACATTTTTAACTCTACGCCCGATTCTCAATACACAACTGTTCTCATACTCACCAATGCTGGTAGTTTAATACCACTGACTGTATCTCACTCCTTCCCCCACGTCTGTGATACAGAATCTTACAACGCCGCCACGCTGCCTTTCTACATTAAATGCCACCGCAAGTAACACGTGATGATAACATGAAGCTAGAAACAGGACTAGCTGATGCGAAAATTGTGCACCTTCTTGGAGTGTACTCTAGTAATGCCTTGCTCATACAATCGACTGAACTCTGAACCGTGTTCCATATTTCGTATGGATGAATATTAGATTCCGCGTGTGCTTGTAATGAATAAAAGAAGATGACTTGCGATCCAAGCGTATATATCAAAAACAGTACTACCATTTAAACAAACACAACTGTTGCAAAATGAAATATCAGAAAGGATTGAAAAAATTAAAACATCTATAATTCATGGATCAGTCTGTAGATACCAGCATGTTGATCTCCACCCAGTTCCCAGACATCTTACCCCTCGCTTGTTACACGTCAGGGCGCGTACAGATTTCACGGAATACTGTTTGGGTTGGCTGTGGTTGCCTCCACCTTAACATACACCACATAGTGCTTATTGGGAGATCTCAAAGTTATAATCTTTCAGGATTAAATTCTTACTTATTTGATATTCTAATCTACAGACTTGATATGGCTGAACACATAAAAAACAGAAAGATCCTCATTCACTTGAAGGCTCAGACCATTCCACTGTTAAAAATAAATGTCAAAGTTGTTCTGAGATCAGTTAACTACCTAGGAAATATGATTAACCAAGAAGGCATTAGACCTAAACATTACCTTTTCTTGGCAGTCAAATCAGCTCCTTGTTCCACTGATAAAGATTAGCTTACAACATTTTTAGGCCATGTTAAGTTTGTTGCTAATTAATGAAAAACATCCCTGATACTATTCATCGTCTGAGAGTGATTTCAAAAGAAAGGCATGCAGTTTATTGGAATGAGGAGTGAATGCCCCTACTTTTGGATGCTTGATATTCATAGAAATACAATGCTCACAACTGATGCTAGTTCAAATGGACTAGGTGCCATACAAACACAGAATATAGGCAGTAAAGAATGCATAGGTGCTTTTGCATCAATGGCAGTCAAGTGATCGTAAAACACCAATTCGAACGAGAGGCATCAGCCTATTCCTGGGCTATTAGACAATCCAGGTTTTTTTAGGGGTTATGCAGTTTGCCATCCCTACTGATTTACAAACTCTTTATCCATGCATTTGCCCCTAAAGGGACACATTTTTTCACTTTTCAATAGGCAAATGTTAGATGTTTATAAGTTTGTTATAGAATATATATCTGCTGTAATACATGCAGTTGCCACTGTTAATATTAGGTTTTAGCTACTGATGAGAGTAGCCTGGATGAAGATGTGATTCTGAAAGTTGAGTGGGAAAGATGCCTAGCTGATGGAGAGACTTTAGTAAAAGTAAAAACCTTTAGGAGGGCAGTGTACTTCCTTCAGGATTGTGAATAAATCAATACTAGCAAAAGGGAAACAAAGGCCAAAACATGTTTTGTCACTTATCACATTCATTTATTGCTTCTTCTGGGCTTACAAAGAACATCCATGGCATTCTGAAGTCAGTTATTGATCGAGGTGCTGATATACAGTTTCAGCACATACCAAGCCGTGGGCATTATAGCTCCATTCAATCAATTCTAGTTGTGTCTTGTAGCACTGTACAATTCAACCTGCCAGAACCAATTGCACTGAGTTATGCTCATGGCTACATATTATGACCAAGATTTACCCAACTCCATGCAATGTGTCGCAACACCCAAAGTTGCTGTGCCGAATTGCATGAGAGAGAGAGAGGAGTGCACCTTTATCAACCTAGATATGGCATTCTCCTCCCCTCTCCCTAGCTCCAGTTCAGAATTATGCTGCAGAAGACCACACATGTACCTTTGTAGCATAGTGCAAAAGAGTCTGCATGAGTTTCGTACTGGAAGGATAGCTTTCCAGTACAAAAGACTTTACTTAAATTGGCTTTAGAACTTTTCTTATTTTGTATTTGTGCAGTACAGTGCAGCATTTTCTCCTTTTAATGCCTGCTTTCAAGTGGCACAAAACCCTACCTACGATTGTTAGTAGATAGGACTTTGCATGACAAACTATGGTTGGTAGCACCGGAACTCTCATGTATTATACATGGGACCCCTTCTTGGCACAGAAGAACTCACAGCAGTGCTTTGCAGTGGTTTGCATTCTTTTATCTTTCTTTTTACAAACCAAGGCAAATACCAATTTGCCTTGTATGTAATTCTCCCAAAAGGGTTTGCCATAGGGTCTGTGTTAAAAAAGTAATGCAAACCTGACACAAAGCCTTAGAAAATCTGGACTTATATATGTAGTTTACCATCCATACCGTACATTCACCATCAATGGTTTAGCCAATTAGTTACTTGGTACAGAAGTTTGAATGTATTTATGGGGTATCAACCTGGTGTAAGAAATGCAGTTGCCAACTGTTTACCATGTGTACCTCTCCGAGATGTTGATACTTAGGACAGTAGCTTGGATGAAGACATGAATTTATATGTATATAATGAAAGTATTGCTGAAATGAGTGGGAAATATTTCTAGGTGAAGAAGCAACTTTAGTAAAAGTAGAAAGCTATGTGATGGAGGGCTGGCCTAACAAACATTTTTGGAGATTCAGGATGTACTTTATGTAGGGAAACTCTGCAGGTGTGAAAAACAGATATTACCTTTCTCACTGAGATGCACAAATATAGATTTAGCTCATGAGGGTAACTTAAGAAGTCGTATTACTGGAGGCCAGGGCTGTATGTTTAAATGAAAGGTTGGGATAACATCTGATGTGACTGTAGATAAAAGTAATTCATACAACACCTCTTTCCTCCATGAGGTTCCCGCCAAACCATAGGCCAAGATGGCCATGGATATTGTGATTCCAGCACTGGATCAATAAGATTGGGGGTGTAAACTTCTGATTTCTCAACAATCACACTAGCACATCTTGTTAAAATGCATTATGAGAAGCAGGACACGAGGCAGGCTCAAGAGGCAGTGGAGAGAGAGAGAAGTGCAGATTTCATACTTGAAACTAACCAAGTTTTTAGGCAGAGACAAGAGAGAGAGTGTGTGTATGTGAGTGCTTCTGTCTATGTCAGCACATAGAGGTCCATGGTAAAATCTGACAGACACTTCACCATACCTAACTGAAAACACTTGACCCAAGTGTTTAGTACTGCCTACATGTTTTAGGGGGTGTATCACCCCAAACACCTCCTCCCTACCTGAAGCTAGGCTCCTGGTCAAGTATCTGCTAAGGGATTGGATGGTATATTTATACTAGTGATGGGGGATTGTACACAAGGCTGTGAACTGTTCTTCTATGAAGGAACTAATTGAGTTTTATGAGACCTTCATCTAAAAGGGATTCCTCACATACGGACCATGGGTCCCAGTCAATGTCTGATGAAATTAAATTTATTTTACAGAGATTGAAAATGAAGCATCATAAAACAGCACCATATTGTTCTGTGGTTCTGAAAATCTGGACCCTATTGTTATCCCAATATCGAGGTCCAATACCCGTGTCACAAAATATCAACGTACCATGACGAATTTAGTGTCCGTGAACCGATAATGATTAGGACATCATTCCTATGTATTTGCGTGACAATCGAGGGTTGCCAACACCCCTAAATCATAGTTTCCATCCCAATCCCTTAGACTCCATTTTGTGAACGGCATCCATCTTACGTCTTGCCCTCATGTTAAGTCAATTAAAGGTCGAGCTTGATCCAAAAGGAGACGTCCACCTTCCCTGACTTCCCCCTGACCTGTCCAAACTGACTCCATTGCCTTAAGCCAAACCTGTTTGGGCGGCTACCCGCCCAGTGGCCGAATACGATAATATGGACACATAACATTCCACAAACCATTCACCCCATACAGAACATGCTTTCTACAAACATGCACCTGTCCATACTTCTTCTTTATGGCCAGTTTTATGACTGGGTGGTACCTGCCTTTATTGGTGTTTCATCGATATCTGATGGGAGTCCAGGATCTTGCTGGGTAATCTGTCACGAACTGGACATCTAAAATGTGGGCTTGCTTACGTGACGCCGCACTTTGTATTATTGCAGAAATATGTTTACAGCCATATCATAAACTCAAGAATTCTTGCTTGAAGCCATTATTTCTGTATAAAAAGAGAAGACTGGTTCTGTAAAAACGAACACGTACAGTCTCCTGAGAATACATGACCCGTGTTTGTCGTGCTTCTAGGACACGTGTTACTTGGTAGCTACCAATAAAACTTGATCTCTGACTGCGACTAGAAGACTCATTGTTTCTGTGGTCCGGAACAAGGGAGAACTCAGAGGTCTTTGGGTGTTGTCCCCTGGCACCACTGGGTTCCTAAAAACCCGGCACCTCAGTTGGCGCCCAACGTGGGGCGATATCAAGCGGCGACGGTCCAAGCCAGATGTTCGTGAGGAGCTTCGTGTGAAAATTCCGGAGGACGGCCAGCCACTTCAGCGACCCCTGTATGTCGACGTGGTTCCGAAGGTCTTTGCTGCGAGGTTCCCCGCGTCCAGGAGCTGGCGCTAGGCCCTAAGAACTGCGGGCTGTGGCTCTGAAGGCAGGCCCTGGACGGAGTTGAGGGCAAGCAGCGGGGGGGCATGGGGTGCTGTGGCCCCCTGGATACGTGGAGCATTACTGACTGAACCTCTAGCGGTGGAGGGGAGCTCTCCCCGATTGTGACCACGGATGACAGCCTCTGCGGAGCTGGGGGGTGCAGTGTGATGCCTGGTACCTCGACCCCTGGCTCACCTGGGGGGGCTGCTCTGTACACCCCTGGCTCTTTCACCCTCCTGTAAAGGTCTGGACGCTGCCCTGGGCCGCTGGGCCTCTACTGCTGGTTGTGCCTGTGCTTCCCTAGTGTGCCCGCCGCAGTTGACTGGGGTGCTTTGAGGGGGCCTATATCTTGCTGCCACTTGCCGCGCTGGGCTTGCTGCTTGGGGGCACCGCCGGAGGGGTGGGAGACACGGTCTGCGGCGAACTCCCCCCACTTAGCTGGACTGTCACGCACTGGACATGCCGCTAGGCCCTGTTTGCGGCCCTGACAATGACACGCTCCAGAGGGGGCAAAGCGGACCCAGCAACGACCTCCAAGACCAACTCTGTGGTGGCCATGTGGGGCCGACCGAGAGCCCCTCCCAACCCGCTGAAGAGTCGCCACCGGTGACCCAGGCCCTTATGTCCTCCTTTATGGCTGAACTCAAAACAGAGATAGGCTCCCTGCGCTCGGAAGTGCACTCCTGTGTTAAAGAGATGCGCAAAGAGGTTACTGAGCTGGGGGATAGGTTCGATGGCCTTGAGAAAATTGTCGATGAGCGCACGGGGGACCAGGAGCAGCTCTGGCAGAGGGTAGCGGCACTGGAGGAACAAAACATCGAGCTGCAGGTCAAACAGGAGGATCTCGAAAATAGAAGTCGTCGGAACAACCTGCGCATTTGGGGCGTTCCACTTGAAGCAGAGGGGAAAGACATCATGACCTGCGTGGCGCAGCTCCTCCACGAGGTCTGGGGAGACGAAGATTCCCCCCCCGACTCTGGACCATGCGCATCGGGTTGTTGGCCCCGCGGGCCGTAGAGGCCTGATCCCGAACATCCTGACCAGAGTCCACTACTTCACTGAGAAGGAAGCCATCCTCAAGGCGGCGAGAGATAACCCGGACCTCACCTATGACAGCCACAAGATCCAAATCTTTTCAGGACCTGGCCCCCAACACCCTGCGCAGGCGGAGAGCATTCCGGCCGGTGAAGGAGAATCTGCGGTCCCTCAATATCTCCTACCAGTGGGGGCATCCCTTTGCCCTCATCTTCCACTGGGAGGGTAAGCGTAGAGTCACTCGATCCTACAGGGAGGCGGCGCAGCTGCTCAAGATGCCGGAGTCGCCGGCGGGAAGCCCTCCCCGACCGCGGCCCCAGGAGAGGATTCCGGCTCGACCTGACTGGACTACAGTTCCGCGCCGGCGTCGCTCCCCCCGGTGGATGAGAGATCCTCCTCGCAGGCTAAGCAAGACATCATAGCGCACATCCGCTCTCTTGAGGGTGATCGCGAGGGGTCGGGATCCCATCCGTCAACTCCGTGACTTAATGTCCCCAGAGGGGCGCTGCCCTCGTGACTTGTCGCGGCTTCCATTGCCTTTGACTCCTGCATCTGATGGTGGCCGATGGTGTTCGCGTTCCATTCAGTGCGGACGCTGGACATTGGATAAGCTGTCTGCTCTTGCCCTATTTCGATGGGTGGCATGAGTCGCTGCTGCGAGACGTAGATCTGCTGCCCTTACTGGGTGCCAGCCTTGTCTTCCCTGGGGCTCGCTGATCCTTTCTAGACCTGCAGTCACGGTGCTCCACATGGCGGCTGGGGACTCCTCGCCCTCATCGATTGCTCGGGGCCTCCCGGGAACCGGGACACACTACCTTGCCCATTCTGCTTAACCCACCCTGGGTTGCCGTATCTTGAACACAGCCACGATACTCTGTTTGTGCCTTTGCATTGCATCCTGACTCCCACTTGGGCGGTGGGGGCACTGGGGCTGCTGTCTCCTGAATTTCTTGAGAGGTCCCCCCCTCTTCCTGGTACTGCTCCATAGGGAGTGACATTCCTGAGTGCGTCCAAACCCTTGGGTAGAGGATGCCCTGCAGCTGGGGCAGTCCAATGTGGCCCTGTTGGCCTTTTTTGACCTTGAAAGTTGTGAGGCCTGCTTGGCCGTTTCCGAAGTCTTTCTCCCCTCTTCTTTCTTCTCCTTTCTCCTTCTGGTCTGGTTTCCCTCTGCCCTCTATTCTATCTCCCCCTTTTGACTTGGTGTGTGGTGGGGTGGTGGTGCGCTGGTTGCTGTCCCCTGGGTGGGATGAGTGGAGTAGGGTTGCGCGTTCCCCCTTGTGGTGGTGGGAGCGGGTATCATGGGCGGACCATGACTGTTACCCGCTATGTCTGCGCCTATCCCCCAGTCCCTAAATGTCTTGACACTCAATGTCAAGGGCTTAAACTCCCCTAATAAGCGAAAACAGGTCTGGCGCTATCTCCTTCAATGCCGTCCTGATGTCATATTCCTGCAGGAAACTCATTTAATGCAGGGAGATACGCACCGCATGGCGCACCCCAAGTATCCCCTTCAGTTCTGGGCCTCTACGGACACTAAAACTGCCGGGGTAGCCATTTTGTGCAGAGCTGGTTTCAGGCGGGGTGCTCCGAAGCCCTATAAAAGTGGAGATGGGCGCTTTCTTAAGGTTACGGTACACGTTGGGGGGCGCCGACTTACCCTATGTAATGTGTACGCACCCAATCAGCTGCAAGACCGATATCTCCAGACACTTTCGCGGGACCAGCTCCCGTGTGGTGATCCGAACTTGATTTTGGGAGGAGACTTCAACTTAGTCTGGGACCCGACTATGGACCGCAGTGATGCTGCTTTTAACGATACTGGGGCAATGTCTTCTGCGCTGCGTAAACAGATCGCGGACCTAGGGTTAATGGATGTGTGGCGCTACCACTACCCGGATCTGCGGGACTACTCGTTCTACTCGCACGCTCACAGGGCTACTATTCCGCATCGACTTCCTCTTTGTCTCGCTGAAGCTGTTACGCGATACACTGGGAGCCTCCATTTCAGACATATCGCTGTCCGATCATGCTCATGTCGAGATGCTCCTCCAGGACCAGGCTGTGCGCTCCCCTCGTGAGGTGCGTTGGTCCTTACTGCCAAGTATCCTTCGGGATGCTGAGGATGTGGACAGCATCCGAGAGGCCATCAACTCCTATTTTGCTACTAATGACACCTCGGAGATGTCCTTCCCGGTAGTGTGGGACGCCTCCAAAGCCACGGTCCGGGGACACATCACCTCTCTGGCAATAGCTCGGAGGCGGGCCGCCTGCAAATTGGAGGCTGATCTGGCGGGAGACATCAAAAAGGCCGAAGTGCAAGATAGGGCGCATCCGTCATTGGCCTCTAGGAGGAAGCTGGCTAATCTTAGGGGGCAGTTGCGGCTCTTGCGCACTAATAAGGCGGAGGGCGCTTTGTTGGCTCTGAAACAGAGGTATTTCGAGGGAGGCGACAAGGTGAGCCGACTACTGGCAGGGAGGTTGCGAGCGCGTGCCACCAAGGCTCATATAACTAGTGTTCGGCTGCCGGACGGGACACGAGCTGTCTCGGAGGCGGCTAAACAGGCTGCATTTGTGGACTACTATGCTGCCTTGTATAGAAGGGAACCGACCTCGGCTGATGCGATTGCGACAGTCCTGGCGGACTACGAGGGGGCGACGCTCCCCCGCGGAGCGCGGAGGACCTGGAAGACCCCAATAATGAGGAGGAAATAGCGGCGGCACTCGCAGATCTTCCCTTGTCCTTCTATCGCACATTCCAGGCTCAACTTCGACCTTACCTCCTGCGACTGTTTAACTCTTTTACAGATGACAAGGGGCCATCCCCTGACATGGGCATGGCGGAAATAGCACTGATACCGAAACCCGGAAAGGACCCTACAGTATGCGCCTCCTACCGTCCTATAGCCTTACTAAACACAGATCTTAAAATATATACTAAACTCCTTGCCAAGCGCTTAGACCCGCACATGCCGGGGCTTGTGGACCCTGATCAGGCCGGATTTATTCGAGGGAGCGGACAATGTGTAAGCTTGCACACCTATTGGGGAAGGTGCATCATTGGAAAATCCCGGCCTGCCTTCTATCCCTGGACGCGGAGAAGGCGTTCGATCGGGTAGACTGGGCCTTCCTTAGAGTGGTACTCCACAAATTTGGGCTGGGTCCGAGGATGATTGCCAGGATTATGGCCCCTTACCTAGGGCCTCAGGCCAGAATCTGGGTTAATGGGGGCTTAACACCTCCGCTGACAATATATAGGGGCACCAGGCAGGGTTGCCCCCTCTCACCCCTATTGTTTGCCCTTGCAGTGGAACCCCTCGCGGAGATGATAAGGCGCGAGCCGGACATCCACGGGATAACTCATGGCGGCCGGGATAATAAGGTGGCGCTGTTTGCAGACGATTTGATTCTTACCCTCACACTCCCGCCCGACTCTCTTCCAGCTATCCATAAGGTGCTTTGCCTTTATGAGAGCACCTCTGGTCTCAAGATCAACCATGATAAGTCCTGGGCTCTTAATCTTACCATCCTGATAGAGGAGATCCCTGCTTTACAGAGGGCTGGGCCTTATCAGTGGGCTGAGACCCATATTCGGTACCTGGGCCTCACCTTGACCTCCTCATTGGATGCCTGGTCGTCTGTGAATTGGCGGGACTGCCGTAAGGAAGTCCTGGAGGATCTACGACATTGGAAGCCACTGATGTTATCTTGGTTAGGGCGGCTCAATGCGGTTAAAATGTCGATTCTCCCCAAAATTCTATACGTGTTTCAGTGCCTCCCCACCCCAATCCTGCTACACTGCATACCGAGCCTGCAGCGCGAGCTTACGTCCTTTGTGTGGGGTGGGAAGCGTCTGCGCTTCTCACCAAAAATTCTTATGGCCCCACGAGACAGAGGAGGTCTCGCCTGTCCCAACCTAGTGCATTACGATTGGGCCGCACATCTCCGTTTTGTGGTGGAATGGGGGGTGCGAGAGAGTGAAAAAGGATGGTTGCACCTGGATAGGGCGGTGGCAGGGTGCACGATCTGGGATTTGCCGTGGCGCCATCGGACAGCCCGTTCTAAGAGTGCATACATGGCGGTACCCACGAAAACGGTACTCGACGTTTGGGACACCTTTGCCGTGTCCAGAGGGCTCACCACGTTCCCATCCCCGCACACTTCCATAGCATTGAATCCGCATTTTCTGCCATTTCACCAGTCGCGAGCGTTTGAACAATGGACGCAGGGAGACTGCAGGGTGCTCTGTGACCTCTTTGAGGGGGGCGCGCTCAAGTCATTTGACTGTTGCCGGGAGGAGTTTCATTTACAGCCGACGACACGGCTGCAATATGCCCAATTGCGACACTGGGTCTCCAGCGAGGTGATGCACCAAGCAGCCACACTACCCTTTACGCCCTTCGAAAAACTGGCACGCTCCCTTGGGGGTTTGAAACGTTTGGTCACCCAGATCTACTCGGTGCTGGATGAGCTTAGAGGCATGGCTGACAGCAGGAAACCAAGTGCCCTGATACTTCTAGATCTGTCAGCGGCATTTGATACTGTCAGCCATGACCTGCTCCTGGACAGACTGGCCAGATTTGGAATAAAGCGCTCGGCATACAAGTGGCTAGAATCCTTCCTCACAGGGAGGAGACAGAGGATCCAGCAGGGAGATGGGATCTCCAATGTAGGTATGGTGGAGTGCGGAGTCCCGCAGGGATCAGCACTATCTCCACTACTTTTTAATCTTTACCTACAACCTTTGATCGAGTCCTTAGTGCACATGGGTTGTCGTGTGTTTAATTACGCAGACGACACTCAGCTGCTATTTAGTATTGAGAACTCTACTGTGGCTCAGGCCCACGTGCAAGAGGTCCTTAGGTACACAGTCAGTTGGATGACTGCTAACCTATTGAAAATTAACCCCGAGAAGACAGAAGTTCTGGTGGTGTCTACTGGTACATCTCCCTGGGGCGACCTGTACTGGCCGCAAGAACTTAGCCCTACTCCAACACCAGCAGCAAATATTAAAAGTCTTGGCATAAAAATTGACCAAGAATTGTCAATGTCTGCCCAGATTTCTACGGTAGTTGGAACTTGTATTGGCCTAATTAGGCAGTTGCGTAGGCTAGTTCCTCTTCTTTCCCAGTTGATGCTTCGTTCGGTAGTGTCAGCCACAATTATATCACGACTGGATTATGGTAATGTCCTCTACTTAGGCTTTCCAAACAATCTGATCAATAGATTGCAGGTTGTGATGAACGACGCGGCGCGTTTAATTTTTAAACTTCCCAGAAGAACTCATGCCTCCCCCTTATTGCTCAAGCTTCACTGGCTTCCCGTAAAACAGAGGGTAGAGTTTAAGAGCTTGTGTATAGCACATAAAGCAATATATGGACAGGCACCTGTCTATATAAAGGATCATTTGATGCCTTACAATCCTAAACGATCGCTTAGATCTTCTGATGCTCAGTTGCTGGCCTGCCCTTGGTTTAAAATGACAACAAAGGAACAAAGGGCGGAAGATCCTTTTCCATACAGATACCACAGTTGTGGAACAAGTTGCCAGATTTTCTTCGTAAAGAGGCCAACCTTTTACATTTTAGAAAGCAGCTGTAAACACTTTTGTTTAGGGAAGGCCTTGACCCTATTTAACTATATTCCTTTCTGGGGCTAGAATTGTTGTGTTTCCTTGGTCTAAAGCGTCTCCAGACCTGTGGGTGAATTGGCGCTATATAAACTAAAGTAACAATAACAATAACAATCTACTACATCCTGCAACATCCGACGCATGTATTTACCCACCCATACCAGCGCCAATGGCAGCTAATGATCGCTACAGACATTGAGCCTACACAATGGGATAGAGTATGGAGGGATATCCCTAAGGTTTATCGGAGCATCCCGCAGAGGGAGAATGCTTACAAGCTCCTAACTCAGTGGTACTACACTCCTCTGCGACTGCATAAGATGTTCCCCAAAGTTTCCTCATTGTGCTGGAGATGTCGGTCTGCAACGGGGGATTTTGTTCACATTTGGTGGTCGTGTCCGCTCTTGACTGTATTTTGGAAGGAGGTCCTCAGCCACGTTAGGGGGGTGTTGGGGTTCCCCTTGCCTGAAGCCATAAGCACAATCCTACTTGGCATCCGGCCCCTAGACCTTAAGGCATTTACCCGCAGTGACTGGGTTCTGGCACTTCAAATGCTAGGGGTGGCCAAGCATCTTATTGCCCTATACTGGAAGAAGACTGAAGCGCCCCCCATAGCCTCTTGGTTCGTCCTGCTTTGGCATGTTTTAGCTATGGAACTACTCACTGCGCGAATACAACTGGGCGACACTCGCTTTGGGACTGTTTGGAAGCCCTTGGTGCGTTATCTTTTCTCACTAGAAGACACGCGATACATGCCCACTAGACTTCGGACTTTACACCTTTTCGATGATGCTGTCCTTCCTGCTGACCCCAATAGACTGCTCCCTTAGACATCCTACAGGACGCGGGAGCTCCTGCACCACCCCTACTGGGCGCCTGCCCCCCCTCCCTACCCTCCCTAGAGCAACATACACGTCCAGCTTGCATGACACCCTCCTGGTCTTTCGTTTCTTCCCCTTTCTCTTTCTTTCTTTCTTTCCTATACTCATCTTTAACTCTCCTTCTTGTTTGTTGGCCCCCGTTGGGCCATGTGTGAGTGCTAGCCTCGTTACACGCCTACCTGCTCTTACTGTCCTGACGCCTTGACTTCAACCACACCACATAGGCCTGACAGTTGTTTCTCTGCCACGCGGCCGGCCCTGATGGGGTTGTAGGCATGGCGCTGTGTTAATTCGTTCCTATAGTCGGGTCATATAATCTACTTGCTATTTTATACTCGGCCGGCCTCGAAAAAGAGGTTGTAGGCTTATCGCTGTGTTTTTTGTGTCCCTGTCCGGGGATTTGTTTAAAATAAAACAGACGTGGTACATAAAAACAATGCAGCGGAATGGATACAGCAATAATTATTTCAATAAATGATGGAAACCTGAGTTAGTCCATCAATGAGAAGTCATTCTCAAACCAACCGATTATCTTAATTCAAGAACACACTCACACTGGGTTGTAGATCTGATGTAAGTCATTATACATCAGTATTTTATACATCTATCTGTTTTTTCATAACTTGTACAATACAGATTTATTTACAAAGACATAAAAAAATATACATACAAACAAAACATTTATATATCTGAAGACAAAACAGAATCCTTGGGACCTAATACTGGTTTGCTGCGAAACAAACTTAGAAGAACTGAAAATATACAGTTTGCAGTTCACATTAATCAAGATAACCCTTTTCTCAACATCTCTCAGGGTATATGTCATTACAGCCTATTGCACTATTGACAGGTATTACAATTATTTCTGTTCACACATAAGTTCCAATAGAAAAGGGCTTCTTTTTACAATGGGAAACAGCTGCATAATTTCAGTTCCCATATACGTCCTTACATTGTGAAGAACACATGGTATCTGTACCTAGAGGATGAAAAGAGAATTATCAAGGACAAAAACTCTCATTCATTCTTGTGTATGCCTCATCATAGGGCCTCTCCTTAACCCTTTAAGTGCGCCCGTCGGCCAACGGCTGTCACAAGCATTACCTCGGTAGTGCTGCGCACGGCCGTTGCCCGGCGCGTCCCTGCCCTCACACTCATTCGCCCGCACCGTGTTGGAATTGCTGCTGCGGTATTCAGCTTAAGTTAAACCCCTTGCAGATGATTGTAGTGTGGGGTAGGACTCCCCACTGGGTACTGGGGAATACCTATGAGATGGTATATGTCATGGTGGTGCTACGTCAGCAGGTCACCCGCATATAAAAAAACAAAATGGCTGATCAGACCAATCTTCACAATTTCCATCCAATCTCAACCATTACTACACTGGCAAAACTCCTGGAGAAATGTGTTCACATCCAACTTGTAGATTTATTGAACAATTTCAACTCCTTGACAAATTCCAATCCAGCTTCAGGCAAGGTCATATCATGGAATCTGCTCTTATTCATATTGTGGGAGATGCACTATGTACGCTGGACCTAAAGAAATCATGCCTTTTGATCGTACTTGACCTTTTGTCAGTGTTTGACACAGACAAACATGATACTCTCATCTGTCTACTGGATCACATGATGGGGTTATCAGGGATGGTGCTTAACTGGTTTTCTTCTTTTCTACACAATAGATCCCAAAGCTGAAGGTTAATCAGTCCCTGTCCAACCCCTCTCCTCTCACCATGGCTCACATAAGCTTTAGGAGGAGGTCATCATGTGCTATCCTCTTTTTTATAATTCCTCATGCCCCCGGGACCTGGCACACTTGGGGGCTAAATAGTTTAGTGGCAGGGGAGGCTGCACTTCTTTTTTAAATGATTTTTAAGGAGAAGCCATGGAGCAACATGATTTTCACAAAAAAAGAAATTTTAAAAATGTGTTTTGCCCTATGCAGGGTCTCCAAGATGCCTAGCATGGCCAGGGTATTCCTACCCTACTGCCTTCTCTTTTTTTAACTGTTTATTTTGAGTCCCAAGATGGCTTCCAAAACTTTCTGCTTCAAGTGTTAGCAGCCAATCACATTTTAGCAATGGCACTGTTGGATCCTTGGAGGATCCACGTCCCTATATTTACAAATTCTCATTCCTTTTAATATCTCAAACTAATAACAAAAAGGATTCTTTCTGGGCCAATAACTACCTTTCCGCCAATTTGGTGTCCTTCTGTCCAGCTGTTCGGCTGCAGTCCCAACCAATATCTCTATGCGAATTAACCTGGGAAAAATACTTTTTTGACCCCCCGCTTTTCTTGGCCCCCGCTTGATGGATCGCCTTGAAACTCTCCATGGACAACAAGAATCATGGTATACTTTTATGAAGATTCGTCAACCAACATAAAAGATATAGGCAAGTAAACATGGCCCTAACTATAAATAACTACCTGCAACTAGAGAGAGAAAGAAAGATTTAACTTTGTACTATATGAAGTCCATATATATATATATATGTTTAGAGCAATAGTTTGAAACTCCGACTTTCACATGGTGCTATAAATAAAGATGATTCATTTCTGTATCTTTACCATTTTTTTCTGAATTTTTTGGGAAATGTTTTTTTTAAATGTGTTTACCTACATTTGTTTATTTTATTTGATATGTTTTATATATATATATTTGTGTGTGTATTTGTGCATTAATATATATACATATTTATGTGTATATGTATGTTCACTGAAAACAACATAGGTTTCCGACATGTTATAGTTAGGAATTAGCATTTAAAAAACCTTAGAAATTCACTGAAAAAAACAGGTTTCAGGGGTGTTATAGTTAGCTGGACATTTCACTTGTACAAAACCATTGAAATTCCTCCGTTATAGATAGTTGTACTAACTATAACAGGTTATTCCTTTGCCTACCTGACTGCGGGTGGAAACGCTGCTGGCGCTTGTTCTCTGCCGGTTTGCTGCTGACATTTGGCTGCCTTTACACCCACGCCTCGCGGCCCCCGCTCCGTGGGCGCCGCTCGTGGTCAACGCACTCCTACCTACGCCGGATTTTCTTCTGCAGGGGGTCCTGCCACTGCTCATTAATTGTCGGGACTGCGAGGACCAGCAGGCGCAGCGCTGCTCAACTCGCCGCAGCTGGTCCTCTTCCCGCCCCTCCCGCTTGAACCTGATAACTGCGGGCTGGGAAACTCTGCGTGGTGTTATTCCTTTGCCTACCTGACTGCGGGTGGAAACGCTGCTGGCGCTTGTTCTCTGCCGGTTTGCTGCTGACATTTGGCTGCCTTTACACCCACGCCTCGCGGCCCCCGCTCCGCGGGCGCCGCTCGTGGTCAACGCACTCCTACCTACGCCGGATTTTCTTCTGCAGGGGGTCCTGCCACTGCTCATTAATTGTCGGGACTGCGAGGACCAGCAGGCGCAGCGCTGCTCAACTCGCCGCAGCTGGTCCTCTTCCCGCCCCTCCCGCTTGAACCTGATAACTGCGGGCTGGGAAACTCTGCGTGGTGTTATTCCTTTGCCTACCTGACTGCGGGTGGAAACGCTGCTGGCGCTTGTTCTCTGCCGGTTTGCTGCTGACATTTGGCTGCCTTTACACCCACGCCTCGCGGCCCCCGCTCCGCGGGCGCCGCTCGTGGTCAACGCACTCCTACCTACGCCGGATTTTCTTCTGCAGGGGGTCCTGCCACTGCTCATTAATTGTCGGGACTGCGAGGACCAGCAGGCGCAGCGCTGCTCAACTCGCCGCAGCTGGTCCTCTTCCCGCCACTCCCGGTATTTAGTCGCCGCCACTGACGCGCTAGCGGGACGCGCGCGGAGCAAAGCGCGGAGCTAAGCCCGGGCAAAGGGCGGGCCCTCTGTGGCCCTCAGTGGCCGAGGTAGGCCGGGCTGGGCCTGGTCACTTACATGGACTAAGTTATTTGTATTTTGCACTCCTTGAGTTGTATTGATTGTATTGGTCGATTTCTGGAAGATTTCGATATTTGACATTGTTTATATATTCGCTAGAATCTCCTTTTTTTTGGCGGTCTTCAATTGGATTTTCTGGACTATTTGTTTTTTCTTCTTGTTTCTTTCTATAACGGGTGCGCCCACAATCCACTGCTGATGATGTCACATATTACATCATTCATGACATGGTCAGTGACATCACTGATGACATCACTGAAGACATCTCAAATGACATCACAGAGGACGTCACTGATGACATCATCCAGTGAATGTGGTTTGGTTCGATATTTAAATAAAAATTATATAAATATATATAGCAATCTGCATTGAAGACTTAGCGGATGTATAATTTTGTGGATGAAGGATTTAGTAGCACTGTGATTGACTGTAAGTGACTAATTCAAAGTGTCTCATTAAATATATGGGATAGTGATTAAACTGTGTGAATTACTGTATCACTCTGTCTCTTTTTGTGTAAACTACTGTATTAGTTGGTTACTAGTTATTTGAAAGTCTATATTAGTTATTCATTATTTAAGTGAGTATTTGTATGGTAGAGTGAATGTGTGTGTGGTTGGGTGGGAGGTGTCCGGAGATGTATAAATAGTTGATTTAGTAGGTATATGAGGTTACGACTGCATGTGGAAACAGTTGTTTGGGTGAGTGAATCTCTTTATGGATGTGGTGATGAGTAAATATATTTCTCAATGATACATGTCTAGCAAAGTAGAAATATCAAAGGCAGTGTATGTGACAGTTGTTGTTTATACATAAGTATATATGAGACTCAGTGATAGTGTGAGTGACTGTATGGAAAACAGTATACTTGTAATAGTGATTTTATAAGACACTAAGTATGAGTTACTATCTATATGAATAAATAAAGTGGTGTTGTATAAGTGTGTAGCTGAGTAAATGTAAGTATGATCAATTGTTTGCATAAGTGAGTAGGATGACTGCACAAGTGAATAGGATGTGTGCTGGTGTGTATTGTCGATGTAGGTGTATAAGTCTATTTAATAGTGTTCTATTGATCTTTGTCAGCATGTATGAGTGAATCTATAGGTACGTTTTTAGATGTGTGTGTAGATGTAGGAATCACTGAGGGTTTTTTTTAGAAACTTGTATTAGTGTGTCAATGGTTTCAAATATGGTACTCCATATTTTATAATGAGTGTTGGAAGGTTATACTAGTGTATGATGAGGTGTATCATATTGTCACATGGATGATGTCATCAGTGATGTCATTTAAGGTGTCATCAGTGAAGTCATAAGTGATGTCACTGACCAACTATTTATTTTTACACATTTTATTTTTTAATTACATTATATATTTTAATATACATGGGAAAAAAATGTTTTTTTAAAATATTGAACGAATGTTTTTTATTTGTTTTATAATTTTTCTAAAATATATTTATATTATTTACCTTTCTCAATCACTGCGTGGAACCTAGCTGCCATTTTAGGATTGTTGTCTAGGATTCACGTAGGATGTGCGATGAGTACATATTTTCCTGTGGGATTGCTATGCAACTGGTACGTGACTCTAGGCACATACACAACACATACTCATTACTTTACACGACTAGATCGGTGCTCGACTCCTGCATAATTTTTTAATGTCTAAAATGATATGTATATATGTATTTATTATACATATTAGGTCCAGACATTATCTAAGATAATCATAAAAATAATATACTTTTACTTTTAATAAACCTATATTAGTTTTAAATGCAATTTCGCAAAGTCGCGTTGGGTGCGTGCTGCCTGTGCGCACGTTGAATCAGACCCCATGTGATCTGAAAAAAAAAGATTTGATTGGTTCATAACATTTCCTATTGTAACTATTGAAGGACCCCACCCATTTCATTCATTCTTCTTAGCCCTTCTTTGGAGGAACATCTGAGAGATAAGAAGAACTTTTTTTTGCTGATTGCACACCTGCTATTGCTTTCCATTCCAAAACAATGGCTTCTGGACAGCAGGCACCATCAGACTCTGAACACTCTTCTAATGATTGATTTGTTCCAGAACCTCCACAACCTGAGAGGTACACATCTTTTGTTTGGAAAAAGAATTTGTTTCCCTAAGGACAGAAAATGTCAATGTGACTAAAGTCACCTATAAGATCTGCAAAAGGGTCCTGTCAAGAGGTAACCCCACCAAAAAGAACTCTTGTGGCACCGCAAGTATGCTAAAGCACCTGAAGAGTCTGCACCCTTTGAACCTGACGAACGAAGAGTGCAGAAGACTGCGCGAAAACCCTCCACCTGCAGTTGCAAGCACCTCTGGTACAGCGTTGTTGCCACAACATCTGGACATACGTCCACAGTTTGCTCAAGTCAAGGTGCACTGCATTAAGAGCAACAGATTATTGTGTTACGGGGAGCAGTCTGTGGATCTTATCTGCAGAGCACAGGAACACCATCAGTGCTAGACTCTTATTTTTTTTTCCCGCAGTTGATTGTTTTGTTCTTCTTGTTCAATTTTTTTTGTTGGAAAAATCCCCACAACATTGTTCAAAAAAGCACAACAAAATATAAAACAAAAAAATATATATTTTCAGAACTAACTTCTCTGGTAAAAAAAGAAAGAGCTATATTTGTATGATAGTGTGTGAAAGTTTTGTTGAATTTACACGTAGTGTATAATTTACTGAAAGAATGCATAAGTAGTGTATGGTGAATGTAGAAGTGCAGAACTATAAGGAAGTGTTGCAGCATGACACTCTAACCTCTTTAGCTGCAGTGTGCTGTGGTACTTCCAAAGCACAGGCATGCAACATATGTCCATGAATATGTTGCAAGTCCATGCTTCCCTCTGCACTGCTGCTTAAACTGCAGCCATGTGGTGACACAGGTACCCTTGTACCATGGTGCAAGGATATCTGTGTCTTGTGGAGTTTGTTTTTGTGCAGAAAGACACACCTTCCTGCACAAAAAAAAACAATTTATGATGTGCAATGCAGCATATATTGAAAAAGAAAAAATTAGGAGAAATGAAAACATTTCTCCTTGTTGAGCTGGCTACACCAATTGGAGAATGGTGCAGCATTCACACACAAGTCCAGATTTATGATTTCTGATGAATCTGGAGATGTGTGTTCTATCAGTTTTCTGTGTAAACACACACAGCAACACCTATAGAATGCCCCTTTAACGCAAAGTGGTGTATATAATGAGGTCGTATTTACATGGAAAAGAAAAGATACATAAAGTACCTTTTCCTCTCCTTGTAAATATGAAAGAATTTCTTGCGCCATCAGTATGTTACAAAAAGTGACATATTGTTGGCACAGGATGCTTCTAAATTTGCCCCATAAGTGCTTAAGTATTGGCAGACTGTTATATTAAGAACATATTTCAAATTCATTGTTTGAAAAATTGTATGAGAGTGGCAGGAGGTAAAAAAAGAGAAATATATCTCCAAAGATGCTCAAAGAAGAATGATTGAAATGATTGCAGTTCTTTAATAGGTACAATGGGAAATGTTATGAACCAATCAAATCTTTTTTTTCCAGGTAACATGGGATCCTATGACAGAGTGATTCTAAAACTACATAGGTATAAACTAGGTATTTTGAAGACTGTATTAATAGTTTGTAGCTTTATATTGATTTGTACTAGGGTTAGTGGCTAGGCCAATCGTTAACTATATGTCTGATAAGTAGAGTAATTTCAGTAGTGAAAACAGAGAACAACATAAATTTATAAGTACTTAGGTTTTGACAGAGTTATAGGACATGTTTATAGAGTGGTGAAGGGAAGGGATGGGGCCTCATGTGACATGTGCAAACACTCTCTGTGATGTGTTTTAAGTTGAGGAATTTAGTCTCTTTTAATCCTGAAAGTGCCTGGGTCCTACTAGCCCACCATGTCTCTCTATTGAACACCATACTGCTGCATTCCAGAGAGGTGATCCGAAGCCATATCCCATTTTATACCTCTCTGCAGTGCAATTTTCTGGCACTTTCTGCACATATCTGGTGGGTTAGTTGGCTCACAGGGACACTCAGTATTCAAGGTAACTTTATCTCGTAACTTAAAACGCCCACAGAGCATCTTCCCACACATATCTACTCCATCCATCCCCCCTTTCTTCACCAGTGTGCAAACACAGCCCATTGTGCATACTAATACGTAGTTAATCTTACCTTCAAAGTAATAGAAATGAAAAACGCTACACATTTTTTTTAGTTGTTTTTTTATCATTTAAATTTCTGAAAATGTTATATTTTAGAATTAGGATCTGTGAAAGAGAAGAAAAAATACAGCTATAATATATAAGAGCCGGCAAAAAAAAGAACAATTAATAAGATTGTTTAAAAACAACCAAAACTACATCTAACATGTTTATCATCTACCCAACTATTTCTGAACATTCCACAAAAACTACATCTTCAATAACAAACCATATAATACAAATCACATATATGTAAAATACTTTCTTCTAAGAGAAATTTCTTACTGTGGGAGAGGTGTGGCGCCGCGGCCAGGGCGACTGACACTGGAATCTGGGGACCACGGTTCGATCCCCGGCTCCGGCGGCAGGTTAGCCCAGCACCATGTGACTCTGGGCAATAGCTCGCTTAATCTTCCCGACGGCCCCCCAGCGCCTAGAGACCCTTACGGGTGATTGTGCGCTTTACAAATGTGGACTTTACTTTGGACTTTACTTAAATATGAAAGAACTCAAATATTAATACAATGAACAATTATTTTTAATTTTCATACACTGTAAATAATGTTCTTTAAAAATATATGCTGACAGAATATGCAAGAAAAAGTCCTTATTTCAAATATATACTTTTCCTCTAGGCCAAATAGTATTATTGAAATCCTATATATTGAAATGATCCAATAGTAATCGTATTATAACATATTAATAAATTGCTCACAGGCCAAATTATGTTCCTAAAACTTTGGCTTTAAAAGTATTAGGTAATACGGATCAACAGTCCTAGTCTGATTTTTATAGTGCGTTGGCCGACAACATATACAAGAATAATTTGGCCTTATATCTGAAATCACGTTAAACTTTGTAATTAGCTCTTAAAAAAATTGTTGTACTATGTTGCACATTCTTTTCAATATGTTCTTCTATTAATATGTCCGTTTCTGCACTCTCTTGTTCAGGACCAAAGTAACAAAACTCAATTTCATCACAAACCTTCTTCACATCTGATACTGATCCACGCAAAAGAGCAGTGTTCAACTCATTTAACAATAGTGCTGGACTTTTTGCATAATACAATCTTCTGGCTAACTTCCGCATTTGAGAATGATGTACTGCTAACATCCTGAAATGGTGAAAAACACTTTGAAATACTTTTCTAGAAAGACAAGCCAGAGAGAATGACCTTGCAAACCAGTATTTTTTCTCACTCTGCAAGGGTCTAGTCCTTACAATATCTTAATCTTTTGTTTAACACTTTTTTTTACTATATGCTAGTAAGAAATTGCATACAATATTAATAGATTCTTGTCGTACACTATAAATACTACTGCAATCCCAAGTGTACACTGGGGCTTTAGGACGTCTCCCTAGAATTTCATCAGCTAACACATCTTCTGCATTTCTAGGATACACTTTCTCTTTCTCAATTGGACAACCATTTCTAACCTCCTAAGCTACACCACTGGTATCAACTGCATTCAATAAACTATTGGTCTGAAAATAACTCTCTTCATTGAAGAAAGGCTCTGAACTTAAACTGTGTTTCCATTCACCCCCAAAAAAAATCACAAACATTAGTTCTGTTAATTACTCTTTTCCTCTTAATTTTGGCCTTCATTAAATGGATTGGTTTATCTAGTGATCAAATTCTGTTTAAAACTAAAAGGAATAGTTTCCTTTTTACTTCAAAAACCTTTTGAACAATGGATTCAATATGCTTCTTCTTTTTATAAAATAGTGCTCTTTTTCTATGTGTTTTCACATCTTTGAGCAAGTTAAAAACCACTCAATTATAACATTTTTTTAACAGATTTCTGTATACTAATTTTGCCTACTTTTACCATACATCGAATCTCTTGAATGTAATTTTTCTTTTTATCCTTTCATGTTATTCTGATTCTTTTTTCTGGTCGAACCATTCTCAGTAGTTTGCACATTCTGCACACTGTTTCTAGGCTTTGAAAGTTTTTTAATGATTTCCTTTGTTGTTTAACCGGAAGACTTTTTCTTTTTACCCACATGCTGTTGGTCATCCAATACTTGTTGTTGAATTTTCTTCAAATACTTGTCCTTTTGCTGCCCTTTTCTCTTAATTTTTCTGGTATGATCATTTTATTTTAATGATGATAAACAATATCTGTAAAACATAAACATAAATAAATGTATTTGAATACATTTTTAATTATACTTTTCAATTACTATACAAACATATATAAAAACATTTAACCACTTTATTTTGTCATCACTAATTGAAAGTGTAATTCAAGGTGTATACATAACTGTATAGGTAAATACAGGTCTGCATGTGTAATGGACAATGGTTTCTACCAGTGTTTGTGTTAAGCCCTGGGACATTATATAAGTACTTAGGCACTGACTGAATGATTACAGTCCTGCAAGGAGAATGCCTGGATAATTGTATAAATGTTTGGGCTTTGATGCAGTGTTTGGATTACTACATGATGCTGGGTGGCTGACTGGAGTAGTGCATGGGGAGTGAGAGGGTGTTTGCAGGAGTGTATAGGTACTGTCTGAGTAATTCCAGATGTGAAAAACAAGTGTGTAGGTGGTTTGACGACTACATGCATAGTGGACAGGAGTTTGTACAAGTATATGTGTTAAGGACTATAATTAGAGTACTACAAGGAGAGTGCCTGAGTGAATTTATAAGTGGTTTCGTTTTCTCGCAGTGAATGGATTACAATATGGTACTGAATAGGTCACTACTGGATTGCAAGAGCAGTGACCGGGTGTTTCCTGGAGGATATGGATACTGCCTGGGTAAATTAACGTCTGTAAAATAAGTGTATTGGTGATTAAAAGACTGCATACACATTGGACAGATATTTGTAGTACTCCACGTTGTAAGAACTGGATTACTGCATGAGTACTTGGGTACTGACTCAATGATTAGAGTACTACAACGAGAATGCCTGGGTGAATTTATAAATAGTTCACTTTTGGCATAGTGAATGGATTCGTAGATGGTACTTAATAAGTCACTACAGGATTGCAAGAGCAGTGACAGTGAGTTTGCTGGAGTGTATAGATAATGACTTGGGAATTGTAGGCCTGAATCACAAGTGTGTAGGTGGTTAGAGGACTACATGCATGGTGCATAGAAGTTTGTAGCAGTCCATGTGCTAAAGCCCGGGATCACTGCATGAGTACTTAGGTACTGATTGAATGATTAGAGTAGTATAAGGAGAGACACTGGGTAAATGTATAATTGGTTGTGTTTTGCTGCAGTGAATGGATTAGTACATGGTCCTGAAAGCGTCACTAGAGGAATGCAATGGGAGTAACGATGTGTTTGCAGGAGTGAATGGATACTGACTAGGAATTGTAGGCCTGAAACGTAAGTGTGTAGGTGACAAGAGGACTACATGCATAGTGCATAGGAGTTTGTAGCAGTTCATGTGCTAAAGTCCTGGATCACTGCATGAGTACTATGGTACTGATTGAATAATTAGATTACTACAAGGAGAGATACCGGGTGAATTTATAATTGGTTGTGTTTTACTGCAGTGAATGGATTAGTACAATGTTGCTGAAAGGGTCACTAGAGAAGCGCAAGGGGAGTAACAGAGTGTTTGCAGGAGTGTGTGCACACTGACTGGGGAATTGTAGGCTTGAAACACAAGTGTGTAGGTGGTTAGAGGACTACATGCATAGTGCCAAGGAGTTTGTAGCAGTTAATGTGCTAAAGTCCTGGATCACTGCATGAGTACTTATGTACTGATTGCACGATTAGAGTACTACAAGGAGAAACAGTGGGTGAATTTATTATTGGTTGTATTTTACTGCAGTGAATGGATTAGTACATGGGGATGAAAGGGTAACTAGCGGAATGCAAGGGGAGTAACAGGGTGGTTGCAGGAGTGTATGGATACTGACTGGGGAATTGTAGGCCTGACACACAAGTGTGTAGGTGGTTAGAGGTCTACATGCATAGTGCATATGAGTTTGAAGCAGTCCATGTGCTAAGGCCTGGCTCGCTATATGAGTACTTGGATACTGACTGAATGATAAGAGTACTACAAGGAGAGACACTGGGTGAATTTATAATTGGTTGTATTTTACTGCAGTGAATGGATTAGTACATGGTGCTGAAAGGGTCACTAGAGGGATGCAAGGGGAGTAACATGGTGTTTGCAGGAGTATATGGATACTGACTGGGGACTTGTAGACCAGAAACACAAGCGTATAGGTGGTTAGAGGACTACATGCATAAAGCATAGGAGTTTGTAGCAGTTCATATGCTAAAGTCCTGGAGCACTTCATGAGTACGTATGTACTGATTGAATGATTAGAGTACTACAAGGAGAAACAGTGGGTGAATTTATAATTGGTTGTATTTTACTGCAGTGAATGGATTAGTACATGGTGCTGAAAGGGTCACTAGAGGAATGCAAGGGGAGTAACAGGGAGTTTGCAGGAGTATATGGATACTGGCTGGGAATTGTAGGCCTGAAACACAAGTGTGTAGGTGGTTAGAGGACTACATGCATAGTGCATAGGAGTTTGAAGCAGTCCATGTGCTAAGCCCTGGCTCGCTGCATGAGTACTTGGATACTGACTGAATGATTAGAGTAGTATGAGGAGAGACACTGGGTGAATTTATAATTGGTTGTGTTTTACTGCAGTGAATGGATTAGTACATGGTGCTGGAAGGGTCACTAGGGGAATGCAATGGGAGTAACAGGGTATTTGCAGGAGTGTCTGGATACTGACTAGGAATTGTAGGCCTGAAACGTAAGTGTGTATGTGATAAGAGGATTACATGCATGATGCACGGGAGTTTGTAGCAGTTCGTGTGCTAAAGCCCTGGATCACTGCATGTGTACTTAACTACTGATTGAATGATTAGAGTACTACAAAGAAAGACACTGGGTGAATGTATAATTGGTTGTATTTTACTGCAGTGAATGGATTAGTACATGGTGCTGAAAGGGTCAATAGAGGAATGCAAGGGGGGTAGCAGGGTGTTTGCAGGAGTATATGGATACTGACTGGAGAATTGTAGGCCTGAAACACAAGTGTGTAGGTGGTTAAAAGACTACATGCATAGTGCAAAGGAGTTTGGAGCAGTCCATGTGCTAAGGCCTGGCTCGCTATACAAGTGCTTGGATATTGACTGGACGATTAGAGTACTACAAGGAAAGACACTGGGTGAATTTATAATTGGTTGTATTTTACTGCAGTGAATGGATTAGTACATGGTGCTGAAAGGGTCATTTGAGGAGCGCAAGTGGAGTAACAGAGTGTGTGCAGGAGTGTATGCATACTGACTGGGGAATTGTAGGCCTGAAACACAAATGTGTAGGTGGCTAGAGGACTACATGCATAGTGCATAGGAGTTTGTAGCAGTTGATGTGCTAAAGTCCTGGATCACTGCATGAGTACTTGGATACTGATTGAATAATTAGAGTACTACAAGGAGAGACAGTGGGTGAATTTATAATTGGTTGTATTTTACTGCAGTGAATGGATTAGTACATGGTGCTGAAAACGTCTCTAGAGGAGCACAAGGGGAGTAACAGAGTGTTTGCAGGAGTGTATGCATACTGACTGGGGAATTGTAGGCCTGAAACACAAGTGTGTAGGTGGTTAGAGGACTACATGCATAGTGCATAGGAGTTTGAAGCAGTCCACGTGCTAATGCCCTGGATCACTGCATGAGTACTTGGTTACTGACTGAATGATTAGAGTAGTACAAGGAGACATAAAATTACCAAATGCTTCTCTGACAATGGTTGCCTAAATGCACAAAGTCTCACAGTATGATTCTAGACAAGCAAGACTATTCCCTGGACTTTAGCAGAAGAGACCCACTAGTCTGGAAGGGGTTAGGTGGCTGCATACATTCTACACAATTCACTACAGCACTGCTACTGTGTATGCCTGGCTCATTCTGCGAATGCATAAGAAATTACTGGCTTCTAATTCTACCAAAACTTGAGAACAGGATAGTTTTTTAAGCAGTTATTTGTTTTGCAAAGACATGAAGTACCCAAATGCTACTCTCACAATGGTTCCCAAATGCACACAGACTCACAGTGTGACTCTCGACAAGCAAAACTATCCCTTGGACTTTACCAAAACACATTCACTAGTCTGGAAGGGGTAAGGTGACTGCACACATTCTACATATATTTCTTTAATGCACTTTAGTGTGGAAGCCTGACTCATTTTGCGAATGCATAAGCGATGACTCGCTTCTAATTCAACCAAAACCTGAGAACAGGATAGGTTTGTAAGCAGTAATGTTTGCAAAGACATGAAGTACCCAAATGCTTCTCTCACAATGGTTTCCAAATGCACACAGACTCACAGTGTGATTCTAGACAAGCAACAGGTTCCCTTGGACTTTACCAAAACACATTGACTTGCTTTGAAGGGGTAAGGTTACTGCACACATTCTACATATTTCAAAACTGCACTCTTCTATGAGAGTCTGACACATTTTGCAATTGCATAACCAATGACTGGCTTCTTCTAATACTACTAAAACATGACAGGTTTTAAAGCAGTTATCTGCTAGCAAATGAAGTTACCAAATGCTTCTCTCGCAATGGTTGCCCAAATGCAGACAGACTCACAATATGATTCTAGACAAGCAAGACTACTCCCTGGACTTTAGCGGGCGAAACACATTACTCTTATTAAAAACAAAGGCACCACATACAACCCCTCACAAATGAATAACTCACCTTTCAAATTGATTTATAGATTAAGTAGTATGTCAGTCACACCCCAGATTTTCTTATACAGAATCTATGTACTTCACTGCTTTTAGCAAAACCAAAAAATAGCAAACTTTTCTTCTCAATCTGCACACATATACATGTAAATATCAAATCACATTGCTTCACACATTAAGTCAAAACCTAACACACATTTCTATTGGTTACACATTTCAACCCTTTCCAATTGACAGACGTTTTAACCCTACCTCCAATCTGCTTACTGCCTGTTACCATAGTAACAGTTCATGGAACACTCAACTGAGCACACAGGTCACAAGTTCAGCACACAATGTTGCTAATCCAAACAGCAACTGTGCTTGACTTTTCAAAATATCACCTTGTCCTATGTAATGTTTGTTTCAAACAGTTTTTGTTAACCAATAAGAATCATGCTTTTAAAAAACAGAAACATGCCCCCAACGTTTCAGTCTAGAATGCTCTCAAACAACCAATCATTTATTTTCTTTTTTCAAAACTGCATCTTATCCACCATTGTAGAAAAATCTTAGTTATCAAACCGCCATTTCACATACAGACACCTTCTGAGTGCATCCAGACCTCCCTTCAAGATGCTTAGTGTGTGGATTGTGGAACACAGCTATATGTTCTGGAGCCAAAGGTATGCAGAAAACAGAGACATTGACAAAAACCTAGCTTTGCCAAATGTAGACATTAAATGGATTGGAAAGAGAGGATTAAAGTGGCACCAATTGATGCCATTGGTCACATGCTTTTTGCATCTCCAACACCCTGACCTCATAATTGTGCACTGTGGTGGCAATGACCTAGGCACTTTGACTAGGGTAGGTCTGGAAATGCTTATGAAGGATAGCCTTGGAGAATTGATATCACTTTTCCCCCAAACTGCCTTAGTCTATTCTAACATATGCCAAAGACAGAAATGGAACTGATCCAATCAATTGTGTCCACAGATTGAGAAAGCTAGGAAACATGTCAATAAAGCTGTTTCTGCTTTTCTCTGAGATTATAGGATAGGGTCCATTTACCACAACAATCTGCATTTCAATATGGATGGCATCTACAGGAGAGATGGTGTATATTTTACAGGTGAGGGTAACAGAGTTTTCCTCATTAACTTAGGTACTTACTTATAGGCACCAAAATCTCTCAATAAAGACAACGGATCTTTTTGGAACCACCCAAGATCTAAACACATAAGCTTGATGTATATCTGAAAAATATGACTTTTTTTGCTTGAAGTCGTGCACCCAATGCGTTAGGAGTCATGCACCTAACACGTTAGAAGTTGTGCACTCAACGCGTTAGGAGACATGTACCTAACGTGTAAGAGTCATGCACCTAGCTCGTGCACACCAGGGGGCCGCACTGGGTACACAACTCCTAATTTGATAGTAAAAAAAAAAATTGCACATATCACTAATTTCTATTTTCCCCGGGTACCCCACCCCCCGGGGCCTGTATACAACTTTGGGGACTGTGGGGGGAGCCCCAATGCCCCCAAGGTCCCAGCTGACTCCCCGCGTCCTTTGGGAGCCGGCATTGCTTTTCCACATGGGGAGCTGCTAACATGCAGCTTCCTGTGTGTAAAAGCAATATAGTTTGCATTTTGAAAGAGAGAGCAGGTTTCCCTGCTCTCTCTTTCAAAATCCAAACCAATTTTGCTATGACAGGGCGGGGGCCTCGGCTCCCACCCTGCCATTGCAAACAGCAGTGTCCTAGGGATGGGCACCCCGAGACACTGCAAGAGCTGTCCCTGGGGGGTGGTGGTCCTCAGGGCCCTCGACGGCTCCAGGAGGGGGGCCACAAGGCCTTTGAGCCCCCCACCCATGTATTTTGCTGGGGGGGGGGTGGCCTTTGAGTCCCCACACTCATTTACTTTGTAGCCCCGGTGGGTGGGGGACCCTGGGGTTGTGCCCCCATCAAAGTTTATATTTTTGCCCCCAGGATTTGGCCCCCCGGGGGCTAATTATTCTTTTATTATAAATTATGATCCCACGCTTCATTTTAGGTTTTTTTTTAACGGCAGGATCCGCGCACCCTGCGCATATTTTGCAGTTTTTAAAAAACACAAACAACGTTTTTTGGGCCCTGGGGGTCCTTGTGTGACCCCCTAAGCAGGTCTAGAGGATGAAGGTATTTCTACCCTGCCCCCTTTATACGTTTTGCACACTTGTTCCACTGACTTCATGAGCCTCGCTTCTACTGAGGCACAAAATGGGTGCCAACACTTCCTGGTTTGAGTGTTGACAGCCAGTTAACAGCCAATTAGCATGCAGCTCGTGATCGGAAGGGTGCACACAGGGTGTGCATAGGGTGCGTGGATCCACCAGGGCCATAGATATATATGTGATTTTACTCTGATTTTCTCAGGAACTACAGAACGGATTTACACCATTTAACCAAAAGGCACGAGTCTGAAGCTAAGCTACCTCTTTACCAAATTTGGTGTCATTCTGTTTAGCAGTTCGGGCTGTACCTGCGACTAAAGGTTCCTATGGAAAATTGCATGGTGAACACACGTTTTGAGACCCCCTTTTTTCTCAGCCCCCGCCTGACGAATCACCTTGAGACTTTCAGGATAGGAGCGGACCGGAGCGGGTCATAAGTTTGTAGGAAAAAGAAACTTCAACTATTTCCAATTCACTACACTATGCCCCAGATGCATCAACAACCCATTTTGCGATTCCTTAATAGCGAAAAATACCGATTTGCTATTAAGGAATAGCAAAATGGAATGCATCAAGAAATCACTAAAAAAATAGCGATTTCTTAGAATTACTTAATTGCGACTCGCAAATGCGAGTCGCAATTAAGGAATACCTCCCCATTCATTCCTATGGGCCGAATGAATGGGAAGACAATCTCAATTTGTGAATCGCAATTAGCGAATCGCAAACTGAGATTGCGATTTCAAGGGTGCAGGGGTGTCCAAAGGACACCCTGTTGCACCCCTGAAATTGATCTGTGCACATATGTTGCGCACACACATGCCCTTAGGGTATGTGTGTGCGCAACATGAAACTTTGAACAATGCACTTTAGTGCATTTTTCAAAGTTTTTGCAAATTACCATGAAGTTGTACTTCATGGTAATTTACGTACGCTATTAGCGAATTCGCTATTTTTAAAACTTTCATGCATTGCATCTAAGGAATCTCAATTTGAGATTCCTTAAATGCAAATAATCGCAATTTAGCCATTTCTCAATTTGCAATTTTTGCATTTGGGATGATGCATCCCAAATGCAAAAATACCAGTCGCATAGGGGCAGATTCTGAGAATCTGCACCTTTGCGAGTGGATTTTTGTTTGATGCATCTAGCTGTAAGTCTCATCCAATACCTCTTTCAATATATCCTCTAGCTTCACTCTCTGTCGTATCCCAAACCTCATTGTACTATTATGATCTCCCTAGTAACTAACTCTTTGCAGACTCGACCCTTATCCATCCATCCATTTACTCATCCCAAACCTCATTTTACTACTATAATCTTCCAAAACACACTTTCTAGACTCTCCCTTCCTCTATCCCTCCTTTATCTCAGTCAATCCAACAAACAAACTCAAATGTCCGCTGATAAAATAAAAAATTTACATTTCCCTTTACCAACCCACCACCAATCCATGTTGGGTTCCGGAGTAGCAAGCTGCTTGCTGAAAAGCCCATCAACACTGTATCAAGGGTAGTAGGTGCCATATAAATACAATTTAAATTGCAATTATATTTATAAAGTTTTACTTCAAGTAACTTGTTCGCTATTCCTATTGTGAGGATGCATTGATGAGGGATTGGTGGTATGATATGGATTGTGATAGTGCATATACAATATGTAGCTGTGAGCATGCTAACTTAAGGCAATTAGTTCCAACAGGTTGAATGCTTTACTACTACAGGACTCAACCAGAAGTGAAAGAATAAGCCTATCATGCTCACTGTAAAGTGTGGTATAATGTGAAACTGTACATCAGTACCTCTATCAATGACTGATTACACAATACCATGCATGTTATTTTCAAGTCCTGAAGAAGTAAAAAAGTAAGTTTCTAAACACATGTTGACTTCTGGTTCTTTTGTGCTATTAAAGTGTAACAAGAGAAGTCGGAAGTTCATTTTGTTTTATAAATGATCCCAAAGCAAATAAGCTCTTATTCAAGTATTTTCAAAAAGGTGGAAAAACAAACACATCCTGGGAACTGATTACTTTGTCAAACCTCAGCTTTGTCTTTCTAACAAGTACTGAATTCACACATTTGTAAAATAAAGAAATCTCACCCATCGCCATTGTAAGGCACTGACGGACACATTGCGGGCCCAATCCACAGAGGTAAAAACTTGGATTTAAGTTTAAGTTTAATACTTTTTGGAATCCACAAATGTATATGACTAATAGTAACTTTACTACTGGCAACTTTATTACTAGTTACTATTAGGAGCTTAGCATTGTGAATACCAAAAACAAGTAAACGTAAGTCTAAGTTTACTACTTTTTGGTATTTACAAGTGTAATTTACAACCAGTAACTTCACTACTACTAGGTTCAGAACTACTATTAATGTTACAAGTTTAGTAGTAGAAAAGTTAGTAGTAGTAACTTTCCTTTATGAATAGCAAAAAGTAGTAGACTGGGGGCGTGGCTAAGATGGCGGCCTGAGGAGACTTGTTTGCCGGAGGCTCCTCGTCCGATCCCCCTCCGAGCAAGTTTCCACGGGCCCTCCTGCCTCTAGCTAGCTGTATTGGCGGGGTAACTGGTGGGGAGTCTGATCGAGGCCACTGGGGAGCCACGAGAAGCCCGAATCGACGCGGGCCTGCACAGAGGCGGAGACCCGATGGGCCTGATAGCTTGAGGCCGTGCGAGAGAGAGCCGGCAGCGGGAGCGGCAGTGCCGGCAGGTGGACCTTCGTCCGCGGCACGGGGGAGATCGCCTGAAGCGGCGCTGACCCCACGCGACCAGCGGTGGTGTGACCCGGCCGAGGTGGGGGACTCCGGGCGACAAGAGGTGAGACTGGAGGCCCCGGCTCTGGCCTAGTTGGCAGGGCGCGGCGGCCCGCAGGGGGGCCGAGTGCATCGGAGGCGGCGGAAACCCAGCAACGCCGAAGCGAGAGGTGAGGTGGAGGGCAGCGGAGCGCGGGCCCAGAGCTGTGCCGCCTTAGCCTGGACAAGCGACAGCGGAGCCTCGTGTCGGAGAGTCGTTGGGTGGCGGCCTGAGCTAAATCGATGCCCCGGCTCCGGCCTAAAAGACGCACCACAGCGCCCACGAGGGAGACCCGATCCACATGAGGCTACGGGGGCCGGGCATCACCGGTGCATGAGGCACGCTGTAGGGCACTGGGGAGCCGGCCCCGGACACTCGGGGGAGGCAGGAGTTCGGGCCCCCGGCAGCGGAGGCACAGGCCAGAAGGGGACACGGAGTCTACACCGCCCGCAAACAGGCCCAATTGGCAGAGAGGCGCGGAGTGAGGGGCGGCTGCTTGAATCAGTGGAGGAGTGGAGCTGGGACCACCGGTGAGCACGCGCCGGTGAGGGGACATTAGGGGCCGGGCACGGGCCCTCTGGGCACCTAGATCTGAGGTCGATCTGAGGCCTGGGGCGACAGCCCGCAGCATAGCCGAAGCGGGCACTGGGAGAGCCCCAGCCGGGTGCCCCACGTGGAGGTGGGGAGAGGGCTGACCATCTGCCCGCAAGGCGGCGATCGGGGGGCAGTGTTCGGGCCCCCGGCGGAAGGCTGTAGGGGCCGGTCGGGGTGAAGAGGAGGGTCCGGGCCCAGGCAATACAGGAGGCCCGGCGTCAGCCCGTCCAACATAGCCTTCAGCCAGGGAGGAGCACCATACCCTCCCACGAGGGTGGGAGCCACATCAAGGGAGTGTCCGGCGCCACAGACTCGGGGGGCAGGTAGTCGGGCCCCCGGCGTGCGGAGACCCAGGATCGGAGAGCAGACAAAGTGAGACGGTGCGGACGGCGGAGGGGCGGCCAGGGCCTTGGACGGCCATCGTAGCCAGACTGGGCAGAGGTGTGAGGAGTCACGCCAGGAGCAGATTCCACGGTCGTCACACGGAGGAGCCTCCAGGAGGGTCAGAGACGGCCGGACACACGCAACACACGAAGTAGTGGAGTGCAAGGAGTGAGGAGGCTGGGGACGATGTCATCAAGTGGTCGCAGAGGGACACGCACGATACACGACATGTTGACCAAAGGCTCAACGAAAGGGGAAAAGAGCCCGGACAAACCGACAACATCCACGCCACCCAAGGAGAAAGACCATGAAGGGGGGTATGCCCCAGCTACGAAATCTTTTATGGAGTCTCTTTTTGCCTCCCTGAAGGAGGACATCCAAACCCTCAGGCAGGACATGGAAGGAGGCTACAAGGAGCTACGTAAGGATGTGGATGAGCTGGGAGAGCGGGTGGAGGCGGTAGAGACCTCCGGACATGCTAGAGACGAGGAGGTGGACATTTTGAGACAAGAAATCATCAGACTGCATGAACAGCAGACGGACCTGTAAGCGCACACCGAAGACCTCGAGAACCGCTCGAGACGCAATAACATTAGGGTTCGACATGTGCCGTCTAAGGCGGAGGGGGAAGCCGTCACTCTGTACCTGCAGGAGTTGTTTCGGGAAATTCTGCAGGAGAAAGAGGAATTTGTGATTCGCATTGACAGGGCTCACAGGGTGGGTCTCCCCCGCAGGGCACCTGCTCCTCCCCCGGACATTCTGCCATTTTTACCGGACTACCCTCTCAAAGAACGCATCTTGCAGGCGGCAAGGAGAGCGCAACCTGTCAACTTCAGGGGTCACACGGTGGAGCTCTTCCAGGATCTCTCCGCAATCACCCTACAGAAATGGAGAGTATTCAAGGTGGCCACCACCTTCTTGCGGGAAAAGGGGGTCCCCTACTCCTGGGGCCACCCATTCAGACTTATATTTAAATGGAACGGCTCCCTCCACCAATTGAGGTCGCTAAAGGACACCTGCTCTCTGTTGGGTATCCAGCCGGAGAAGAACGAGTCGGATGACGAAAACGAACCACGATTCTCGCGGTCGGCGCCATCGCAATCGCCCAGGGACGGATGGCAGAAAGTGAGGCGGCATCGCGCGGCCAAGAAAGGATTCAAACCTGACCCAGAAAACAGTGGCGCAAGGCCACGCAGCAGCACTTCAGGCAGTCTCCATGGACACAGGAGCCGAATAGGGGATCCAGGACTCTGCCCGTGATTTTTCACAGCACCACACTGGGGGGGCGGGACGGGGGGCCTCAAGGCCACCATTGCCACACATTCCCTTCCACTGACAATTTACCACAGGCCTGGACTGTTGCTGAATAGGCCTGGGACAATGTTCACCAGTTGGGGATCGGGAGTTGGGGTTGGGGAGGGGAGGGTGGAGGGGGATGGCAGGGGCAGGGAGCTGGCTCAAGGGGGGGGTTCACTTGGGGTCAAGGGAGTTCTGGGGTGGGGGGGTTCCGTTGTGTTCGTTTCAGGGAGACAAGAGGGACAGGGACACGACGGGGCTCCGCTTGGGGGTTTGTGGCGGTGGACACAAGAGCCCGGGGGCGCGTCAGGCACAGGCAAGGTAATAGCGGGATAGGGCCTAGTCCCCCAAATGGCGTCTGAAGCTTTGCAGGTACTAACCCTAAACGTTAAGGGTCTCAACAACCCCATCAAAAGGCGCGCAGTACTCTCGTATCTGGAGACCTCTGGAGCGGCAATTTGTCTTCTACAGGAGACACATTTGCTGGCGAAGGACTGGCATCGTATGCGATCCAGGGCCTTCCCGACGCAACTCTACTCCTCCACTATGGAGAAGAAGCTGGGGTGGCCATTCTGTTCGCTAAGCACTTCAAGGGCCAGGTACGAGACAAGGTGGCAGAAATCAAAGGCAGACTGTTGGCTCATACTGTTAGCATTGGCAATGTGGAGTTTACGGTGGGGTCCATCTACGCGCCCAACACCAAGCAAGAATCGTTCCTCACGGGGGCGTTGTGGGAGGTTTTAGGGGCAGATGCACGATACACAGTGGTGGGTGGGGACCTAAACCTGGTGATGGATAATGTGACAGACAGGTCGGGGCACAGATTTGGCGACTCCGGTGCTCTCTCTACAGAGGGGAAGCGCTGGCTCGCTAGCAGAGGCTTCCTGGATCTATGGAGGGAGATACATCACACGGCTCCAGGGTACACATTTTATTCCCATGTACATCGAACATATGCCAGGATAGATCACTTTCTGAGTTCGACAGACATGGACCCTATGGTAAGGGACGTGGAGGTCACCCCGGCGGCCCTCTCCGATCACGACGCAATACTACTACACCTGCAAGTCCCTCGCATATGCTCACATAAGGGTAGGTGGCGGCTCAGGGAGACCCTGCTAACACGTAAGGGGGTCGCGCAGCAACTCTCACAAAATATATCGGACTACCTAAGCAGAAATGACACTGGGGAGGTAACCATGTCCGCGGTATGGGGTGCACTAAAGGCAGTGGTCAAGGGGGAACTGATGGCGATTTCGGCCGCAGATAACAGGGAGCGAAAAGAAAGACGCCAGGAACTAACCGCACAGGTACTAGATCTAGAGCGAGTGCATTGTCGGACGGGGCCCCCCGGATATGGCGTAAACTGAAGGCTGCTAGAGCGCAACTTGCAAGTCTCGACTTGGACAGAGTAGAATACGCGGCGCTACGCCTCAAGCACACTTACTATGTGGGGGGGGATAGGACGGGTCGCCTGCTGGCCAGCAAACTCAAAGCGAAAACGGTTAAGGCCAAGATACAAGTCATCCGCGAGGACGGCGGAAGAGAACACTGCGAAGACAAGCACATAGCCGAGGCTTTCTGGGCATTTTACGCCAAGCTATATGAGGCCGATTCGGCCTCGGAGAAGGAGGTTGGGACAGAGTATTTAAACGAGGCCAACGTAACCGTAACGCAAACTCTGAAGCGCTAGACGCCCCCATCCGCTTGGAGGAGGCGGTCTCAGCTATTGCGCGCCTTAAACCACTCAAGGGGCCAGGCCCAGATGGGTTCTCCGCGGGTTTTTACAAAGCCTTTTGCCATCTCCTCGCCCCGGTGTTAACAAAACTCTTTAACTAATTTCAGGGCCCAGGCTCGATCCCACAAGAGATGCTCGAGGCGGACATTATCGTCCTGCCAAAACCCGGAAAAGACGCCTCTCAATGTGCGGCATATCGGCCAATATCGCTTCTGAATATTGATCTGAAGCTTTTCACCGGAATCTTGGCTACAAGGCTGGGGCCGTGCCTCCCGGGCATAATTGATCCAGACCAGGCGGGATTTATACCCTCACGCCAATGGGCAGATAACACCAAAACGCCTGATGCACGTGATTGATAAGGCCCACTACAATGACTCAGATGCAGCCCTACTGTCTGTCGACGCTAAAAAAGCGTTTGACAGAGTGGACTGGATACACCTAGATAGGACGCTATCGAGATTCAGGCTAGGGGAGAGATTCAGAGCCTGGGTGGCGCGCTGTTACGCGACCCCCCCAGGCGACAATTAGGGTGAACGGGACGAGCTCCAAGCTGCTGGACATCCGCCGGGGCACGCGGCAGGGCTGCCCTCTCTCGCCGCTGCTATTTGCCCTTTATATGGAACCGTTCGCCCAAAGGGTACGAGACAACCAGAACATCAAGGGTATCACCTTCTGCGGCGAGGAGCAGACCATCAGCTTATACACGGACGACATTCTGGTCGCCGTTGAGAACCCAAGGGTCTCAATTCCAGCATTTCTGAGTGAAATGGAGCAGTTTGGGAAGGTTTCGGGCTTTAAAATGAACATCCGGAAATCTGTGCTCCTTCGCTAGGGTCCAATGCGCGACAGCTTAATAGAGGCTCGCTCCAGATCGGAGGGCTACGGGAAAGATTGGAACATATTTGGGGTTTGACTTGTCTCCCTCGACGGCCCAAACGGTGGAAAGTAACTATAGCAAGCTCCTTCAGCACATTCAGGGGGATATCCTTCGATGGCGACACCAATCGCTGTCATGGCTCGGCCGAGTGGCCGCTGTCAAAATGTCCGTGCTGCTGAGGGTGCGTTATCTGTTTCAGACCATCCCGGTCACTCCCCCACTGGGCATGATTAAAAAACTACAAGACGTCATCCAGCACTATGTCTGGGCAGGAAAACGCCCTAGAATGAGGCGTAATCTCCTCTCGCGGACGCATGCCGAGGGGGGGCTGGGGGTCCCCAACCTGCATCGTTACTTCCAGGCAGCCCAGCTACGCTACCTTTTAGAATGGTCCAGACCGACTTCAGAGAAACGATGGCTGTTTCAAGATCGGGCAATGGCGGGAATGCCACTTTGGCGGGTCCCATTCCTGGCAAGACGTGATTGACCAAATAATTGGTGTGGAGAGGATCACCTATCCACAAAGATGCGCGCTCAATTTCCAGTGAAACTCCAAGGTTTCTTCACTATCTTCAATTCTTGAAAGTAACGTAAATCCACAATTCAGATAATTATTTCACCATGTTTATTCTGAAGGTTTCATCAGTTCATAATACTTTTCTTATGATATACATCCACAATTCATGACGGTCTTGCAAAATACCCAATGCATTTCCGGTCCATCAGCAGCGACCCTTCATCAGGGGTCTGTAGAGTAAATAATACAGGACCAAATTATAGACTCCACTCTACTAATAACAAAGCGCTACGAGTTTTTACGCGCCAACATGACAGCTTTTAAAAGTGCAAAGCGAAATTATCCAAAGTGACTGCCAGTGTATACATGCACGTTGTGAAAACATGAAAGTACTCAAAAGTGCAACGAAACCGTAATAAAGTGCAAGAAAGAGACGAACGCCTTCAAGATTCCCAAGATGAACGAAGTACTCTGTCTGTGAACGTAAAATACGGGCGGAAAATACAAACTACACATTTTCCATAATAAGCGAAAAAGAAACAAGGAAAAACGGCAATCTAAATGTTAAAAAACAAACATACTGCAGCATGCGGTACAGGGTTATACAAGACTTACATCGGCGACCGGGCGAGCCCTGTCTTGGCGTTCCGTTTGTTAACCAAGTGTGTGGACATGCAAACAGCGTCAGCGTGTGGAGATAAAACAAAACGGAATGACGTGAAAACCCTAGTCACGTGTTAAGGAACATGATGACTTCGACCCAAAGCAAAGCAATAGAAAAAAGACACCGCGTATGTGTCAGTGTAGAAAAAAGCTGCTATATAAGCAGCGCTCGTGAAAGAACTCGGAATAGATATATGGCATGCTATATACATTTACCCCTAGTGTACTTTGTGTGGAGCTCCAAACAAAATCTACAATTTGTAAAACATATTTAGGAAAATCAAATATGATAAATGCACAAATATAGAATACGGTGGGGAAACCAATGATAAAGAGCAAGGTTTAACAGGGACAAGAATATAGAATCAGCCAATCCTACAACCGAATATCAATCTAATCTACAAAAAATCATAGATCATGCGTTTGAAATGAACTGGATTAATGAAAAAACGAAAAAATTCTTTGAGATCAAATATCCAAGAAGACCGCAACTGTACATGTTGCCAAAAATCCATAAGGATCCCACCAATCCTCCCTTTAGACCCATAGTATCGGCGTGCGGGTCCATCTCTGAACCGATTGAGAAATTCGTGGACAAGTTTCTTCAACTAATTGTGCAGAAAAGCACAACATACATCAAAGACACTACAGCTTTTTTGAACTTGTTGGATTCTATTGAATTAGAACCTCAAGAAACATACTGGTTATGCACTATTGATGTGATTGCACTTTATACTTCTATCCCTCATAATGAGGGGATGGATGCTCTTGAATGGAGTCTTTTGAACAGCGACTTGGAGGAAACCAAAAAACTTTTCATCTTAGAATTAATGCAATTTGCATTATATCACAGTTATTTTGAATGGAAAGGAAAATTCTTCAACCAATGTAATGGTACTTCGATGGGCTTTGGGGGGGCTCCCTCATATGCTAACATCTACATGTCAAAATTCAAGACAGATCATATTCTGAACAACTCTACGTGGACAGATGGCCTTGTGTCCTTTAAACGATACATCGACGATATATTCCTAATATGTAAAGGCTCAAAATCTAATCTTGAGAAGAATATCACAGTGATCAATACACACAATGATCAGATCAAGTTCACCCATGTCATTGAGAAAGAGTCTATAGCTTTTCTAGACGTGAGAGTTATCCTGCAGAATAATACACTCAGCACGAAAGTACACATTAAATAGACCGATAAAAATTCAAGTCTCTTGTTCCAGAGTTTTCATCCTGAGAATCTAAAAGCACATTTACCAACGTCTCAATACATCAGACTAAAAAGAATCACAAAGAATGAAGAAGATCTTGCTGTGTCATTCAAAAAACAAACTAACAAATATCGACTACGGGGTTATCCTTAAGAAATTTTGGACGATTCTCTCAAAAAAGTGATCGCAATAACCAGAAAAGACTTACTTAAGGATCACAAGAAACCAACAGATAACAAAAAAACTGTTTGCATTCTAAAATATTCCACTGAGTCGACGAAAATTAAAAACATTCTTAAACGACATTGGTCGTTGATTCACATGGAACCAGACCTCAAAGACTCTACAATGAGAAAATTACTTTTGCATTTCAAAGGTCCAAGAACCTAAAAGAAATTCTAGATACTCCAACAAAAGACAAAACAATGCATAAAGGCATGCTGAAATGCCTAAACTGTAAACATTGTAATAATGTGATCGTCGGGCATAAGTTAATTCATCCAACTAAAGGGACTGAAATTGACTTGAAACACACAAGCACTTGTGACACAACCACTGTATATATGCCATCAAATGCCCATGTGGCAAAATATACGTGGGTCAAACGGAACGGAAAATAAAAGTTCGGATCACTGAACATAAAAGTAATATTCGTTTAATGAACACAAAATCAACCATTGCCAACCATTGGCTGGAAGCCCGTCATCAAATTTCTCAATTGAGATTCACGGTTCTGGAGGTGGTTCCCCAACGTCGTGATATGGATCCGACAAAACTCAGACTCAGATCGGAATATTTCTGGATTAAAAAACTCAATTCCCTACAACCATGGGGGATGAATGATTGGATTGAACATGTTTGTTTCCTGTAATATGTGTTATCATCATTATGATTAGAACTGCGCATTGGCTGATTCTATATTCTTGTCCCTATTAAACCTTGCTCTTTATCATTGGTTTCCCCACCGTATTCTATATTTGTGCATTTATCATATTTGATTTTCCTAAATATGTTTTTCAAATTGTAGATTTTGTTTGGAGCTCCACACAAAGTACTCTAGGGGTAAATGTATATAGCATGCCATATATCTATTCAGAGTTCTATCACGAGCGCTGCTTATATAGCTGCTTTTTTCTACACTGACACATACGCGGTGTCTTTTTTCTATTGCTTTGCTTTGGGTCGAAGTCATCATGTTCCTTAACACGTGACTAGGGTTTTCACGTCATTCCGTTTTGTTTTATCTCCACACGCTGACGCTGTTTGCATGTCCACACACTTGGTTAACAAACGGAACGCCAAGACACGGCTCGCCCGGTCGCCGATGTAAGTCTTGTATAACCCTGTACCGCATGCTGCAGTATGTTTGTTTTTTAACATTTAGATTGCCGTTTTTCCTTGTTTCTTTTTCGCTTATTATGGAAAATGTGTAGTTTGTATTTTCCGCCCGTATTTTACGTTCACAGACAGAGCACTTCTATCTTGGGAATCTTGAAGGCGTTCGTCTCTTTCTTGCACTTTATTACGGTTTTGTTGCACTTTTGAGTACTTTCATGTTTTCACAACGTGCATGTATACACTGGCAGTCACTTTGGATAATTTCGCTTTGCACTTTTAAAAGCTGTCACGTTGGCGCGTAAAAACTCGTAGCGCTTTGTTATTAGTAGAGTGGAGTCTATAATTTGGTCCTGTATTATTTACTCTACAGACCCCTGATGAAGGGTCGCTGCTGATGGACCCGAAATGCATTGGGTATTTTGCAAGACCGTCATGAATTGTGGATGTATATCATAAGAAAAGTATTATGAACTGATGAAACCTTCAGAATAAACATGGTGAAATAATTATCTGAATTGTGGATTTACGTTACTTTCAAGAATTGAAGATAGTGAAGAAACCTTGGAGTTTCACTGGAAATTGAGTGCGCATCTTTGTGGATAGGTGATCCTCTCCACACCAATTATTTAGTTTTGTGCAGACACGGCCAGACTCCGTGTGACAGATGTTGCGCCAACCGACATTCTAAAACTTTTGTTGAACTACTGTACTGAGTGCACTGGGATAACATTGTTCCAAGACGTAATTGACCGGCATATATCAAGAAATCCCCCATCACCAGGACACTCTTGCAAGAGTGGAACGCGGTAGCAACAACTAGAGGCTTCACCTCCTTCCCGTCCCCGATGACGCCACTGTTTGATAACCCGGTACAAAAGGGGGTGGTGATGGACGGAGCATCTGAACCCAGTCAAAAGATCTGGGTTTGATCCATCACCGTTCTTTAGCCCACTCTGCCACCCCAGTTCAGAGATGGCTATATGCAAATCAGTCTGACCCTGTGCCTCATGGGAACAGTCCAGCCCGAACTGCCAATCTATGCCTTCCCTGGACCAGAAACAAGCTTCCGAGGACCGGTTTCTGGCATTACAGCAGTCTTCAGCCCGGCTTGCTTGAATCCAGTGGCAAAGTGAGCAATGGACTCACGTCTGAGCATACCCTGCCACACTTATGGCGGCCAAAGCGGTACAAAAGGGGGTGGTGATGGACGGAGCATCTGAACCAATCAAACACTCACACCCAGTCAAAAGATCTGGGTTTGATCCATCACCGTTCTTTAGCCCACTCTGCCACCCCAGTTCAGACATGGCTATATGCAAATCAGTCTGACCCTGTGCCTCATGGGAACAGTCCAGCCCGAACTGCCAATCCATGCCTTCCCTGTTTGATAACCCGGCGTTCGCCCCGGGGGCGGCCCCCGGCTCCTTTCCTCAATCGCGGCACACGGAATGTCGCTCGGCAGGGCACTTGTTTGACCTGCAGGGCTTTATGACTTTAGAGGCACTCAGAGAGGGTTATGGGATAGATCGTCCACACAACTTCCAGTACTTTCAATTACGACACTGGCTCACTCCCAAAGACGTCGCCCCGCAGGTGGGCCGTTCCCTCACGCCCTTTGAGAAGTGGCTTTTAGCCAAATCTGACGACAAGAGGGCAATTACTGAACTCTATAAACTATTTACCCCACCAGCACCGAAGGTTAGGTCAGCGGGACAGAAACGATGGGAGAAAGAGCTAGGGCGGTCACTCTCGGACAAGGAATGGCACGATATATTTTTCAGGGCACATCATACAGCTCGAAACGTGGCTAGTAGGGAAGCCGCGATCAAAGTGGCTTGTTACTGGCACCTGACTCCGGAACGATTCCACCAGAGTAACCCTAGACGAGACCCTAAGTGCTGGAGGGGATGCGGGCAAACTGGGTCCATGATCCACCTGTTGTGGGAATGCCCAGAGGTGCAAGACTACTGGGAAGAAGTGCTACGAGATATAGACCTGCACTTTGAAACGGAGATTCCACGCTTCCCGGCATACACGATTTTGGGTCTGCCCAACAAACTGACCTTTCCACTCAAATCAATCCGTGGGAAACAGATGGGGTTGGCAATGGGGACAGCGACACAACATATCCTCTCACTGTGGGGCAGCGCACGCAAACCTTCTCACACGGGATGGCTCCACAAAATATGGTTTATGATGGGGATGGAACACATACAGGCCTCTCTCACACAAACTGCGGACACATTCCGGGTGATATGGTCACCTTTGATTGCACTGCTCACCACCAAATTCCATGAGCTGACATGCCCCAAATATCTCAAAGTTCTCAGACTGGTAGATGAGTTCCACAAACCTCTGGAAGTTAAGGGAACAACGAAAAAACAGAGGAGACCCAGGTGAACCCCTAATAATGTCTTGGCAGAACACACCGGAGGTGGGGGGGAAGGGAGGGGGTGGGTGGGACGACAGATACTTCTATTGGGATGGAGGCGGGTAAAGTTTGGGGTTGGGGAGCGGGGTTCTTTGGTGCATCACGTTGTTTAGAAGTAGCATCCTTTGCAAACATGGACGCATGGCCCGAGGCCCTCCGGACTGGGAACACACCGCCGGGATCCTTGAGAGGGGCAGACAGGGGTTGGTGGAATGAACCTGTCCTACTATTGCAATGTACTATTTTGATGCCAATAAAAACAAATTTGATCCCAAAAAAAAGTAGTAGACTTAGACTCAAGTTTTAGTTTGCCTTTGTGAATCAGACCCTGCAAGTCGGTTGCCTTTTGCAGGCACTGTGCCTTTATATGCTGATATTGAAATCTAGCTTCACAATGCTTTTCTCTTTGCAGCTGTGCAGTGACACAAGCCATGAATGTACAGGTAGTAGAAAATGGCCAGTCACTGCAAGTCATGTTTGAGATTGAGACATTCATCTTTAAGGGGCAGCCTGACGTCTATATGTGGTGTGATGTGTCCCTTTGCCCGAAGGATCCATCAACTACCTGCCAGGTAAGTCATGAGGATTGATGCAGAAAAAGAATGTAAATAACTTTTTAAACGTGAGGTGTATGAGCCCTGCTAGAAGCAGGGTTGCGCACAGTCACAGTGAGTTACTGTCATGAACAGTGAAGGGAAGGCACATGTGCAACAAGACACTTGAACATGCAGACGGAATTCTCATCTAGATTATATACCACTAACCTTCATGACTACGATACCTCTTTCTTCATCCCAGTACTTATTGAAGAATTATCCTCCAGCCGCCAATGGTCACACATCCCAAGCTCTTTTTCATTTTCATGGAGGACGCCAGCTATCCTCCTATAAACCCCCACTGCCTCTTTCTTGTGACAATTTTGGGTCTAAGCTAGGCAGATCATTCACTGTCTCTTCAAGACCTTTAGCTTTCTAACAGTGGGCTTACCACTTGGCTTCATTGTCACTCTCATTTGCTTACTTTTTATTGGTATATTGCAGTAGTCTTCATTCCTTTTCATGTGTATGTCTCTTCCTTGGAGCATCGGTGCATTACTTGTGGCCTTCCACATCTCATTTTTGGAGAGTCTTTTTCAGGTTGATTCCTTTTATATTCCTCCCACCCTTTTTCTTCCCACCTTTATTCCTGTTGCTCGCTCCCACCCATCCTGTTTCCCAAAGTCCTCTATCAGATTGTTGATGGAGGTTTGCAGATGGGAAGGGATGCAGGGAGGCTTCTGACTACTGAGACGAGGAAGGAAGATTACAATTAACTAATCTAAATATTACCTCGACATCTCCTTCCTCTTCCCATTCTTTACATATTGAGGATATGCCCAAGCAGTATGTCATAATCACAGTCTGACAGAAACAACCCACAAGATATACTACCAAGACAAAACCATCCCTGGGTGCAGAAAAAAACTATTTTATCATTACTACACTGTATTATAACAAAGACACGGTATGGAAAGTTCAATATCAACCTTACAAAAAATGCCTGCATTACAAGGAAACCATAATTTCAAAACATAATTAAATTCAATGAGTTTCATGTGAGAAACCAGAGAACAGCCCAAGAGGAACCCTAAAGATGTCTACAAACATGACATGACTAAATCACCTCTAGAACACATCTATATTGAACATATAGGTCCTTTGTTCAAATAGTAAGAAATCAAACATGGTGAGTACTTCTAAGTAGATACAAAAGGGTTACAGCCTCTCTTAGTTGATCAAAACATAATATTTAGATCTCTGTCATCAACCTTCCCCGACAGAAAATATTAATTTAACCTCGAGTATGAATCTCACACCTTGACTCTGAAGAGACATTGCCATTCAGAAAGGTTTGAAAATTCCTTAGTTTCTAGTAACAGTTAAAATAACACAATAATAATATTTATAATCCACAAACAAAAACAAATCTACCCTTATACAATCTTAACTATAGATGGGAGCTAGAGATGATTTCATTATCCATACTCCTTGATGTTGAGCATGCTACCAAGAAGAAACTCCTTGTAGATAGGAATTCTGCTGAGTCTCCTAAAGAAGGTAACTTTAAAAAAAGAAAATGGCCATAGTACATTCAAGGAAGGGGAAATACGTGAACCTTTGTCCTCAAGTAGGTAAAACCTTAGAAAACACAAGAGCTGTCTGCAGACCAATAAAGGCTTAAGGTTGCATAATCTTACCAACTGACGATACAAGTCAGGATTCTGCCATCCTGCCACTAGATGTCACTCAAGACATGGCCTATCGATGGTGAGAAGCACCCCCAATGCCCAGATACCCTTAGGGATGACAGTGTTGTGCTATACAAATACTGGTTGATTAACTCACAAGGGCCCTTTGCGACTCGGACCTTGCATCAATATAGCAAAGAATTATTATTATTATTATTATATTTAAGTTTATAAAGCGCTCAGCTACCCGTAGGTTTCCCGGCGCTAAAACCAGCAAAAGGAGAGGGGAAGTCAGAAATAAGAAGGGAGGAAGCTACATGTTGAATAGCCAATTTTTTACCTGTTTGCGAAATCTAAGGTAATTGGGATCTTTTCGTGACTGAAGGGGGAGAGAATTCCAAAGTGAAGCGGCTAGCCAGGCAAAAGAACGGCCTCCCATTCTGGCTTTTCTGATTCTAGGCACTGAGAAAAGGTGTTGGTTAGATGAACGCAGAGTGCGGGGGGCAATGGTGGTGAACCAAGAAAAGTGAGATATGGTGGGGCCAGACCAGTATTTATTTTGTGCATGAGGCAGAGAGCCTTGAATTTCGTGCGGTTTTCAATGCGGAGCCAGTGTAGTGTGCGAAGGGAGTTAGAGGTAGGGGAAGTATTAGGTAGTTTGCAGAGCAGTCGTGCTGCCATATTCTGGACTGTCTGCAGTTTGCGGGTCATCTCTTTGCTGGCACCCAGGAGAAGAATGTTACTGTAGTCTAGTCTAGAAGTGATTAGAGCCTGGACTACAGTTCTCTGGGTATCCACGGGCAGCATCCAGATGATCTTGCGCAACCACTTGATGATTGTGATGCAGGTGGAGGAAGTTTTGACCACATGGCTTTTCATAGACAACTGGTCGTCAAAAACCACTCCTAAGTTGCGTGCTGATTTAGAAGGAGTGGGTGGAGTGCCCATTTGAGCGGGCCAGTGTTGGGGTCCCCATAGAGTGGTATTGTGGCCAAACAGAAGAAGTTCTGTTTTCCCCCATTCAGTTGCAGTTTGCTGTCCAACATCCAAGCTGCGATGTTGCTCAATCCTGAACAGAGGGCGGATGAGGGGGCATGAGAGTCTGAGGAAAGAGAGTAGATGATCTGGGTATCATCTGTGTAGGAGTAAATGGTGAGCCCAGCTTGCTCCGCAATAGACGCCAGAGGTCTGACGTATAAGTTGAAGAGCAAGGGGCTCAGGATGGAACCCTGTGGGACTCTATACGCAGGTGTAAAAGTTTGGGAAGCGGATGAGGAAGAGAAGACTTGGAAGGTGCGGTCGGATAGGAAGCTGACAAGCCAGTTGAGAGCTGAGCCGGTGATGCCAGATGATCGGAGGGCATTGACAAGAATGGGGTGGGAAACCGTGTCAAATGCGGCACTCAGATCAAGCAGAATGAGTGCCACGGTTTCCCCCCTATCAACTCGGTAACGGATGTTTTCCGAGACTCCCAGCAAAGTGGATTCCGTCAAAAAAACGGATCTAAAGCGGGATTGTGACGGATGTAAGATTCCCCTTAACTCAACATGGGTGGAAAGTTGAGCGTTGATGTGCTTTTCTAAGATTTTAGAAAATACCGGAATAAGCGAGATAGGACGGAAATTAGCTGGAATGCTGGGATCGGCATTAGCCTTTTTTAATAAAGGCATTATCATCGCGTGTTTCCATGCGGAGGGTACAGTAGCTTTTCTTAGGGAGGAATTTAGAAGGTCCATGATGAGTTCTAGGGAGGAATTGTCCAGCTTTTTTAGAATTTGGGGGGGAATAGGGTCCAGTGGGGAACCGGATTTGATTTTACTGATGATGTCGGAGAGGGTCTCAATCTTGAGCGGATTCCATGTGTCGATAAGCTGAGTGATCGGAGGACAGGTATCAGATGTGAGCCTAGGGTCACAGGAGAACGTGGGCGAATTCACATCTCCACTTAGTATACTTCATTTCCCTCAACATCCCAGTCCAGGTTTTTGTTCCACTTCCCTAATGCATTATTGTTCTTGTAGTTCCCTCTGTCAGACCCATCATAGATCATGGCCTGGTGGTTGTTCCCAATTCACTAGCTTGGTTCCAAACCCCTTTATATATGCATTCTGGACAATTTTCTGTATCTGTTCCAATCCATACTCTATTCCAGGTTTTCATATTTCTTGTCTTGTGTCTCCTGGTTCCCGTGGTATTTCCTTTTCCAGGCCCCAGTTCAGCCTTCCCTTCATTGGTGGTTCCTTGTTTCCCTACACCTAGTTAAGTCGTTGCACCTGGCTTTCTCCCTGCACATGACTTTCTCCCTGCACCTGTGCTCCTCCCCGGAACCTCCATCTATATCAGCCCTGTGAGCGTAGATTTGTGTAACTTGCAATTGATTTTAGCATGTCCTTGTGTTCTGTTGTGTTCCTGCTGGTGTTAGTACAGGTTTGTTCTTTGATTCTGTTTCCTTTTCACTGAACCCATTTCATTTATTTTGCAATTTGTAGTATCTATTTTCTGTCTTTTGTTTTCTTTCATCTTTGATCCTGTGTTAGTCATTGTTCGTAGTCTCCTGCCTGCACTTTTCTTGATTTGTTCTGTTACATGCAGACTCCCTGCCTTGTGTTTTATGTTCCTGTTTGTCTGCATATTTCCGGTGTGCCTTTTTTGAGTGCATATCTTTCCTAGCCTTGTTTTCAGTATTTCAGCTTGGTGTATTTGAGTCCAGTTTTTGACCCTGATTTCAGTCCTGCTTTTCCTGAGCCCAGTTTCTGTTTTGGTTTTCCATGTTATGTTCCCTGTTGATCGTTCTAGTGTGGTTATATTGTACTTTTGATTGTCTGACCTTCCACAGGTGCCACTTAGACTCCAAGGCTTGTGTCTTTGACACAGAGAACCACTAGCGCTCCTTCCCCATAGGAGCTGCTGGGTGTCTAAATGAACTCTGTGAGATTAATCAGCTCCTTGCTTTTGTATAAGATCACCCCCCCCCCCCCTCACAGATAGATCACTATCCAGGGAGTATACAAACTATCATTCATGCTAGTTTGAATATTGTTTCCCTTGATTCCCTTTGTGTTAGAACTTCTTATTCTATATTTTCCCTTTTCAGACTTTCAGTTTCCTAGTCAAAGCCTGTCCCTGCCTACTTTAGTCCTCAGCCTCTGTGTTCCCTTCCTTTTTAGCCTTCAGGTACCTACTTGTATATGGTTTACACCAGTACTGGGAATCTCACACCCCCTATATTCCCGCCTTGACCCAGGGACACCCAGCTAGGCCCCCTTCAGAAACCTTTGTCAAAAAACTCCTGCATGAATATTGAAACACATGCCATAAAACCATAAATTGTAAGAACGTTTTTCCTTTTGTCATCACTGATATGAGCCAGTTTACAAAATACCTGATCACTAGTTGAAAAACCTGAATTCCCTCTTGGTAACACTAAATGCCTTAGATTAACCAGGCTTCCAAAGTACTCATCAATTCAAGCTGGAGGTATTTATACTAAAAATGTCTTGGATCCTAGAGTGCAAACGCAATCCTTTATTCCAGTTGTCAATGGTTGAATTACTAAAATAACCTCTCATGAATACTCCATAGGACCGAAATGAATATCTCATCTATTTATGATGAATATTTAGGGCTACATTCGTCCAGATTAATTTTTGTGCAAGGAATAAAAGCAGAGTTGCTATTTGCCCACACAAATATTCCTTACTTCAATGTCATTAGCTCTACAATGCATTTGAACTGCTATATCGATGCCAAGAGAAGGGTAAATAAAAAGAAATCCAAGAATAGTATCATATCATGGCCCAAATTGAACAATTTCTCTATGAATCTAGTCTCCACAATGTGTCCACATTCTGCCCCCTCCAAGTTAATTACCAAGTGAAGTTATCACCTTTGATAAAATGGTCATCTCTGCAATTAACTAACTCAGGAAGAACAAAATATATTTCAAACATAATGTGCCATACTCTCAAGTGAAAGTGATGTCACCCTTTGAAGAATGAGAACATGTGGTTATAGAGCGGGCAGACACATGTGTCTTTAGGGACACAGGAAAGTAACTGGAGGAGGGGTACCTTCAGGTTTATGATCAACTCTACTACCAAAACATTTGTAAGGCCCTACTGTGGAAATCAAGTAAGACCTTTTCAAAATACTTTGGTAATGTTTTGACAAAGGTTATATTGGTTCAAAGTAATTCCAATTTCTAGAAAATAATTCAATTTGAGATTGAAAACCAAACCTGCAGGACCATTCATTTTAGGGCGGCAGTCTCTTCGAGAGGCCTTATAAAAGAAAATTCATATATTTAAGATACCTCAGATTTCATCAAGGAAACTGGAGGAATACTTTTTGACAAACAAACACAATGGTGAGCAACACTTGACATTGTCTCCCTCTTTACCAGTATACAACAGGGAAAAGATTTGGAAGTGAATTAACTTTATTTAAAAGACAGGGCACAACCATATCAGGCACCAGCTAAATTCAGTCCTGTCTTTATCCAGAATTGCTTGAAAAAACCTTTTCTTGCTCGGCAATGATTTTTTGCAAGTTAAGGGTACTGCAATGGGTTGTTCTTCTGCCCCTGTAACAGCATTTTCTTGTGTTTTACTCTTATTGTTTTATTATGAACTGGATCACTCTTTAACAAAAATCTTTTTCCGTTTTATTTTTTCTGTTTAACTTTCCTTCTGATCACCCAGACACTTTATTTGCTGATGCCATGATAGATCTCTTATCTATCCTTATTCTTGCATCCTTCCATCATCGATCCCTACTCCTGTTCACTGTTAGTGATTTGAAGAAGGTTCAGAGATGTGTGGGTGAGGAGTTACCTACTCTCAAAAGCTCTCTTTTGGGGGGGTGAGGGTCTGTAACAGCAGATTCCTTACCTTTCAAATCCCCTAAGACTGGATCAGGAACTCTTTCTAGTAGTTTCTCCTGCGTGCCAGCAGGTAGAATTAAGGAGCTCCCTTTACATCCCTTCTGGAAGTAACAACACTGAGCCATTTATTGATGCCACACCAAAACGATGACTTAATTATGTGACCTTTAAAGATTCCTAAAAGTTGCCTCTGAAGAAGGGTGAAGAAGTAAGGAATTGAGAAATGTGGTGTTAAATAAAGTGTCAAAAAGACAGGAAAGTTACTTACCTGCAATTCTAGTTCTCCAAGGGCTTCATAAAAACCATAAGCTCCTAATAAATATACCTGTATACAGATGAACAAAGCTCTTCATGCGAAAAGTGCACTTTACACAGAAGAAAAACTGTCTACATAGCATGTAAGGAGGTTACAGTTGGCCAAAATGCTTTTCACTATCAAAAGGCAGTGATTAAAAACAAAATACTCCCTATTTGTGACCAGAAACATCCGTCACAGACCTTTTATAATAGGAAGCAGGAAGGAGATGGTGTGCAATGGTAGCAGATAGACTGACATAGAAATGGAAGTAAAACTGGTGCTATGCCTGGAAGGGCCTCACCCTTCCACCTCTGTCCCACCATCCCCCACGGTGATAGTTAGGTCAGTTAATTTTTATGAACCCAGGAGGATCCTAGGTGGAAGAGTCAAGTGCACTGCCTAGTACAGCAAGTCCATCCCACTAGAAAAAGACAGACTAGAGAGCAGAAACAGCATCCACTATCACCCAAATCAATTTAGAATGGAAGCCTGTCCTAGTCGGGCAGCAGCTGAGGAGTCCAGATAAAGACATAGGGCCTAATTACGATGTCGGTTGGAAAGCATTCCAACCGACTCCTTGTCGGAATGGTTTCCAACTGACTCAGGTTCGGTGAGTCCAACCGACCGATTATGATCTTTCCGAACACCGATTGGTTGGACTTCGATTAACTTCAATGGGAGCCGATGTTCTGAGCGACAACATAGGCTCACATTGAGAAAAGGGTATTTCCATAAAACCTTGCACCCTGTGGCGGGCACCCAATAGTGCCTGTCACACTGTACATGGTTGTATAGAGCAGTCCCATGGGTACTCCTACAGGCCGCAACCTGAGGCGTCTAAGTGAAGGAGGGCTGCTACGGGCCCCCAAAGTGAGTTTTCAAAGCCATTTCGTGTCGGACAGACCGATTCAGAAAAGCTGTCGAATCCGACATTGTAATATGTCGGTCGGAAATGCAGTCCATAGACCTGTATGATCTGGCTCCAATCAACTCGGAGTGTCTGAATGCCAGTCGGACTGAGTTGGAAAGACTGAACAGTTACCATCTATTGTAACATGGTTGGTCAGAAATGTTTCTCAGTCTGTCGGAAACATGGCTTCGAACAGGGGTTATGAAATTCAGAATGCCATTTGGAGCCTTTCCGACCGACATTCTAATGAGGCCTATAATGTCTCATGAAAGTATGGAAGCATGTCCATGTTGCAGCCTTATAAATCTCTGAAATAGAGACATTCCTTATTAGAGCCACAAAAGCTACATTTCCATGGTGAAGTGAACTTTGGGTCTACCAGATGCAAAAGTGGTAACATAGCAAAAACAATCACCTCCGCTGCCTCATTTCTACTGTTCCGTCCAAGCAGCATTTTAAAGCTCTATTCGCATCCCACATGTAGAGAACTCCCTCTGCTGGTGCCGACGGGTTAGGAAAGGAAGCTGGTAAGGCAACTGCCCAATTGATATAGAAGTCTGAAATTACTTTCTGTTGAAAACCTGGGAGAGTTCTCATCACCATTTGTTCTTAAAGGACACAGTGTAAAGTTCCTGGGAGCCAAATGCCTAAAGTTTGCTTACTTCGTAGGCAGAGGTGAATTGATGCAAAGAGACAGCTTTCCAAGTAGACTTTGGCTTGGGTATAGGATCAAAAGGTGGAACCATTAACTATGTTTAGCACACGTAGTGAGGACGAGAACTAGCAGGATGAAATACGTTCCTAATTCCTTATAGGAAAACGTTCACAAAAGAAATTCCTAAGTTAGAAGTTTTGACAGATTTCCTTTAGGCAGGGATGCTGCTGAATTTAGCTCAAATGATGAAAATTGAAGCAAGGCCTTGCCAAGTGTAGCAGGTAAGAAATCTCTACTTCTTCCTGAACTCTTGAGAGATCACAGTTGTTTTGGATACTCCAGATTCAGTACCTCTTCCATTTAAAAGCATATTATGTTTTTTGGAAGATTATGTTGTTTATTTTAATACTCCAATGCCGTCTTGAGGCAGGTTCAAATATCCATACTGTAAGAATATAGTAATTCAGAAAGCAGGCCAAAAAGTTCAGCAATGGAAGGATCTGCCCCAAATGTGTACAGGAGATCCAGTCTGCATGGCAACCTCCTGCTTGGTCGCTCAAATAGATAAAGAAGGCCCCTGATCCACCAATGACGTGGCTTCTTGGGTGCAATCAAATCATTCTGGCTATTTAACGGTACACTTGAGCAGCACTTTCATGATCCACCATATTGCGAGAAAACACATACAGAATTCTCCAAATCCTGTCCATCAAAATGGCATTCTCATTCAACCCAAGTTAATAGTATCCTGAAGCACAGTCTGAGCATTTGTGTTACCTGCTTCTGTGAACAAGTTGATTTGATAGATACTATGTAGCACATTGGCAGTGACAACCCACTCAGCGTTTTTGGAAAAATAGGCTGTGCAAGTTTGCTTCTGCATCCTGGATCCCTCTAAGATTAGCCGTCTTTTGCTGTCAGCCATCTCAGTGTCAGTTGTACTTCTAGAGGCAGTAGTCAGACGCTTACAGCTAACTGGCTCTGAAACAAAACTTCCAGTCAATTTTCTGGGAACAGATTTACAGAACAGACTTAAAGTTGTGCCTGAGAATTTACAACACCTTTTCCCTCCACTTTGGGCATTTATAACATCCACTGTTGCTCTAGGTATCTACAGCCCACGTAGCTTTTAAAGTGGCCTAAAAGATATGTTTGGAGATACACTGTGAGAATGTTATGCAATTCGAAGTATATGGCTTTTTTTAAATGAAGATGTGCTCCCCTATTAGAACAATTTAAAAGTCGGAACTGATATGGCCATTCCCCTCTTTTGTACTGTATATTACTTCCATGTTGACCGCTGAAGCGCACTCACATGCCCAACTGAGCCTGGCTTACACTAAAGAAAACTGAGTAGAAATAAGTAAGATAGGCAAGCAGGGAGCATATAAGCGGCATTAAGAATCAATGGCTTCCGAGGTATCCTGGAGTGACAGTGAGGGTGAGATGAAGGGAGGACAGAAGCTTCAAAGACACAAACAACTGATTAAAAACCATGAGCTGGAAATCTCCAAGCTGTGGATAGACCTGAATGGTAGCAGAGATACAGGGAAGAAGGGGACCCAGTATCTGCTTCAAAGCCAACAGCTGAAGGCAACCTTCAGTCAAGTATCTTCAGGATGTCACAGAGCTACGAGAAGATCAAGAATTGCGAGAAGGCTTGTAGCTGCTGTGGTATTGATATAAAATTCTTGGACCTACGACGTTCTAATTTGATTAGAAGACTGAAGACATCTCCCTTGTGGTCAAGGAGTCACCCCCCTGTGCAAAAAGCCACCACCAGTAACTTGCCAGTTTGCTTTGCCGATGCTCCTGCAGGAACCTGAAGACTCAGTGACACAGGAACTGGACTTCCAGACTTCTCTGACTCCAATCCAGCTCCACAGCAAAGCTGAGACCTGTGGTAGACACGAGAAACATGGGACCAGACACCCTGGACTTCCTGCATTTTGCTAACTGCATTGACTCCTGAGGTAACTAGCAGTTGTGCATTGGGGTACAAGAAGCCCCAGACCCGAGCGCCAGTTTCACCAAAGTTCAGCCCTCCACACTCCACGAGTGCCACGTGGGGCCTGCTCCTGCATTTCAGCTCAACGCATCTTCCCAGTTGCTAGACTTCTTTTTGAATTTACACCACTGGCCTGGTTGCTCCAGGCTTGCTCCAGCTTCCCTCCAAAGGAGAGGCTCCCCAGACCTTGCTGGTCTGACTCGAAGCCAATCTTCACTTCGTGCGTGGTCTGCGTTTGCCAAGGCTTTTTAGGTCTAATCCGGATACCGACACAGCAGTCAACTAGATCCTTTGTGGGACAGCTTGAATCCAGCTCCTGGTCATTGTCGACGCCTCCTGGTCCTCGTGGCTGCAGAGACAAGCTTCACCTCTTCACATGAAATCAACTCGACTACGCCTGGTTCCTTCCTGGCTCCTTTCTGGTCACTGGCTAGTGACCCAGACTCTGTCCCCTCTGCTTTCAGGTTCTTCAGTTCCTCGATCCACCCTTGGATCCACCCGTACACTTTTCTTCTGGTCGCCTGCAGCACTTCTTTGCAGATCTCCATTGAAACGATCGACGAAACCCGACACCAAAAGGCACCTATGCACCCGGCTTCCCTGGGTGAGGTAACACGAGTACTACGGTGCTCCCGTGGGTCTTGACTCTCAAAGTGTCCTACTTTAAAGTGGTCTTGTTGTAGTCCATCCGGATGTGCCCTAAATCTTTAACTTTGTCACTTTTACGTTCCCATTATAAGTCAATGGTAACTTGCGACTGTGTTTAGACACTGCACGCATCTCCCGTGGGTCTCATACTCCCTAACCTTTGGTTGTCTAGTGTAGACCCAGCGATTCCCTAGGCCCTAGACCTATTAACTCTTTCTGTAGTGGCTTTTATACCACTATTTTAGTATATGGTTTGTGAGCCCCCTAGGGCAAAACTGTATTTTGTGCAACTTATAGTATGCTCATTCAGTAACTTGTAATGTACTTTTACCTCTGACCTCATAAAGAGTGCATAGGGGTTATGTTAAAAATAAATACATATATATTTGATATATACCTTGTGTGGTGTCCTTTCATTTGGTATTCAAGGGATTATAATTGGTAAAACAAACAGCTTCACATGCTCTTTGGAGTTTAGCCTAAGACTGCTGGTCCATGCTACCACTACCACTAGGGGAGACCATTTTCAAACCGCCGCCACCGCCGAGAGTCACATAAACTTACCTCTTGAACGCCAGAGGAAGGCAGAAGCCATTACCCACGCCGGCGCCACCGCCAAGAGTCAAGGGACAGCAGACTCCGCGCCGCCGCTCCGGGAGACTGCAAATCCCGGCAGGCACCGCGGCGGCGCGTCTGAGTGACGCGGCAGCGCACAGGGAGCGCCAACAGAGGCGCTGAAAAGGAGGAGCATCCCCGCGTCGCGGGACGCGAGCGGGACGCCCGGGGCTAAGCCCGGGCAAAGGGCGGGCCCTCTGTGGCCCTCAGAGGCCTGAGGAGCCGGGCCTGGGCCAGAAACTCTGCCTCATTTCCCACTGACCACGGACATGGCTAGATTTGAACTGTAAGTAGGTTACTTATCAGTTGCTATTTACAATCGTACCCTTCAGGACTTTGATTTTCTGGGCCCAAATTGCTGTATTTGTTCCTCATTCCCCTTGCCTTATTTCTGGGTACTCGTAGGGTTTGCCATGAGTTGCCCGGAAACTAGAAGCAGGGCTGCTGCAGTAAAGAAACTGACTGGTACTTTGGATGACTTCATTGTCCGGACAAATGCTCTAATCGATGAAGGGATAGTAATTATGGATAGGAGGGTGTCTCAGGACTTAGCCGCAGCGAGACGATCCTCTCTAGGTCTTATCGCTAAAGCTCGTACTCCTAACAATGTTTCTGCTATGGGAAATCCTAGAGATGTACAGAATGATGGGGGACATGCCGCCCCAGGTTCACAGGAGGACCTGGAGGCTACTCCTAATCTTTCTCTGCTTGTGACTAGCACTTCGGTTGAAAAGGAGACTGATATTTCTACTATAGCTAGTGATTTAACTCATAGGGGTCTGAAAGAGAGGGCGATCCCTAAACAAAAGAGTAATACTCAAATAATTGCTAAATCTAACACGAGCAAAGGGAGAAAGGTAGATATTAGTAAAAATAAAGATCCGGTCACATTAGAATCTGTGCCTCTTAGTGTGAATATTAATCGAGTCCTTCATACTAGTGATAATGGGGCAGTTCGTCACCCCAATGTTGGCTTACCACTGAGCCTCCCAGATGATACTGTTTTAGATAGCAGTCTGGAGGATATTTTGGATGTAAGCGGCGCTGTTTCGAATCTAGATGAAGGTAGTGAGGACAACTGTTGCCTAAATATGGCTAATAATAACATCTTGGCCATGTTAAAGACTCTCCTCGAACCAATCGAGGTTAGGCTACGGTGTTTGGAAACTATATTAAAAAACATCCACAAAGATATAAGTGCCCCTAGCTTTAATCTGGATAATAAAATTTCATCTGGAAAAAACCAAATGAGTAGGCCGCCACCAGCTGCTAAAAATGCAACTAACATTAAATCACTGCCAAAAATCATACCAACCCCTAAAACCCCTGCCCCGACTGATATAGTAGTGCCAGTCCAAGAAACTCCTAAACCACCACAGGACAAAGATAAAGATAAGTCTAAAAAACGGGATGTGCGCAGAAACATACACTTACCCCCACAAGCCGCACCATACGTTGTGGTCCTTACAGGAGTCCCCCAATTGAATGATAATTCTAACGAAAATAATGGTGGACTAATAAACAAGACCATCCATTGGTTGAACGATAATTACCCTCTCCCGTCAGCAGTTAAAAGTAATATTTTGATGGTTGAAAGGGCTCCATGGATTGGGTATAACAAAAAAAGGGCACACGGCGATTGTGTGGTAATAACTTTTGAGAATCCATTGACTGCCAAATATATTACCACAAGACCCCCTAGAAATCATGGTCTCTCTATTACGGCTAGGGCATTATCATATTTTTATCCCGAGGGCGATCACCCTGACAATAGGTGGAGTTGGACTAGGGACAACAGATATCAAGGGGGTAACATGGGTTGGGCTCCCGATAGTAATCACTATAACATGCAAGGAGGAGGGAGAGGTGAGGATGGTTGGAACGTAGTGAAATATAGATCGAGGTCCCCTCACTATCGACCACAGAGTTTTGACCAAGGATGGTTAAGCAACCCACAATACCCTCCGATCTTCCCGTGTTTTAACCGGTTTGATTGTTTGGAAGCGGTGGATTGACTCCCAACGATAAATAATGAGGCCTCAAGATCACCTATACCTGTAGATCCGGGGCCTATAAAATCTTTGGGGCGTGTCAAGACTCAGGAACCACATGTTGAGCTACAAGAAACCTATGGGGAGGACGAGACTATACTAGGGAGTCTCGGTGGTGTCACTGGAGTTAGTGTCGAAGAGCCACCTACAGAAGATCATTGTAAGGTGGTTTTTTGGAATGTGGCAGGACTAAAGCAGAAAATTGTAAACCCGTCCTGGTGTAATGTTATTGCTGAAGTGGGTATATTAGCTCTACAAGAAACCTGGACCACCGCAGCAATACACTTAAATGGTTATAGAACTTATTTTACACCTGCAGTGGGGGGAGTACATGGAAGACCAAAGGGGGGACTGTCCGTGTATATATCGAACCTCCTAGTCACCGACAAAATTACTTTCCTACCTGGTTCTAGTTATTATCAGAAAATTGTCATTGATACAAGGAAGGGTCTAACGATTGTTCTTTTTAATTTTTACAATAACTGTCTAAGTAGTGTAATTAAGGATGTTTTTGCTAATATAAGTGCAGACATACAGAATGTTTTTGAGGAAAAAAAGGGTGAAGTCATGGTATTATGGGGGGGTGATTTTAATTGTTCTCTGTGCAAAAAGGGCCAGAAGGGTATTTGCGGTCTGATGTTGGAGCAGGACATTAGTTTGACGCATTTTGAACATACCCTTCTAGGTGATTCATTAAATGAGATGATTTTTAATTTTGATTTTGGTTTCACGAACGAGCTAGCCCACCACACAATGCCATTTGTTCCAACTTTTGTGGGGAGGGGGGCTTCGACTACCATTGATTTTATCCTCTGTATAAATAGCTCGGCGGGCAGACTGATCAGTTCTAGTATCATGCACTTACCATTAAGTGACCACTACCCACAGGTACTAAAAATGGAGAACCTATTCCCTGTTATGGATCATGTAGTAGGTCCCACTATTAAGGCGCCGGACGTGATTCTAGGTACCCAAAATGGATATAGCCTTAAATGGAGTAGAGTGGTCCCGGCTGATTTTCTGTCTAATTTAGTGACTAAGTGTAGGAGTAGTTTTTTGACCTGCCTGAACGAGCATGCTGACAGTAATGAAATTTTAAATAATTTTTATATTATTTCTATTGCAATCAAGGAGGCGCTATGGGTTGCAAAGAAAAACTCCCTAAAGCACAATAGAAAATGGTTTAATAATAAATGTACCAGTGCCCTATCAAAGCTTAGACAAGCGATCCATAAAAGACCGCGGGATGTAACCCAAATTAGAATTTTGCGGAGGGACTATAACACAGCATTAAAAGATAGGAAGGCGGCTATAAGAAAAGAGGCTTGGGATGATTTATGCGAGGCGTCACAATCAAAGGACCCGGCAGCTTTTTGGAGGGTAATTAATACCCCGCTCCTATATGAAAAAAAGGCACGGATGGAAATCGCCATCCCTGAAGATGAGTGGGTGGCGCACTTTTCTTCGCTTTATAAGGCTGTGGAATTAGCCCGTGACATAAGTCAGGACTTTATATCCCCAAATATAGACTCAACTAAAGTCCTGGTTGTAACCTTGCCGGAAGTTCTGGCAAGCTTGAAGGCAACCAAAGGGGGTAAGGCGGCTGGACCAGATGGCATACCAGCAGACCTCTATAAGGCCAATACTGAATTATGGGGGCCTTTGCTTGTCCAGCTTTTTAATGTTGCTCTGGCTAAGGGCTTAGTTCCCTCCTGGCTTACATCGATTATAGTCCCAATATTCAAGAAAGGGGACAGGCAGAATTGCATGTGTTATAGGCCAATTTCTTTATTGGACTCCTCTATAAAAATTTTAGGGAGAGTTGTTTTAGACAAACTGCGAATCTGGTCAGAAGAGAATGGGGTGCTATGTGATTTTCAATTTGGGTTCCAAAGAGGTTTAGGGACTATAGAGCAAGGATTGAATTTGCTCATCCTGCAGCAGAAGTATGTAAGGGTTAAAAAACAACGTATATACCTCACCTTTGTTGACTTATCGTCAGCCTTTGACTGTGTTTCACACAATAAACTGTGGTCAATTATGATTGAGCTGGGGGTAGACAATGCCATTATTTGCTTCTTGCGAGATCTATATTCCGGGGCCAATGCAAGTGTCCGTTTTGGGAAAGATGGTGAATGCACTAGACAATTTGGGATTGGTCGGGGTGTACGCCAAGGGTGTGTTTTAGCTCCATTCTTATTTTTGTTATACATAAATGGTTTGGAGAAACGACTCGTGCAGGAGGGTAGGGACATGCCTATGGTGGGTGGAAGGCCTGTCCCTGCCTTGATGTACGCGGACGATGCCGTTTTGATGGCACGAACCCCAATGGCGTTACAAACCTTGGTTACTTCTTTTAACAGTTTCATGCTTGGTTTAGACTTAAAGATCAACTGTTCAAAAACATTGTCCATGTATTGTGGGCCAAGATCAAACAAGCGTTTGAAACCTATTTTTATAAATTCAAATCCCCTGGAAAAGACCTCCACTTTTCCCTATCTGGGAATTCTGTTTCACGAAAGTGGCTCGTGGACTAGTGCAATTCAGGCTAGATCGTTGCTGTTTTCCAAAACTATTATGGCCTTAAAATGTTTTATGAGAAAACTAGGGAAAAAACCCATAAAAGAGATTTTAACTATTTATAGGGCGTCCTGCTTAGCAGTAGCCACTTATGGATCAGGGCTGTGGGGTTACTCAAACATTAGCACAATTCAAATCATGGAAAATAAATTTTTACGCCACATCCTGTCTGTACCCGAAAGTACTGCAACTATGATATGTCATGTTGAATTGGGAGTAATCTATGTTACTGACACGATTAAGATTCAGCCAATTCTTCTTTGGCATAGGGTGTGGACAAATGATGAATGTTTGGTTAATCGGGCTATTTTAAAGGACGTTCTAGTATTAGAAAATATCAATGATTCCAAATGGATATGTTATGTCAAGAATTTCCTCAATGAGATAAACTGTGTTCAATACTTTGAGGACCCACCAACCATGGCATACATATCGAGAAGAGACTTGAAAAATTTGTGTATTGCCCATCTTAGGGACAAAAGACTTTTAGTGGAGGCAAGGAAAAAGACTGTCTCTGCTCACCAGGATATTTTATGTGGAGACAAATTACAGCCATACTTATCCTTACACATGTCCAATCATGAACGTTTCCTTCTAACCCGGTTTAGACTCAACATTGTTTTCAGAGTCGTGTCTTTTCCTGTGATGAATTGTTGGTTGAAAGAACTACCCTCTTGCCCATGTGATGATGTCTCCCCACAGTCTGATATCCATATCTTATTCTTTTGTAAATTTTATACTTTCTTTCGGAAAATTATCATCCCGATTCTCAAAGACTTAAATATAGCGTTTTTAGAGTGCCAGAAAATGGGTGAATTTTTTAAATCTATTTTTAAATGTCGTAAATCAATCATAATGAATTAATCTCCCTATTGTACAGATGTATTTTAAACTACGAACACATGACTCCCGTGTAAACTGTATTTTCTTTATGCTACTTTTATGGTTATTTCTGTCTTTTTTAACCGAATAAAGTATTTTGATTCTGATTCACTAGGATAGCTTGTCTATAAGGTTGACTTTACAACCACCATCAATAAGGGTCGTTTAGACTGGTGCAAGGTGCCCACTAGAATAGTGGACATCATATGCCAGGCTAACTTCTCACAGGGATGCTTAGCCCACCAAATTCTAGTAGTGCAGTAGAAGTTAGGATGTATCCCCCATTTATTTTTATGCATTGGCATTTCAACAAGCATGACTGCATATACGGTATTCCAGGATAAAATCAGCACAAATACTATATGCATCGCTTCTGCTCCATTGCAATCATTTCATGAGGAATGTTGGTTGCTGGCTTTGGAGTCATAAATTACTTGTCCAATGGTTTCCATAGGTAGGTCTTGACCTTGCCTGAACTGGAATTACGCTAGCATTTTCTATCCTTGTGTATTAGGCAGCCTGTGGTCAAGGTAATGTAAATAACCATGTCTAATGTGCATATTGAGTGAAGCTAACATGGGTAACTATGTATAGTGTGCAAACAGGTCTTATAGTAATTTAGGTAATCGTGTACTGTACAGGCAGGGGTGAATACAACCTATGTAACCATGTGTCCTGGGTATACCAGGGTTAAGTAACAGAGGTAACATTGTGTGCCAGGTATACCAAGGTTAAGTAATATAGGTAACTTTAAGTATTAGGCAGCCTGTGGTTAAGGTAATGTAAGTAACCATGTATACTATGCAGGCTGGTTTGTTGCTAATATAGGTAATCATATACTGTACAGAATGGGGTTATGGCAATGTGAATGATCTTGTAGACTATGAAGCCTGATGTTTAGGTAATGTAAATAACCATGTGATCTGTGCAGACTGAGATTAAAATAACAAAGATAACTATGTGTATTAGGCAGCATGGAGATAAGGCGATGTCAGTTATATGATCTTGCAAGTAGTGGATATGAGCGATTGTGACATTTTGTAAGGTGACAATTTGCCAGATAGAAAGTATGGAGTGGCTTGAGAAGGTGTTGGATGTCTGTCTGACGCGTAAGCAGCTTTTGAGTGAGAAGCAGTGTCTGAATACCATCTTATGCCCTCTGTGAAGAGGGCTTGGTTGTGAGTAGGTGCTGAGTGTGAGAGCCTGTTGGATACAAGGGTTCCAGCGGTACTTTTCTTGCTGGGCACAGTAGGAGCATTGGACTAGTTTGTGTTCCAGATGTTAAGGTTGGTGTTGAAAGGAATGGCAGATGTTAGGGGTTTGCTGAGTCACGATGTGGGAGGTGTGTGGTGTGATGGAAGTGCATAATGTGATCTGTTGGTAGTTAGCAGGGGTGCCTGGGCTGAGTGGGATGTTTGGTGTTCTGGATGAATGAGAATTCCAGATGTGATGGAGGCTCTGTATGTGAAAAAAAACTAAAATACTCTCTGCCTTTCTTATTCCCTTTTAGTGTTCATCCGGATCTGCAAGTACGGGCCCTTAACTCCTGAAACAGCTTTGATTAGGATTTGAGGTATGTTTTACATGTTGTCTCACTTGCACTGCTGTGGGGTATTGTTTTGAGTAATCAGTGTCAGCTATATAAGGAGTCAATCCTAGAATACCATTGCGCTACAATTATTGACCCACCACTGTAGTAATACCTGCTTATCAAGATAGGCACCCAGCCTTCCTCTGCATGCTCAATTGAAATACAATGTATTATTTAATTATGTGGTATGCTACTGGCAGGAAGAAACAGGTAGAGGCACCTGCTGGATAGGATGGGGAGCCACATGACTATCCCATAACAATTGGCATACCCTTCTGGAGTCTGCTGTGAGAGTCTTTGCTTACCTGCATGATTGGGGAGACAAGGGCACTGGTGGGACCAGCCTGCTCTTTTACAATAGAAAGAAGACGCAGGCCGAGTCTCACCCTGAGCAAGACACTGAGGTGCTGGTCCAGGCGGCCTGGACACTCCATGGAACTGTTGTTCTGAACTGCTGTAGAAATGTGCTGAATGGAGATGGGTAACAGGCAGGAGCACGGGCTCTGGACTGCCAGGTGGCATCCTGGATTAGTGCCACCCAACCCCAACCACTCAGGCCAGATCATAGGGAGAGGGGTCCAAGCTTCAAGGCTTCAAGAATCGCGCTTCTGGGTGGGTTCCACAAAAGGCAGACTCTTGTGTCTGACAGCCCTGGCAAAGTGGAAGCTCTTTGCTTGAAACAACAGCCAAGGCTGGGCAAGCAGTCAATCCATAAATCGACCAAGAGTGCTCATTTCGAACAGAGTACAGTGCTGCTAAACCAACTGTGACCAGTCCGTCCTCTACGTGGATGTCAGCTTCACATTCCTCCCTGTTCTCAATTAAAGCAGGCTCTGAGGAAAGGCCCATTGGATAGGGCTAGAAAGCAGCAGCAGACCTGGGCCCGAAGGTACTAGGGCAGGCTGTTCAGGGCCCTTGTGGAAAGTAGGGCAAACAAATGGATGACAAGGTAACATTGTCCGTACTAATTAGGGGTGGCGGAATTTGCATTACGCATATCTCTGCAAAATGGTAAAAAATCTCAGCGAACACGTAGAAATTCCGCGAACATGCAGAATTGCTTGTTCGCAATGCTTTTTTACTGTTCGCAATCGCTGTTTGCGTGCTCGGGGAAAAATATCTCCTGAACACGCATTTGAGAACGCGAGCAAGCAAAACATTTTGCGAAGTCACGGAACGCTCAATTTTGGGCAATTTCGTATTCTCCAAGGAACGCAAAATGACCCAAATTCCGCAAACTGAACGGAATTTACCGCCCAGGCCTAGTACGAAAATCCTGAGAAAAGTTACCTGCCTAACTTATAATCCTTGTATCCCGAGTAACAAGATAGCAACATTCAAAACCAACCTCCTCGAACTCTGGCTGGGCTCAGAGTCAGATTAGCACACATCTGGACTTTCAAGACAGGTTGGCCATTTGGGCACCTATTCATTCCTATGGCAAGTGCGACCAGCCAGCCAAGCTGGGAGTCCTCAGATTACACAGCTTGGAGGAGGGTCATCTGGTCGCACCATATCTTAAGGATCAGTTTCCACTTGCCATTGGGTGCCAGGGACTCCTTGCGCTGGGTGCACTGTGCCCAGTCTTGGTCTTAGGCATAGGTATCTCACAGAGCTCTGAATCAAGGCTTGGACATAGATTTTTCTCCGAGCCAAGAAGGGAAGCTTTGCCTGGGCAACTTGATCCTGTTTGGGCACTAAGTGACACAGAAGGCCGGGATAAGGAACCCATAGCCAGTGGGCCAGGAGGAGCTCTGACCAGGGCCCAGTCTTAACGGACTTGCAAGATCTTATCCTGGGGCTTTTGGGACATGGTGGGCTAAAGAATGGAGCTCAGGTCTGGATGCTTACACCCTTTAGCCAGCTGGAGCTCTGACTCAAGTTTTGACAGAGCTTCTGAACCTAGACAGGCAGGGGATGCCTCCTTGAACATGTAGGATCCCTTGCACAGCACTTTGAGACACAGTGGGTAAAGGAAGCCATTTTTTTATTTGGTAATGCGAATGTAAGGACATACCATGGAAAAAGTCCAAAACACCCTTATTGGTTTACAGGACTTAAGGTAATTACCCCAAGTGCTCTACTTTTTGAAGTGTGGTCGAGCAGCTCAGGCTTATCAGAGGGTAGAGTGAAGCATTTGTTGTACAGAGTCAAAAAATGAGAAACATACTCAAGAAGAAAATTAGAGACCAATTTAGAAAAATGACACAGATTTGTATATAAATGTAGACACCAAGATCATCAATATCAGGTAAGTACTTTTGGAGATGGTTCTGAGGTATGAGCCTCAAACACTGTAATGTTATGTTATGGGAGAAACATTCACTGCATAGATACACTTATGATAGGTTTTGAGGGATACCTTTAGGGACTTAAGGTGCTTAGGAACCAAGGTTCAAGAAACCATCAGCAGTTCACGTTTAACCACCCTAGTGAGTCTGGGAGCAGAGGTCTGGTTGTGTTGGTAGCCTTGAGCACTATAATGTAGAGTGAATGGCAAAGGTACCTGCAAAAGAAAGGCTGCAAGTGGGAACTTGGAGACAAGTCCAGCAGAACCCAATGGGGCGGCCCTTGCAGGTCTCTGGAGCACAGGGACATTGTTGGTTTCTTTGAACCTGGGCTGAGTGGCTCGGGTACAGAGGTGTTTTAGCCGTCAGTTTGCTGTAGTAGGAGGCTCTCACTTGGCTGAATCCTTCCCCGTCGTGATGATGGGAGTCCCAGATACCTTTAACATAGTAGTACCATAATGGGTATAGACTAGCAAAGTCCTATACCTCTTAGTTTAGAAATCTATCACAGTCATTATTAAAAAAGAGACCAAAGTTATGTCTCAACCAATCAGCATTAGTCAACCTCTACAACACTCCTGTGAGAAGCCCAGTACCTCAGACTTTTGAGCATTAGTGCTAATATAAATACACTGAGATAGGAAAGGTGAGCTTAACCAGGGGCGGAGGTGCAGTCATATGTGAATCTAACAAAGCTTCCAATAGTGAAGATCTACAGTTACAGGTAAGTAACTCATTTCTTACTCCAGTATTGGAACTTTGACAGATTCACGTGCTCAAATCAGGATACCAAGCAGAAGTACATATACATTAGCATAGACTTCCCAAAAGAATCAATGCACTCATGCACGGATAAAGATATAAATGAATCATAACATCCAGCAATCTTAAATTAAAAAACAATATTAATCATAAGAACATTAATGATACATAGGGAATATATCCATCTGTGCATTAAAATAGTAAACCATTGATAATTATGGAAATGTGCATACAGAAATAATGGAAGGAGGGTAGACAGGCATGGTTCATCCTATTTGAAAAGATGAAGGAGCACTGCTTGGCCTTCTGCCATATCCTTGAGAACTATTGAATCCAAGCAGGAATGTTGAGTAAATATGAGTAAATTTGTGTCTGTTCTTCCGCGTTGCTGCAAGGCAAATTTCAAGAAGCAACACTCCCCCAAATATACCTGTAGAAGAAGGTATAGATCTTGTGGAATGAGCTTGGACTTGTGAAGACAATGAAATGCCTGCCTTCTGATAGCAAATTATATGGCATTTGAAATACATTTAGAAATACTCTGCTTGGAGAGTGGGAAATATTTTCTTGGAGTGCTGTAAGTTACAAAAAGTTGAGAAGTCTTGCGAACAGCTTGCATTTTTTGTAGATAGAAACATTTTATTCATCGCCTGACATTCAGTGAGTGAAAAACCTTTTTTTGCTGTTGTCGCAGGATTTGGGAAGAAAGTTTTAAGTACTACAGGTTCATTAAGATGAAAGTCATAAGAGACTTTGGGTATATATTTTGTATTTGTGCGGAGAAGAAATCCATCAGTCCAGAACTGCACAAACGGTAACTGTATAACGAAAGCCTGAATCTTGGTGACTCTTCCAGCTGAAGTTAAAGCGAGGATCAGAGCCAGGTTCCATGACAGGACTTTGATGTCCGCTTTGTGTATTGGTTCAAAGGGATATTTCATTAACTGTTAGAGAACAGTGTTCAACTGCCACAAAGTAGGTGGAGGCATTACTGAAGGAAAAGTACAGAACAGTCCTTTAAGGAACTCTTTGATTATTCTAGAAAACCATAATGGTGGAGAAGAAAGACATCTGCTAAAATGGGAAATAGCTGCCCAATGAACGTTTCTGGAATTATGCGCTAAAACTGCCTGTGCCAAATGTAAAAAATATGGTAGAACAGCTTGTTGGCAGCAGAGACAAAACATATTCCTCTTGAGACAGTGTGTTGTGTTTGCACTGTCAGCCGGACCATGGCTAGGTTTTTTCTACACTCCCTTGTCATGTTCAAATGTCGAAACTCATGGAACTCAGGAGCCATGCCTTAAAGTGGAGGTGCCTTGGATCCGGGTGTGCAATTTGTCCTTGGTTCATTATCAGATGATTGGGGAGAACTATATGATGTGTCGATCCTGGGATAGGAGAAGTAAGAAATGCGTTACTTACCTGTAAAAGCAGTTATCCAGTATTGGTGTCTTTCATAGATTCACATGCCTGAATCATTCCCCGTCGTCGAGACGGGAGTCCCCAGTACATAGAAAAGTAATGTCCTATAGACATACATAGAGAAAGTAGGCCTAAGGGCCTTGCCTTAGTACCCTATCTATGTCCTTTTGTAAAAAGGACCAAATTCCAGAAGGTAGCCAATCAGCTACCACCTCCCTCTAGACCCTTCCTGTCAGGAGCCTCAGTCTCTCAGATTTTCGTAAGCACTAAGCTAGGTAGGCGTAATACATGTTAGAGAGAGAGAGGTGAGACCTTCCAGGGGAGGCGGGAGGGTTGCATGTGAATCTATGAAAGACACCAATACTGGATAACTGCTGTTACAGGTAAGTAACGCATTTCTTGTCCAGTATTATGGGTGTCTTTCATAGATTCACATGCCTGAATCATAGTGGCAAGCAATACATTATGCACATTTCTGATGGAACATCATAAGCAGTCTGAGATAATACATATCATGCGACTAAGAACCATCAAGAAGTAACAAGAAGTAAGTAAATAAATGTGCATACCAGTGAACTATGGTGGGAAGGAGGAAGGCTCACCTCACTGGAATAGGTGGCGAAGCACAGCCTGGCCCACAGCTGCATCCTGCATCAGTTCCGTATCCAGGCAGTAATGCCTGGTGAAGGTATGCGGCGATTTCCATGTCGCCGCCCTGCAAATGTCCAGTATCGGCACTCCAGCGAATAGCGCCGCTGGTGTGGACACAGCTCTTGTAGAGTGAGCTCTAACCTTGTAATGTAATGGCCGTCCGGCCTTGTCGTGGCAAAAGGCAATTGCCGAAGATATCCATCGTGAGATACTTTATTAGGAAAGTGTCATGCCATTTCTAGGTCTGCTGAAGGCGATGAAAAGCTGATTAGTTTTTCTGAAGTTCTTTGTTTTGTCTAGGTAAAACTTGAGACACTGCTTCAGATCCAGAGAGTGCAGGGATTTTTCCACTGCAGTGCTGGGATTTGGGAAAAATGAACGGAGGACCAGAGGTTCATTAAGGTGGAAGTCCGACGGGACCTTAGGAATACATCGAGGATTAGTTCTTAAAATCACTCTATTTTCCTTGAATTGCATGAAAGGATTTTGTATGGAAAGAGCCTGTAGTTCGCTGACCCTCCTGGCTGATGTCAGAGCAAGTAGGAGGGCTGTTTTCCAGGAGATGTATTTGATATCAGCCCTATGGATGGGCTCAAAGGGGTGCTTCATCAGCTGATTGATCACCACGTTGAGATGCCATGATGGTGGAACTTTCCTTGGACGAGGAAAGGATCTGTAGAGCACTTTAAGGAATTGTCTTATTAACCTGTGGGACCAGAGAGAGGGTCCTTTTGAAGTTCTGGTAAACCGGGAGATTGCTGCCAAGTGCACTCTGATAGAAGCATGCGCAAGACCCGATTGTGCCAGTTGTAAGAGGTATGGAAGCAACTGCTCTGGGGTAACTTGAAATAGATGGAGATCTTTGTCCCTACACCAGATGCAAAAGCGTTTCCATTTTAAGGAATAGGTCTTATTTGTGCTATCAGCTCTTGCTTTTGCGAGGACATCCTTGCACTCCTGCGTAATGTCTAGTTGGTAGAACTCTCTGTACTCAGGAGCCATGCCGATAATTTGAGTGAGTTCAGGCTCGGATGAAGTACTTGGCCTTTGGACATCGTGAGAAGAGACGGATGTTGGCTTAGACGGATTGGAGGTTGGACTGAAAGGCGATGGATGTCCGTGAACCAGTGATGTCTCGGCCAGAACGGTGCAATCAGAATTAGGCTGCAGTGTTCCGTCTTCATTATAAATTTTGGTCAGCATAGGTGTAGGAGGATACCCTATTACTGGTAGAGTGCAATCCTTGATAACCGTATAGGTTCAGTAATTGACCCTCTTGAGCACCATCTGTTTGTACCCTATATCGTCCCAATTTGTGAGAATTATTGTTGTGGTGTTGTCTGTTCTGACAAGCACTGTGGAGTTCCTGATGCACGGGAGGAAGGCTTGTAGGGATAGAAAGACTGCTCTTAGTTCGAGGAGGTTGATGTGGAGCTGTCGTTCCTGGTCCGTCCACTTGCCGCTGATCTGCAATTCCTGAAGGACCGCTCCCCATCCCTCGAGGGAGGCATCTGTAGTTATGACGTGCGGAGTTGCAGGCAGCAGGAATGGTAGACCTTGCGAGAGGTTCCTGGGCGACATCCACCATAGCAAGGCTTTCTTGATCTGCTGAGTGATGACCATGTAATCGTCGAAAGAGCCCGTGCTTTGGGTCCACTGTCTGGCCAATGCCTCCTGCAGAGGGCGCATTTTGAGCTGGCAGTGTGGGACAAGCAGGATACACGAGGACATCATCCCTAGGAGGGACTTGAAAGTGTGGACCCGTAGGGATGCCTTTGAGGTCACTGCGGTAGCCAGCGAGATAAGTTTGTGTGTCCTTTCTTGTGATGGGAATGCTTTTGAGCATTTCGTATTCAAGGTTGCCCCGAGAAAGGTGATAACTCGGGAAGGTTGCAAGGCAGATTTTTGGTAATTGAGTGTCAAACCCAGGTGCTGGAAAAGATTGAGACAGATGTTGGAGGACTCGGCTACGTCTGCCAAAGATGGTGCTTTCACCAGGCAGTCGTCCAGGTAAGGGAAGACCTGGTGTCCATGTTGACGTAGGAAAGCTTCCACAGGGGAGAGGCACTTAGTGAAAATTCGGGGTGCCGATTTGAGGCCAAATGGGAGGACGCAGAATTGGTAGTGCTGACCTGCGACTGCGAATCTGAGGAATTTCCTGTGGCGTTTGTGGATAGGGATGTGGTAATATGCATCTTGCAGGTCTAAAGACGTCAAGAAGTCTCCCTCTTCCAGCGACCCCAAGGTCTCTTGGATAGTCACCATGCGGAACGATTGACTCTTCAAGAATGTATTGAGTGCCCTTAGGTCTAGAATGGGCCTCCATTTCTTCGCCTTCTTCCGTATGAGAAAGAAACGGGAATAGAATCCCTTCCCTTTTTGAGCTGAAGGAATTCATTCTATTGCCCCTTTCTTCAACATGGAAGATACCTCTTGAAGGAGTAATCGTACATGCCTGTGTTGTAGTTGGCGAGGAGGAGTTGTTGGGGGAATTGAGTTGAATTCCAGTGAGTGTCCAAATTGGATCAATTGGAGTACCCACCGATCTGTAGGTATTGATCTCCAATTGTGGAGGAAGTGTGTTAGTTTTCCTCCAAGTTTGAAAGAACGAGATGGTAGAGGGACTGGCTGGAGGAAACGGTCATTGGCGTCCGCCAGTGGCCTTTCTCTGAGATTTTCCCCTAAAGTTAGACCTTCCGTACGAGGTCTGGCGGCCCTGTGGCTGTTGTCGCTGTTGGTACTGCGATTGGCCTTGGTTATAAGAGTAAGATGTTTTGGTTTGGTACGATCCTCTGTAAGAGGGCTGACCTCTGCCCCTGCTCCCTCGAAAGGACTGGCTTTTAAATTGTAATGTGCCCAGTGCTCGTGCCGTATCTGTGTCCTTCTTGATGGTTTGTAAGGCCTCGTCGATCTTCTCGCCAAAGAGGTGTTGGGCGTCATATGGCATATCGAGGACCTTTGTTTGGACTTCTTGACAGAAGGATGTGGCTTTCAGCCAGCCTCGTCTTCTCAAGACCGCGGCTCCCGCCAGCTGTCTGAAGCCGGTCATTGCCACGTCTACAGCACAGTCAATGAGCTCTGATGCTGATGTTTGGCCTTCTTTAAGGAGTGATTGGACTTCCTCCTTGAGATCATCAGGCAGTTCTGTGAGGTATGGTGCAATATCCTCCCACAGTTGTCTGTTGTAACAGCCTAGCAGCGCGATGGCATTAGCTATCTTAACGGTCATGGCCGATGTAGTAGAGAATCGTTTCCCAATTCCGTCTAATTTCCTTCCCTCCTTGTCCGGTGGAGCTGACAAAGGGGATGATGGATTCCTAGAGTTCTTTTGGGCTGCTTGGGTAACCACGGAATCCGGCTTAGGATGTCCAGTAAGGCACGCTGGAGCTGTCGAAGGTGCCTTATACTTTTTGTATAGCCTTGGAACCACAGCGGAGACCGAGGCCGGTGTCTGCATGAGCTGTTTTCCTTGTTCCCAAATGTGATCAATGATGGGAATTGATCTGGAGGTTTTCTTGACCTGTGTATCCACGTCGTTGCCTTCTTCATCAGTGCTTTGGCACTTGACTATGAGATCTGATGGACTGGTGGCCTGATCGTATTGATCATCGTCAGAGTCCTCACCCTGTAGCAAACAAGCTGGTGGTGATTTGTGCACCCTGCTTGGAGAGGTTAAATCCGGTGTAATGGGTATTTTACTCCTTTTTGCTGATACAAGCGTCAACGGCTGTGTGGAAATCAAGCCGGATTGTTTCCAGAGCGTTTGTGGTGGCGTCGTCGACGGTGTCGACTGTGTCGTCGTCGACTGGGCGTCGATTGGCAATGGTGATTTCGTCTACAGTATCTTCGTCGGCGCTTCTCTCGTCGACGGTACTCTCGTCGACGGTGTGCTCGTCGATGGTGCGCTCGTCGACGGTGTCTTCGTCGCCATGGTCATCGATGGCACGCTCGTCGACGGCGTCTTCGTCGTCGATGGTGCACTCGTCGACGGTGTCTTCGTCGCCGGAGATGTTTTTACCGTCGTCGATGTCTTCGTCGACGGCGCAGAGGTCGACGATGGCGTCTTCGTCGACGGTGCAGGTGTCAACGGTTTTGGTTTCGTCGTCGACGTTGATGTCGTCGACGTCGACGGTGGGATTTTGATCAACGTCGAGGGCTTCTTAATTAGGACAATCGATGACACCGGCCTAGTCGTCGTCGTCGATGAAAATGCTGACGACGCCATCGTCGTCGATACCGTCGTCGTCGATGTGGAGACATAGACAGTAGAGACGGTTTTCTTCAGCGCTGGTGGTAGCGTCGATGGGCCGGTCAACGACGACTGCGCAGGCTTCCTGAAGGCAGGAACCTCCTTTGTCAGACGTTGTAGATGTTTCCTCTAAAGACTTTTTCGTAGTCTTTTTAGGAGGAACGTCTGTAGGGCTAGGGGAAGTAACCCTTGGCCTCTTCAAGGATATTTTAGAGGAAACTGAAGCCATCTCACCGTCCTCTGAAGACTCCAAGGTGTCTCTGGATTGAAGCCTGTTCAACCAGAGCAGCAGTCGACCTTCTCTGTCTTTCAGTGTTTTTGTAGAAAAGGCTCTACAAATTCTACACTGTTTGGGAGAATGGTCAGGATAAAGACAGTACAGACAGGTTTCATGCTTGTCATCGACGTGGAGCCTCTTCTTACCACAAGAAGAGCATACCATGAAGAGACCCTTCTTCTGCTGGTCAGCTATAGTTGGTTTTTGAAAGAAATATCCAAATTCTGTGAGGAAAAGAGATAAAACTAGTAAAACCTGAGGAGAACTCAGGTGGAGACTCCCTAGCACAACGTGCGGTAGAAAATCTGAGAGACTGAGGCTCCTGACAGGAAGGTTCTAGAGGGAGGTGGTAGCTGATTGGCTACCTTCTGGAATTTGGTCCTTTTTACAAAAGGACATAGATAGGCTACTAAGGCAAGGCCCTTAGGCCTACTTTCTCTATGTATGTCTATAGGACATTACTTTTCTATGTACCGGGGACTCCCGTCTTGACGACGGGGAATGATTCAGGCATGTGAATCTATGAAAGACACCCATAATACTGGATAACTGTGTGTACCAGTGTTGATGTGGCCAGGCTGGAGCAATGAAAATCTATTCACAGGGTTCTGCCTTCATCTTCCTAATGACTCTTGGAAGGAGAGGATTTGGTGGAAAAGCGGTGGCAAAAATGCTGGACCATGCAACTGAAAATGCACTTCCCCATGATCCGCGCAGGTGATGCCAACTCACATAGAACCAGCATTTTCAAATCTGGAGATCTGGGAACAGATCCAAGTCTGATCTACCCCAGCGAAAGGAGATCTTGTCTAAAGTCTGCTGGTGCACTTCCCACTCATGGCATGAAGATGTTAGCCTGCTGAGTGTGTCTGCCTTAGTGTTTTGTCCCAGAAAGGAGGCAGATCTTTTGCACTTCTCTGGAAAGTGGGTGAGAACTTGTGCTGCCCTGCTTGTTGTTGTAGTGCATCGGCGTCGTATTGTTCGTATGGACAAGCACTGTTGAATGATGTATTCTTGGAAGAAAAGCCTGCAGGGCCAGATGTACTGCCCTCAATTCCAGTAAATTTATGTCTGATTGACTTTGTGTTTGGTTACACCTTCCAGGGATGCATCTGTAGTGATCACTAAAGGGCCTGCTATCTGCTGTAGGGATAGCTCAATTGACAGATGCTTCTTGTCTGCCACCATTCTAAGGCTTTGATCATTTTTGGAGTAACTTTGATAATGTCATTGAAGGAGCTGTCAGACTGTATCCACTGCTTTCCCAGTTCCTCTTGAACTGGTCACATTTTAAGGTGACGGAATGGGATGACCTGGATGAACGCCTCCTCAGCCCCAGACATCGCCATCGCCATCCCAGAGGGCTACAAGATCACCCGGAGGGACCGCGACAACCAGACCGGAGGAGGCATCGCCATCATCCACAGAGACACCATCCGCATCACGACCAACACCGACGACACCCTCACCACCGCTGAACACCTGCACTTCCAGATCCACACCAACCCGAAGACCACCCTCAGAGGCACCCTGATCTACCGACCCCCGGGACCACGCACACGATTCAGCGAGGACATCGCCGACTTCGTCAGCCCGCACGCTCTCCCCTCCGCCGACTACATCCTCCTGGGGGACCTCAACTTCCACCTTGAGAACAACAACGACCGCAACACCACCACCCTGCTCGACAACCTCGACAACCTCGGACTCAAGCAACTGGTGACCACCCCCACCCACCTCGCCGGACACACACTCGACGCCGTCTTCTCTTCCAGCAAAGACGTCACCTTCAGCCACGCAACAGGACTCCACTGGACGGACCACAGCTGCGTCCACTTCACCTTCAGAAGAACGACGATCCACCACCTCCAGCAACAGGCTGCTCGAAGAAGCTGGAACAAGATCACAGCCGACCAGCTCACCGCCTCCCTGAGCCAGCACCCTCCCGCCAACTCAGCGAACCCCAGCCAGGCCGCCGACAACCTCACGAAGTGGATCAGCAACTGCGCGGACGAACTCGCCCCTCTGAGGACCCCGCCCAGCAGATCCTGCAGCAGAAAAACACCATGGTTCACCGACGAACTCAAGTGCTCCAAGAAGAACTGTCGAGCCCTCGAGAAAACCTGGAGAAGGGAACCAACGACGGACAACATGGCCACCCTCAAACTCGCCACCCGGAAACACCACCAACTGATCCGCGCCACCAAGAAAAATGCATACAAGGACCGGCTGGACAACAACGCACACAACTGCAAGGAACTCTTCAACATCGTGAAAGAGCTCTCCAACCCCAACGCCGGAAACAACGACATCACCCCGTCGCAAGACCTCTGCAACTCCCTCGCGTCCTACTTCCACAACAAAATCACGGACATACACAACAGCTTCAACAACCAACCAACGCAAGCCACAACCGCAACGACTCCACCATCCACCACCCTCCGCACCTGGACCCCGATCAGCACCGAAGACACCATCCGCACCATGAACTCCATCCATTCCGGATCTCCGACTGACCCCTGCCCTCACCACGTCTTCAACAAGGCCGACGCTGTCCTCGCACCCCACCTGCGGGACATCATCAACACCTCCTTCGACTCCGCCACCTTCCCTGAGAGCTGGAAGCACGCCGAAATCAGCGCTCTCCTCAAGAAACCCACAGCAGACCCCACCGACCTCAAGAACTACCGTCCCATCTCGCTCCTCCCGTTCCCGGCCAAAGTCATCGAGAAGACAGTCAACAAACAGCTGGCCGCCTTCCTCGAGACGAATGGATCCCTCGACCCCTCACAGTCCGGCTTCCGAGCGAACCACAGCACGGAGACCGCCCTCATCGCCGCCACCGACGACCTTCGAACTCTGATGGACAACGGAGAAACAGCGGCCCTCATCCTCCTGGACCTCTCCGCGGCTTTCGACACTGTCTGCCACCGCACCCTAGTACAGCGCCTCAGCAACATCGGAATCCAGGAGAAGGCACTGGAATGGATCACCTCCTTCCTCGACGGAAGAACACAAAGAGTCCGCCTACCACCGTACAAGTCAGAGGCCACCAAAGTCATCTGCGGCGTACCCCAAGGATCCTCGCTGAGCCCAACCCTCTTCAACGTCTACATGAGCCCCCTCGCGGCCATCGCACGCCAACACAACCTGAACATCATCTCCTACGCCGACGACACCCAGCTGATCCTCTCCCTGACCAACGACCCCGCCACCGCCAGAGCCAACCTGCACGAAGGGATGAGAGACGTAGCCGAATGGATGACGACCAGCCGCCTGAAACTGAACTCAGACAAGACGGAGGTCCTCATCCTGGGCTCCACGCCCTCCGCCTGGGACGACTCCTGGTGGCCCCCCGCCCTGGGCACCGCACCCAAACCGACAGACCACGCACGGAACCTGGGCTTCATCCTGGACTCCTCCCTCTCCATGACAAGACAAGTCAACGCCGTCTCCTCGTCATGCTTCAACATCCTGCGCATGCTACGTAAGATCTTCCGGTGGATCCCCACCGAGACGAGGAAGACGGTCACCCAAGCCCTCGTCACCAGCCGACTGGACTACGGCAACGCCCTCTACGCCGGAACCACGGCCAAACTCCAGAAGAGACTCCAGCGGATCCAGAACGCCTCGGCGAGACTCATCCTCGACATCCCCCGACGCAGCCACATCACCGGACACCTGAGAGATCTGCACTGGCTCCCGGTCAACAAGAGAATCACCTTCCGGCTCCTCACCCACGCGCACAAAGCCCTACACGACCAAGGCCCGAGCTACCTCAACAACCGGATCAGCTTCTACACTCCCAAGCGCCTCCTCAGATCAACCAACCTCGCCCTCGCCGCCGTCCCCCGCATCCCAAGAGCGACAACAGGAGGAAGATCCTTCTCCTACCTGGCAGCCAAGACCTGGAACTCACTTCCGACCAATCTACGCCTGACCCAAGACCACCTCTCCTTCAGGAAGAAGCTCAAGACCTGGCTGTTCGAGCAGTAGCGGCACCCCCCCCCCTCCCAGCGCCTTGAGACCCTACGGGTGAGTAGTGCGCTCTACAAATGACCTGATTGATTGATTGATTGATTGATGAGGGCTATGCATGATGACATCATTCCCAAGATTGACTTGCACAGTAGAACCGAAAGAGACTTTTTCCTTTGGCTGGGACTTGTTAGCATTTCAAGCCATTGTTTTCTTTTTTTTTTAGGGATACACCTTTGAAAATATAGTATCTAACTTGGCTCCTAGAAAGACAATCGCTAGCGATGGGTTTTGTTTGGATTTTTGTAGGTTAAGAGTAAAACCCAGTCACCGGAATAGAACTGTGCATGCATTTGAGGATTCTAGTGCTGCTGCCTTGGACGGTGCCTTGATTACCCACTCGTCCAGCTATGGAAAGAATTGATGCTGGTATTAACTGAGAAATGCTGCAACCGGTGCAAGGCACTTTGTAAAAATCCTGGTTGCGGACTTGACACCAAAAGGGAGCACCCTGAACTGGTAGTGGCATCCATCAACCATAAACCTTAGATATTTCCTGTGCTTTGCATGAATAGGTATGTGAAAATAGGCATCTTGGAGGTCTAGGGTGGTTATAAAGTCATGCTGGTTGAGGTGCTTTAAATCTTACTACAATGAGACCATCCAAAACTATTGCTTTTTCATGTAGGTGTAGTAGTAGATGAGGCTGGGGGCGTGGCTGCTCTGCTCTTGGAGCAGGGCAGTGGAGGAGTAGTTTGCATTGACTGTTTGGTCAGCCCTCTCAGGCCGCCCAAAGGAGTCATGCGCACTTGTCCCGTTCTCCATGCAGGCTGCATTCGATCCTGCGTGGAGAAAAAGCCATTCACAACTCTGCACTGCAGTGTTGTGATTAATCAGAGGAGCCTGGCTGCTTACCAATCACAACAATGCGATTGGTCAATGGAGCCTGCTTCCTGTTCCCTGAGTTTCACGAGGAGAACAGGAGCAGAAACGCTATAAGTATGTTTATTTTGACAAGGTAACATTACTAGCTATAAGTATGTTTATTTTGACAAGGTAACATTACTAGCACAATACCGGCGCTGCTGCGCTAGCGTGTAGATTTTTAATTTTCCTGTTTTGTATTTTCTTTTATATTCTTTCTATTTTGCCCTGTTTTTAATCGTGTGTCCGCGTTCCTCCCCGCCTACTTACCTACATCTTAACTTTGGTGAAATCACCGCCGTATGAGCGGGCCCGGTCCCGGGAGATAGTCATTTTCACTCGCCATCTTGGAGCGAGGAGGTCATTGTTGGGGGACAGTTTTCGAGCGGTCTAGCACTCGGGCGAGGCGGGATACGCCTATTTAAGGCGTCTGCATTAGAACGCTCTGCCCTGACAAGGTAACATTACTAGCACTATACCGGCGCTGCTGCGCTAGCGAGTAGATTTTTAATTTTCCTGTTTTGTATTTTCTTTTATATTCTTTCAATTTTGCCCTGTTTTTAATCATGTGCTCGCGTTCCTCCCCGGAGGTCATTGTTGGGGGACAGTTTTCGAGCGGTCTAGCGCTTGGGCGAGGCGGGATACGCCTATTTAAGCCGCACTTCTCAGAGCGCAGCGTTGACTGAGTCGTGCCAGAGTCCTGCCCGTCTGCGCCCGTCAGCGCATAGGAGGCGCGGGTCACGGCAGGACTCTAGGTCCTATTCTTCTTGCCATGTCGTTACCGACTATTACTTACTTAAGGGAGGATCTCTTGCGTATCCGAGCTCGGTCTACTAACTGCGACCACCCTCCAGTGAACCGGTTATGTGGTCCGTATCGTTGTATATGCGGAGGTTGGTCTTTGGACACTCCTACCCTTATTCGATCTCAGGAACTGTCAGCTTCACAAAGAAGAACGACAGGACGGCGCGATCTTAGCGTCTGGAACCTAAATGTCAGATCACTGGTCAAACATCACTTGGAGGTTCATTATCTCATTAAGGACGAACTTCCGGACGTGTTCTTCCTGACTGAAACTTGGCTGCAGGACACGGATACCTCCATCCTTAACTTGGCCTTCCCCCCTGAATATTCCATCTTTACGCTTAACTGTGTTACTAGGGGGGAGGTATTGCAATGGCAGTTAAGGCATGCTACCCATGTGAGTGGAAGGTCTTAAAACTCCCAGGATGTGAGAGTGCTCTTTTTAAAATCTCAATCAGCCATCATTTTACCTTTTCTGGTATACTGATATATCGCCCTCCAGGCTGTGACTCTGCGTTTAGGGCAGCTCTCCCGGTCGTAATCAGCACTGAGGCTCTGGGATGTGCGAATTTTAATATTCTTGGAGACCTCAATCTCCATTTTGACTATCTGACTTCCCCTGCTATCAGCAGTATTTTGGCTGATTTAGAGGCCTTGCAACTTACTCAGCTGGTCACATCTCCGACACATAGGGGTGGGCATATTATCAATCCTTTTTTTACCAACTTGGAGGGAGCTAGAGCCCTATCCCCTATGCAGATCGCTTGGACAGACCATATGCTGGTAAAAATGTTATGTCCCATACACGAAACTCCTTATGCTCCTAAGGATAGAATGGTACCGAGGCGACACTGGAGCAAACTGAGACTTGAGGAATTTTATCAGCTGCTGGAAGAGGCTCCGTTGGACCCTTTCACTGATGTTGAACGTGGATACGATCTTTTCTGCAAGTGGATTACTCGTGCTCTCGACTCTTTGATTCCCTTGGTACGGTCCACGTGTCGCACGAAAGAGCCTAGTCCTTGGTATGACAACTCTTTAGCGCTTCTGAAAAAAGCTTGTAGACAAGCTGAGAGGGTGTGGCGTAAATCGTTCGATCCCACAATGAAGGCCTCCTATCTTGCTAAAATTAAAATTTACCATAGGGCGTTCTGCAGAACACGAGCAGCATTTTATGCCCAAGAATTTCAGAACAGCGCGAACCCTTCGAAACTTATCTTTAAAGTGTTAAAGGACTTGACGGCTAAGAGGGCAACGATGGCGGAGATTTGCTCTAACGCCCACTGTGAGGATCTGGCCTCTTTCTTTTTGGAGAAAGTTCAAGCCATTTATCGCTCATTTCCAAAGGACTCCTCTGGCCTGGAGCAGGTTAGAGGTAGTCTGGGAGGATGTGAGCCTCTTACCACTTTGCCTCCCTTGTCCATAGAGGCCTTTGACACCTTGAGCCTCAAAATTAAATCAGGATCTCCTACAGACCCGATGAAACCGGCTCAGCTTAGGAATATGTCACCGCTATGCCGTACTCCGGTGCTTTCCTTGATCAACCTGTCTTTATCTTCATGGGTAGTCCCTGTTAGGTGGAAACAGGCTGTAGTTACACCTATCTTGAAGAAGGCTACCCTTGATCCCCTCAAACCTGAGAACTACCGACCTGTCTCGTTGCTTCCTTGGGCAGCGAAAGTTGGCCGAGGCCCATGTTAACGGAATCCTTTCTAACCATCTCACTAGGGCTAACATCCTTGACCCTACTCAGAACGGTTTCCGTGCGGGTCACAGCACGGAGACGGCCCTTCTTTCTATGGTCGAACATCTGCGTTCTGTGCTTGATATGGGTCGGACGGCGGCACTGCTGCTATTAGATCTTAGTGCCGCCTTCGACACTGTCTCGCACAGGATTTTGCTCCAACGCCTAGAAGAAGTGGGGGTCACGGACTCTGCCCTATGCTGGTTTCGTTCCTTTCTTGCCGAACGGTCTTTTAAAGTGGCAATCCCTCCCAGTCAGTCTATTTCCCATCCTTTGGATCTGGGGGTCCCACAAGGCTCCTCGTTGAGTCCCACTCTATTTAATCTGTATGTGAGGCCGCTGGCTGTGGTCGTCAAGCAATGGGGCTTGACGATGGTATCATACGCGGACGATACACAGCTGGCGGTCACGCTGAGTGGGGACTCTGATGTGGAAGCCCCCAGGTTCCTAGACGGACTACGGGCAGTGGCTAACTGGATGAATTCCAACTGTCTCCAGTTAAACGCCAAAAAGACCGAGGTGATGGTGGTCGGCAAGCAGGCGGAGCTATGGGGTGATCGATTGTGGCCTCCTGAATTGGGTGTGCCCCCCTCTCCGGTAGCGGAGATAAAAAACCTAGGGGTTTGGCTTGACCCAAATCTTAGTTTCATCTGCCACACCAAGAAGGTTGCGGCCACCTGTTACGGTATTATCTGAGGGTTGAGACCTATCCTGAAATTTTTCCACGCACCCACCAGGCAACTAGTGGTTCAAGCGTCAGTGTTGTCCCGGCTGGATTATGCCAGTTCGCTGTTGGCAGGGATTAATCAGTCGGAACTCACCCGGCTGCAGCGAGTTCAAAATGCTGCAGCCAGAGTGGTGATAGGTCTGCCACGGCAGTGCTCGGTTTCCAACACGCTGCGTTCTCTTCACTGACTCCCTGTGAGCCAGAGGATCAAATTTAAGGTACTATGTCTTGCCTTTAAGATTTTCAAGGGCTTAGCACCTCAAATATTGGAGAACTTGCTAGTACCATATGTACCCTTGCGAACCCTTAGATCTTTGGGCCAAAACTTGGCAGTTGTTCCGCGCTTCAGGTTGAGTAGAGTCGGTGGCCGCTCCTTTCGGGTGCTAGCGGCAAAATGGTGGAATTCTCTTCCTCCTCATTAACGGGCGCTGGATGACCTCTTGCAGTTCAGACGTGCCATTAAGACTATTTTATTTATTTAGCCTGTAGCTTCTGTATCGTTCTCCTCTCTGCTTTTATTGTGTTGTGTTCTGCGTACCTTGTTAAGCGCCAGGTCGCCCCTTTGCTGGGGCAGCTGTGCGTGGTATAAGTTTGAATAACATAACATAACATATTTCAATATAAAAGAAAAAAATTTGTGTGACCCCCCCACATCCACTGTGCAACCCCCACTCACGACCTGCCCCGCCACCCATGAGCCATGCTGGCCACCACTATACAGGGGTAGAGCAAACCATATACTGAAGATGTGGAATGGGAACGGCGACCGAAGTTGAGACTGGACCAGAAGACTCAGAAGAGCTGGATATACAAAGAACACTTTGAATTGAATTGAGCGAGAAATGATGAACTACGTGAACCAACATGCAAGAGGTAATTACGTTGGGGCGTGTCTGGTGCGCTCCCACCCCCCCTAAGAGTATACAAAGAATCACTTGAGGTAAGTAACCCGGAACCTCAAGGAGTTTGTGGGCAGAGTGGAAACACAGGCGCGTACTCAATGCGAGTCAAGGGGAAGGTTGCGGTTGAAGTTTCAAGAAGAAGGACCCTGAAGAAACCCAGTGGAAGACAGAAGTTTGGAGATTCAACCCACTTGTGGATAGCCCAGGATACCTAAACCTCAGAAGCAGGGTGCATAGGTGCAAAGTGATGTTGGAAACTGTCACAGACCACAATGGAGGACTTCAGAAAAGTTGCCGCTGGCGAAGAAGGTGAAATTGTCCAGTGGAATCCAAAGGTGGATTCTTGAAGAGGACTACTTTCAAGCAGATGGGACAGAATCTATACCAATCAGGAGTGACCAGGAGGCACAGAAGACCAATGACCACTGATGATGCAATATGCAGGAGAGTTGACAGTGCAGCTGTGCTGTGGAACACCAAGAGATGTTCACGAGCTGTCCCACGTCGGAAGTCAAGAACCAGGGGGTCAGTGTCTGGCGGGAGCACCAACAAGTAAGTCTTGGCAGCAGCAACAGATGTGGCAGACAAAAAATGTGCAGCGTTGGGACTAGCCATGTCCAAGGGACTCACCAAGTGCTGGAGAGTCAGTGCAGGCCCTGAGCCAGCTGGAAGCTCACTAAAGCCTAAGAAGACCCTCCAGAGGTCCCAAAGGCACAGAAGTCTCAAGAGGACCTCTAGCAGCTCACCAAGGTGCAGATGTTGTGGTGAGGACAAAGATCTTGACAGGAAGAGATGCTGGAGGCTGGAACTTCTTGTAGCCTGAAGATCTCTGGAGGACAGAGTCAACAAGCCTTGGCAGCGGCAAATTGACACGGTGCACAAGGGGTGCTGTTCCAGCAGTTCTGACGAGGGACACTAGCCTCATGTTTGCTGGGAAGACAGTGCAGGCCTGGAGGAAGTTACAGAACCACCACTTGTGTTGCTGGGCCTTTCAAATTCCATGGGCCGTCAGGAGCAGCAGACCAGTCAGCTTGGTTGCAGTGCCAGGAGATGCAGGGGAGTGTCTTTTTCTCTCCAAGGGACATTCCTTCGGGTGTCTTTGATGCCCACAGGCCTGGAGAAGAATCTGGATGAAGCACATGCACAGATGACGCATAAGACTGGCAGGGCAGCAAGACCAGGAGCAGCAGGAGTCTTTCTTGATGTAGTCTTGGTTCCCAGGTGAAGTCCAAAAAGTTCCAAAGTGTCCAGAGGATAGAAGTAGAAGTGGTTTCGGGTCTGAATCTTGTCCCATGAAAAATCTGAAGAGCTACCCACAGATAAGCTTTAGGTCCCCAAGGGAAAGGGTTGGGTCAATTCAGGGATCCCTCCCAGGGGATGGGCTGGACAGAGGGGAGGATACTCCCATGCCCTCTGTCCAGTTTCACACCAGAGGTTCCAACTGGAGTATGCAAGCAAGGCACCAAATGTGCCCTTCAAAGCAGTCAGGTGGTGCTGGCAAGGGACCCCACCCCAGCCCAATACAATAAGTCCTGTCTGGGAGGTGGTCATATCTCCCTGTGGCAGGAAACCTATTGTTCTACCTTCCCCTGCTCGACTCAGCATAGCAGCAGGAGGGCAGAATTGTGTCTGTGGTCAGTAGCAGCTCTAGCTTGGTGTTAGACCCTAAAAGGCTGGTACCAGGAATGCAAGGGGGCTCACTAGGGGAGGCCCCCAGCGCATGGGATCCTGCATTCAACACTAAAATTGGTGTTGGGGCAGAATTCTAACATGTTTGATACCAAACATGACCGGTTTCGGTGCGGCGAATATGTAGTTAAACATCTTGTAATTGACTTGATGTATCAAGCAGTTTTACCCATTCTGTGTCTATGGGAAAATGTGTTCGTACATCTGGCAATATATGTATTAAATGGCTGCCCGCATTTACAAACCTTGGACAATTGACTCCGGGGGTGTGTAGGGGGTGTCCTGCTCATGCAGGACACCCTCACACTTCTAACCAAGCACCCTGCCTTCAGGATTGAACAGCATGCCTTAGGAGTGACCTATAGGTTTTAAGTGCGGTGACCTCAGACATTAGGACACTTATATCCATTGCAGGAAGTGCTAGCACCAGCTTACTCCGGCTGCAAAGGCAGGCATACTGTAACAATTTGAGTGGTCTCTCCTAGTTGACATAATACATGCTGCAGCCCATCGGGGACCTCTGGTGTACCTATCTCCTGGGTATCCTAGTACCATATACTAGGCACTTAGAAGGGTACACCAGTAGCCAATTAGGAAGGTATCAAAGTACTTACCATAGTCACATTTAGGGACAAAGCACAGTGACTGAGGTCATGATTAGGAGGATCCAAGTCAGACTCGTCAAAAAGCAGTAAAACACCAGAAAAAGTGGGGATAAGCATGAAAGCAGATCCTACTTTCCTACAGCATCCTTGCTGGCATGTGGCGTTTTTCCTCTGCTCGATCTGACATAATATGATTGAGGCAGTTGTCTTTGCTGGAACTAGAGACGGCAAGACTGCGTATTCGACGAATAGGTAGTCTAACAGTACTGTTGATACGCCCTCTGTACAAAGGTTGTCCCTTTCCTCTTGCAAAAAGGAGTTGTCCAGAATGGCAATGTCCCCAATGTCTTGGCAGTATCGGAGTCCGCCCTGATGGTTTTGAAGGCCTCCTCTACATGATTTCCAAAGAGGGCCTCTCAGCATAAGGTAGGTCCAATATCTTTTTTTGAACTACCTGATGGAATGAGTTGGCTTTGAGCCACAATTGTCGCCTACGAACCCGCTGCACCTGTCAAGTGTCTGTACCCTGTGATGGCAACATCTATGTCTGAATCCACAATCTCACTAGATATTTCTCCTTCAATTAAGATCTTTTTAACCTTCTGTTTAGCATCCTCAGGAAGCTGGTTGATGTAAGAGGCAATGTCTGACTATATATGGCAGTCATTCCCCCACTGTTAGCTCCGACATGGCACAAAACGGCTTGCCAATAGAATCTAGGTGCCTGCCATCCTTTTTCAGAGGAGCAGAAAGAGGTACCGAGGATTTTTGGAGCAGCGTTGAGCGACTTGCATGACCACTGAGTCTGGCTTAGGGAGCCCTGTGAGACACACTGGTGCATTATCTGTAGTTTTGAATTTCTTTTCAAGGCATGGAAGTACAGCTGGTATAGAAATTGAGGTCTTCATGATCTTGTTAACGCGGGATTACTGGTTACTAGTTACCTTACCAGATCCCAAACCAAGTCGACTGGATCGTTGGTACCTGTCATTGAGTAAAAGGCAATCTAACAATAGGTCACTTAATTAAGAACTTACACCACTCTAAATGACCACTGACCAGGATTAAGTTTCAAAGATTTAATATAAAACCAAAGATAACTGAAGATACAAACTTCTTAAAATGAGATTCAGAAGGTAAACTGGTATCACTATGAACATAAACTCTTTGAACAATCTGAGTCTACAAAACAGAATAATGAGTACAAGTTCGAAAATCATGAGAGTTGCCAAAATGGATACAAGTTGCAACCGCAAAGTCATTACAGAAAGGAAAATTTAGGTTAGTCTGTCCCTACACTACACTAAGTGACATCCCTACTTAACAAGATCTTTACCCCTCTAGGTGTCAGCCGTGGTGACTTCCTAAGAAGATCACGCACTTCTCTTTGTCTCCTCTCTGATAAGGGGTCTCTCCTGATCAGTCTATCTGCCTACCCATCCGCTTCCTTAGGCTTCCAAAATCATCTGCTCTGCTCTCCTCCCGGGTCGCTTTCCCTAATACAAAATCACATTTCCGATAGGAACGCCCCTTGAGACGCCCCTCACGTGGTACATCTTTGCGCGGTAAACTCCATGATGGTACTCTTCAAGACCCTCGTTAAAGTTGACCTTGGTTCCCAGGCTTCTTCTCCAACGCGCCTGTACCTCCTGAAATTCCTGAAAACTCCTACAGGCCTGCGCCAAGCGCCACTGAACAAGGCCCCTTTCATTCTAACTGATTAGGACCCTCGCACCTGCATACAGGCCATCCTACAGTGGGCCTCAAATTCCAGGCTCCACCATATCTATAGGTCGTAAAGCAAATGCAAAGCTCTGTACTTGGCACCTCTCGACTTCTCCTCTAACGAGCATATGGCAGATCAAAGGGATGACATTATCAGTTCAGGCCTACTTGATTTACATGAAGTAGGTCCCTACACTAAAACATTTAACTTGCATTTAAACAGTATTCTTAACTAACACACATTTCTAAAAGCAACACATCTATAAAGCATATATTTCCATACTAAATTCGATAATTCATTTTGGAAGAACCACGTTAACCCCTTCTCACATTATTTTAGCAGCACGTTTAGATTTGCTGTGAATTGCCCTGAGGCCTACACAATGTAACTGGTTTTCAAAGTTCTGTCCAACTCTGACATGATTCCTTTTAACATGAGAACGTGAGGTTTTCATATTCATTCCAACACTTCTACATTAGTCTCACACTGCTATGATGGTTATTATCCTACTTGAACACTCTATACGTTTCATTACTGAATATAAGACACTCTGGTGCAAAGTATATATTAACTAACTACGTGCTTGTAAATATGGTGCACTTATACATTTTTTTCCAGACTTGTGCTCTCTCAGTCCCCCCTTTGATGACTTTCAGGAGTCATCACCATCAAAACACACCATCACAAAAATGTAGAACCCTTCAAAGTGAAGTCGTTGCAGTACCACCTCTTTTCATTGTCTCTAATGCCTTCAGACTCCTATATTGAGTATCCTGCATCGCTGTCAACTTCCTCTCCTGTTTTCTCATAGATCTCTGCAACCTGTTTGCTCTATACCATTGATACAAACGCACCAATCCCCACAAAGTGATTACACAAATCACAATTATGATGATGGGTTTCAGTATGTACCAGACAATACCCTTTCCTAGGTTGGCAAACCAACCTCCAACTTTACCCATTCCCTGACCTACTTTTTCCCACACATTCACTTTTGCCAGATCCTCAATTTCATAGTGAATTGCAGTGATATTTCGTATGTACTTCTCTAGAGGTTTTGAATTGTCCGGAATGTAAGTGCAGCATTCCTGGACCTTCAAAGCCTTACAGACTCCTCCCTCTTTGGCTAACAGAACGTCTAAAGCAAGTCGGTTCTGAAGAACCATTGCCCTGATCGATTGCATCTCATCCTCCACCAGCATTAATGATCTAGCAGTGCTGGCAGATAACCTATCTACGACTGTAGCCAATCTCCTAATCTTGATATCATTTAATATCAATCCCAAAAAGGGAAATACCACCCCAAATACATCTCCAACCACTTCTTCAGCGGCAAGATCTCTTCTCCCCCTAGCTTGTTTTCCTCTCTTTGATGTCTCTAAAATCTCGGCATGGTATATTTTGGGAAAGACAGTCGCTAAATAGCATGAACCGTACCAATTATCTGGTAACCTCACATAGGCATTTCTTCCACACACAAAATATACATTTGGTATGGCTTGCATTTCTTTCAAAAAGTCCTTGGAGTAATACTCCAACTGGAAAGCATGTTCACAACTAACTTCCCCTACAAACAAATTCTCATAATAAGAGTAACTTCTGTGTATACATAGTTTCCCCCTTTTCTCTTTATCTAAAGCAATTGGACCCTTACTACCCTTCCTCTGATGTTCTCTTTCTTCCTTGGTCCAATCTGTCTCCCATTGTCCTGAAGCTTTCTGAATATTCTGCCTTCTGTATCGAGTATCCACCTGCCCTATAAACTTCTTCTCAATTTCTGATACTTGACAAGTCAGATTATTTCTTCGGGCATGTGATGTGTCTATCGTTCTCCATGGAATAAACCATTTGTGTAATCTGTCTTCACTCTTGTAATAGTCCCACTTATTTAAATGCTTATAATTTGGGACTTCTGGCAATGTCGAGTCGAAATTCGAGAAATAATACTCGAATCCTTCTCGTCCATAGAATATGCTCAACAACAAACTACATGTGATTCCATATGTCAATGGAAGATGATGGTATCTGATACCCTCATCCACAGAAGCTGGTAACTGCATACAAACGTAGCAATTCTTCGCCTCCATGACATCAATGTACTCATAAAGTAATTTGGCATAAGCATTTGACCTGAAATTTCCCTGTGACTCATCTGTGTGTAACCTTTTTATTTCTGCATCTAACAACGCTTTGTCTTTATCATTGATGTTTCCCTTATAATTTACAGTAGTGGTTCTCTGTGTTGACACTCCCTTGACTTCTTTGTCTGCAGTTGCATCCCTCTCGTGTCCCACTATGTATGAGACAGTAACCACTAAAATTATAAGAGAAATCACTACTCCTAAAAGTGTGCCAACGATACATTTTGCACTGCGGTTCGGGTTGCCGGCCTCCATGTTCTCAAACAGTGTAGCTTTGGATGTTCTTCCAGCATTAACTTCTTCTTATTTTCGAACAAAGTCTTTCTTTCACGCAATGTCTCTCTTTTGAACTCTTGGAAGCTGACAATTTTTCTCCGCAAAACAGTTTAAAGTCCTGTAATATATAGACAACCCTAGCCCTTCTCCGTCCTCTAAAAGGAAGACCCTACCAGTTTTCTTCTTCCACTCGGCGCTAGGTTATCTTTGCATCAATTTTTACAAAGTTCTTTTCAAAAGTCTTTTAGCAGTCTGAAGCTATAAATGGCTCAAGGAGTGACACTACGTCTTCATAAATGTCCATCCGAAGAAACATTCCCTCAAGTTCTGGGCAATTCGTGCAACAACATGGAAAGTCAACTGTCTCTAGGATTATTCTCCTTATTTCGCTCTGGACAAGTGGACGGACAAAATGAAGAGTTAATGTCTTTTCAATCTCCACTCCTGGTACTATCAGTTCTACATCCACAGTTACAAAGGGGTCCGTTCTGACCAATATCACTTTCTTCACTTTCCCAGTTCTGCGCCCCTGTGAAGACATTTACAATAAGGTATTAATCCACAACAACGAGCATTCCAAGAACTTCTACTACTCGCTCAAGCATTTCCAAGCGAAGAAGAGTTCCCTCCAATATTGGATATCGTGAACAGCAAACTGGAAACTCAACTGTCTCTAAAATCAATTTTCTTATCCCGCTTAGGAGAGGAGGATAGACGATGTTGAGTGTCAGCAGCCTTTCGGTCTCCGCTCCTGGCAGCAGGAATCTTATTTGCACTGTGATTATCGGGTCAGTTCTGATCAGGTTCACTTCCCTGATCCTCCCGGTTCTGTGTCCCCCGGACATCTGCAACGAGGTAGGTCCAATCGGGAGTAGAGTATCTTCTGCTAGGCACTCGCACCCTCCTTGATCTTCTAAGACCTTCCTCGGCTTGATCCTGGGTACCTTCTTCTGGATCTGAGTCTTCGGATATAGGAGCAAGAGTTTCTTCTTGAGCTGACCTTAAGCTTAGCCTCCTTTTTCTTTCCGGCCAAGTGGCAGCTCCAAGCCTTATTCTCCTATTTCTCGTCCTCTCACTTGGTTCTTGATCGCTCTGATACTGATCTGTGTCTGAATCGTATTCACTGCAGCTCTCTCCTTCAGTTGCGTCCTCAGTCTCACTGCCGTTCTGTCTTCGCTCTTCGTCTGGATCCGATGCGTTCCCAACTTCTTCCGACACCCCCTCAGCTGATCCGATCCCCTCTTGTGACTCTTCTTCCACTTCAGGACTTTCGTCTGGGATTGGAGCTGTTTCTTCTAGAGGTGCTGGAACTCTTCGAGTATGGGATGCATGGATCCAATTTGGCAGCCCCCCGCACTTCACCGCGGTGTTCGTGATCAGGATTACCTGAAAGGGCCCTCGCCAGCGTACATCTAGGCAGTTCTTCCGGACGTGCTTCTTGACCAACACCCAATCCCCTGGGTTCAGATCATGACATAGATTCCTTGATGCTGGAACTTCAGCCGCATGCACCTGAAGAGACACAGAATGGATGGCGTCAGACAGTCCTTTACAATAGTCCAAGATCAGATCATCTGTAATATTCAATAGGGCAGCAGTTGGAACCGTGGGAAGTCTCATGGCCCTCCCCATCAGAATCTCGTGTGGGGAGAGACCTGTCCTCCTGTCAGGTGTGCTGCGCATACTCATGAGCACTAAAGGAAGAGCATCTGGCCAACTCAAAGACGTGGATGCCACTACTTTAGCCAGTCTATTCTTCAAAGTGCCGTTCACTTGTTCCACAATTCCTGAAGCTTCTGGTCGATAACTACAATGCAGTTTCTGATCAATCTTTAGTGTGGAGCACAACATCTTCACTATTTCGCTGTTAAAATGTTTTCCTCTGTCCGATTCCAGAGAGGCAGGCACCCCGAAGCGCGGTATCAACTCCCTGAGCAACAATTTAGCCACTGTGAGTGTATCGCACCTACGTGTCGGGTACGCTTCAACCCATCTGGAAAATACACATACAACCACCAACACATACCTAAAGCGGTTGACTCTTGGCATTTCAATAAAGTCTATTTGCATTCTATTGAAAGGCCCCCCCGACCTCCCAATGTGACTTAGTGTAACTGGTGTCCGTTTGCCTACGTTCAGCTGTTGGCAGGTAACACATCGCTTGCATACTGATTCTGCTGCTATTCTAAATTTTGGGCAATACCAAGTCTGCCTAAAAACTCTCAGCATAGCGTCTCTTCCTAGGTGTACTGGACCATGTATTTCTCTTGCCATAGGATTAGCTAATTCTTCAGGTAACACAGCCCTCCCATCTGCTGAAACCCAAAAATCCATTTCACTTCGCACACAACCTGCTGTTTCCCATGCCTTTTTCTCAGTTTCTGGTGCGTTCTCCTGCATTACCCTTAAATCTTCCCAGGTATCCACGGTCTCTAACATCATGCTCAATTCTGTCTTTTCTTCAGTACCATCAATTTCCACTTTTGAGAAAGAATAATTTTGTTCTGCACAGTAGCGTGCGACCTCATCAGCATACCTGTTGCCTTGTGACACAAAATCTGTATTCTTAGTATGAGCTACACATTTTACTATGGCAATGGCAACTGGACCTTGCAATGCTTCTAACAACAATCGCACAAATTCTCCATTTCGAATGGGCGAACCAGAGGAGGTCATGTAACCTCTCTGAGACCACAACTGCCCGAAATCGTGAACCACACCGAACCCATATTGGCTGTCCGTGTATATGGTGACTCTCTTTCCGTTTCCTGCTATGCAGGCACGAGTTAGGGCAATAATTTCTGCTACCTGTGCGGAATGTACTCCTTCCAGGCAAGCGGCTTCCACAACTCCAGTAATGGTACAAACAGCATAAGCTGCTCTCAACCGACCAGTATCATCCCTTAAACATGAGCCATCAACAAAATAAATCTCATCAGGGTCAGACAATGGCTCATCCACAATATCTGGTCTGGGTTTCGTGCATAGTTCAGTCACATCAAGGCAATCGTGGTCTTCACATCCTTCGCCTTCTATTACAGTAGGTAATGGCATCAAAGTAGCAGGATTCAAGACATAGCATCTCCTAAGAGTCACGTTCTCCGCAGCAAGGATAACTTGCTCGTAGCGCGTGAGCCTACTATTGGTCAGATGCTGCGTCTTCGTCCTGGTCATTAACAATTCAACTGAATGCGGTACATACACCACCAATGGATGTCCCATCACAATACTCTCGCTTCTTTCAATGCTGACACCCGTTGCAGCAACGGATTTGAGACATCCGGGCAACGCTGCGGCTACTGGATCTAATGTAGCCGAAAAATATGCAACTGGTCTACGGGCATTCCCGTGAGTCTGTGCCAAGACTGACAACGCACATCCCTCTCTCTCACAGCAATAGAGTGAAAATGATTTCTCGTAATCGGGCATTCCCAGAGCCGGAGCACGACACAAATCGTCTCTCAGCTGCAAGAACGCCACCAGGCATTCGTCGTCCCATGGTACCGGATCACTCACCTCCTTGTGCGTCAGTTTCTGTAAGGGTTTTGCTTTCAGTGAAAAGTTGACTATCCACTGTCGGCAGTAACCCACCATCCCTAGGAACATTCTAACTTCTCTCTGTGTTGTAGGCGCATTCATCTTCATTATCGCCTCAATCCTCTCTGGGGACACTTTGCGTTTTCCTTTTTCTAACCGGTGCCCCAAATACTGTACTTCTGTGAGACAATACTGCAACTTGCTCGGAGATACCTTATGTCCGTTTTCAGCTAAATGGTTCAGTAGGGCAATGGAATCTGCTTTACAGGCTTCCTCAGTCTCTGACGCAACAAGTAGGTCATCTATGTACTGTACCAGAACCGAATTATGCGGCAGTACTAGATTTTCAAGATTCTTCTTCAACAACTGGTTGAAGATGGATGGGCTGTCTGTGAATCCTTGTGGGATTCGACACCATGTTAAAACGCGATCTTCCATTTTAAAAGCGAAAAGATACCTGCTCTCTTCATCTAATGGGATTGAAAAGAAAGCCTGGCAAAGATCTATCACTGTGAACCATTCTGCTTGACATGGTATTTGAAACAGTATCACTGATGGATTCGGCACCACGGGACAACATGAAACAACTATACTGTTAATTTTTTGTAAATCCTGCACTATCCTGAATTTCCCACTAGGTTTCTGTAAACCCATAATCGGGGAGTTACAAGGACTACCCACGATTTCTTTCAGTATTCCCTGTTGAATCATTGACTCGATCACAGGTTTTATTCCTGCAATCGTTTCTTGAGACAATTTGTATTGAGGCGTTCTTGGAAACTCGGCATTTGGTTTTACCAGTATTTTTACTGGTTCTACCCCTTTGATCAATCCTATTTCTTCTCCTGTGAAATCCCATACCTCTGACGCCACTGCATCTCGTAAGTCTTGGGGAAGATCTTCTACTGTCAGAGTAGGATATAGTTCTACACAAGATTTTGAATTGGCCACCTTGAAAGTAGCATCATCGTCAGTAGTCTGTACCTCTACTCCTTGCGGGGTGCAGTATATTGTGCAGTTCAATTTGCACAACAAATCCCTTCCTAACAGACATACAGGACTCGAGTCACAAACCACAAACTGATGTTCGTTCATGTGATTTCCTATCTTCACAGACACTGGTTCTGTCAAAGGACTAGTCAGCCTTTTGTTTGCGACTCCTACCACCTGAATTGTTTCCCCTGACATCGGCAAGTCTGGAACCACCGCTGATCTCAAAGTTGATCAAGTAGCCCCAGTATCCACTAAGAACGTTGTAGGACACCCTGCCACCTCTGCCTCAACAAACGGCCCTCTCTGATCCACCTCTAGGACTGCCCCGAGGGTACAGTCCTCTTCACTACTCACACGTTGTCCTGTCAGTGGGTCAATGTAATAACACTTTTCTTCCTCGATAAAGAGAGGCATTTGTTTGAAGACCTTTCCCCCTGTCGATATCTTCGGTGGCTGTGGGAACGGGGCTCGTGGAGCCGATGTCCCCCCTTGGGTCCCCTTGCTTCCCGTAACTGTCCCCTTTGGAGCTGGAACTTCTTGAACCTGCTCTTCGACTTCTAGCTCTCCATTTTCGGGGTTAAAGGGACACTCGCGTCGCCAATGTCCCACCTGGTGACACAAATGGCACTTTGTCGTTTTCTTTAAAGTGGCAAAGTCTACCCTAGGTCTCTGCCCTTCTTCATTGTCTTTGTTCTGACCGTTTGGCTTTCGTCCCATCCCCTGCTTCTGCTGTCCACCTTTTCCGGCTGACTGCATTTGCACCACCATCAATTTCTCCTTTAGATTCTTGGCTTTAGAATCTATCTCGTCACTACAGTATCTCGCATAACGCAGGATCTCATCTAATGGTTTGTTTTGCCAACAAATTAAATGTTGTTGGATCATCAAACAAATATCTGGTCTCAGCCCCAAAACGAACTTTGACACAAACTGCCCTATGTCTTTGGGATCCATTACATCTAGTCCACTATACTGTTTGAATATTTTCAGTAATCTCTCATAAAACTCGTGTACTGTCTCCTTGGGTTCCTGCCTTGTTCTGTCTATTTTTACCCAATCTATATCTTGTGGAGGCACTTTATCCTTTAACCAGGCTATTACTCTTTCGTACTTCTCCATGACACTGTCCGATGGTCCATTAGTTCTAGCATTCCTCTCAGGCTCTTCATTTGGCCACTGGACACTAATCTTGCACGTTACCCACAAATCCCCTGGAACCACAATGTCGAACAAGGTGTTCAAATCAATCCATAATACTTTGGAGATCTTTACAAACCTTTCTACCTGCTTATACCACTCTACTGGATTTTCCCTCAACTTCGGAAATGAGTTGGTAAATGCAGCTAAATCTCCTCTACTCCAGGGCACATGTACATAATTTCCGTTCGATATTTCTCGCAAAGGGAATGCCTCCATCTGCATTACCCTTCCTTCTGGGGTCATCACACTTGTACTTCGTCTAACTGTGCCCTTTTTCGACCACCTCTCTTCCCATTTGTCCAGTTCTCTCCACACCCTTATTCCTGATACCAATTCTCTTATGTGTGTTTTTAATCCGGTAGTTCTCTTCTCATCTAGGTCTTGGTCCGAGTACTGTAATCTGTGGTTACTCTGCAATGCCCTTGTCCTAGATAAATCTACAGCGTACCTGTCTGCCAACTTAGTCAGATTCTCATGAAACGCTCTAGCTTTCCTAGTAATATCCTTCGCTATGAACAGCAGCTCATCTTGTTCGTACAAGTCAATCCTTTCTAAAGGCACCGTCCCTTCTATAATCTCGTCTAGATCGGATTTTAGACTAGAGACATCAAGCCTTTTAACCTTTATCGCAGCCTTTAGTACCTCGGCTCCAGATGCTCCTTCCACATCCCTCCCGTCCCAGCTCCTAGTCCTGTGCCTAGGCACTGGTGAGTTAGCGGGAGTCCTCCCCTGTTCCCATCTCTCTAGGTCCCATGCCTTTCCATCTTCTCGAGGTGGATAGTGAAACACTCCTTCGCGCCTCATAGCCCCGCGTTCCCCATCCTGTCTAGCTTCACGGGATGCATGGTAAGATATTCCATTACTCCCTTTTTCTTCCCCATGCATCTGTGACCTCCGATCACTCGATGTATGACGTGACCTTTCACTGTTTCCTCTTTGCCAGTGACGTACATTTTCCCCAGGTGCGTGTGCGTGATGAGTGCACCTAAACCTATCTCTGTACTCTTGCGTTCTTTGGTCTCCCTCGGTTTGCATGAGGCGAGACATCTCCTCACACTCCATACTCCTGCCATTCTGCTCCTGCTGTTCCCCCCCATTCATCGGACATGTAACTCTTCTGTTCTCCTGACTTTGACTTTCTCGGCCGTGACTGCTTTCACTGGCCCCACAATGAGATACAGTCCCGCTACCTCTGTTTTCCCACTCTGGTTCTGTTCTTGACCTGTTACTCTGGGTTACTACGGACTCATCCCATTCCCTCAAATCAGCTCTTAATTCTGTATAGGACTTTGGCCGCAGTCCCCTTAGATCCATTGGTCCTCTCGGACCTCCCTGTCCTGAGTTGGGACCTACTGTTGTATCTAATGGGGTGTTCCACGTTACCGATCCTGGCAATTGTTTCCATGCATTTGTCACATTATTCCTCCTTTCCATCTCAATCCTTTCTCTATCCAATGGCCTCTGTTCTTCTTCTCTATTTCTCTCAGAGTTATAGATCGATACTATAGGTCCTATGGTAACAGGCACTTGAAGAGCGTCTGGCAATCCAACAGACTCAACCCTTTCGGTGGTTGGCGTTTTCTGCACCACAAACCTTCCCACTACACTCTGTACCGTGTTGTTGTGAGGTGTCTCCTCGCCTTTGATAGGTGTCCATTCTGATACGGGGAGTGGTGTATACCCCTCTATGACAGTCCCACCTTCTCTTGCGAGTCCCCTATCTTCAATCTCCCCAACTCTCGGAGGTGGTCTATCTAACAGCAACCTGTTTATCAGGTTGTCTTCCGATTCACTTTCTTCGTCCTCTTCCATGAGGTTTCCTCCTCCTCCCACCTCCCTCATGCGGTACATTTTCTCCACCTCAATAGCCTGTACCCTCCATCTCTTTGCGTCCTCATCCCATTTAGAATCTCGCACTGCTCTTACCGATCGCGTCAGTCTTTGTTGACGCCTGTTCAAATTTCGGTCGTGTGCAGCCCTAATCCATGCATTAAGGGCCTCAAACTGTGTTGGTCTAGGCGAGGGTTTCAATGAGGACATGGTTGCTTTTAGCCGATGCAACACCTCTAACTTAAACGTCCCGTACTTCGGGAACTGCATTTCCTCACCCCCTTCCGTAAGCTTATTCCAAGCCCCAATCCATAATATGGTATGCAGCCCCACATTCGTTGCCATATAATGAGCTGGTGTACCCTCCGGCGGAGCCTCTTCCCCGTAATAATGTTCACTTCTTTTTCTTTTAAAAATCCCTTTCAAACACTTAAAGCACTTCATGATTTCTCTTTTCTCCGCGTTTGTTTACTTCCTGATGACAATCCACCAATCTCAGCGCGGTTCTTACAAACTGGCCTATCCGTGCGCGGCTTTCCTCCGACGTCACTCTAGCCACCCAACCAGAGCGCGGCTTTAGCTAACGTCACACCAACCGCTCAATCACAGCGCGGCTCTAGCCGACGTCACCCGTCCCCCTTCGCAGCAGTTCCCCTCCTCTCTCAGCTCGTCTCCTCGGTCATGCATGCGTCCCATTCATACTCTGAAAAATGATTACTTCCGTCCAAGCGATCACCTTTCTTGACTGTACGCCCACAGTCTTTTCTGTAGTTGTCACCTTAACTTGACGAAATGTCTTTCCGTTTACGTCCAGACAATCGCCTTCTCTGATAGGTTACTTACACACAGTAACTTTCGACCAGCGTCCGTTACTCATACGCTCACTCTTACACTCCCCCTATCTCGGTCCCACGGCGGTCAATGGTACCTCGTGACCTCCGTACTATGGTCGACAACTACCCTGGATGTTCGATACACCCAAAACCACTTAAGCTCTGGCCTGAACTTAAGATTTCACCAGTTCACCCGTTTACCAGGTAACCAGTTTACCAGGTTGCGCGCGCTCACAACCTTCCCTCATTCACACTACAGGCATTCAACTCCGCAAGACATTACAATACAAATACAACACAAAACACCGCAATCTGTTCACGCATGACCCTTGTTATACTCACTCTCCTCCGATACTGCTGCTTTTCTCGCACCGTCTGCACCTTCGGCTCACGATTCTTCTTGCTCGTCTCTCGATGTCTAGGGGCCTTGGGGTAAACTAACCTACCTAGATTACCTTCCTCAAGAAGATAACCATCCTCTGCTACCAACTGTTAACGCTGGATTACTGGTTACTAGTTACCTTACCAGATCCCAAACCAAGTCGACTGGATCGTTGGTACCTGTCATTGAGTAAAACGCAATCTAACAATAGGTCACTTAATTAAGAACTTACACCACTCTAAATGACCACTGACCAGGATTAAGTTTCAAAGATTTAATATAAAACCAAAGATAACTGAAGATACAAACTTCTTAAAATGAGATTCAGAAGGTAAACTGGTATCACTATGAACATAAACTCTTTGAACAATCTGAGTCTACAAAACAGAATAATGAGTACAAGTTCGAAAATCATGAGAGTTGCCAAAATGGATACAAGTTGCAACCTCAAAGTCATTACAGAAAGGAAAATTTAGGTTAGTCTGTCCCTACACTACACTAAGTGACATCCCTACTTAACAAGATCTTTACCCCTCTAGGTGTCAGCCGTGGTGACTTCCTAAGAAGATCACGCACTTCTCTTTGTCTCTTCTCTGATAAGGGGTCTCTCCTGATCAGTCTATCTGCCTACCCATCCGCTTCCTTAGGCTTCCAAAATCATCTGCTCTGCTCTCCTCCCGGGTCGCTTTCCCTAATACAAAATCACATTTCCGATAGGAACGCCCCTTGAGACGCCCCTCACGTGGTACATCTTTGCGCGGTAAACTCCATGATGGTACTCTTCAAGACCCTCGTTAAAGTTGACCTTGGTTCCCAGGCTTCTTCTCCAACGCGCCGGTACCTCCTGAAATTCCTGAAAACTCCTACAGGCCTGCGCCAAGCGCCACTGAACAAGGCCCCTTTCATTCTAACTGATTAGGACCCTCGCACCTGCATACAGGCCATCCTACAGTGGGCCTCAAATTCCAGGCTCCACCATATCTATAGGTCGTAAAGCAAATGCAAAGCTCTGTACTTGGCACCTCTCGACTTCTCCTCTAACGAGCATATGGCAGATCAAAGGGATGACATTATCAGTTCAGGCCTACTTGATTTACATGAAGTGGGTCCCTACACTAAAACATTTAACTTGCATTTAAACAGTATTCTTAACTAACACACATTTCTAAAAGCAACACATCTATAAAGCATATATTTCCATACTAAATTCGATAATGCATTTTGGAAGAACCACGTTAACCCCTTCTCACATTATTTTAGCAGCACGTTTAGATTTGCTGTGAATTGCCCTGAGGCCTACACAATGTAACTGGTTTTCAAAGTTCTGTCCAACTCTGACATGATTCCTTTTAACATGAGAACGTGAGGTTTTCATATTCATCCCAACACTTCTACATTAGTCTCACACTGCTATGATGGTTATTATCCTACTTGAACACTCTATACGTTTCATTACTGAATATAAGACACTCTGGTGCAAAGTATATATTAACTAACTACGTGCTTGTAAATATGGTGCACTTATACATTTTTTTCCAGACTTGTGGTGCTCTCTCAATCTTAATGCCTTCTTGGCAGATGTAGTCTATTATGGGTATGGCACTGACAGATTTATGGGATCGTTCCTTAAAATCATAAAGAAAACAGGCAGACTGTATAGAAGGCATTGGTAAAGGGAATCACTTTGCTTTGCTGCACGTTCCAACAGATTATGGAATCCTCCTATACGCTCTGGAGGGAAATCTACCGGAGGCAGTGTTGATTATGCAGGAGGAGACATCATATAATTGTTCCATTCTGTGGCAGTATCACAAAGCTCCCCTTCCCCTCTCTCTTCGTCTGAAGTGGAATTAACTGTGGAGTATTCAGCACTGAAAGTATCATTGGAGTAGTTGTCTGCACTGGAGATCCAAATGGTGGAGATGGAAGTTTGGCAGCAGGCATGAAGGTGGTAAACATAGGCAGTAATCCTCTAACAAGAATTGGAGTGCCGAGAGTAAGGCAGATGGCATCATCAGCATCTCTTGTGATGTTGCTGAGGTCATGGCTCAGGCTGGGTATTAATAAGTCTGGCCATAGTATTCCTGCTCATCTTAATCATCATCATCAGGCTGACACTTAATGTGCAAACAATATGGACTATAGGCATCTCCAAAACTACCTTCCCTTTTGGAATCTTCTGCTTCTAGGAGATGAGTGGGCAGCAGAGGTGTGATTTTCCTGGGGGAAGTTTGTTCTGGGGCAGTCACAATAGTTTTGTATTGTTTGTCTTGTTTTTCAGTAGGTGCATAATTTTTCGTTGTCAGTGATTTGGCCGTCGACAGTGATTTTGGTGGCAACTGAGTCTTTGTCTACGGATGGGCTTCTGCTGATGGTTGTGTCATTGGTGATAGAAGTGGACTCAACAACAACGTCATTGCCTCTGGTGATGCAGGCTTCTTCATTGATGACGTGTCTTTGTTGATGATGCTGTTTTAGTTGACGATGGTGTCTTCATCGACAATGGCTTTTCCAACAAAAATGGCTTCTCCATTGATGATAATGTGCTTGCCAATAATGGCTCCTCCGTCAATGGCAATTCTTCGATACATTTTTTGTAGATGACATGGACTGTAATTTGTCCACGGCGAAGAGTCTACCGGCTTTGATGACACTGACAATGGAATGGTGGACAAAATCGGGGTCTGACTCGATGAAAAGAGAGATGTTCTCGATACTGGTAGTAGTGAAGAAGGTAGTCAATGTCTACATCTGAGAAGTTCAACCTTTGATTGTCGACTGTGCTGGAAAACTATTTTTCATCAGCAGAGAGCTCATCAAGGATCTTTCTGAAGAAGGGTCTTTGAGTGTCATTTTGAGCTCTGGAAGTCGTGTTGCAGGCTCAAATACAGTTGGTTCTTTTTTGAAAGACACTTTTTTGCACTCTGAATATGAGTCATGATAGAACTGTTTGTCACATTTACTATAAGGCTCTATAGTTGAATATGACGGATCCCTCTCCCATGAAGAGCCTGCGAGTCCATGCCAGATACCATTGTTGTGACAGTGCGGATGCACTGTAGCACTGCTGAAAAATCTTTCCATAGCACTACTGGTGCAGCATCACTGTTCAGGCAGTGTCACAGTGTGTGCAGAATCACTATTGCATTGTTGCTTGAGTATAACTTTAGCACTGCTGGAGCAAGATCAATGCTGCACTACAGGCAAAATCTCTCCCAGGAACTAGTCGTGCAGGATGATTACAGCCCAGGGCCACAGTATTTCTATTGTATTATTATTTTACTGTGACTACATGAAGGACCAGAGATAAAGAAAGGACATATAATGCTGTCCTTATTTTTGTTTCTTTCTGTATTCATGGATACAAACTATGGATCACACACAAGTAATCATTATGGTTGGCTCCCTTTCTCTGTTATCATTCTCCTGGGGTTACAGTTAATCCGTATAAAATCAGAAATATAAAGCATATTTTAGTGTGTACGTGCTTTTGGCCCTTGAGTTGAGGCTTTCTTCTTGGTAAGCCATGAGGCGCTAGTCACCATCAATCAAATTTAGGCACCAGGGGGTATGCCTGGGTTTCACCAAGTCTCGGTATAGACAGCTGGGCATTGCCAGGCTTGGGTTGAGCTCAATGATTTCCTCAGCTCAGCTTTCTCTACAAGGGATGCTGGTCCCTGTTTATTTTAAAGGAAATCCGTACTCAGGTGAAGGTGAAAAGGGGTTGGGGCTATAGACATCAAAGGGAATGTTATGGAGATGTGGCAGGCGTGTTCTGGCAAACATCTGTTTTCTTGTGTTACGACACATCACACGAGCATTATCTTTTTTGCTTCCAGATATCTCCTTTTCGGCTTTGCTAGGAAGCCTCCTGCTGGTGATGCCAAGTCTCTGGTTGATGTGAGGAGGACTAACCACACCCAAAGCCGGACATGGACCTGCTACTGACATCTACAATTATCATTTTGCAAACTGATGGGGAGGTTTTAGAGCTTCATTCCAATGTTTGGATTCTTTCCAGGATGATGTGTATGGGAATCTCCTTTATGGTTATTTCTTTTCTACAAGGTTTAGGATTAGATAAGAAGTATTAACGCGTGTAGGGACAAATTTATTTTTGAAAGGAAAGAGTAAAGGCAGATAGTGGAGGAGCACATTACGCCCACCTATTTGACTTTACCTCACCAGAGATGTCCATCAGCCCCACTGACCTCTCTGTAAATTGGCAGGGACCACCATCAAAGTGGTTCCTGTCCATGTTTCAAAAGTTTGACGGACAGCACCGTCAAACATGACAGGCTGCAGACAAACTTTTGAAATACTTTTAATATATATTTTTTTTCAATAGACTCCCAAAGCAGGAGTTTGTTTTTTTGGGGGGAAAAAACTAATGCCCCACACACCATGGGACATTTCTTCTGTGGTTCATTATTTTTTATTCCTGTCCCTCACCACCAGCCTTTACAAGGCCGCAATGGATAGGAAAAAACTGTTAGCATGAACCTGGTAGTCTGCCCCAACTCACAATTGAGCTGGTGGACAGGGCGTTTGGCAAAACTCCTCTTTCACAAAGACTCAGTCTTTCTCACACAAGGTAGGTCGAAAGATAATCTACACCTGCCTGGGAATGGAGGGCGTTGAGAATCAGTGTAATGGTTATTGAACTCTCTTGAAGTCTACACCTGACTGCGCAGGAAGAAACATGAGAACCGATGATGAACTCAATGTCTGTGCATCGAGGAAGATGAGACCAATGATGTAGATACAGAAATAGATCTATGAAGATCCTACATGATTAAGTTCTAATAAACAGAAAAAGGGGCCTGTGCATTCTGGCGTAGATGAACACTCCACAGGATGATTGGGAAAAACCCTGGGCCTCATTTATGAAAAGTGACGCATCGCTGCGTGAAAACAGCGATGCGTCACTTTTCACTGCGCTCTCCCTGCGACATGATTGATGCGTCATATTTATAATATGACGCATCATGTCGCAAGCTGTTACAGATACGTCAGTATTTCTGACGTATCTGTAGGCGCAAAAGTGACGCATTGCTGGAGTGTGTCACAAAAGTGACGCAACTCCAGCAATGCTTCCTTTCACATGGGGAAAGCCCCATTTGAAAGGGCTTGCGTCAGTCTTACGCCTGCTGTGAGGCAGGCGCAAGATTTTGACGCAACAGCATCCTAAAAGTGACGCAGTGAAATCTCCTAGATTTCACTGCGTCACCATTACGCAGGTATAATGTAGCGCAGGGGTTTACAAAGTGACGCATCTGCTTAGATGCGTCACTTTGTAAATTGTGCGCATCAGGAGGCATGTTTTACGCCGCCGATGCGTCATAAAAAGTGACGCATCGGAAGCGCAAAACTCACGCAAGGCCTCATAAATGAGGCCCCCTATTTTTTAGATAACGCTCACCCACCGGGGTTGCCCATGGTAGCATGCTTCATCATCGGGTTCTTCCCGTTCCACTGCTGACCCACGACCTACAAAGCACACAGGAGCACTGAATAGTATAATAAGATGATGAACGTGAAAAGGTTTGGTAGGGGTTTAGTGTACAAGGTTAAAAATACCTGCCTCATTGGTTGGTGAATCTTTTAAGCTATCCTCTCTAGGCGGTATGGTTTAAAAACCGGGAGAAAGTGGGATGGCTATGTGATAATGCACCTGCCTTCCTACGGGTCCAGATGTTTCAAGCCTATCCACAAAGCTTTTCATCAGGACCAAGGAAATTATCTCCCTGATTCTACCACTAAGGCAGTGCTCAAATTGCATTTTTTAACCTTCTATACAAGACCCCTCCTGCTCCTATTCACTTCCATCAGCTTATTATACTACTCAGTGCTCCCGCGTTCTTCCTAGGTCACAGCACACCCTGTTCTTCAGCAGAAGGGTTTTTGCCCATCATCTTGTGGAGATACAATCTATGACAGAGCTGACAGGCCTTCTTTTGTTTGTTTGAACTTAATCAGTAGAAGGACGGGCCTTTTCTTCAAGCTTACCTCTTACCTCCCCTTGTTTTTTGATAGCCTACATGAGTCTGAGAATGAAAGATTAAAACCAATGATTTGGCTACCAAACTAGACATATGAAGATAATCAGATAACAGATAATCTACACATGTGTGAATGAAGGAAGGAGAGACACAATAAACTAAATGTATGACAATAGTCTACACCTGACAATCGAGCACAGAGAGACCAATGATGTTGTTACTGAACACGATATAATCAGGTTGTCTATACACATCTGCAAATCGAGGGAGTAGAGACCAATGATGTTGTTATTGAACTAAACTTATAAAGATAATCAACACCTGTTTGCACATTGAGGAATGGGAGAAACAAGGATGTGTTTATTGAACTAGACGTATGAAGATAGTCTACACCCACCTGCACATGGAGGATGGGGACAACAATTATGTGATAATTAAACTAAATGTATGAAGATCAGTTACAACCACCTGCTACAGGAGAAATGTGAGAACCGATGTTGGTATTGAAGTAGATGTGTGAAGAAAGTGTACACAAGTCTGTGAATGGAGGCAGAGGAAAATCAATGAAGTGACATCAAAACAGCACTAGACGGGGAATGGCATCATTGACGTCTCTCTCCAGTCATGGGCAACAGAAAACTGTTCCTTATATCTATGGTCATTGAAGGATTTGGAGTTTGAAACTATATCTTGGGAACACCAAATTCTGTAGATAGTAACTCCAGATGTATGTACCTTTAAAAAATGAATCTAGAGTATGTATAGGTTATTCATGTTTACCCCCATGAGATTCCATTTCTTAATATTTTGGCTGTGAATTTTTTGTTGAACGGTTTTCAAATGTATGGTAGGGTGACATTTAACTGTATGTTATAAGTGTCTGTACGATTTTGTGTTTTTATTGGATGCTCTAAATGCCTTGGTAGTTGTAGATATATTTTCCGTCTGCATATTACCCAGTATGTGTCCCTTGTGCCTGTGTGCACATGCGTGCTGTGTTTGTATGAATGCGCTATGTAAAGGTAACACATATTGGCTTTATCAGATCCTTTTTTGAACTGTCTTAATTATTTAGGATACATTATACTTAAGACATGTTTACAGCTTAGCATTTTTATACTAGAGTTATTGAGGAATCCAGAATGTAAGTAACTTTTTAAACATCTGATGTTAACTAAAAAACGTTTGATTTCTTTAATAAAAATGCATACATATATACAAATATACAGGACCGTTCAGTCAGTACTGTTAATAAATTGGTCTTATTTATTGTTTTATTTTTTGAATTTTATATAGCGCTGGTTAGACCCGGAGGTATCAGAGCGCTTTTAAAGGTTTCCACAAAGTTACAAAATTACATCAGTTACCAGTTACATTAGTTTCTTTAAAAACATTTCAAGAGCGTAAAGACGAGATTCAACTGTCATTCACATTTTGCTTTTATCAATCACAGCATGCACATTGGGCTAAGCTAAGTCCACTTTACTCATTGGCTGTTTTCAGAGTTATTAAAGAAATATTACTTGTGCATGATGAATGTCTACGTCTGTGTTAGAAATGGGGTTTCTGGTTGGGTAGGGTTTGCACCTTAGTCAGACAGAACCCACCACTCTAGTCAGGGCAAGTAAGTCACACACCAAAGGTATCTGTGCTTACCCTCTGGTAGCTTGGCACAGGGCAGGCAGGTTTATCATCGGAGGCAATGTGGAAAGTGTTTGTGCAACACACTCCCACAGACACACAATGAACACACCACAAAAGAGCCCCTACATGGCAATATGTAATAACATAGTATATATTATACATAAATCATAGATGAAAACAACATAACTCATACCATCGGTTTATATTATAGAAATTCTAAAGTATTACTCGTGATCCTGAACAGTGCAAGGATCAAAATAGTATACATTGTTCACCAGGCATTAAATGTAGCAGGTTGATCAAAATGAGCAAACACTAGAATCACCAGTGGTACAGAAATCATAAAATCTCACCATAAACACATCAGCAATAGTAAGCCCAATTAGGCAAGTGAAACCCTGTGCCCCTATTAGCGGGGTTAGGGTAAGTATTTTATAAGCACTAGTGAGAAAAATGATTAACTGGCATAAAAGAAGGCCGCAGAAGCACCCGTCAGCCTACGACAAGTGATGCAGTCATTTTCTTTGGTCAACAAAATGGGGGCCTCTGCCAAGGACTCACCCTGGAGAACCACAGTGGTTTCAGTGCCCCCACAAGGTTTGGCCTAATGGAGGGGCACACGGGGGAGAGGCAAGTGCTGCTGCCCTTAACCGCGTGGAGCAACTGCTCAACAGAGACTGCAGAACTCCTTTTGTGATAAGCCTAGTCCACCTGCGAGGGAGCACAGGAGGGTGGGCTCTCTTCTGTGACGGTGAAAATTCCTCAGTTATTTCAAGAAAGATAGCGGGGAAGCCTCATTCCACCTCCAGTTTTAAGGCCCCAGTATCTGAAGGTTGGAGGTGGACATTGGATCCCTTCAAGTTGGACTGCACACACAACAACAGACCTTGGGAGCAGGGCCTGCATAGTTCAACAACCCAGCGTTCTTGGGGAGTGGGGCTTAACAATGCAGACTTCTGGTATAGGCCCAAAGAAATCCTGAATGTCTGGGTAACGCGCCTGATCAAGATGCATCGGACAGAACCTCCCGCAGTACTCGTTCTAGAAGCTTAGCTCTCTGAGGCTCACCAAACAAGATGCCCTGCTCCCTGGGCACTCCTCTTGAAGTAAAGAGTAGTGCTAGTACATCTAGACAAGGTAAGGGTGAGACAAAGCCACGCCTCGGAGAGCACTGTCAGTGGGTACAGGTAAAGGTGACAGGCAAAGTGTCAATCCCTACTTCCGCCAAGCAAACTGAAAGAAGTATAGAAGAAGCAAAGCAGTTCATCTGAAAGGCGGTTTCTCCTTGCAGCACAACAGTCCTCTGGTGCAGTATGTTGTAGTGTAGTTCCTTTATTCCCAATAGGCTCTGCGCATTGGAGTAATATAAACAGTAGTGTTGACGTAGGACTGAGGTCGACTAGGTCTCTACTGACTATATTAGACTTAATTAGTTTTGCCAGCTAGCTCAGAGGTCACTAGAAACTTTCTCGAGTAAACAAGGAGGAGTTTAACTTCCCTGGATAGACAAGAAGGGATTAGCTTCTGAAAACCATAAACATGACAACTTTGCTCCCTCAGAATAGAGTGTATCTCTAGAGTCGTGTGAAAACAATAGGCAGCTATTTCACTCAGTCAATCGTGCATACTTAGTTTCACCAGAGTGCAGAGAAATAGAGAGACGGGCGTTTTCAATAAAAAGGTGGTATTTATTGAACAGTTTTATTTCTCATGCAAGAGAAATGAATTGCCACAAATGCAATACTTATTATAAAGTAAAGTGCGTACAGTAAAAGGAGTATTATGAAATAATACTGTAAAAGCATTGATATGGTTTCTTAGCCATATGATACTGTAAAATAGATAAAATATATACATACATAAAAACATTGACTAACGTACTCAACTGGTGCTTCTAACTACGCCTACCCCGATGTACCTGACCTAAGCCTAATACTTGGGAAGGAGTAAGTAAGTAGCAGTTTAAGTTAAGTTGGTTAAGAATATTTTGCCAAGGATCTGAATCAAGAATTCTCTTTAAGGGTTTAGTCAGCTCCGTACCTTGGTAATAGAATGTGGGAGGTCTTGTATCTCTCTCTTCAGGACTCGATCTCCCAGCAACCCGCAAGGGTGACTCGGGAACACCGGAGCTGGATTTTCTCGGCGTGAGAAAAAGTAGCTTCTCCAGCGCGTCAAAGAGGAGGGGCGGCTTCCGTGGGCTCTCGCATCAGCTGGGCTCTCGGGCAAGTAGATAGCCGCTCTGCTCCAAACCACTGTGTGTTTGCTTAAGGCAACTGTTGGTATTTTATACCTGAAAGGTGCCGGATTTGACGTAAGGTTGGACATAAGACGTCACTAAGAACTAACAGTTCTTGCTGGACTCCAGGAGTTCTTGTTCAAATCAAAACAAAAGCAGGGGGGATTTCCCGGGCTGCTGGAGGCTTGGTTTGTTTAAAGAACGCGTTGTACTTTCTAGGAGTCTATGGGAGTAGCCGTGCTGTGCTTTGGACTGCATCGATTATTACTGAATATGGATATGATTCTTATGCCTTTATAAGGATATTATTGATTATAACCGCATAAGGGAATGAATCGGGAATATCGAATTAGAGTCCTAGATAGAAATACAACAATGTAGAGCCAGCAGAATCAGGCTACAGGTCCATGCAGTGTATACAATTATGGGGTCAGAGCCCCTGTACTTATACTCTAATGTCTTCGATGTAGAGGCAAAGTCAAAAGAAACCTTAGAAGTGTACAACACTCCCTTTCAACCACTGCCATGGCTCCAGACATCATTAGGGAGTACATCAGCCCTTTGGTGAGGGCAGGATACAGCCTATACAAATATAAGTGCATCCAACCTCCCTCTTTCCCAGCCCTGGACGACTATCAGTATGTAGATCACTCAACCTTTCCTGTGTCATGGCTAACTGGAAAGTATGCACAAATTGTAGCTATCAATAAGCTCTTTAAAGGACCGTGGTATTGAGCTAGGTGAAACGGTGCCACTAAGGAAAATTGCACATATATTAGTTTCAGTAGATGCTGAATTCTGAACTGTGATCACATCTGTAGTGTATCTAAACATTTATCTGACATTTTATGCATAAATATTAACAGTATTTTGAGTGTCTTTTTAGGTCTCGGCCTAGAGACGCGCGAAGCGCGTTCTCGGCAGAGATATATTGCAATCGTTTCAGTCTCCAAAGCCGACAAAAGGAGACAAGAGCTGGGCACGCGCCCAGCATTCTCAATGGGAGAGGTGCGACAAGTGCTGGCCACGCGCGGATTCAGTCACGCGCACGCTCACGGCGCCAGCGTCCCCGCCGCGCGCCGATCACTGCTCTCTTCCTGGCCGGCATCGAGGAAGTTTTGCAACGCAGTGAAGGCACTGAGAGGTAGGTGCTTGTTCAGAATGTTATGTCCTCTAATTGCATGGACTTGCGGGAGTGTTTGCAGTGTAAAGTACTGGAATGGCGGGAGCAAAGAATGATGTCAGATGTGCTTTGAAGGATTCTGCTAATGTACACAGAACATTCAGTACAGTCTGCTCTCTGAGCGTGCACGTTACTGATCACCTATTCTTTATTTGACACCAGGGCGCGCCATGTGTTTTTTTTTATTCAACCCACCAAGATAAACGTGTCTATTCTCTTCTAGAAAAGAATGTTAACCGTGACCAGTGTAAAATTAATCAGTAGCCTTGCCTGCTTTCAGCGTAGTGAGTAGTGAGTAGTGAGTGGTGAGTGGTGAGTAGTGATTGGTGAGTAGTGAGTGGTGAGTGGTGAGTGCAGAGTGGTGAGTGCAGAGTGCAGAGTAGTGAGTGCAGAGTAGTGAGTGCAGAGTGGTGGGTGCAGAGTGGTGAGTGCAGAGTGGTGAGTGCAGAGTGGTGAGTGCAGAGTGGCAGAGTAGTGAGTGCAGAGTGGTGAGTGCAGAGTAGTGAGTGGTGAGTGCAGAGTGGTGAGTGCAGAGTGGTGAATGCAGAGTGGTGAGTGCAGAGTAGTGAGTAGTGAGTGCAGAGTAGTGAGTGCAGAGTAGTGAGTGCAGAGTAGTGAGTAGTGAGTGCAGAGTCGTGAGTGCAGAGTAGTGAGTAGTGAGTGCAGAGTAGTGAGTGAAGAGTGCAGAGTAGTGAGTGCAGAGTAGTGAGTGCAGAGTAGTGAGTGCAGAGTAGTAGTACAGAGTGGTGAGTGCAGAGTGGTGAGTGGTGAGTGCAGAGTGGTGAGTGCAGAGTGGTGAGTGCAGTGTAGTGAGTGCAGAGTAGTGAATGCAGAGTGGTGAGTGCAGAGTGGTGAGTGCAGAGTAGTGAGTAGTGAGTGCAGAGTGGTGAGTGCAGAGTGGTGAGTGCAGAGTAGTGAGTGCAGAGTAGTGAGTAGTGAGGGCAGAGTAGTGAGTGCAGAGTAGTGAGTAGTGAGTGCAGAGTAGTGAGTGCAGAGTAGTGAGTAGTGAGTGCAGAGTAGTGAGTGCAGAGTAGTGAGTGCAGAGTAGTGAGTAGTGAGTGCAGAGTAGTGAGTGCAGAGTAGTGAGTGCAGAGTGGTGAGTGCAGAATAGTGAGTGCAGAGTAGTGAGTGCAGAGTAGTGAGTGCAGAGTAGTGAGTGGTGAGTGCAGAGTAGTGAGTGCAGAGTAGTGAGTGTAGAGTAGTGAGTGCAGAGTGGTGAGTGCAGAGTAGTGAGTAGTGAGTGCAGAGTGGTGAGTGCAGAGTGGTGAGTGCAGAGTGGTAAGTGCAGAGTGGTGAGTGCAAAGTGGTGAGTGCAGAGTGGTGAGTGCAGAGTAGTGAGTAGTGAGTGCAGAGTGGTGAGTGCAGAGTGGTGAGTGCAGAGTGGTGAGTGCAGAGTGGTGAGTGCAAAGTGGTGACTGCAGAGTGGTGAGTGCAGAGTGGTGAGTGCAGAGTAGTGAGTAGTGAGTGCAGAGTAGTGAGTAGTGAGTGCAGAGTAGTGAGTGCAGAGTAGTGAGTGCAGAGTAGTGAGTGTAGAGTAGTGCGTGCAGAGTAGTGAGTGCAGAGTGGTGAGTGCAGAGTGGTGAGTGCAGAGTGGTGAGTGCAGAGTGGTGAGTGGTGAGTACAGAGTGGTGAGTGCAGAGTGGTGAGTGCAGAGTGGTGAGTGCAGAGTGGTGAGTGCAGAGTAGTGAGTGCAGAGTAGTGAGTGCAGAGTGGTGAGTGCAGAGTAGTGAGTGGTGAGTGCAGAGTGGTGAGTGCAGAGTGATGAGTGCAGAGTGGTGAGTGCAGAGTAGTGAGTGCAGAGTAGTGAGTACAGAGTAGTGAGTGCAGAGTAGTGAGTGCAGAGTGCAGAGTAGTGAGTGCAGAGTGCAGAGTAGTGAGTGCAGAGTAGTGAGTGCAGAGTAGTGAGTGCAGAGTAGTGAGTGCAGAGTAGTGAGTAGTGAGAGCAGAGTGGTGAGTGCAGAGTAGTGAGTGCAGAGTAGTGAGTGCAGAGTAGTGAGTGCAGAGTGGTGAGTGCAGAGTAGTGAGTGCAGAGTAGTGTGTGCAGAGTGGTGAGTGGTGGGTGCAGAGTAGTGAGTGCAGAGTGGTGAGTGCAGAGTAGTGAGTGCAGAGTGGTGAGTGCAGAGTAGTGAGTAGTGAGTGCAGAGTAGTGAGTGCAGAGTAGTGAGTAGTGCGTGCAGAGTAGTGAGTGCAGAGTAGGGAGTAGTGAGTGCAGAGTAGTGAGTGCAGAGTAGTGAGTGCGGAGTAGTGAGTGCAGAGTAGTGAGTGCAGAGTAGTGAGTAGTGAGTGCAGAGTAGTGAGTGCAGAGTAGTGAGTGCAGAGTAGTGAGTGCGGAGTAGTGAGTGCAGAGTAGTAAGTGCAGAGTAGTGAGTAGTGAGTGCAGAGTAGTGAGTGCAGAGTAGTGAGTGCAGAGTAGTGAGTAGTGAGTGCAGAGTAGTGAGTGCAGAGTAGTGAGTGCAGAGTAGTGAGTGCAGAGTAGTGAGTACAGAGTATTGAGTAGTGAGTGCAGAGTAGTGAGTAGTGAGTGCAGAGTAGTGAGTAGTGAGTGCAGAGTAGTGAGTAGTGAGTGCAGAGTAGTGAGTGCAGAGTAGTGAGTGCAGAGTAGTGAGTTCAGAGTAGTGAGTAGTGAGTGCAGAGTAGTGAGTAGTGAGTGCAGAGTAGTGAGTAGTGAGTGCAGAGTAGTGAGCAGTGAGTGCAGAGTAGTGAGTGCAGAGTAGTGAGTGCAGAGTAGTGAGTGCAGAGTAGTGAGTGCAGAGTGGTGAGTGCAGAGTAGAGAGTGCAGAGTAGTGAGTGCAGAGTAGTGAGTGCAGAGTAGTGAGTGCAGAGTAGTGAGTAGTGAGTGCAGAGTAGTAAGTGCAGAGTAGTGAGTAGTGAGTGCAGAGTAGTGAGTAGTGAGTGCAGAGTAGTGAGTAGTGAGTGCAGAGTAGTGAGTGCAGAGTAGTGAGTAGTGAGTGCAGAGTAGTGAGTTCAGAGTAGTGAGTGCAGAGTAGTGAGTGCAGAGTAGTGAGTAGTGAGTGCAGAGTAGTGAGTAGTGAGTGCAGAGTAGTGAGTGCAGAGTAGTGAGTAGTGAGTGCAGAGTAGTGAGTAGTGAGTGCAGAGTAGTGACTGCAGAGTAGTGAGTAGTGAGTAGTGAGTGCAGAGTAGTGAGTAGTGAGTGCAGAGTAGTGAGTAGTGAGTGCAGAGTAGTGAGTAGTGAGTGCAGAGTAGTGAGTGCAGAGTAGTGAGTGCAGAGTAGTGAGTGCAGAGTAGTGAGTGCAGAGTAGTGAGTGCAGAGTAGTGAGTGCAGAGTGCAGAGTAGTGAGTGCAGAGTGCAGAGTAGTGAGTGCAGAGTAGTTAGTAGTGAGTGCAGAGTAGTGAGTGCAGAGTAGTGAGTAGTGAGTGCAGAGTAGTGAGTGAAGAGTGCAGAGTAGTGAGTGCAGAGTAGTGAGTGCAGAGTAGTGAGTGCAGAGTAGTAGTACAGAGTGGTGAGTGCAGAGTGGTGAGTGGTGAGTGCAGAGTGGTGAGTGCAGAGTGGTGAGTGCAGTGTAGTGAGTGCAGAGTAGTGAATGCAGAGTGGTGAGTGCAGAGTGGTGAGTGCAGAGTAGTGAGTAGTGAGTGCAGAGTGGTGAGTGCAGAGTGGTGAGTGCAGAGTAGTGAGTGCAGAGTAGTGAGTAGTGAGGGCAGAGTAGTGAGTGCAGAGTAGTGAGTAGTGAGTGCAGAGTAGTGAGTGCAGAGTAGTGAGTAGTGAGTGCAGAGTAGTGAGTGCAGAGTAGTGAGTGCAGAGTAGTGAGTAGTGAGTGCAGAGTAGTGAGTGCAGAGTAGTGAGTGCAGAGTAGTGAGTGCAGAGTGGTGAGTGCAGAATAGTGAGTGCAGAGTAGTGAGTGCAGAGTAGTGAGTGCAGAGTAGTGAGTGGTGAGTGCAGAGTAGTGAGTGCAGAGTAGTGAGTGCAGAGTAGTGAGTGCAGAGTGGTGAGTGCAGAGTAGTGAGTAGTGAGTGCAGAGTGGTGAGTGCAGAGTGGTGAGTGCAGAGTGGTAAGTGCAGAGTGGTGAGTGCAAAGTGGTGAGTGCAGAGTGGTGAGTGCAGAGTAGTGAGTAGTGAGTGCAGAGTGGTGAGTGCAGAGTGGTGAGTGCAGAGTGGTGAGTGCAGAGTGGTGAGTGCAAAGTGGTGACTGCAGAGTGGTGAGTGCAGAGTGGTGAGTGCAGAGTAGTGAGTAGTGAGTGCAGAGTAGTGAGTAGTGAGTGCAGAGTAGTGAGTGCAGAGTAGTGAGTGCAGAGTAGTGCGTGCAGAGTAGTGAGTACAGAGTGGTGAGTGCAGAGTGGTGAGTGCAGAGTGGTGAGTGGTGAGTACAGAGTGGTGAGTGCAGAGTGGTGAGTGCAGAGTGGTGAGTGCAGAGTAGTGAGTGCAGAGTAGTGAGTGCAGAGTAGTGAGTGCAGAGTGGTGAGTGCAGAGTAGTGAGTGGTGAGTGCAGAGTCGTGAGTGCAGAGTGATGAGTGCAGAGTGGTGAGTGCAGAGTAGTGAGTGCAGAGTAGTGAGTACAGAGTAGTGAGTGCAGAGTAGTGAGTGCAGAGTGCAGAGTAGTGAGTGCAGAGTGCAGAGTAGTGAGTGCAGAGTAGTGAGTGCAGAGTAGTGAGTGCAGAGTAGTGAGTGCAGAGTAGTGAGTGCAGAGTAGTGAGTAGTGAGAGCAGAGTAGTGAGTGCAGAGTAGTGAGTGCAGAGTAGTGAGTGCAGAGTAGTGAGTGCAGAGTGGTGAGTGCAGAGTAGTGAGTGCAGAGTAGTGTGTGCAGAGTGGTGAGTGGTGGGTGCAGAGTAGTGAGTGCAGAGTGGTGAGTGCAGAGTAGTGAGTGCAGAGTGGTGAGTGCAGAGTAGTGAGTAGTGAGTGCAGAGTAGTGAGTGCAGAGTAGTGAGTAGTGCGTGCAGAGTAGTGAGTGCAGAGTAGGGAGTAGTGAGTGCAGAGTAGTGAGTGCAGAGTAGTGAGTGCGGAGTAGTGAGTGCAGAGTAGTGAGTGCAGCGTAGTGAGTAGTGAGTGCAGAGTAGTGAGTGCAGAGTAGTGAGTGCAGAGTAGTGAGTGCGGAGTAGTGAGTGCAGAGTAGTAAGTGCAGAGTAGTGAGTAGTGAGTGCAGAGTAGTGAGTGCAGAGTAGTGAGTGCAGAGTAGTGAGTAGTGAGTGCAGAGTAGTGAGTGCAGAGTAGTGAGTGCAGAGTAGTGAGTGCAGAGTAGTGAGTACAGAGTATTGAGTAGTGAGTGCAGAGTAGTGAGTAGTGAGTGCAGAGTAGTGAGTAGTGAGTGCAGAGTAGTGAGTAGTGAGTGCAGAGTAGTGAGTGCAGAGTAGTGAGTGCAGAGTAGTGAGTAGTGAGTGCAGAGTAGTGAGTTCAGAGTAGTGAGTAGTGAGTGCAGAGTAGTGAGTAGTGAGTGCAGAGTAGTGAGTAGTGAGTGCAGAGTAGTGAGCAGTGAGTGCAGAGTAGTGAGTGCAGAGTAGTGAGTGCAGAGTAGTGAGTGCAGAGTAGTGAGTGCAGAGTGGTGAGTGCAGAGTAGTGAGTGCAGAGTAGTGAGTGCAGAGTAGTGAGTGCAGAGTAGTGAGTGCAGAGTAGTGAGTAGTGAGTGCAGAGTAGTAAGTGCAGAGTAGTGAGTAGTGAGTGCAGAGTAGTGAGTAGTGAGTGCAGAGTAGTGAGTAGTGAGTGCAGAGTAGTGAGTGCAGAGTAGTGAGTAGTGAGTGCAGAGTAGTGAGTTCAGAGTAGTGAGTGCAGAGTAGTGAGTGCAGAGTAGTGAGTAGTGAGTGCAGAGTAGTGAGTAGTGAGTGCAGAGTAGTGAGTGCAGAGTAGTGAGTAGTGAGTGCAGAGTAGTGAGTAGTGACTGCAGAGTAGTGACTGCAGAGTAGTGAGTAGTGAGTGCAGAGTAGTGAGTAGTGAGTGCAGAGTAGTGAGTAGTGAGTGCAGAGTAGTGAGTAGTGAGTGCAGAGTAGTGAGTGCAGAGTAGTGAGTGCAGAGTAGTGAGTGCAGAGTAGTGAGTAGTGAGTGCAGAGTAGTGAGTAGTGAGTGCAGAGTAGTGAGTGCAGAGTAGTGAGTGCAGAGTGCAGAGTAGTGAGTGCAGAGTGCAGAGTAGTGAGTGCAGAGTAGTGAGTGCAGAGTAGTGAGTGCAGAGTAGTGAGTAGTGAGAGCAGAGTAATGAGTGCAGAGTAGTGAGTGCAGAGTAGTGAGTGCAGAGTAGTGAGTGCAGATTGGTGAGTGCAGAGTAGTGAGTGCAGAGTGGTGAGTGCAGAGTGGTGAGTGCAGAGTAGTGAGTAGTGAGTGCAGAGTGGTGAGTGCTGAGTAGTGAGTGCAGAGTTGTGAGTGCAGAGTAGTGAGTAGTGAGTGCAGAGTAGTGAGTAGTGAGTGCAGAGTAGTGAGTGCAGAGTAGTGAGTAGTGAGTGCAGAGTAGTGAGTAGTGAGTGCAGAGTAGTGAGTGCAGAGTAGTGAGTGCAGAGTAGTGAGTAGTGAGTGCAGAGTAGTGAGTGCAGAGTAGTGAGTGCAGAGTAGTGAGTGCAGAGTAGTGAGTACAGAGTATTGAGTAGTGAGTGCAGAGTAGTGAGTAGTGAGTGCAGAGTAGTGAGTAGTGAGTGCAGAGTAGTGAGTGCAGAGTAGTGAGTGCAGAGTAGTGAGTAGTGAGTGCAGAGTAGTGAGTGCAGAATAGTGAGTGCAGAGTAGTGAGTAGTGAGTGCAGAGTAGTGAGTAGTGAGTGCAGAGTAGTGAGTGCAGAGTAGTGAGTAGTGAGTGCAGAGTAGTGAGTAGTGAGTGCAGAGTAATGAGTGCAGAGTAGTGAGTGCAGAGTAGTGAGTGCAGAGTAGTGAGTAGTGTGTGCAGAGTAGTGAGTGCAGAGTAGTGAGTAGTGAGTGCAGAGTAGTGAGTAGTGAGTGCAGAGTAGTGAGTGCAGAGTAGTGAGTGCAGAGTAGTTAGTGCAGAGTAGTGAGTGCAGAGTAGTGAGTGCAGAGTAGTGAGTGCAGAGTAGTGAGTACAGAGTATTGAGTAGTGAGTGCAGAGTAGTGAGTAGTGAGTGCAGAGTAGTGAGTAGTGAGTGCAGAGTAGTGAGTGCAGAGTAGTGAGTGCAGAGTAGTGAGTGCAGAGTAGTGAATAGTGAGTGCAGAGTAGTGAGTAGTGAGTGCAGAGTAATGAGTGCAGAGTAGTGAGTGCAGAGTAGTGAGTGCCGAGTAGTGAGTAGTGAATGCAGAGTAGTGAGTAGTGAGTGCAGAGTAGTGAGTGCAGAGTAGTGAGTGCAGAGTGGTGAGTGCAGAGTGGTGAGTGCAGAGTAGTGAGTGCAGAGTAGTGAGTGCAGAGTAGTGAGTACAGAGTAGTGAGTGCAGAATAGTGAGTAGTGAGTGCAGAGTAGTGAGTGCAGAGTAGTGAGTAGTGAGTGCAGAGTAGTGAGTAGTGAATGCAGAGTAGTGAGTAGTGAGTGCAGAGTAGTGAGTGCAGAGTAGTGAGTAGTGAGTGCAGAGTAGTGAGTGCAGAGTAGTGAGTGCAGAGTAGTGAGTGCAGAGTAGTGAGTGCAGAGTAGTGAGTAGTGAGTGCAGAGTAGTGAGTAGTGAGTGCAGAGTAGTGACTGCAGAGTAGTGAGTAGTGAGTGCAGAGTAGTGAGTAGTGAGTGCAGAGTAGTGACTGCAGAGTAGTGAGTAGTGAGTGCAGAGTAGTGAGTAGTGAGTGCAGAGTAGTCAGTAGTGAGTGCAGAGTAGTGAGTCGTGAGTGCAGAGTAGTGAGTGCAGAATAGTGAGTGCAGAGTAGTGAGTAGTGAGTGCAGAGTAGTGAGTAGTGAGTGCAGAGTAGTGAGTGCAGAGTAGTGAGTAGTGAGTGCAGAGTAGTGAGTAGTGAGTGCAGAGTAATGAGTGCAGAGTAGTGAGTGCAGAGTAGTGAGTGCAGAGTAGTGAGTAGTGTGTGCAGAGTAGTGAGTGCAGAGTAGTGAGTAGTGAGTGCAGAGTAGTGAGTAGTGAGTGCAGAGTAGTGAGTGCAGAGTAGTGAGTGCAGAGTAGTTAGTGCAGAGTAGTGAGTGCAGAGTAGTGAGTGCAGAGTAGTGAGTGCAGAGTAGTGAGTGCAGAGTAGTGAGTACAGAGTATTGAGTAGTGAGTGCAGAGTAGTGAGTAGTGAGTGCAGAGTAGTGAGTAGTGAGTGCAGAGTAGTGAGTGCAGAGTAGTGAGTGCAGAGTAGTGAGTGCAGAGTAGTGAGTAGTGAGTGCAGAATAATGAGTGCAGAGTAGTGAGTGCAGAGTAGTGAGTGCCGAGTAGTGAGTAGTGAATGCAGAGTAGTGAGTAGTGAGTGCAGAGTAGTGAGTGCAGAGTAGTGAGTGCAGAGTAGTGAGTGCAGAGTGGTGAGTGCAGAGTAGTGAGTGCAGAGTAGTGAGTGCAGAGTAGTAAGTGCAGAGTAGTGAGTGCAGAGTAGTGAGTGCAGAGTAGTGAGTAGTGAGTGCAGAGTAGTGAGTGCAGAGTAGTGAGTAGTGAGTGCAGAGTAGTGAGTAGTGAATGCAGAGTAGTGAGTAGTGAGTGCAGAGTAGTGAGTGCAGAGTAGTGAGTAGTGAGTGCAGAGTAGTGAGTGCAGAGTAGTGAGTGCAGAGTAGTGAGTGCAGAGTAGTGAGTAGTGAGTGCAGAGTAGTGAGTAGTGAGTGCAGAGTAGTGACTGCAGAGTAGTGAGTAGTGAGTGCAGAGTAGTGAGTAGTGAGTGCAGAGTAGTGACTGCAGAGTAGTGAGTAGTGAGTGCAGAGTAGTGTGTAGTGAGTGCAGAGTAGTCAGTAGTGAGTGCAGAGTAGTGAGTAGTGAGTGCAGAGTAGTGAGGGCAGAGTAGTGAGTGCAGAGTAGTGAGTGCAGAGTAGTGAGTGCAGAGTAGTGAGTAGTGAGTGCAGAGTAGTGAGTAGTGAGTGCAGAGTAGTGAGTGCAGAGTAGTGAGTGCAGAGTAGTGAGTAGTGAGTGCAGAGTAGTGAGTAGTGAGTGCAGAGTAGTGAGTAGTGAGTGCAGTGTAGTGAGTGCAGTGTAGTGAGTGCAGTGTAGTGAGTGCAGAGTAGTGAGTGCAGAGTAGTGAGTGCAGAGTAGTGAGTGCAGAGTGGTGAGTGCAGAGTAGTGAGTGGTGAGTGGTGAGTGCAGAGTAGTGAGTAGTGAGTGCAGAGTAGTGAGTCGTGAGTGCAGAGTAGTGAGTGCAGAGTAGTGAGTGCAGAGTAGTGAGTAGTGAGTGCAGAGTAGTGAGTGCAGAGTAGTGAGGAGTGAGTGCAGAGTAGTGAGTGCAGAGTAGTGAGTGCAGAGTGGTGAGTGCAGAGTAGTGAGTAGTGAGTGCAGAGTAGTGAGTGCAGAGTAGTGAGTAGTGCGTGCAGAGTAGTGAGTGCAGAGTAGGGAGTAGTGAGTGCAGAGTAGTGAGTGCAGAGTAGTGAGTGCGGAGTAGTGAGTGCAGAGTAGTGAGTAGTGAGTGCAGAGTAGTGAGTGCAGAGTAGTGAGTGCAGAGTAGTGAGTGCAGAGTAGTGAGTGCGGAGTAGTGAGTGCAGAGTAGTGAGTGCAGAGTAGTGAGTAGTGAGTGCAGAGTAGTGAGTGCAGAGTAGTGAGTGCAGAGTAGTGAGTAGTGAGTGCAGAGTAGTGAGTGCAGAGTAGTGAATGCAGAGTAGTGAGTGCAGAGTAGTGAGTACAGAGTATTGAGTAGTGAGTGCAGAGTAGTGAGTAGTGAGTGCAGAGTAGTGAGTAGTGAGTGCAGAGTAGTGAGTAGTGAGTGCAGAGTAGTGAGTGCAGAGTAGTGAGTGCAGAGTAGTGAGTAGTGAGTGCAGAGTAGTGAGTTCAGAGTAGTGAGTAGTGAGTGCAGAGTAGTGAGTAGTGAGTGCAGAGTAGTGAGTAGTGAGTGCAGAGTAGTGAGCAGTGAGTGCAGAGTAGTGAGTGCAGAGTAGTGAGTGCAGAGTAGTGAGTGCAGAGTAGTGAGTGCAGAGTGGTGAGTGCAGAGTAGTGAGTGCAGAGTAGTGAGTGCAGAGTAGTGAGTAGTGAGTGCAGAGTAGTGAGTGCAGAGTAGTGAGTAGTGAGTGCAGAGTAGTGAGTAGTGAGTGCAGAGTAGTGAGTAGTGAGTGCAGAGTAGTGAGTGCAGAGTAGTGAGTAGTGAGTGCAGAGTAGTGAGTTCAGAGTAGTGAGTGCAGAGTAGTGAGTGCAGAGTAGTGAGTAGTGAGTGCAGAGTAGTGAGTAGTGAGTGCAGAGTAGTGAGTAGTGAGTGCAGAGTAGTGAGTGCAGAGTAGTGAGTAGTGAGTGCAGAATATTGAGTAGTGAGTGCAGAGTAGTGAGTGCAGAGTAGTGAGTAGTGAGTAGTGAGTGCAGAGTAGTGAGTAGTGAGTGCAGAGTAGTGAGTAGTGAGTGCAGAGTAGTGAGTAGTGAGTGCAGAGTAGTGAGTGCAGAGTAGTGAGTGCAGAGTAGTGAGTGCAGAGTAGTGAGTGCAGAGTAGTGAGTAGTGAGTGCAGAGTAGTGAGTAGTGAGTGCAGAGTAGTGAGTGCAGAGTAGTGAGTGCAGAGTGCAGAGTAGTGAGTGCAGAGTGCAGAGTAGTGAGTGCAGAGTAGTGAGTGCAGAGTAGTGAGTGCAGAGTAGTGAGTAGTGAGAGCAGAGTAATGAGTGCAGAGTAGTGAGTGCAGAGTAGTGAGTGCAGAGTAGTGAGTGCAGAGTGGTGAGTGCAGAGTAGTGAGTGCAGAGTAGTGAGTGCAGAGTGGTGAGTGCAGAGTGGTGAGTGCAGAGTAGTGAGTAGTGAGTGCAGAGTGGTGAGTGCTGAGTAGTGAGTGCAGAGTTGTGAGTGCAGAGTAGTGAGTAGTGAGTGCAGAGTAGTGAGTAGTGAGTGCAGAGTAGTGAGTGCAGAGTAGTGAGTAGTGAGTGCAGAGTAGTGAGTAGTGAGTGCAGAGTAGTGAGTGCAGAGTAGTGAGTGCAGAGTAGTGAGTAGTGAGTGCAGAGTAGTGAGTGCAGAGTAGTGAGTGCAGAGTAGTGAGTGCAGAGTAGTGAGTGCAGAGTATTGAGTAGTGAGTGCAGAGTAGTGAGTAGTGAGTGCAGAGTAGTGAGTAGTGAGTGCAGAGTAGTGAGTGCAGAGTAGTGAGTGCAGAGTAGTGAGTGCAGAGTAGTGAGTAGTGAGTGCAGAGTAGTGAGTGCAGAGTAGTGAGTGCAGAGTAGTGAGTGCAGAATAGTGAGTAGTGAATGCAGAGTAGTGAGTAATGAGTGCAGAGTAGTGAGTGCAGAGTAGTGAGTAGTGAGTGCAGAGTAGTGAGTAGTGAGTGCAGAGTAATGAGTGCAGAGTAGTGAGTGCAGAGTAGTGAGTGCAGAGTAGTGAGTGCAGAGTAGTGAGTGCAGAGTAGTGAGTAGTGTGTGCAGAGTAGTGAGTGCAGAGTAGCGAGTAGTGAGTGCAGAGTAGTGAGTAGTGAGTGCAGAGTAGTGAGTGCAGAGTAGTGAGTGCAGAGTAGTGAGTGCAGAGTAGTGAGTACAGAGTATTGAGTAGTGAGTGTAGAGTAGTGAGTAGTGAGTGCAGAGTAGTGAGTAGTGAGTGCAGAGTAGTGAGTGCAGAGTAGTGAGTAGTGAGTGCAGAGTAGTGAGTAGTGAGAGCAGAGTAATGAGTGCAGAGTAGTGAGTGCAGAGTAGTGAGTGCAGAGTAGTGAGTAGTGAATGCAGAGTAGTGAGTAGTGAGTGCAGAGTAGTGAGTGCAGAGTAGTGAGTGCAGAGTAGTGAGTGCAGAGTAGTGAGTGCAGAGTAGTGAGTAGTGAGTGCAGAGTAGTGAGTTCAGAGTAGTGAGTAGTGAGTGCAGAGTAGTGAGTAGTGAGTGCAGAGTAGTGAGTAGTGAGTGCAGAGTAGTGAGTGCAGAGTAGTGAGTGCAGAGTAGTAGTACAGAGTGGTGAGTGCAGAGTGGTGAGTGGTGAGTGCAGAGTGGTGAGTGCAGAGTGGTGAGTGCAGTGTAGTGAGTGCAGAGTAGTGAATGCAGAGTGGTGAGTGCAGAGTGGTGAGTGCAGAGTAGTGAGTAGTGAGTGCAGAGTGGTGAGTGCAGAGTGGTGAGTGCAGAGTAGTGAGTGCAGAGTAGTGAGTAGTGAGGGCAGAGTAGTGAGTGCAGAGTAGTGAGTAGTGAGTGCAGAGTAGTGAGTGCAGAGTAGTGAGTAGTGAGTGCAGAGTAGTGAGTGCAGAGTAGTGAGTGCAGAGTAGTGAGTAGTGAGTGCAGAGTAGTGAGTGCAGAGTAGTGAGTGCAGAGTAGTGAGTGCAGAGTGGTGAGTGCAGAATAGTGAGTGCAGAGTAGTGAGTGCAGAGTAGTGAGTGCAGAGTAGTGAGTGGTGAGTGCAGAGTAGTGAGTGCAGAGTAGTGAGTGCAGAGTAGTGAGTGCAGAGTGGTGAGTGCAGAGTAGTGAGTAGTGAGTGCAGAGTGGTGAGTGCAGAGTGGTGAGTGCAGAGTGGTAAGTGCAGAGTGGTGAGTGCAAAGTGGTGAGTGCAGAGTGGTGAGTGCAGAGTAGTGAGTAGTGAGTGCAGAGTGGTGAGTGCAGAGTGGTGAGTGCAGAGTGGTGAGTGCAAAGTGGTGACTGCAGAGTGGTGAGTGCAGAGTGGTGAGTGCAGAGTAGTGAGTAGTGAGTGCAGAGTAGTGAGTAGTGAGTGCAGAGTAGTGAGTGCAGAGTAGTGAGTGCAGAGTAGTGCGTGCAGAGTAGTGAGTACAGAGTGGTGAGTGCAGAGTGGTGAGTGCAGAGTGGTGAGTGGTGAGTACAGAGTGGTGAGTGCAGAGTGGTGAGTGCAGAGTGGTGAGTGCAGAGTAGTGAGTGCAGAGTAGTGAGTGCAGAGTAGTGAGTGCAGAGTGGTGAGTGCAGAGTAGTGAGTGGTGAGTGCAGAGTCGTGAGTGCAGAGTGATGAGTGCAGAGTGGTGAGTGCAGAGTAGTGAGTGCAGAGTAGTGAGTACAGAGTAGTGAGTGCAGAGTGCAGAGTAGTGAGTGCAGAGTGCAGAGTAGTGAGTGCAGAGTAGTGAGTGCAGAGTAGTGAGTGCAGAGTAGTGAGTGCAGAGTAGTGAGTAGTGAGAGCAGAGTAGTGAGTGCAGAGTAGTGAGTGCAGAGTAGTGAGTGCAGAGTAGTGAGTGCAGAGTGGTGAGTGCAGAGTAGTGAGTGCAGAGTAGTGTGTGCAGAGTGGTGAGTGGTGGGTGCAGAGTAGTGAGTGCAGAGTGGTGAGTGCAGAGTAGTGAGTGCAGAGTGGTGAGTGCAGAGTAGTGAGTAGTGAGTGCAGAGTAGTGAGTGCAGAGTAGTGAGTAGTGCGTGCAGAGTAGTGAGTGCAGAGTAGGGAGTAGTGAGTGCAGAGTAGTGAGTGCAGAGTAGTGAGTGCGGAGTAGTGAGTGCAGAGTAGTGAGTGCAGCGTAGTGAGTAGTGAGTGCAGAGTAGTGAGTGCAGAGTAGTGAGTGCAGAGTAGTGAGTGCGGAGTAGTGAGTGCAGAGTAGTAAGTGCAGAGTAGTGAGTAGTGAGTGCAGAGTAGTGAGTGCAGAGTAGTGAGTGCAGAGTAGTGAGTAGTGAGTGCAGAGTAGTGAGTGCAGAGTAGTGAGTGCAGAGTAGTGAGTGCAGAGTAGTGAGTGCAGAGTAGTGAGTAGTGAGTGCAGAGTAGTGAGTTCAGAGTAGTGAGTAGTGAGTGCAGAGTAGTGAGTAGTGAGTGCAGAGTAGTGAGTAGTGAGTGCAGAGTAGTGAGTGCAGAGTAGTGAGTGCAGAGTAGTAGTACAGAGTGGTGAGTGCAGAGTGGTGAGTGGTGAGTGCAGAGTGGTGAGTGCAGAGTGGTGAGTGCAGTGTAGTGAGTGCAGAGTAGTGAATGCAGAGTGGTGAGTGCAGAGTGGTGAGTGCAGAGTAGTGAGTAGTGAGTGCAGAGTGGTGAGTGCAGAGTGGTGAGTGCAGAGTAGTGAGTGCAGAGTAGTGAGTAGTGAGGGCAGAGTAGTGAGTGCAGAGTAGTGAGTAGTGAGTGCAGAGTAGTGAGTGCAGAGTAGTGAGTAGTGAGTGCAGAGTAGTGAGTGCAGAGTAGTGAGTGCAGAGTAGTGAGTAGTGAGTGCAGAGTAGTGAGTGCAGAGTAGTGAGTGCAGAGTAGTGAGTGCAGAGTGGTGAGTGCAGAATAGTGAGTGCAGAGTAGTGAGTGCAGAGTAGTGAGTGCAGAGTAGTGAGTGGTGAGTGCAGAGTAGTGAGTGCAGAGTAGTGAGTGCAGAGTAGTGAGTGCAGAGTGGTGAGTGCAGAGTAGTGAGTAGTGAGTGCAGAGTGGTGAGTGCAGAGTGGTGAGTGCAGAGTGGTAAGTGCAGAGTGGTGAGTGCAAAGTGGTGAGTGCAGAGTGGTGAGTGCAGAGTAGTGAGTAGTGAGTGCAGAGTGGTGAGTGCAGAGTGGTGAGTGCAGAGTGGTGAGTGCAGAGTGGTGAGTGCAAAGTGGTGACTGCAGAGTGGTGAGTGCAGAGTGGTGAGTGCAGAGTAGTGAGTAGTGAGTGCAGAGTAGTGAGTAGTGAGTGCAGAGTAGTGAGTGCAGAGTAGTGAGTGCAGAGTAGTGCGTGCAGAGTAGTGAGTACAGAGTGGTGAGTGCAGAGTGGTGAGTGCAGAGTGGTGAGTGGTGAGTACAGAGTGGTGAGTGCAGAGTGGTGAGTGCAGAGTGGTGAGTGCAGAGTAGTGAGTGCAGAGTAGTGAGTGCAGAGTAGTGAGTGCAGAGTGGTGAGTGCAGAGTAGTGAGTGGTGAGTGCAGAGTCGTGAGTGCAGAGTGATGAGTGCAGAGTGGTGAGTGCAGAGTAGTGAGTGCAGAGTAGTGAGTACAGAGTAGTGAGTGCAGAGTAGTGAGTGCAGAGTGCAGAGTAGTGAGTGCAGAGTGCAGAGTAGTGAGTGCAGAGTAGTGAGTGCAGAGTAGTGAGTGCAGAGTAGTGAGTGCAGAGTAGTGAGTGCAGAGTAGTGAGTAGTGAGAGCAGAGTAGTGAGTGCAGAGTAGTGAGTGCAGAGTAGTGAGTGCAGAGTAGTGAGTGCAGAGTGGTGAGTGCAGAGTAGTGAGTGCAGAGTAGTGTGTGCAGAGTGGTGAGTGGTGGGTGCAGAGTAGTGAGTGCAGAGTGGTGAGTGCAGAGTAGTGAGTGCAGAGTGGTGAGTGCAGAGTAGTGAGTAGTGAGTGCAGAGTAGTGAGTGCAGAGTAGTGAGTAGTGCGTGCAGAGTAGTGAGTGCAGAGTAGGGAGTAGTGAGTGCAGAGTAGTGAGTGCAGAGTAGTGAGTGCGGAGTAGTGAGTGCAGAGTAGTGAGTGCAGCATAGTGAGTAGTGAGTGCAGAGTAGTGAGTGCAGAGTAGTGAGTGCAGAGTAGTGAGTGCGGAGTAGTGAGTGCAGAGTAGTAAGTGCAGAGTAGTGAGTAGTGAGTGCAGAGTAGTGAGTGCAGAGTAGTGAGTGCAGAGTAGTGAGTAGTGAGTGCAGAGTAGTGAGTGCAGAGTAGTGAGTGCAGAGTAGTGAGTGCAGAGTAGTGAGTACAGAGTATTGAGTAGTGAGTGCAGAGTAGTGAGTAGTGAGTGCAGAGTAGTGAGTAGTGAGTGCAGAGTAGTGAGTAGTGAGTGCAGAGTAGTGAGTGCAGAGTAGTGAGTGCAGAGTAGTGAGTAGTGAGTGAAGAGTAGTGAGTTCAGAGTAGTGAGTAGTGAGTGCAGAGTAGTGAGTAGTGAGTGCAGAGTAGTGAGTAGTGAGTGCAGAGTAGTGAGCAGTGAGTGCAGAGTAGTGAGTGCAGAGTAGTGAGTGCAGAGTAGTGAGTGCAGAGTAGTGAGTGCAGAGTGGTGAGTGCAGAGTAGTGAGTGCAGAGTAGTGAGTGCAGAGTAGTGAGTGCAGAGTAGTGAGTGCAGAGTAGTGAGTAGTGAGTGCAGAGTAGTAAGTGCAGAGTAGTGAGTAGTGAGTGCAGAGTAGTGAGTAGTGAGTGCAGAGTAGTGAGTAGTGAGTGCAGAGTAGTGAGTGCAGAGTAGTGAGTAGTGAGTGCAGAGTAGTGAGTTCAGAGTAGTGAGTGCAGAGTAGTGAGTGCAGAGTAGTGAGTAGTGAGTGCAGAGTAGTGAGTAGTGAGTGCAGAGTAGTGAGTGCAGAGTAGTGAGTAGTGAGTGCAGAGTAGTGAGTAGTGACTGCAGAGTAGTGACTGCAGAGTAGTGAGTAGTGAGTGCAGAGTAGTGAGTAGTGAGTGCAGAGTAGTGAGTAGTGAGTGCAGAGTAGTGAGTGCAGAGTAGTGAGTGCAGAGTAGTGAGTGCAGAGTAGTGAGTAGTGAGTGCAGAGTAGTGAGTAGTGAGTGCAGAGTAGTGAGTGCAGAGTAGTGAGTGCAGAGTGCAGAGTAGTGAGTGCAGAGTGCAGAGTAGTGAGTGCAGAGTAGTGAGTGCAGAGTAGTGAGTGCAGAGTAGTGAGTAGTGAGAGCAGAGTAATGAGTGCAGAGTAGTGAGTGCAGAGTAGTGAGTGCAGAGTAGTGAGTGCAGATTGGTGAGTGCAGAGTAGTGAGTGCAGAGTGGTGAGTGCAGAGTGGTGAGTGCAGAGTAGTGAGTAGTGAGTGCAGAGTGGTGAGTGCTGAGTAGTGAGTGCAGAGTTGTGAGTGCAGAGTAGTGAGTAGTGAGTGCAGAGTAGTGAGTAGTGAGTGCAGAGTAGTGAGTGCAGAGTAGTGAGTAGTGAGTGCAGAGTAGTGAGTAGTGAGTGCAGAGTAGTGAGTGCAGAGTAGTGAGTGCAGAGTAGTGAGTAGTGAGTGCAGAGTAGTGAGTGCAGAGTAGTGAGTGCAGAGTAGTGAGTGCAGAGTAGTGAGTACAGAGTATTGAGTAGTGAGTGCAGAGTAGTGAGTAGTGAGTGCAGAGTAGTGAGTAGTGAGTGCAGAGTAGTGAGTGCAGAGTAGTGAGTGCAGAGTAGTGAGTAGTGAGTGCAGAGTAGTGAGTACAGAGTATTGAGTAGTGAGTGCAGAGTAGTGAGTAGTGAGTGCAGAGTAGTGAGTAGTGAGTGCAGAGTAGTGAGTGCAGAGTAGTGAGTGCAGAGTAGTGAGTAGTGAGTGCAGAGTAGTGAGTGCAGAATAGTGAGTGCAGAGTAGTGAGTAGTGAGTGCAGAGTAGTGAGTAGTGAGTGCAGAGTAGTGAGTGCAGAGTAGTGAGTAGTGAGTGCAGAGTAGTGAGTAGTGAGTGCAGAGTAATGAGTGCAGAGTAGTGAGTGCAGAGTAGTGAGTGCAGAGTAGTGAGTAGTGTGTGCAGAGTAGTGAGTGCAGAGTAGTGAGTAGTGAGTGCAGAGTAGTGAGTAGTGAGTGCAGAGTAGTGAGTGCAGAGTAGTGAGTGCAGAGTAGTTAGTGCAGAGTAGTGAGTGCAGAGTAGTGAGTGCAGAGTAGTGAGTGCAGAGTAGTGAGTGCAGAGTAGTGAGTACAGAGTATTGAGTAGTGAGTGCAGAGTAGTGAGTAGTGAGTGCAGAGTAGTGAGTAGTGAGTGCAGAGTAGTGAGTGCAGAGTAGTGAGTGCAGAGTAGTGAGTGCAGAGTAGTGAATAGTGAGTGCAGAGTAGTGAGTAGTGAGTGCAGAGTAATGAGTGCAGAGTAGTGAGTGCAGAGTAGTGAGTGCCGAGTAGTGAGTAGTGAATGCAGAGTAGTGAGTAGTGAGTGCAGAGTAGTGAGTGCAGAGTAGTGAGTGCAGAGTGGTGAGTGCAGAGTGGTGAGTGCAGAGTAGTGAGTGCAGAGTAGTGAGTGCAGAGTAGTGAGTGCAGAGTAGTGAGTGCAGAATAGTGAGTAGTGAGTGCAGAGTAGTGAGTGCAGAGTAGTGAGTAGTGAGTGCAGAGTAGTGAGTAGTGAATGCAGAGTAGTGAGTAGTGAGTGCAGAGTAGTGAGTGCAGAGTAGTGAGTAGTGAGTGCAGAGTAGTGAGTGCAGAGTAGTGAGTGCAGAGTAGTGAGTGCAGAGTAGTGAGTGCAGAGTAGTGAGTAGTGAGTGCAGAGTAGTGAGTAGTGAGTGCAGAGTAGTGACTGCAGAGTAGTGAGTAGTGAGTGCAGAGTAGTGAGTAGTGAGTGCAGAGTAGTGACTGCAGAGTAGTGAGTAGTGAGTGCAGAGTAGTGAGTAGTGAGTGCAGAGTAGTCAGTAGTGAGTGCAGAGTAGTGAGTCGTGAGTGCAGAGTAGTGAGTGCAGAATAGTGAGTGCAGAGTAGTGAGTAGTGAGTGCAGAGTAGTGAGTAGTGAGTGCAGAGTAGTGAGTGCAGAGTAGTGAGTAGTGAGTGCAGAGTAGTGAGTAGTGAGTGCAGAGTAATGAGTGCAGAGTAGTGAGTGCAGAGTAGTGAGTGCAGAGTAGTGAGTAGTGTGTGCAGAGTAGTGAGTGCAGAGTAGTGAGTAGTGAGTGCAGAGTAGTGAGTAGTGAGTGCAGAGTAGTGAGTGCAGAGTAGTGAGTGCAGAGTAGTTAGTGCAGAGTAGTGAGTGCAGAGTAGTGAGTGCAGAGTAGTGAGTGCAGAGTAGTGAGTGCAGAGTAGTGAGTACAGAGTATTGAGTAGTGAGTGCAGAGTAGTGAGTAGTGAGTGCAGAGTAGTGAGTAGTGAGTGCAGAGTAGTGAGTGCAGAGTAGTGAGTGCAGAGTAGTGAGTGCAGAGTAGTGAGTAGTGAGTGCAGAATAATGAGTGCAGAGTAGTGAGTGCAGAGTAGTGAGTGCCGAGTAGTGAGTAGTGAATGCAGAGTAGTGAGTAGTGAGTGCAGAGTAGTGAGTGCAGAGTAGTGAGTGCAGAGTAGTGAGTGCAGAGTGGTGAGTGCAGAGTAGTGAGTGCAGAGTAGTGAGTGCAGAGTAGTAAGTGCAGAGTAGTGAGTGCAGAGTAGTGAGTGCAGAGTAGTGAGTAGTGAGTGCAGAGTAGTGAGTGCAGAGTAGTGAGTAGTGAGTGCAGAGTAGTGAGTAGTGAATGCAGAGTAGTGAGTAGTGAGTGCAGAGTAGTGAGTGCAGAGTAGTGAGTAGTGAGTGCAGAGTAGTGAGTGCAGAGTAGTGAGTGCAGAGTAGTGAGTGCAGAGTAGTGAGTAGTGAGTGCAGAGTAGTGAGTAGTGAGTGCAGAGTAGTGACTGCAGAGTAGTGAGTAGTGAGTGCAGAGTAGTGAGTAGTGAGTGCAGAGTAGTGACTGCAGAGTAGTGAGTAGTGAGTGCAGAGTAGTGTGTAGTGAGTGCAGAGTAGTCAGTAGTGAGTGCAGAGTAGTGAGTAGTGAGTGCAGAGTAGTGAGGGCAGAGTAGTGAGTGCAGAGTAGTGAGTGCAGAGTAGTGAGTGCAGAGTAGTGAGTAGTGAGTGCAGAGTAGTGAGTAGTGAGTGCAGAGTAGTGAGTGCAGAGTAGTGAGTGCAGAGTAGTGAGTAGTGAGTGCAGAGTAGTGAGTAGTGAGTGCAGAGTAGTGAGTAGTGAGTGCAGTGTAGTGAGTGCAGTGTAGTGAGTGCAGTGTAGTGAGTGCAGAGTAGTGAGTGCAGAGTAGTGAGTGCAGAGTAGTGAGTGCAGAGTGGTGAGTGCAGAGTAGTGAGTGGTGAGTGGTGAGTGCAGAGTAGTGAGTAGTGAGTGCAGAGTAGTGAGTCGTGAGTGCAGAGTAGTGAGTGCAGAGTAGTGAGTGCAGAGTAGTGAGTAGTGAGTGCAGAGTAGTGAGTGCAGAGTAGTGAGGAGTGAGTGCAGAGTAGTGAGTGCAGAGTAGTGAGTGCAGAGTGGTGAGTGCAGAGTAGTGAGTAGTGAGTGCAGAGTAGTGAGTGCAGAGTAGTGAGTAGTGCGTGCAGAGTAGTGAGTGCAGAGTAGGGAGTAGTGAGTGCAGAGTAGTGAGTGCAGAGTAGTGAGTGCGGAGTAGTGAGTGCAGAGTAGTGAGTAGTGAGTGCAGAGTAGTGAGTGCAGAGTAGTGAGTGCAGAGTAGTGAGTGCAGAGTAGTGAGTGCGGAGTAGTGAGTGCAGAGTAGTGAGTGCAGAGTAGTGAGTAGTGAGTGCAGAGTAGTGAGTGCAGAGTAGTGAGTGCAGAGTAGTGAGTAGTGAGTGCAGAGTAGTGAGTGCAGAGTAGTGAATGCAGAGTAGTGAGTGCAGAGTAGTGAGTACAGAGTATTGAGTAGTGAGTGCAGAGTAGTGAGTAGTGAGTGCAGAGTAGTGAGTAGTGAGTGCAGAGTAGTGAGTAGTGAGTGCAGAGTAGTGAGTAGTGAGTGCAGAGTAGTGAGTAGTGAGTGCAGAGTAGTGAGCAGTGAGTGCAGAGTAGTGAGTGCAGAGTAGTGAGTGCAGAGTAGTGAGTGCAGAGTAGTGAGTGCAGAGTGGTGAGTGCAGAGTAGTGAGTGCAGAGTAGTGAGTGCAGAGTAGTGAGTAGTGAGTGCAGAGTAGTGAGTGCAGAGTAGTGAGTAGTGAGTGCAGAGTAGTGAGTAGTGAGTGCAGAGTAGTGAGTAGTGAGTGCAGAGTAGTGAGTGCAGAGTAGTGAGTAGTGAGTGCAGAGTAGTGAGTTCAGAGTAGTGAGTGCAGAGTAGTGAGTGCAGAGTAGTGAGTAGTGAGTGCAGAGTAGTGAGTAGTGAGTGCAGAGTAGTGAGTAGTGAGTGCAGAGTAGTGAGTGCAGAGTAGTGAGTAGTGAGTGCAGAATATTGAGTAGTGAGTGCAGAGTAGTGACTGCAGAGTAGTGAGTAGTGAGTAGTGAGTGCAGAGTAGTGAGTAGTGAGTGCAGAGTAGTGAGTAGTGAGTGCAGAGTAGTGAGTAGTGAGTGCAGAGTAGTGAGTGCAGAGTAGTGAGTGCAGAGTAGTGAGTGCAGAGTAGTGAGTGCAGAGTAGTGAGTAGTGAGTGCAGAGTAGTGAGTAGTGAGTGCAGAGTAGTGAGTGCAGAGTAGTGAGTGCAGAGTGCAGAGTAGTGAGTGCAGAGTGCAGAGTAGTGAGTGCAGAGTAGTGAGTGCAGAGTAGTGAGTGCAGAGTAGTGAGTAGTGAGAGCAGACTAATGAGTGCAGAGTAGTGAGTGCAGAGTAGTGAGTGCAGAGTAGTGAGTGCAGAGTGGTGAGTGCAGAGTAGTGAGTGCAGAGTAGTGAGTGCAGAGTGGTGAGTGCAGAGTGGTGAGTGCAGAGTAGTGAGTAGTGAGTGCAGAGTGGTGAGTGCTGAGTAGTGAGTGCAGAGTTGTGAGTGCAGAGTAGTGAGTAGTGAGTGCAGAGTAGTGAGTAGTGAGTGCAGAGTAGTGAGTGCAGAGTAGTGAGTAGTGAGTGCAGAGTAGTGAGTAGTGAGTGCAGAGTAGTGAGTGCAGAGTAGTGAGTGCAGAGTAGTGAGTAGTGAGTGCAGAGTAGTGAGTGCAGAGTAGTGAGTGCAGAGTAGTGAGTGCAGAGTAGTGAGTGCAGAGTATTGAGTAGTGAGTGCAGAGTAGTGAGTAGTGAGTGCAGAGTAGTGAGTAGTGAGTGCAGAGTAGTGAGTGCAGAGTAGTGAGTGCAGAGTAGTGAGTGCAGAGTAGTGAGTAGTGAGTGCAGAGTAGTGAGTGCAGAGTAGTGAGTGCAGAGTAGTGAGTGCAGAATAGTGAGTAGTGAATGCAGAGTAGTGAGTAATGAGTGCAGAGTAGTGAGTGCAGAGTAGTGAGTAGTGAGTGCAGAGTAGTGAGTAGTGAGTGCAGAGTAATGAGTGCAGAGTAGTGAGTGCAGAGTAGTGAGTGCAGAGTAGTGAGTGCAGAGTAGTGAGTGCAGAGTAGTGAGTAGTGTGTGCAGAGTAGTGAGTGCAGAGTAGCGAGTAGTGAGTGCAGAGTAGTGAGTAGTGAGTGCAGAGTAGTGAGTGCAGAGTAGTGAGTGCAGAGTAGTGAGTGCAGAGTAGTGAGTACAGAGTATTGAGTAGTGAGTGTAGAGTAGTGAGTAGTGAGTGCAGAGTAGTGAGTAGTGAGTGCAGAGTAGTGAGTGCAGAGTAGTGAGTAGTGAGTGCAGAGTAGTGAGTAGTGAGTGCAGAGTAATGAGTGCAGAGTAGTGAGTGCAGAGTAGTGAGTGCAGAGTAGTGAGTAGTGAATGCAGAGTAGTGAGTAGTGAGTGCAGAGTAGTGAGTGCAGAGTAGTGAGTGCAGAGTAGTGAGTGCAGAGTAGTGAGTGCAGAGTAGTGAGTAGTGAGTGCAGAGTAGTGAGTTCAGAGTAGTGAGTAGTGAGTGCAGAGTAGTGAGTAGTGAGTGCAGAGTAGTGAGTAGTGAGTGCAGAGTAGTGAGCAGTGAGTGCAGAGTAGTGAGTGCAGAGTAGTGAGTGCAGAGTAGTGAGTGCAGAGTAGTGAGTGCAGAGTAGTGAGTGCAGAGTAGTGAGTATTGAGTGCAGAGTAGTGAGTAGTGAGTGCAGAGTAGTGAGTGCAGAGTAGTGAGTGCAGAGTGCAGAGTAGTGAGTGCAGAGTGCAGAGTAGTGAGTGCAGAGTAGTGAGTGCAGAGTTGTTGGACAGGCCACATGAAGGGCTCGCTCCCTCCCCGCAGGACAGGGCCCGGGCCACCGTCAGCACCATTGCCCGGCCCAGCCGCCATCTTGGACACGGCACCACGCGGCCGCGCGGCCTCAGCCCGACCCCAACCCTGGGCCTGGCCAGGCCCCGACATCCCGGCACCACCCTCCACCCAGGAGGTAAACGGACCACTTGGCAGGTCAATGGGAGTAGGAAGCGTCGATGGCTCTCCCCCGCCAGATGCCGAGCACCCCCAGCCCCCTCGGGCGCTGGCTCCACCCCCCTGCTGGGTGTCTGGACTCCCTCATCCCAGACCTCCCGACCTCCAAGAGCGAGGGTCCGGACATCAAAGGGGGCCAGACCTATAACTGAGGCCGCCCCAGGACAGGAAGGCAGTTGTATCCTGGAGTCGAGAGACACCGCGACGAACTCATCCTTGACGGACTGCTGGCGCGGCCACAGCCCTGCCTTGTGAACTATTGTCCTGCCTGCTGGCGCTGCCGCGGCCCTCTGCAACCTTCATCCTCGTGGGACCTGCTGGCGCTGCCGCGGCCCGTTGTAACCTCCATCCTCGTGGGACCTGCTGGCGCTGCCGCGGCCCGTTGTAACCTCCATCCTCGTGGGACCTGCTGGCGCTGCCGCGGCCCGTTGTAACCTCCATCCTCGTGGGACCTGCTGGCGCTGCCGCGGCCCGTTGTAACCTTCATCCTCGTGGGACCTGCTGGCGCTGCCGCGGCCCGTTGTAACCTTCATCCTCGTGGGACCTGCTGGCGCTGCCGCGGCCCATTGTAACCTTCATCCTCGTGGGTCCTGCTGGCGCTGCCGCGGCCCGTTGCCACCTACGACCTCTTCAGGACCTGCCGGCGCTGCCGCGGTCTGACCCATCCGAACACCGAGCTCGAGGATTGTGAGCTATCACCGTTACACCTCCGTACCCGTGGGTACCAAGACTGTCCCGCTACCCCCTTTCCGTACTAAGAGACTAGAATTGAGAGGACCATCGTGTCCCGTTCGTCTTGTATCATAACCCTCTACTACAAGAATTGCCTATAAAAGGTGTTACTCTGAGCTTTGTGTGGTGTCCATCTGTGGGGGGGAAGTTACCTGTCTGTGCGATCACTGTGCTCGGCCGACCCTCCAGGTCCCCGTCTAACATTGGTGGCTAGCGGCGCGATCCGAACCAACGCGTACCGTACAGACAGTAACTCACCCTACAACTAAAACCACAATTGTTAGACGGACCGGGAGGGTCGGCCGAGGATAAGGGGAGAGGTCTCCGGGGAGAGCCGTCTCCCGTGAATCGTACAGACAAGTAACTTCCCCCCCACAGACGGACACCACACAAGGATAAAGTTCAACGATACTTTATAGGCAATTCTTCAAGTACGGTAGACTGGTACAAGGAGGTCTGGACTCAGGGGTCCCCTCTATTCTGGTCTCTGTTTGGGAAAAGGGTAGCGGGACAGTCTTGTTACCAAAAAGATGGAAATAGCTCTCAATCCTCGAGCTCGGTGGTGTAGATAAACGGGCCGCGGCGGAGCCAGCAGGTCCCGAGATGGATGAAGGAAGACGACGGTCCGCGGCAGAGCCAGCAGGTCCCGATGAAGGTGGTGGTTACAAACGGTCCGCGGCCACGCCAGCAGGTCCCGACGACGATGAAGGATAGGGTGGTTCCCAAAGCCGCGGCAGCGCCAGCAGGCAAGACGAGGGTGCACAAGACAGAGCTACGGCAGCGCCAGTAGTCCGTCAAGGATGAGTTCTTCTTTGCGTCTCTCGACTCCAAGATACAACTCCCGTCCTGCTCTGGAGCTGCCCCAGTTATAGGGCTGGAGTGCTTTGATGTCCGGACCCTCGCACTTGGAGGTCGGGAGGTCCGGGATGTGGGGGTCCAGACACCCAGCAGGGGGGTGGAGCCAGCGCCCGGGGAGGCGATGGGCGAGCGGCACTTGGCGGGGGAGAGCCATCGACACCTCTTGCTCCCATTGACTGACCAAGTAGCCCGCTCACCTCCTGGGTGGATGTTGGTGCCGGAATGTCTGAGGCCTGGCCAGGCCCAGGGTTGAGGTCGATCGGGGGGCCAGGCGGCCTCGTGGTGGAGTGTCCAAGATGGCGCCCAGGATGGGCGCGCAGGCCGGTAGTGGGTCGGCCTACGCGGTCAACAGGTTCGAGTGTAGGGGTCCCTGCGGGGACGGTGGACGTGCAATGGTGGTGTGTGGTACTTGCGTGGCTGGGCTCGGGCCTGGTTGGGCCGGGGGAGAGCGGCCCTTCATGTGGCCTGTCCAACATGCGTCCCCCCCAGCTGAAGGCGGGGAGAGTTACCCATCCTCTTGGGGACTCTTCTCGTCGAGGCGGAAGAACCGGGACAGGCCATCTGCGTTGGCGTGATCTGGCCCAGGCCGGTGTTCAACTGTGAAGTCCATCCCTTGTAGGGAGATGGACCAGCGTAGTAACTTCGGGTTTTCCCCCCGCATCTGCATCAGCCACTGCAGGGGTCGGTGGTCGGTCTGTACCCGAAAGTGTGTGCCAAAGAGGTAGGGCCGGAGCTTCTTGAGGGCCCATCCCACCGCTGCCACCAATGTTAGACGGACCGGGAGGGTCGGCCGAGGATAAGGGGAGAGGTCTCCGGGGAGAGCCGTCTCCCGTGAATCGTACAGACAAGTAACTTCCCCCCCACAGACGGACACCACACAAGGATAAAGTTCAACGATACTTTATAGGCAATTCTTCAAGTACGGTAGACTGGTACAAGGAGGTCTGGACTCAGGGGTCCCCTCTATTCTGGTCTCTGTTTGGGAAAAGGGTAGCGGGACAGTCTTGTTACCAAAAAGATGGAAATAGCTCTCAATCCTCGAGCTCGGTGGTGTAGATAAACGGGCCGCGGCGGAGCCAGCAGGTCCCGAGATGGATGAAGGAAGACGACGGTCCGCGGCAGAGCCAGCAGGTCCCGATGAAGGTGGTGGTTACAAACGGTCCGCGGCCACGCCAGCAGGTCCCGACGACGATGAAGGATAGGGTGGTTCCCAAAGCCGCGGCAGCGCCAGCAGGCAAGACGAGGGTGCACAAGACAGAGCTACGGCAGCGCCAGTAGTCCGTCAAGGATGAGTTCTTCTTTGCGTCTCTCGACTCCAAGATACAACTCCCGTCCTGCTCTGGAGCTGCCCCAGTTATAGGGCTGGAGTGCTTTGATGTCCGGACCCTCGCACTTGGAGGTCGGGAGGTCCGGGATGTGGGGGTCCAGACACCCAGCAGGGGGGTGGAGCCAGCGCCCGGGGAGGCGATGGGCGAGCGGCACTTGGCGGGGGAGAGCCATCGACACCTCTTGCTCCCATTGACTGACCAAGTAGCCCGCTCACCTCCTGGGTGGATGTTGGTGCCGGAATGTCTGAGGCCTGGCCAGGCCCAGGGTTGAGGTCGATCGGGGGGCCAGGCGGCCTCGTGGTGGAGTGTCCAAGATGGCGCCCAGGATGGGCGCGCAGGCCGGTAGTGGGTCGGCCTACGCGGTCAACAGGTTCGAGTGTAGGGGTCCCTGCGGGGACGGTGGACGTGCAATGGTGGTGTGTGGTACTTGCGTGGCTGGGCTCGGGCCTGGTTGGGCCGGGGGAGAGCGGCCCTTCATGTGGCCTGTCCAACATGCGTCCCCCCCAGCTGAAGGCGGGGAGAGTTACCCATCCTCTTGGGGACTCTTCTCGTCGAGGCGGAAGAACCGGGACAGGCCATCTGCGTTGGCGTGATCTGGCCCAGGCCGGTGTTCAACTGTGAAGTCCATCCCTTGTAGGGAGATGGACCAGCGTAGTAACTTCGGGTTTTCCCCCCGCATCTGCATCAGCCACTGCAGGGGTCGGTGGTCGGTCTGTACCCGAAAGTGTGTGCCAAAGAGGTAGGGCCGGAGCTTCTTGAGGGCCCATCCCACCGCTGCCACCAATGTTAGACGGACCGGGAGGGTCGGCCGAGGATAAGGGGAGAGGTCTCCGGGGAGAGCCGTCTCCCGTGAATCGTACAGACAAGTAACTTCCCCCCCACAGACGGACACCACACAAGGATAAAGTTCAACGATACTTTATAGGCAATTCTTCAAGTACGGTAGACTGGTACAAGGAGGTCTGGACTCAGGGGTCCCCTCTATTCTGGTCTCTGTTTGGGAAAAGGGTAGCGGGACAGTCTTGTTACCAAAAAGATGGAAATAGCTCTCAATCCTCGAGCTCGGTGGTGTAGATAAACGGGCCGCGGCGGAGCCAGCAGGTCCCGAGATGGATGAAGGAAGACGACGGTCCGCGGCAGAGCCAGCAGGTCCCGATGAAGGTGGTGGTTACAAACGGTCCGCGGCCACGCCAGCAGGTCCCGACGACGATGAAGGATAGGGTGGTTCCCAAAGCCGCGGCAGCGCCAGCAGGCAAGACGAGGGTGCACAAGACAGAGCTACGGCAGCGCCAGTAGTCCGTCAAGGATGAGTTCTTCTTTGCGTCTCTCGACTCCAAGATACAACTCCCGTCCTGCTCTGGAGCTGCCCCAGTTATAGGGCTGGAGTGCTTTGATGTCCGGACCCTCGCACTTGGAGGTCGGGAGGTCCGGGATGTGGGGGTCCAGACACCCAGCAGGGGGGTGGAGCCAGCGCCCGGGGAGGCGATGGGCGAGCGGCACTTGGCGGGGGAGAGCCATCGACACCTCTTGCTCCCATTGACTGACCAAGTAGCCCGCTCACCTCCTGGGTGGATGTTGGTGCCGGAATGTCTGAGGCCTGGCCAGGCCCAGGGTTGAGGTCGATCGGGGGGCCAGGCGGCCTCGTGGTGGAGTGTCCAAGATGGCGCCCAGGATGGGCGCGCAGGCCGGTAGTGGGTCGGCCTACGCGGTCAACAGGTTCGAGTGTAGGGGTCCCTGCGGGGACGGTGGACGTGCAATGGTGGTGTGTGGTACTTGCGTGGCTGGGCTCGGGCCTGGTTGGGCCGGGGGAGAGCGGCCCTTCATGTGGCCTGTCCAACAACAATGACGACCAAAGAGAGCGGATCGGCGGAGAAGTTCCAGATGGAAAGGCTGGAAGAATACAACCACCGAGAGCTCAAACAATTTTGCATGGACTTAGGCATTGCTACCACCGGGCTAAGCACAAAAGAAGACTTCAAAAACGCCCTAGAGGCCTGGACAGAGACAAATACCGCAACCCCCCGGGACCCCGCAACCCCGGAAGTCAACACCACCCGGACGGAAGAACGGAGAACAGGCCCTTCCCGTGAAGAGATCCAAGAGCGGGAAAAAAATAGGTTACACGAGTTAGACTTGGCACGACTCAGATTAGACGGAGAGTTGAAACTGGCGGAACAAAAAATAAACTTAGAACACTTACGGCTCAGAGAAGAGCGAGAGGAAAAACAGAGACAGAGAGATCTCGAAGAAAAAAGACTGGCATACGAGCACGAGTGCAAACTAGCAGAGATAGAAATACGCAAACTGAACAAAAACCTAGGGGTGCCCGAGCAACCGCACTCCCCGGGTCCTACCGAGCAGAAGGTCCACATCCCCAAGGATGTGGTCCGAGAATATCACCGGAACGACGACATACAGCAGTGGTTCAAGGCCTATGAGATTGCCATGACCGCCCACAGGGTCGCTCGAAGTGACTGGGGAGCCGGTCTATGGGGGAGATTCATCAACGAGGGTCGTGATGCCCTGCTGCAGCTTCCGGACCATCAAATGACGTCCTATGACCATATGAAGGCCGCCCTCCTCAGTCGATATGGGCTTACACCCGAAATGTACCGCCAGAGGTTCCGCAACTGCACCCGGATCCCAGGTACAACGTGGTTGGAATACGTGAACTATTTCAGCCGAGCCTTCGAGGGGTGGATCAAGGGTAACAACGTAACCACTTACGAACAACTCTTCAACCTTATTGTGTGGGAGCACCTCTCCAACAACTGTTTCGTCGAGCTCAGGCAGCACCTCCTCGACAGTAAATTGACTGAACCCCGGCAGCTCGCCACCGAGGCTGACCGGTGGGAGAGCACCCGAGTGGCCCGGAGTGGGCCGAATGAGCAGAACAGAACCAACCAAGGCCATCATCGTCCCCGAGGAGGAGGAGGAGGCCCGGGCCGGGGCAGAGACGCCGTCCCGGCCGCGCCCACTAACGCCACCCCGGCCCCAGCAGGCCGGGGAAACCCCCCGATGCGCCCGGGGTTCCGAGCCAACGTGACGTGTCATCGATGCCAACGAGTCGGCCACTATGCCAGTGACCCGACCTGCCCGAAGAACCAGGTCCCCGGGCCCCGCCAGATGGCGGCCGCCGCCCTGGGAGAAGAGCAAGTCTCCGAAGACACGGAGACCTATGAGTCGGAACAGTTCGAGTGGGAACCCGCCGCCATGACCCTGGCATGCCTGGGAGGAAGAGACATGGTCCCGCGGACTCCCCTGCCCGCCAACACTCGGAAGTACAGCCAATGGGTGAGCATCAATGGGCGCAAGGCCGAGGCCCTGCGTGACACCGGGGCCAGTGTGACGGCCGTCCGTTGTCACCTGGTGACCCCAGAACAAATCCTACCAAACGTACTTTGCCCCGTCCGATCGGCAGATAACTCGGAGAGCCTGTGTCGGATGGCCTGCGTCCCCTTCGAATGGGGAGGAGTGTCCGGCATGCTGAAAGTAACTGTCCGCGACGATGCCCCCGTGGACTGCCTCCTGGGGAACGATCTCGAGAGCTCCCCGTGGGCCGCTGTGGAAAGAAGAGAGCATCTGGGGATGTTGGGTCTCCCAGACTGGGCGTGCGTAACCACCCGGTCCATGGCCACCCACACCATCCCTAGACCAGAAGAACCAGAATGGGCAGCACCTCCGCCCTCGATCACTCCAGAAGAGGACTTCCTCCAGACCGACCACCCGGACCCCACCACAGAGGGGTCCACACAGCCCCCCGAGCTTCCCGACCTGGCTCAGTGGCGTCAAGAAGGGGGGCCCACCCAGGAACAATTCCGGCAGGAGCAAAAGACCTGCCCCTCCCTCGAGGGATTGCGACAGCAAGCGCTCGCCCAGAGCCAAGGAGACACCACCGGGGCCCACTGGGTTTATTGGGACAATGATCTCTTGTACAGCGAGCAGAAAATAGCAGAACTGGGGGCCGGGCGAGTGCTGGTGGTGCCCCTCCACTTCAGAGACTTCCTGTTGAACCTAGCCCATGATGTCCCCCTGGCTGGGCACCTGGGCCAAGACAAGACCTACCACCGCCTGGTGACCCACTTTTTTTGGCCCAAAATGAGAAATGACGTCTCCAACCATTGCCGGTCCTGCCCGACCTGCCAGGCCAGCGGGAAGAGCGGCCGCAAACTCAAGGCACCCCTACAACCATTCCCCGTGGTGACCACCCTGTTCGAAAGGGTGGGAATAGACATTGTGGGGCCCCTGGACCCCCGAACCGCACAGGGGCATCGCTTCATCCTGGTCCTGGTGGACCACGCTACCCGCTATCCTGAGGCGGTCCCCCTTCGTACTATAACAGCCCCAGTAGTGGGTCGAGCCTTGATGGGGATCTTCTCTCGAGTGGGCTTCCCCCGGGAAGTCGTCAGCGACAGGGGTACGAACTTTATTTCGAAGTATATGAAATCCCTCTGGCAGCAGTGCGGAGTCACTTACCGATTCACCACCCCCTATCACCCCCAGGGGAACGGACTGGTCGAACGGTTCAACCGCACCCTCAAGGGGATGATCATGGGGCTGGAGGAACCCCTACGCCGCCAGTGGGACGTGCTACTACCGTGCCTCCTCTTCGCCTACCGAGAAGTCCCCCAGAAGTCCCTCGGCTTCAGCCCCTTCGAACTCCTGTACGGACACCCCGTTCGCGGGCCTCTCAGCCTAGTGAAGGAGGAATGGGAAATGGCCCCCCTAAAGACCCCTCCGGACGTCTACAAATACCTCCTGACCCTCCGCAATCAGACCCGGAAGTTCAGGAAGATCGCTAAAGCCAATCTGGAGGCCAGTCAAGAGGACATGAAGAAGTGGTACGACCAACATGCCTCCTCCATCGAGTTTGAACCGGGTCAGCAAGTATGGGTGATGTCCCCCATCGAACCGTGTGCCTTGCAGGACAAATGGACGGGGCCCTTCAAGGTGATCGAGCGCAGGAGTCCCGTCACCTATCTCATCGACCTGGAGTCCCCCCGGAACCCCCTCCGGGTCCTCCACGCCAACAGACTCAAACCCCACTTCGTGCGCTCAGAGCTCAGCCTGCTGATGGCTACCGACAGTGGCACAGAAGGAGACTCCGAGCCCCTCCCTGACTTACTGAGGACCCGGGAAAGAGATGGTTCGGTGGACGGGGTCCGACTCTCCGAGGCCCTGACCCCAGAGCAGCGTCAAGATTGCCGGGCCCTCCTGCTGCCGTTCGCAAACCTGTTCTCCCTCGCACCCGGAGTCACCTCCTGGTGCCTGCACGACGTGGACACGGGGGACAGTCCTCCTGTTCGACACCGGGCGTACCGAGTACCGGATCGGGTACGTACATGCATCCAAGAAGAAGTCTCCAAGATGCTCGCCCTCGGAGTCATCGAACCTTCGGACAGTCCCTGGGCCAGCCCGGTCGTCCTGGTCCCCAAGGCCGCAGCCCCGGGTACCACCCCTGAACTCCGGTTCTGCATTGACTATCGGGGTCTGAACGCGGTCACCCGAACCGACGCTCACCCTATCCCCCGAGCAGATGAACTAGTCGACCGCATGGGGGCAGCCCGCTACCTAAGCATCTTCGACCTGACAGCGGGCTACTGGCAGATCGGCCTCACCCCCAGAGCCCAAGAACGTTCCGCTTTCTCCACCCCGGATGGGCACTACCATTTCCGAGTGATGCCCTTCGGCATGAAGAACGCCCCAGCCACTTTTCAAAGACTGGTGAACCAGGTATTGGCGGGCCTTGAAGAATTCAGCGCCGCCTACTTGGACGACATCGCGGTATACAGCCGCCACTGGACGGACCACCTCCACCACCTCGGAGAGGTCCTGCGGGCCCTCCAACAGGCCGGCCTCACCATAAAGGCCAGCAAGTGCCAAATTGGCCAGGGGTCCGTGACCTACCTCGGACACCAAGTGGGGAGCGGTCTGGTGGCCCCCCTCCAACTCAAGGTAGCTGCCATTCAGTCCTGGCAACCCCCCGCGACACAAACCGAGGTCCGAGCCTTCCTGGGGCTCACCGGATACTACCGGCGGTTTGTAAGGGACTATGGCAGCATTGTGGGGCCCCTCACGGGAACTCACGTCTAAGAACCACCCAAAAAGAGTCAACTGGACTCCCGACTGTCAAGCAGCCTTCGAGACGCTGAAGGCCGCCATGTGCACCGCTCCTGTGCTCCAGGCCCCCGACTACAGCCGCGAGTTCATCGTGCAGACCGATGCCTCCGACCATGGTATTGGGGCCGTCCTCTCCCAACTGAACACCGAAGGAGTGGACCAACCAGTGGCCTTCATCAGCAGACGCCTACTGCCCCGAGAACAGCGCTGGAGCACCATTGAGCGAGAGGCCTTCGCAGTGGTATGGGCCCTCAAGAAGCTCCGGCCGTACCTCTTCGGAACCCATTTTCGGGTACAGAAAGATCATCGGCCCCTGCGATGGCTCATGCAGATGCGGGGGGAAAACCCCAAACTATTGCGCTGGTCCATCTCCCTGCAGGGGATGGACTTCACTGTGGAGCATCGCCCTGGTCAAGACCACGCCAACGCGGATGGCCTGTCCCGCTTTTTCCGCCTCGACGAGGAAAGTCCCCAAGAAGATGGGTGACTCTCCCCGCCTTCAGCTGGGGGGGACGCATGTTGGACAGGCCACATGAAGGGCTCGCTCCCTCCCCGCAGGACAGGGCCCGGGCCACCGTCAGCACCATTGCCCGGCCCAGCCGCCATCTTGGACACGGCACCACGCGGCCGCGCGGCCTCAGCCCGACCCCAACCCTGGGCCTGGCCAGGCCCCGACATCCCGGCACCACCCTCCACCCAGGAGGTAAACGGACCACTTGGCAGGTCAATGGGAGTAAGAAGCGTCGATGGCTCTCCCCCGCCAGATGCCGAGCACCCCCAGCCCCCTCGGGCGCTGGCTCCACCCCCCTGCTGGGTGTCTGGACTCCCTCATCCCAGACCTCCCGACCTCCAAGAGCGAGGGTCCGGACATCAAAGGGGGCCAGACCTATAACTGAGGCCGCCCCAGGACAGGAAGGCAGTTGTATCCTGGAGTCGAGAGACACCGCGACGAACTCATCCTTGACGGACTGCTGGCGCGGCCACAGCCCTGCCTTGTGAACTATTGTCCTGCCTGCTGGCGCTGCCGCGGCCCTCTGCAACCTTCATCCTCGTGGGACCTGCTGGCGCTGCCGCGGCCTGTTGTAACCTCCATCCTCGTGGGACCTGCTGGCGCTGCCGCGGCCCGTTGTAACCTCCATCCTCGTGGGACCTGCTGGCGCTGCCGCGGCCCGTTGTAACCTCCATCATCGTGGGACCTGCTGGCGCTGCCGCGGCCCGTTGTAACCTTCATCCTCGTGGGACCTGCTGGCGCTGCCGCGGCCCGTTGTAACCTTCATCCTCGTGGGACCTGCTGGCGCTGCCGCGGCCCGTTGTAACCTTCATCCTCGTGGGTCCTGCTGGCGCTGCCGCGGCCCGTTGCCACCTACGACCTCTTCGGGACCTGCCGGCGCTGCCGCGGTCTGACCCATCCGAACACCGAGCTCGAGGATTGTGAGCTATCACCGTTACACCTCCGTACCCGTGGGTACCAAGACTGTCCCGCTACCCCCTTCCCGTACTAAGAGACTAGAATTGAGAGGACCATCGTGTCCCGTTCGTCTTGTATCATAACCCTCTACTACAAGAATTGCCTATAAAAGGTGTTACTCTGAGCTTTGTGTGGTGTCCATCTGTGGGGGGGAAGTTACCTGTCTGTGCGATCACTGTGCTCGGCCGACCCTCCAGGTCCCCGTCTAACAAGAGTAGTGAGTGCAGAGTAGTGAGTAGTGAGAGCAGAGTAATGAGTGCAGAGTAGTGAGTGCAGAGTAGTGAGTGCAGAGTAGTGAGTGCAGAGTGGTGAGTGCAGAGTAGTGAGTGCAGAGTAGTGAGTGCAGAGTGGTGAGTGCAGAGTGGTGAGTGCAGAGTAGTGAGTAGTGAGTGCAGAGTGGTGAGTGCTGAGTAGTGAGTGCAGAGTTGTGAGTGCAGAGTAGTGAGTAGTGAGTGCAGAGTAGTGAGTAGTGAGTGCAGAGTAGTGAGTGCAGAGTAGTGAGTAGTGAGTGCAGAGTAGTGAGTAGTGAGTGCAGAGTAGTGAGTGCAGAGTAGTGAGTGCAGAGTAGTGAGTAGTGAGTGCAGAGTAGTGAGTGCAGAGTAGTGAGTGCAGAGTAGTGAGTGCAGAGTAGTGAGTACAGAGTATTGAGTAGTGAGTGCAGAGTAGTGAGTAGTGAGTGCAGAGTAGTGAGTAGTGAGTGAAGAGTAGTGAGTGCAGAGTAGTGAGTGCAGTGTAGTGAGTAGTGAGTGCAGAGTAGTGAGTGCAGAGTAGTGAGTGCAGAGTAGTGAGTGCAGAGTAGTGAGTAGTGAGTGCAGAGTAGTGAGTAATGAGTGCAGAGTAGTGAGTGCAGAGTAGTGAGTAGTGAGTGCAGAGTAGTGAGTAGTGAGTGCAGAGTAATGAGTGCAGAGTAGTGAGTGCAGAGTAGTGAGTGCAGAGTAGTGAGTGCAGAGTAGTGAGTGCAGAGTAGTGAGTAGTGTGTGCAGAGTAGTGAGTGCAGAGTAGCGAGTAGTGAGTGCAGAGTAGTGAGTAGTGAGTGCAGAGTAGTGAGTGCAGAGTAGTGAGTGCAGAGTAGTGAGTGCAGAGTAGTGAGTACAGAGTATTGAGTAGTGAGTGCAGAGTAGTGAGTAGTGAGTGCAGAGTAGTGAGTAGTGAGTGCAGAGTAGTGAGTGCAGAGTAGTGAGTGCAGAGTAGTGAGTGCAGAGTAGTGAGTAGTGAGTGCAGAGTAGTGAGTAGTGAGTGCAGAGTAATGAGTGCAGAGTAGTGAGTGCAGAGTAGTGAGTGCAGAGTAGTGAGTAGTGAATGCAGAGTAGTGAGTAGTGAGTGCAGAGTAGTGAGTGCAGAGTAGTGAGTGTAGAGTAGTGAGTGCAGAGTAGTGAGTAGTGAGTGCAGAGTAGTGAGTTCAGAGTAGTGAGTAGTGAGTGCAGAGTAGTGAGTAGTGAGTGCAGAGTAGTGAGTAGTGAGTGCAGAGTAGTGAGCAGTGAGTGCAGAGTAGTGAGTGCAGAGTAGTGAGTGCAGAGTAGTGAGTGCAGAGTGGTGAGTGCAGAGTAGTGAGTGCAGAGTAGTGAGTGCAGAGTAGTGAGTGCAGAGTAGTGAGTAGTGAGTGCAGAGTAGTGAGTGCAGAGTAGTGAGTAGTGAGTGCAGAGTAGTGAGTAGTGAGTGCAGAGTAGTGAGTAGTGAGTGCAGAGTAGTGAGTGCAGAGTAGTGAGTAGTGAGTGCAGAGTAGTGAGTTCAGAGTAGTGAGTGCAGAGTAGTGAGTGCAGAGTAGTGAGTAGTGAGTGCAGAGTAGTGAGTAGTGAGTGCAGAGTAGTGAGTAGTGAGTGCAGAGTAGTGAGTGCAGAGTAGTGAGTGCAGAGTAGTGAGTAGTGAGTGCAGAGTAGTGACTGCAGAGTAGTGAGTAGTGAATGCAGAGTAGTGAGTAGTGAGTGCAGAGTAGTGAGTGCAGAGTAGTGAGTGCAGAGTAGTGAGTGCAGAGTAGTGAGTGCAGAGTAGTGAGTAGTGAGTGCAGAGTAGTGAGTTCAGAGTAGTGAGTAGTGAGTGCAGAGTAGTGAGTAGTGAGTGCAGAGTAGTGAGTAGTGAGTGCAGAGTAGTGAGCAGTGAGTGCAGAGTAGTGAGTGCAGAGTAGTGAGTGCAGAGTAGTGAGTGCAGAGTAGTGAGTGCAGAGTAGTGAGTAGTGAGTGCAGAGTAGTGAGTAGTGAGTGCAGAGTAGTGAGTGCAGAGTAGTGAGTGCAGAGTGCAGAGTAGTGAGTGCAGAGTGCAGAGTAGTGAGTGCAGAGTAGTGAGTGCAGAGTAGTGAGTGCAGAGTAGTGAGTAGTGAGAGCAGAGTAATGAGTGCAGAGTAGTGAGTGCAGAGTAGTGAGTGCAGAGTAGTGAGTGCAGAGTGGTGAGTGCAGAGTAGTGAGTGCAGAGTAGTGAGTGCAGAGTGGTGAGTGCAGAGTGGTGAGTGCAGAGTAGTGAGTAGTGAGTGCAGAGTGGTGAGTGCTGAGTAGTGAGTGCAGAGTTGTGAGTGCAGAGTAGTGAGTAGTGAGTGCAGAGTAGTGAGTAGTGAGTGCAGAGTAGTGAGTAGTGAGTGCAGAGTAGTGAGTAGTGAGTGCAGAGTAGTGAGTGCAGAGTAGTGAGTGCAGAGTAGTGAGTAGTGAGTGCAGAGTAGTGAGTGCAGAGTAGTGAGTGCAGAGTAGTGAGTGCAGAGTAGTGAGTACAGAGTATTGAGTAGTGAGTGCAGAGTAGTGAGTGCAGAGTAGTGAGTAGTGAGTGCAGAGTAGTGAGTGCAGAGTAGTGAGTGCAGAGTAGTGAGTGCAGAGTAGTGAGTAGTGAGTGCAGAGTAGTGAGTGCAGAGTAGTGAGTGCAGAGTAGTGAGTGCAGAGTAGTGAGTAGTGAGTGCAGAGTAGTGAGTAATGAGTGCAGAGTAGTGAGTGCAGAGTAGTGAGTAGTGAGTGCAGAGTAGTGAGTAGTGAGTGCAGAGTAATGAGTGCAGAGTAGTGAGTGCAGAGTAGTGAGTGCAGAGTAGTGAGTGCAGAGTAGTGAGTGCAGAGTAGTGAGTAGTGTGTGCAGAGTAGTGAGTGCAGAGTAGCGAGTAGTGAGTGCAGAGTAGTGAGTAGTGAGTGCAGAGTAGTGAGTGCAGAGTAGTGAGTACAGAGTAGTGAGTGCAGAGTAGTGAGTACAGAGTATTGAGTAGTGAGTGCAGAGTAGTGAGTAGTGAGTGCAGAGTAGTGAGTAGTGAGTGCAGAGTAGTGAGTGCAGAGTAGTGAGTGCAGAGTAGTGAGTGCAGAGTAGTGAGTAGTGAGTGCAGAGTAGTGAGTAGTGAGTGCAGAGTAATGAGTGCAGAGTAGTGAGTGCAGAGTAGTGAGTGCAGAGTAGTGAGTAGTGAATGCAGAGTAGTGAGTAGTGAGTGCAGAGTAGTGAGTGCAGAGTAGTGAGTGCAGAGTAGTGAGTAGTGAGTGCAGAGTAGTGAGTGCAGAGTAGTGAGTGCAGAGTAGTGAGTGCAGAGTAGTGAGTAGTGAGTGCAGAGTAGTGAGTAATGAGTGCAGAGTAGTGAGTGCAGAGTAGTGAGTGCAGAGTAGTGAGTAGTGAGTGCAGAGTAATGAGTGCAGAGTAGTGAGTGCAGAGTAGTGAGTGCAGAGTAGTGAGTGCAGAGTAGTGAGTGCAGAGTAGTGAGTAGTGTGTGCAGAGTAGTAAGTGCAGAGTAGCGAGTAGTGAGTGCAGAGTAGTGAGTAGTGAGTGCAGAGTAGTGAGTGCAGAGTAGTGAGTGCAGAGTAGTGAGTGCAGAGTAGTGAGTACAGAGTATTGAGTAGTGAGTGCAGAGTAGTGAGTAGTGAGTGCAGAGTAGTGAGTAGTGAGTGCAGAGTAGTGAGTGCAGAGTAGTGAGTGCAGAGTAGTGAGTGCAGAGTAGTGAGTAGTGAGTGCAGAGTAGTGAGTAGTGAGTGCAGAGTAATGAGTGCAGAGTAGTGAGTGCAGAGTAGTGAGTGCAGAGTAGTGAGTAGTGAATGCAGAGTAGTGAGTAGTGAGTGCAGAGTAGTGAGTGCAGAGTAGTGAGTGTAGAGTAGTGAGTGCAGAGTAGTGAGTAGTGAGTGCAGAGTAGTGAGTTCAGAGTAGTGAGTAGTGAGTGCAGAGTAGTGAGTAGTGAGTGCAGAGTAGTGAGTAGTGAGTGCAGAGTAGTGAGCAGTGAGTGCAGAGTAGTGAGTGCAGAGTAGTGAGTGCAGAGTAGTGAGTGCAGAGTGGTGAGTGCAGAGTAGTGAGTGCAGAGTAGTGAGTGCAGAGTAGTGAGTGCAGAGTAGTGAGTAGTGAGTGCAGAGTAGTGAGTGCAGAGTAGTGAGTAGTGAGTGCAGAGTAGTGAGTAGTGAGTGCAGAGTAGTGAGTAGTGAGTGCAGAGTAGTGAGTGCAGAGTAGTGAGTAGTGAGTGCAGAGTAGTGAGTTCAGAGTAGTGAGTGCAGAGTAGTGAGTGCAGAGTAGTGAGTAGTGAGTGCAGAGTAGTGAGTAGTGAGTGCAGAGTAGTGAGTAGTGAGTGCAGAGTAGTGAGTGCAGAGTAGTGAGTGCAGAGTAGTGAGTAGTGAGTGCAGAGTAGTGACTGCAGAGTAGTGAGTAGTGAATGCAGAGTAGTGAGTAGTGAGTGCAGAGTAGTGAGTGCAGAGTAGTGAGTGCAGAGTAGTGAGTGCAGAGTAGTGAGTGCAGAGTAGTGAGTAGTGAGTGCAGAGTAGTGAGTTCAGAGTAGTGAGTAGTGAGTGCAGAGTAGTGAGTAGTGAGTGCAGAGTAGTGAGTAGTGAGTGCAGAGTAGTGAGCAGTGAGTGCAGAGTAGTGAGTGCAGAGTAGTGAGTGCAGAGTAGTGAGTGCAGAGTAGTGAGTGCAGAGTAGTGAGTGCAGAGTAGTGAGTAGTGAGTGCAGAGTAGTGAGTAGTGAGTGCAGAGTAGTGAGTGCAGAGTAGTGAGTGCAGAGTGCAGAGTAGTGAGTGCAGAGTGCAGAGTAGTGAGTGCAGAGTAGTGAGTGCAGAGTAGTGAGTGCAGAGTAGTGAGTAGTGAGAGCAGAGTAATGAGTGCAGAGTAGTGAGTGCAGAGTAGTGAGTGCAGAGTAGTGAGTGCAGAGTGGTGAGTGCAGAGTAGTGAGTGCAGAGTAGTGAGTGCAGAGTGGTGAGTGCAGAGTGGTGAGTGCAGAGTAGTGAGTAGTGAGTGCAGAGTGGTGAGTGCTGAGTAGTGAGTGCAGAGTTGTGAGTGCAGAGTAGTGAGTAGTGAGTGCAGAGTAGTGAGTGCAGAGTAGTGAGTAGTGAGTGCAGAGTAGTGAGTAGTGAGTGCAGAGTAGTGACTGCAGAGTAGTGAGTAGTGAGTGCAGAGTAGTGAGTAGTGAGTGCAGAGTAGTCAGTAGTGAGTGCAGAGTAGTGAGTGCAGAGTAGTGAGTGCAGAGTAGTGAGTGCAGAGTAGTGAGTACAGAGTATTGAGTAGTGAGTGCAGAGTAGTGAGTGCAGAGTAGTGAGTAGTGAGTGCAGAGTAGTGAGTGCAGAGTAGTGAGTGCAGAGTAGTGAGTGCAGAGTAGTGAGTAGTGAGTGCAGAGTAGTGAGTGCAGAGTAGTGAGTGCAGAGTAGTGAGTGCAGAGTAGTGAGTAGTGAGTGCAGAGTAGTGAGTAATGAGTGCAGAGTAGTGAGTGCAGAGTAGTGAGTAGTGAGTGCAGAGTAGTGAGTAGTGAGTGCAGAGTAATGAGTGCAGAGTAGTGAGTGCAGAGTAGTGAGTGCAGAGTAGTGAGTGCAGAGTAGTGAGTGCAGAGTAGTGAGTAGTGTGTGCAGAGTAGTGAGTGCAGAGTAGCGAGTAGTGAGTGCAGAGTAGTGAGTAGTGAGTGCAGAGTAGTGAGTGCAGAGTAGTGAGTGCAGAGTAGTGAGTGCAGAGTAGTGAGTACAGAGTATTGAGTAGTGAGTGCAGAGTAGTGAGTAGTGAGTGCAGAGTAGTGAGTAGTGAGTGCAGAGTAGTGAGTGCAGAGTAGTGAGTGCAGAGTAGTGAGTGCAGAGTAGTGAGTAGTGAGTGCAGAGTAGTGAGTAGTGAGTGCAGAGTAATGAGTGCAGAGTAGTGAGTGCAGAGTAGTGAGTGCAGAGTAGTGAGTAGTGAATGCAGAGTAGTGAGTAGTGAGTGCAGAGTAGTGAGTGCAGAGTAGTGAGTGCAGAGTAGTGAGTGCAGAGTAGTGAGTGCAGAGTAGTGAGTAGTGAGTGCAGAGTAGTGAGTTCAGAGTAGTGAGTAGTGAGTGCAGAGTAGTGAGTAGTGAGTGCAGAGTAGTGAGCAGTGAGTGCAGAGTAGTGAGTGCAGAGTAGTGAGTGCAGAGTAGTGAGTGCAGAGTAGTGAGTGCAGAGTGGTGAGTGCAGAGTAGTGAGTGCAGAGTAGTGAGTGCAGAGTAGTGAGTGCAGAGTAGTGAGTGCAGAGTAGTGAGTAGTGAGTGCAGAGTAGTGAGTGCAGAGTAGTGAGTAGTGAGTGCAGAGTAGTGAGTAGTGAGTGCAGAGTAGTGAGTAGTGAGTGCAGAGTAGTGAGTGCAGAGTAGTGAGTAGTGAGTGCAGAGTAGTGAGTGCAGAGTAGTGAGTAGTGAGTGCAGAGTAGTGAGTAGTGAGTGCAGAGTAGTGACTGCAGAGTAGTGAGTAGTGAGTAGTGAGTGCAGAGTAGTGAGTAGTGAGTGCAGAGTAGTGAGTAGTGAGTGCAGAGTAGTGAGTAGTGAGTGCAGAGTAGTGAGTGCAGAGTAGTGAGTGCAGAGTAGTGAGTGCAGAGTAGTGAGTAGTGAGTGCAGAGTAGTGAGTGCAGAGTAGTGAGTGCAGAGTGCAGAGTAGTGAGTGCAGAGTAGTGAGTGCAGAGTAGTGAGTGCAGAGTAGTGAGTGCAGAGTAGTGAGTAGTGAGAGCAGAGTAATGAGTGCAGAGTAGTGAGTGCAGAGTAGTGAGTGCAGAGTAGTGAGTGCAGAGTGGTGAGTGCAGAGTAGTGAGTGCAGAGTAGTGAGTGCAGAGTGGTGAGTGCAGAGTGGTGAGTGCAGAGTAGTGAGTAGTGAGTGCAGAGTGGTGAGTGCTGAGTAGTGAGTGCAGAGTTGTGAGTGCAGAGTAGTGAGTAGTGAGTGCAGAGTAGTGAGTAGTGAGTGCAGAGTAGTGAGTGCAGAGTAGTGAGTAGTGAGTGCAGAGTAGTGAGTTGTGAGTGCAGAGTAGTGAGTGCAGAGTAGTGAGTGCAGAGTAGTGAGTAGTGAGTGCAGAGTAGTGAGTGCAGAGTAGTGAGTGCAGAGTAGTGAGTGCAGAGTAGTGAGTACAGAGTATTGAGTAGTGAGTGCAGAGTAGTGAGTAGTGAGTGCAGAGTAGTGAGTAGTGAGTGCAGAGTAGTGAGTGCAGAGTAGTGAGTAGTGAGTGCAGAGTAGTGAGTTCAGAGTAGTGAGTGCAGAGTAGTGAGTGCAGAGTAGTGAGTAGTGAGTGCAGAGTAGTGAGTGCAGAGTAGTGAGTGCAGAGTAGTGAGTAGTGAGTGCAGAGTAGTGAGTAATGAGTGCAGAGTAGTGAGTGCAGAGTAGTGAGTAGTGAGTGCAGAGTAGTGAGTAGTGAGTGCAGAGTAATGAGTGCAGAGTAGTGAGTGCAGAGTAGTGAGTGCAGAGTAGTGAGTGCAGAGTAGTGAGTGCAGAGTAGTGAGTAGTGTGTGCAGAGTAGTGAGTGCAGAGTAGCGAGTAGTGAGTGCAGAGTAGTGAGTAGTGAGTGCAGAGTAGTGAGTGCAGAGTAGTGAGTGCAGAGTAGTGAGTAGTGAGTGCAGAGTAGTGAGTAGTGAGTGCAGAGTAATGAGTGCAGAGTAGTGAGTGCAGAGTAGTGAGTGCAGAGTAGTGAGTAGTGAATGCAGAGTAGTGAGTAGTGAGTGCAGAGTAGTGAGTAGTGAGTGCAGAGTAGTGAGTAGTGAGTGCAGAGTAGTGAGCAGTGAGTGCAGAGTAGTGAGTGCAGAGTAGTGAGTGCAGAGTAGTGAGTGCAGAGTAGTGAGTGCAGAGTGGTGAGTGCAGAGTAGTGAGTGCAGAGTAGTGAGTGCAGAGTAGTGAGTGCAGAGTAGTGAGTAGTGAGTGCAGAGTAGTGAGTGCAGAGTAGTGAGTAGTGAGTGCAGAGTAGTGAGTAGTGAGTGCAGAGTAGTGAGTAGTGAGTGCAGAGTAGTGAGTGCAGAGTAGTGAGTAGTGAGTGCAGAGTAGTGAGTGCAGAGTAGTGAGTAGTGAGTGCAGAGTAGTGAGTAGTGAGTGCAGAGTAGTGACTGCAGAGTAGTGAGTAGTGAGTAGTGAGTGCAGAGTAGTGAGTGCAGAGTAGTGAGTAGTGAGTGCAGAGTAGTGAGTAGTGAGTGCAGAGTAGTGAGTGCAGAGTAGTGAGTGCAGAGTAGTGAGTGCAGAGTAGTGAGTAGTGAGTGCAGAGTAGTGAGTGCAGAGTAGTGAGTGCAGAGTGCAGAGTAGTGAGTGCAGAGTAGTGAGTGCAGAGTAGTGAGTGCAGAGTAGTGAGTGCAGAGTAGTGAGTGCAGAGTAGTGAGTAGTGAGAGCAGAGTAATGAGTGCAGAGTAGTGAGTGCAGAGTAGTGAGTGCAGAGTAGTGAGTGCAGAGTGGTGAGTGCAGAGTAGTGAGTGCAGAGTAGTGAGTGCAGAGTGGTGAGTGCAGAGTGGTGAGTGCAGAGTAGTGAGTAGTGAGTGCAGAGTGGTGAGTGCTGAGTAGTGAGTTCAGAGTTGTGAGTGCAGAGTAGTGAGTAGTGAGTGCAGAGTAGTGAGTAGTGAGTGCAGAGTAGTGAGTGCAGAGTAGTGAGTAGTGAGTGCAGAGTAGTGAGTTGTGAGTGCAGAGTAGTGAGTGCAGAGTAGTGAGTGCAGAGTAGTGAGTAGTGAGTGCAGAGTAGTGAGTGCAGAGTAGTGAGTGCAGAGTAGTGAGTGCAGAGTAGTGAGTACAGAGTATTGAGTAGTGAGTGCAGAGTAGTGAGTAGTGAGTGCAGAGTAGTGAGTAGTGAGTGCAGAGTAGTGAGTGCAGAGTAGTGAGTGCAGAGTAGTGAGTGCAGAGTAGTGAGTAGTGAGTGCAGAGTAGTGAGTGCAGAGTAGTGAGTGCAGAGTAGTGAGTAGTGAGTGCAGAGTAGTGAGTAATGAGTGCAGAGTAGTGAGTGCAGAGTAGTGAGTAGTGAGTGCAGAGTAGTGAGTAGTGAGTGCAGAGTAATGAGTGCAGAGTAGTGAGTGCAGAGTAGTGAGTGCAGAGTAGTGAGTGCAGAGTAGTGAGTGCAGAGTAGTGAGTAGTGTGTGCAGAGTAGTGAGTGCAGAGTAGTGAGTGCAGAGTAGTGAGTGCAGAGTAGTGAGTGCAGAGTAGTGAGTAGTGAGAGCAGAGTAATGAGTGCAGAGTAGTGAGTGCAGAGTAGTGAGTGCAGAGTAGTGAGTGCAGAGTGGTGAGTGCAGAGTAGTGAGTGCAGAGTAGTGAGTGCAGAGTGGTGAGTGCAGAGTGGTGAGTGCAGAGTAGTGAGTGCAGAGTGGTGAGTGCTGAGTAGTGAGTGCAGAGTTGTGAGTGCAGAGTAGTGAGTAGTGAGTGCAGAGTAGTGAGTAGTGAGTGCAGAGTAGTGAGTGCAGAGTAGTGAGTAGTGAGTGCAGAGTAGTGAGTTGTGAGTGCAGAGTAGTGAGTGCAGAGTAGTGAGTGCAGAGTAGTGAGTAGTGAGTGCAGAGTAGTGAGTGCAGAGTAGTGAGTGCAGAGTAGTGAGTACAGAGTATTGAGTAGTGAGTGCAGAGTAGTGAGTAGTGAGTGCAGAGTAGTGAGTAGTGAGTGCAGAGTAGTGAGTGCAGAGTAGTGAGTAGTGAGTGCAGAGTAGTGAGTTCAGAGTAGTGAGTGCAGAGTAGTGAGTGCAGAGTAGTGAGTAGTGAGTGCAGAGTAGTGAGTGCAGAGTAGTGAGTGCAGAGTAGTGAGTAGTGAGTGCAGAGTAGTGAGTAATGAGTGCAGAGTAGTGAGTGCAGAGTAGTGAGTAGTGAGTGCAGAATAGTGAGTAGTGAGTGCAGAGTAATGAGTGCAGAGTAGTGAGTGCAGAGTAGTGAGTGCAGAGTAGTGAGTGCAGAGTAGTGAGTGCAGAGTAGTGAGTAGTGTGCGCAGAGTAGTGAGTGCAGAGTAGCGAGTAGTGAGTGCAGAGTAGTGAGTAGTGAGTGCAGAGTAGTGAGTGCAGAGTAGTGAGTGCAGAGTAGTGAGTGCAGAGTAGTGAGTAGTGAGTGCAGAGTAGTGAGTAGTGAGTGCAGAGTAATGAGTGCAGAGTAGTGAGTGCAGAGTAGTGAGTGCAGAGTAGTGAGTAGTGAATGCAGAGTAGTGAGTAGTGAGTGCAGAGTAGTGAGTAGTGAGTGCAGAGTAGTGAGTAGTGAGTGCAGAGTAGTGAGCAGTGAGTGCAGAGTAGTGAGTGCAGAGTAGTGAGTGCAGAGTAGTGAGTGCAGAGTAGTGAGTGCAGAGTGGTGAGTGCAGAGTAGTGAGTGCAGAGTAGTGAGTGCAGAGTAGTGAGTGCAGAGTAGTGAGTGCAGAGTAGTGAGTAGTGAGTGCAGAGTAGTGAGTGCAGAGTAGTGAGTAGTGAGTGCAGAGTAGTGAGTAGTGAGTGCAGAGTAGTGAGTAGTGAGTGCAGAGTAGTGAGTGCAGAGTAGTGAGTAGTGAGTGCAGAGTAGTGAGTGCAGAGTAGTGAGTAGTGAGTGCAGAGTAGTGAGTAGTGAGTGCAGAGTAGTGACTGCAGAGTAGTGAGTAGTGAGTAGTGAGTGCAGAGTAGTGAGTGCAGAGTAGTGAGTAGTGAGTGCAGAGTAGTGAGTAGTGAGTGCAGAGTAGTGAGTGCAGAGTAGTGAGTGCAGAGTAGTGAGTGCAGAGTAGTGAGTAGTGAGTGCAGAGTAGTGAGTGCAGAGTAGTGAGTGCAGAGTGCAGAGTAGTGAGTGCAGAGTAGTGAGTGCAGAGTAGTGAGTGCAGAGTAGTGAGTGCAGAGTAGTGAGTGCAGAGTAGTGAGTGCAGAGTAGTGAGAGCAGAGTAATGAGTGCAGAGTAGTGAGTGCAGAGTAGTGAGTGCAGAGTAGTGAGTGCAGAGTGGTGAGTGCAGAGTAGTGAGTGCAGAGTAGTGAGTGCAGAGTGGTGAGTGCAGAGTGGTGAGTGCAGAGTAGTGAGTAGTGAGTGCAGAGTGGTGAGTGCTGAGTAGTGAGTGCAGAGTTGTGAGTGCAGAGTAGTGAGTAGTGAGTGCAGAGTAGTGAGTAGTGAGTGCAGAGTAGTGAGTGCAGAGTAGTGAGTAGTGAGTGCAGAGTAGTGAGTTGTGAGTGCAGAGTAGTGAGTGCAGAGTAGTGAGTGCAGAGTAGTGAGTAGTGAGTGCAGAGTAGTGAGTGCAGAGTAGTGAGTGCAGAGTAGTGAGTGCAGAGTAGTGAGTACAGAGTATTGAGTAGTGAGTGCAGAGTAGTGAGTAGTGAGTGCAGAGTAGTGAGTAGTGAGTGCAGAGTAGTGAGTGCAGAGTAGTGAGTGCAGAGTAGTGAGTGCAGAGTAGTGAGTAGTGAGTGCAGAGTAGTGAGTGCAGAGTAGTGAGTGCAGAGTAGTGAGTGCAGAGTAGTGAGTAGTGAGTGCAGAGTAGTGAGTAATGAGTGCAGAGTAGTGAGTGCAGAGTAGTGAGTAGTGAGTGCAGAGTAGTGAGTAGTGAGTGCAGAGTAATGAGTGCAGAGTAGTGAGTGCAGAGTAGTGAGTGCAGAGTAGTGAGTGCAGAGTAGTGAGTAGTGTGTGCAGAGTAGTGAGTGCAGAGTAGCGAGTAGTGAGTGCAGAGTAGTGAGTAGTGAGTGCAGAGTAGTGAGTGCAGAGTAGTGAGTGCAGAGTAGTGAGTGCAGAGTAGTGAGTAGTGAGTGCAGAGTAGTGAGTAGTGAGTGCAGAGTAATGAGTGCAGAGTAGTGAGTGCAGAGTAGTGAGTGCAGAGTAGTGAGTAGTGAATGCAGAGTAGTGAGTAGTGAGTGCAGAGTAGTGAGTGCAGAGTAGTGAGTGCAGAGTAGTGAGTGCAGAGTAGTGAGTGCAGAGTAGTGAGTAGTGAGTGCAGAGTAGTGAGTTCAGAGTAGTGAGTAGTGAGTGCAGAGTAGTGAGTAGTGAGTGCAGAGTAGTGAGTAGTGAGTGCAGAGTAGTGAGCAGTGAGTGCAGAGTAGTGAGTGCAGAGTAGTGAGTGCAGAGTAGTGAGTGCAGAGTAGTGAGTGCAGAGTAGTGAGTAGTGAGTGCAGAGTAGTGAGTAGTGAGTGCAGAGTAGTGAGTGCAGAGTAGTGAGTGCAGAGTGCAGAGTAGTGAGTGCAGAGTGCAGAGTAGTGAGTGCAGAGTAGTGAGTGCAGAGTAGTGAGTGCAGAGTAGTGAGTAGTGAGAGCAGAGTAATGAGTGCAGAGTAGTGAGTGCAGAGTAGTGAGTGCAGAGTAGTGAGTGCAGAGTGGTGAGTGCAGAGTAGTGAGTGCAGAGTAGTGAGTGCAGAGTGGTGAGTGCAGAGTGGTGAGTGCAGAGTAGTGAGTAGTGAGTGCGGAGTGGTGAGTGCTGAGTAGTGAGTGCAGAGTTGTGAGTGCAGAGTAGTGAGTAGTGAGTGCAGAGTAGTGAGTAGTGAGTGCAGAGTAGTGAGTGCAGAGTAGTGAGTAGTGAGTGCAGAGTAGTGAGTAGTGAGTGCAGAGTAGTGAGTGCAGAGTAGTGAGTTCAGAGTAGTGAGTAGTGAGTGCAGAGTAGTGAGTGCAGAGTAGTGAGTGCAGAGTAGTGAGTGCAGAGTAGTGAGTACAGAGTATTGAGTAGTGAGTGCAGAGTAGTGAGTAGTGAGTGCAGAGTAGTGAGTAGTGAGTGCAGAGTAGTGAGTGCAGAGTAGTGAGTGCAGAGTAGTGAGTGCAGAGTAGTGGGTAGTGAGTGCAGAGTAGTGAGTGCAGAGTAGTGAGTGCAGAGTAGTGAGTGCAGAGTAGTGAGTAGTGAGTGCAGAGTAGTGAGTAATGAGTGCAGAGTAGTGAGTGCAGAGTAGTGAGTAGTGAGTGCAGAGTAGTGAGTAGTGAGTGCAGAGTAATGAGTGCAGAGTAGTGAGTGCAGAGTAGTGAGTGCAGAGTAGTGAGTGCAGAGTAGTGAGTAGTGTGTGCAGAGTAGTGAGTGCAGAGTAGCGAGTAGTGAGTGCAGAGTAGTGAGTAGTGAGTGCAGAGTAGTGAGTGCAGAGTAGTGAGTGCAGAGTAGTGAGTACAGAGTATTGAGTAGTGAGTGCAGAGTAGTGAGTAGTGAGTGCAGAGTAGTGAGTAGTGAGTGCAGAGTAGTGAGTGCAGAGTAGTGAGTGCAGAGTAGTGAGTGCAGAGTAGTGAGTAGTGAGTGCAGAGTAGTGAGTAGTGAGTGCAGAGTAATGAGTGCAGAGTAGTGAGTGCAGAGTAGTGAGTGCAGAGTAGTGAGTAGTGAATGCAGAGTAGTGAGTAGTGAGTGCAGAGTAGTGAGTGCAGAGTAGTGAGTGTAGAGTAGTGAGTGCAGAGTAGTGAGTGCAGAGTAGTGAGTAGTGAGTGCAGAGTAGTGAGTTCAGAGTAGTGAGTAGTGAGTGCAAAGTAGTGAGTAGTGAGTGCAGAGTAGTGAGTAGTGAGTGCAGAGTAGTGAGCAGTGAGTGCAGAGTAGTGAGTGCAGAGTAGTGAGTGCAGAGTAGTGAGTGCAGAGTAGTGAGTGCAGAGTAGTGAGTAGTGTGTGCAGAGTAGTGAGTGCAGAGTAGCGAGTAGTGAGTGCAGAGTAGTGAGTAGTGAGTGCAGAGTAGTGAGTGCAGAGTAGTGAGTGCAGAGTAGTGAGTGCAGAGTAGTGAGTAGTGAGTGCAGAGTAGTGAGTAGTGAGTGCAGAGTAATGAGTGCAGAGTAGTGAGTGCAGAGTAGTGAGTGCAGAGTAGTGAGTAGTGAATGCAGAGTAGTGAGTAGTGAGTGGAGAGTAGTGAGTGCAGAGTAGTGAGTGCAGAGTAGTGAGTGCAGAGTAGTGAGTGCAGAGTAGTGAGTAGTGAGTGCAGAGTAGTGAGTTCAGAGTAGTGAGTAGTGAGTGCAGAGTAGTGAGTAGTGAGTGCAGAGTAGTGAGCAGTGAGTGCAGAGTAGTGAGTGCAGAGTAGTGAGTGCAGAGTAGTGAGTGCAGAGTAGTGAGTGCAGAGTAGTGAGTAGTGAGTGCAGAGTAGTGAGTAGTGAGTGCAGAGTAGTGAGTGCAGAGTAGTGAGTGCAGAGTGCAGAGTAGTGAGTGCAGAGTGCAGAGTAGTGAGTGCAGAGTAGTGAGTGCAGAGTAGTGAGTGCAGAGTAGTGAGTAGTGAGAGCAGAGTAATGAGTGCAGAGTAGTGAGTGCAGAGTAGTGAGTGCAGAGTAGTGAGTGCAGAGTGGTGAGTGCAGAGTAGTGAGTGCAGAGTAGTGAGTGCAGAGTGGTGAGTGCAGAGTGGTGAGTGCAGAGTAGTGAGTAGTGAGTGCGGAGTGGTGAGTGCTGAGTAGTGAGTGCAGAGTTGTGAGTGCAGAGTAGTGAGTAGTGAGTGCAGAGTAGTGAGTAGTGAGTGCAGAGTAGTGAGTGCAGAGTAGTGAGTAGTGAGTGCAGAGTAGTGAGTAGTGAGTGCAGAGTAGTGAGTGCAGAGTAGTGAGTGCAGAGTAGTGAGTAGTGAGTGCAGAGTAGTGAGTGCAGAGTAGTGAGTGCAGAGTAGTGAGTGCAGAGTAGTGAGTACAGAGTATTGAGTAGTGAGTGCAGAGTAGTGAGTAGTGAGTGCAGAGTAGTGAGTAGTGAGTGCAGAGTAGTGAGTGCAGAGTAGTGAGTGCAGAGTAGTGAGTGCAGAGTAGTGGGTAGTGAGTGCAGAGTAGTGAGTGCAGAGTAGTGAGTGCAGAGTAGTGAGTGCAGAGTAGTGAGTAGTGAGTGCAGAGTAGTGAGTAATGAGTGCAGAGTAGTGAGTGCAGAGTAGTGAGTAGTGAGTGCAGAGTAGTGAGTAGTGAGTGCAGAGTAATGAGTGCAGAGTAGTGAGTGCAGAGTAGTGAGTGCAGAGTAGTGAGTGCAGAGTAGTGAGTAGTGTGTGCAGAGTAGTGAGTGCAGAGTAGCGAGTAGTGAGTGCAGAGTAGTGAGTAGTGAGTGCAGAGTAGTGAGTGCAGAGTAGTGAGTGCAGAGTAGTGAGTACAGAGTATTGAGTAGTGAGTGCAGAGTAGTGAGTAGTGAGTGCAGAGTAGTGAGTAGTGAGTGCAGAGTAGTGAGTGCAGAGTAGTGAGTGCAGAGTAGTGAGTGCAGAGTAGTGAGTAGTGAGTGCAGAGTAGTGAGTAGTGAGTGCAGAGTAATGAGTGCAGAGTAGTGAGTGCAGAGTAGTGAGTGCAGAGTAGTGAGTAGTGAATGCAGAGTAGTGAGTAGTGAGTGCAGAGTAGTGAGTGCAGAGTAGTGAGTGTAGAGTAGTGAGTGCAGAGTAGTGAGTGCAGAGTAGTGAGTAGTGAGTGCAGAGTAGTGAGTTCAGAGTAGTGAGTAGTGAGTGCAAAGTAGTGAGTAGTGAGTGCAGAGTAGTGAGTAGTGAGTGCAGAGTAGTGAGCAGTGAGTGCAGAGTAGTGAGTGCAGAGTAGTGAGTGCAGAGTAGTGAGTGCAGAGTAGTGAGTGCAGAGTGGTGAGTGCAGAGTAGTGAGTGCAGAGTAGTGAGTGCAGAGTAGTGAGTGCAGAGTAGTGAGTGCAGAGTAGTGAGTGCAGAGTAGTGAGTAGTGAGTGCAGAGTAGTGAGTGCAGAGTAGTGAGTAGTGAGTGCAGAGTAGTGAGTAGTGAGTGCAGAGTAGTGAGTGCAGAGTAGTGAGTAGTGAGTGCAGAGTAGTGAGTTCAGAGTAGTGAGTGCAGAGTAGTGAGTGCAGAGTAGTGAGTAGTGAGTGCAGAGTAGTGAGTAGTGAGTGCAGAGTAGTGAGTAGTGAGTGCAGAGTAGTGAGTAGTGAGTGCAGAGTAGTGAGTAGTGAGTGCAGAGTAGTGACTGCAGAGTAGTGAGTAGTGAATGCAGAGTAGTGAGTAGTGAGTGCAGAGTAGTGAGTGCAGAGTAGTGAGTGCAGAGTAGTGAGTAGTGAGTGCAGAGTAGTGAGTTCAGAGTAGTGAGTAGTGAGTGCAGAGTAGTGAGTAGTGAGTGCAGAGTAGTGAGTAGTGAGTGCAGAGTAGTGAGCAGTGAGTGCAGAGTAGTGAGTGCAGAGTAGTGAGTGCAGAGTAGTGAGTGCAGAGTAGTGAGTGCAGAGTAGTGAGTAGTGAGTGCAGAGTAGTGAGTAGTGAGTGCAGAGTAGTGAGTGCAGAGTAGTGAGTGCAGAGTGCAGAGTAGTGAGTGCAGAGTGCAGAGTAGTGAGTGCAGAGTAGTGAGTGCAGAGTAGTGAGTGCAGAGTAGTGAGTAGTGAGAGCAGAGTAATGAGTGCAGAGTAGTGAGTGCAGAGTAGTGAGTGCAGAGTAGTGAGTGCAGAGTGGTGAGTGCAGAGTAGTGAGTGCAGAGTAGTGAGTGCAGAGTGGTGAGTGCAGAGTGGTGAGTGCAGAGTAGTGAGTAGTGAGTGCAGAGTGGTGAGTGCTGAGTAGTGAGTGCAGAGTTGTGAGTGCAGAGTAGTGAGTAGTGAGTGCAGAGTAGTGAGTAGTGAGTGCAGAGTAGTGAGTGCAGAGTAGTGAGTAGTGAGTGCAGAGTAGTGAGTGCAGAGTAGTGAGTGCAGAGTAGTGAGTGCAGAGTAGTGAGTAGTGAGTGCAGAGTAGTGAGTGCAGAGTAGTGAGTGCAGAGTAGTGAGTGCAGAGTTGTGAGTACAGAGTATTGAGTAGTGAGTGCAGAGTAGTGAGTAGTGAGTGCAGAGTAGTGAGTAGTGAGTGCAGAGTAGTGAGTGCAGAGTAGTGAGTGCAGAGTAGTGAGTGCAGAGTAGTGAGTAGTGAGGGCAGAGTAGTGAGTGCAGAGTAGTGAGTAGTGAGTGCAGAGTAGTGAGTAGTGAGTGCAGAGTAGTGAGTGCAGAGTAGTGAGTGCAGAGTAGTGAGTGCAGAGTAGTGAGTAGTGAATGCAGAGTAGTGAGTATTGAGTGCAGAGTAGTGAGTGCAGAGTAGTGAGTGAGTGCAGAGTAGTGAGTGCAGAGTAGTGAGTGCAGAGTAGTGAGTGCAGAGTAGTGAGTAGTGAGTGCAGAGTAGTGAGTTCAGAGTAGTGAGTAGTGAGTGCAGAGTAGTGAGTAGTGAGTGCAGAGTAGTGAGTAGTGAGTGCAGAGTAGTGAGCAGTGAGTGCAGAGTAGTGAGTGCAGAGTAGTGAGTGCAGAGTAGTGAGTGCAGAGTAGTGAGTGCAGAGTAGTGAGTAGTGAGTGCAGAGTAGTGAGTAGTGAGTGCAGAGTAGTGAGTGCAGAGTAGTGAGTGCAGAGTGCAGAGTAGTGAGTGCAGAGTGCAGAGTAGTGAGTGCAGAGTAGTGAGTGCAGAGTAGTGAGTGCAGAGTAGTGAGTAGTGAGAGCAGAGTAATGAGTGCAGAGTAGTGAGTGCAGAGTAGTGAGTGCAGAGTAGTGAGTGCAGAGTGGTGAGTGCAGAGTAGTGAGTGCAGAGTAGTGAGTGCAGAGTGGTGAGTGCAGAGTGGTGAGTGCAGAGTAGTGAGTAGTGAGTGCAGAGTGGTGAGTGCTGAGTAGTGAGTGCAGAGTTGTGAGTGCAGAGTAGTGAGTAGTGAGTGCAGAGTAGTGAGTAGTGAGTGCAGAGTAGTGAGTGCAGAGTAGTGAGTAGTGAGTGCAGAGTAGTGAGTAGTGAGTGCAGAGTAGTGAGTGCAGAGTAGTGAGTGCAGAGTAGTGAGTAGTGAGTGCAGAGTAGTGAGTGCAGAGTAGTGAGTGCAGAGTAGTGAGTGCAGAGTAGTGAGTACAGAGTATTGAGTAGTGAGTGCAGAGCAGTGAGTAGTGAGTGCAGAGTAGTGAGTAGTGAGTGCAGAGTAGTGAGTGCAGAGTAGTGAGTGCAGAGTAGTGAGTGCAGAGTAGTGGGTAGTGAGTGCAGAGTAGTGAGTGCAGAGTAGTGAGTGCAGAGTAGTGAGTGCAGAGTAGTGAGTAGTGAGTGCAGAGTAGTGAGTAATGAGTGCAGAGTAGTGAGTGCAGAGTAGTGAGTAGTGAGTGCAGAGTAGTGAGTAGTGAGTGCAGAGTAATGAGTGCAGAGTAGTGAGTGCAGAGTAGTGAGTGCAGAGTAGTGAGTGCAGAGTAGTGAGTGCAGAGTAGTGAGTAGTGTGTGCAGAGTAGTGAGTGCAGAGTAGCGAGTAGTGAGTGCAGAGTAGTGAGTAGTGAGTGCAGAGTAGTGAGTGCAGAGTAGTGAGTGCAGAGTAGTGAGTACAGAGTATTGAGTAGTGAGTGCAGAGTAGTGAGTAGTGAGTGCAGAGTAGTGAGTAGTGAGTGCAGAGTAGTGAGTGCAGAGTAGTGAGTGCAGAGTAGTGAGTGCAGAGTAGTGAGTAGTGAGTGCAGAGTAGTGAGTAGTGAGTGCAGAGTAATGAGTGCAGAGTAGTGAGTGCAGAGTAGTGAGTGCAGAGTAGTGAGTAGTGAATGCAGAGTAGTGAGTAGTGAGTGCAGAGTAGTGAGTGCAGAGTAGTGAGTGTAGAGTAGTGAGTGCAGAGTAGTGAGTGCAGAGTAGTGAGTAGTGAGTGCAGAGTAGTGAGTTCAGAGTAGTGAGTAGTGAGTGCAAAGTAGTGAGTAGTGAGTGCAGAGTAGTGAGTAGTGAGTGCAGAGTAGTGAGCAGTGAGTGCAGAGTAGTGAGTGCAGAGTAGTGAGTGCAGAGTAGTGAGTGCAGAGTAGTGAGTGCAGAGTGGTGAGTGCAGAGTAGTGAGTGCAGAGTAGTGAGTGCAGAGTAGTGAGTGCAGAGTAGTGAGTGCAGAGTAGTGAGTAGTGAGTGCAGAGTAGTGAGTGCAGAGTAGTGAGTAGTGAGTGCAGAGTAGTGAGTAGTGAGTGCAGAGTAGTGAGTAGTGAGTGCAGAGTAGTGAGTGCAGAGTAGTGAGTAGTGAGTGCAGAGTAGTGAGTTCAGAGTAGTGAGTGCAGAGTAGTGAGTGCAGAGTAGTGAGTAGTGAGTGCAGAGTAGTGAGTAGTGAGTGCAGAGTAGTGAGTAGTGAGTGCAGAGTAGTGAGTAGTGAGTGCAGAGTAGTGAGTAGTGAGTGCAGAGTAGTGACTGCAGAGTAGTGAGTAGTGAATGCAGAGTAGTGAGTAGTGAGTGCAGAGTAGTGAGTGCAGAGTAGTGAGTGCAGAGTAGTGAGTGCAGAGTAGTGAGTGCAGAGTAGTGCGTAGTGAGTGCAGAGTAGTGAGTTCAGAGTAGTGAGTAGTGAGTGCAGAGTAGTGAGTAGTGAGTGCAGAGTAGTGAGTAGTGAGTGCAGAGTAGTGAGCAGTGAGTGCAGAGTAGTGAGTGCAGAGTAGTGAGTGCAGAGTAGTGAGTGCAGAGTAGTGAGTGCAGAGTAGTGAGTAGTGAGTGCAGAGTAGTGAGTAGTGAGTGCAGAGTAGTGAGTGCAGAGTAGTGAGTGCAGAGTGCAGAGTAGTGAGTGCAGAGTGCAGAGTAGTGAGTGCAGAGTAGTGAGTGCAGAGTAGTGAGTGCAGAGTAGTGAGTAGTGAGAGCAGAGTAATGAGTGCAGAGTAGTGAGTGCAGAGTAGTGAGTGCAGAGTAGTGAGTGCAGAGTGGTGAGTGCAGAGTAGTGAGTGCAGAGTAGTGAGTGCAGAGTGGTGAGTGCAGAGTGGTGAGTGCAGAGTAGTGAGTAGTGAGTGCAGAGTGGTGAGTGCTGAGTAGTGAGTGCAGAGTTGTGAGTGCAGAGTAGTGAGTAGTGAGTGCAGAGTAGTGAGTAGTGAGTGCAGAGTAGTGAGTGCAGAGTAGTGAGTAGTGAGTGCAGAGTAGTGAGTAGTGAGTGCAGAGTAGTGAGTGCAGAGTAGTGAGTGCAGAGTAGTGAGTAGTGAGTGCAGAGTAGTGAGTGCAGAGTAATGAGTGCAGAGTAGTGAGTGCAGAGTAGTGAGTGCAGAGTAGTGAGTAGTGAATGCAGAGTAGTGAGTAGTGAGTGCAGAGTAGTGAGTGCAGAGTAGTGAGTGCAGAGTAGTGAGTGCAGAGTAGTGAGTGCAGAGTAGTGAGTAGTGAGTGCAGAGTAGTGAGTTCAGAGTAGTGAGTAGTGAGTGCAGAGTAGTGAGTAGTGAGTGCAGAGTAGTGAGTAGTGAGTGCAGAGTAGTGAGCAGTGAGTGCAGAGTAGTGAGTGCAGAGTAGTGAGTGCAGAGTAGTGAGTGCAGAGTAGTGAGTGCAGGTTAGTGAGTAGTGAGTGCAGAGTAGTGAGTAGTGAGTGCAGAGTAGTGAGTGCAGAGTAGTGAGTGCAGAGTGCAGAGTAGTGAGTGCAGAGTGCAGAGTAGTGAGTGCAGAGTAGTGAGTGCAGAGTAGTGAGTGCAGAGTAGTGAGTAGTGAGAGCAGAGTAATGAGTGCAGAGTAGTGAGTGCAGAGTAGTGAGTGCAGAGTAGTGAGTGCAGAGTGGTGAGTGCAGAGTAGTGAGTGCAGAGTAGTGAGTGCAGAGTGGTGAGTGCAGAGTGGTGAGTGCAGAGTAGTGAGTAGTGAGTGCAGAGTGGTGAGTGCTGAGTAGTGAGTGCAGAGTTGTGAGTGCAGAGTAGTGAGTAGTGAGTGCAGAGTAGTGAGTAGTGAGTGCAGAGTAGTGAGTGCAGAGTAGTGAGTGCAGAGTAGTGAGTAGTGAGTGCAGAGTAGTGAGTGCAGAGTAGTGAGTGCAGAGTAGTGAGTGCAGAGTAGTGAGTACAGAGTATTGAGTAGTGAGTGCAGAGTAGTGAGTAGTGAGTGCAGAGTAGTGAGTAGTGAGTGCAGACTAGTGAGTGCAGAGTAGTGAGTGCAGAGTAGTGAGTGCAGAGTAGTGGGTAGTGAGTGCAGAGTAGTGAGTGCAGAGTAGTGAGTGCAGAGTAGTGAGTGCAGAGTAGTGAGTAGTGAGTGCAGAGTAGTGAGTAATGAGTGCAGAGTAGTGAGTGCAGAGTAGTGAGTAGTGAGTGCAGAGTAGTGAGTAGTGAGTGCAGAGTAATGAGTGCAGAGTAGTGAGTGCAGAGTAGTGAGTGCAGAGTAGTGAGTGCAGAGTAGTGAGTGCAGAGTAGTGAGTAGTGTGTGCAGAGTAGTGAGTGCAGAGTAGCGAGTAGTGAGTGCAGAGTAGTGAGTAGTGAGTGCAGAGTAGTGAGTGCAGAGTAGTGAGTGCAGAGTAGTGAGTACAGAGTATTGAGTAGTGAGTGCTGAGTAGTGAGTAGTGAGTGCAGAGTAGTGAGTAGTGAGTGCAGAGTAGTGAGTGCAGAGTAGTGAGTGCAGAGTAGTGAGTGCAGAGTAGTGAGTAGTGAGTGCAGAGTAGTGAGTAGTGAGTGCAGAGTAATGAGTGCAGAGTAGTGAGTGCAGAGTAGTGAGTGCAGAGTAGTGAGTAGTGAATGCAGAGTAGTGAGTAGTGAGTGCAGAGTAGTGAGTGCAGAGTAGTGAGTGTAGAGTAGTGAGTGCAGAGTAGTGAGTGCAGAGTAGTGAGTAGTGAGTGCAGAGTAGTGAGTTCAGAGTAGTGAGTAGTGAGTGCAAAGTAGTGAGTAGTGAGTGCAGAGTAGTGAGTAGTGAGTGCAGAGTAGTGAGCAGTGAGTGCAGAGTAGTGAGTGCAGAGTAGTGAGTGCAGAGTAGTGAGTGCAGAGTAGTGAGTGCAGAGTGGTGAGTGCAGAGTAGTGAGTGCAGAGTAGTGAGTGCAGAGTAGTGAGTGCAGAGTAGTGAGTGCAGAGTAGTGAGTAGTGAGTGCAGAGTAGTGAGTGCAGAGTAGTGAGTAGTGAGTGCAGAGTAGTGAGTAGTGAGTGCAGAGTAGTGAGTAGTGAGTGCAGAGTAGTGAGTGCAGAGTAGTGAGTAGTGAGTGCAGAGTAGTGAGTTCAGAGTAGTGAGTGCAGAGTAGTGAGTGCAGAGTAGTGAGTAGTGAGTGCAGAGTAGTGAGTAGTGAGTGCAGAGTAGTGAGTAGTGAGTGCACAGTAGTGAGTAGTGAGTGCAGAGTAGTGAGTAGTGAGTGCAGAGTAGTGACTGCAGAGTAGTGAGTAGTGAATGCAGAGTAGTGAGTAGTGAGTGCAGAGTAGTGAGTGCAGAGTAGTGAGTGCAGAGTAGTGAGTGCAGAGTAGTGAGTGCAGAGTAGTGAGTAGTGAGTGCAGAGTAGTGAGTTCAGAGTAGTGAGTAGTGAGTGCAGAGTAGTGAGTAGTGAGTGCAGAGTAGTGAGTAGTGAGTGCAGAGTAGTGAGCAGTGAGTGCAGAGTAGTGAGTGCAGAGTAGTGAGTGCAGAGTAGTGAGTGCAGAGTAGTGAGTGCAGAGTAGTGAGTGCAGAGTAGTGAGTGCAGAGTAGTGAGTAGTGAGTGCAGAGTAGTGAGTAGTGAGTGCAGAGTAGTGAGTGCAGAGTAGTGAGTGCAGAGTGCAGAGTAGTGAGTGCAGAGTGCAGAGTAGTGAGTGCAGAGTAGTGAGTGCAGAGTAGTGAGTGCAGAGTAGTGAGTAGTGAGAGCAGAGTAATGAGTGCAGAGTAGTGAGTGCAGAGTAGTGAGTGCAGAGTAGTGAGTGCAGAGTGGTGAGTGCAGAGTAGTGAGTGCAGAGTAGTGAGTAGTGAGTGCAGAGTAGTGAGTAGTGAATGCAGAGTAGTGAGTAGTGAGTGCAGAGTAGTGAGTGCAGAGTAGTGAGTGCAGAGTAGTGAGTGCAGAGTAGTGAGTGCAGAGTAGTGAGTAGTGAGTGCAGAGTAGTGAGTTCAGAGTAGTGAGTAGTGAGTGCAGAGTAGTGAGTAGTGAGTGCAGAGTAGTGAGTAGTGAGTGCAGAGTAGTGAGCAGTGAGTGCAGAGTAGTGAGTGCAGAGTAGTGAGTGCAGAGTAGTGAGTGCAGAGTAGTGAGTGCAGAGTAGTGAGTGCAGAGTAGTGAGTAGTGAGTGCAGAGTAGTGAGTAGTGAGTGCAGAGTAGTGAGTGCAGAGTAGTGAGTGCAGAGTGCAGAGTAGTGAGTGCAGAGTGCAGAGTAGTGAGTGCAGAGTAGTGAGTGCAGAGTAGTGAGTGCAGAGTAGTGAGTAGTGAGAGCAGAGTAATGAGTGCAGAGTAGTGAGTGCAGAGTAGTGAGTGCAGAGTAGTGAGTGCAGAGTGGTGAGTGCAGAGTAGTGAGTGCAGAGTAGTGAGTGCAGAGTGGTGAGTGCAGAGTGGTGAGTGCAGAGTAGTGAGTAGTGAGTGCAGAGTGGTGAGTGCTGAGTAGTGAGTGCAGAGTTGTGAGTGCAGAGTAGTGAGTAGTGAGTGCAGAGTAGTGAGTAGTGAGTGCAGAGTAGTGAGTGCAGAGTAGTGAGTAGTGAGTGCAGAGTAGTGAGTAGTGAGTGCAGAGTAGTGAGTGCAGAGTAGTGAGTGCAGAGTAGTGAGTAGTGAGTGCAGAGTAGTGAGTGCAGAGTAGTGAGTGCAGAGTAGTGAGTGCAGAGTAGTGAGTACAGAGTATTGAGTAGTGAGTGCAGAGTAGTGAGTAGTGAGTGCAGAGTAGTGAGTAGTGAGTGCAGAGTAGTGAGTGCAGAGTAGTGAGTGCAGAGTAGTGAGTGCAGAGTAGTGAGTAGTGAGTGCAGAGTAGTGAGTGCAGAGTAGTGAGTAGTGAGTGCAGAGTAGTGAGTAGTGAGTGCAGAGTAATGAGTGCAGAGTAGTGAGTGCAGAGTAGTGAGTGCAGAGTAGTGAGTAGTGAATGCAGAGTAGTGAGTAGTGAGTGCAGAGTAGTGAGTGCAGAGTAGTGAGTGCAGAGTAGTGAGTGCAGAGTAGTGAGTGCAGAGTAGTGAGTAGTGAGTGCAGAGTAGTGAGTTCAGAGTAGTGAGTAGTGAGTGCAGAGTAGTGAGTAGTGAGTGCAGAGTAGTGAGTAGTGAGTGCAGAGTAGTGAGCAGTGAGTGCAGAGTAGTGAGTGCAGAGTAGTGAGTGCAGAGTAGTGAGTGCAGAGTAGTGAGTGCAGAGTAGTGAGTAGTGAGTGCAGAGTAGTGAGTAGTGAGTGCAGAGTAGTGAGTGCAGAGTAGTGAGTGCAGAGTGCAGAGTAGTGAGTGCAGAGTGCAGAGTAGTGAGTGCAGAGTAGTGAGTGCAGAGTAGTGAGTGCAGAGTAGTGAGTAGTGAGAGCAGAGTAATGAGTGCAGAGTAGTGAGTGCAGAGTAGTGAGTGCAGAGTAGTGAGTGCAGAGTGGTGAGTGCAGAGTAGTGAGTGCAGAGTAGTGAGTGCAGAGTGGTGAGTGCAGAGTGGTGAGTGCTGAGTAGTGAGTGCAGAGTTGTGAGTGCAGAGTAGTGAGTAGTGAGTGCAGAGTAGTGAGTAGTGAGTGCAGAGTAGTGAGTGCAGAGTAGTGAGTAGTGAGTGCAGAGTAGTGAGTAGTGAGTGCAGAGTAGTGAGTGCAGAGTAGTGAGTGCAGAGTAGTGAGTAGTGAGTGCAGAGTAGTGAGTGCAGAGTAGTGAGTGCAGAGTAGTGAGTGCAGAGTAGTGAGTACAGAGTATTGAGTAGTGAGTGCAGAGTAGTGAGTAGTGAGTGCAGAGTAGTGAGTAGTGAGTGCAGAGTAGTGAGTGCAGAGTAGTGAGTGCAGAGTAGTGAGTGCAGAGTAGTGGGTAGTGAGTGCAGAGTAGTGAGTGCAGAGTAGTGAGTGCAGAGTAGTGAGTGCAGAGTAGTGAGTAGTGAGTGCAGAGTAGTGAGTAATGACTGCAGAGTAGTGAGTGCAGAGTAGTGAGTAGTGAGTACAGAGTAGTGAGTAGTGAGTGCAGAGTAATGAGTGCAGAGTAGTGAGTGCAGAGTAGTGAGTGCAGAGTAGTGAGTGCAGAGTAGTGAGTGCAGAGTAGTGAGTAGTGTGTGCAGAGTAGTGAGTGCAGAGTAGTGAGTAGTGAGTGCAGAGTAGTGAGTGCAGAGTAGTGAGTGCAGAGTAGTGAGTGCAGAGTAGTGAGTACAGAGTATTGAGTAGTGAGTGCAGAGTAGTGAGTAGTGAGTGCAGAGTAGTGAGTAGTGAGTGCAGAGTAGTGAGTGCAGAGTAGTGAGTGCAGAGTAGTGAGTGCAGAGTAGTGAGTAGTGAGTGCAGAGTAGTGAGTAGTGAGTGCAGAGTAATGAGTGCAGAGTAGTGAGTGCAGAGTAGTGAGTGCAGAGTAGTGAGTAGTGAATGCAGAGTAGTGAGTAGTGAGTGCAGAGTAGTGAGTGCAGAGTAGTGAGTGTAGAGTAGTGAGTGCAGAGTAGTGAGTGCAGAGTAGTGAGTAGTGAGTGCAGAGTAGTGAGTTCAGAGTAGTGAGTAGTGAGTGCAAAGTAGTGAGTAGTGAGTGCAGAGTAGTGAGTAGTGAGTGCAGAGTAGTGAGCAGTGAGTGCAGAGTAGTGAGTGCAGAGTAGTGAGTGCAGAGTAGTGAGTGCAGAGTAGTGAGTGCAGAGTGGTGAGTGCAGAGTAGTGAGTGCAGAGTAGTGAGTGCAGAGTAGTGAGTGCAGAGTAGTGAGTGCAGAGTAGTGAGTAGTGAGTGCAGAGTAGTGAGTGCAGAGTAGTGAGTAGTGAGTGCAGAGTAGTGAGTAGTGAGTGCAGAGTAGTGAGTAGTGAGTGCAGAGTAGTGAGTGCAGAGTAGTGAGTAGTGAGTGCAGAGTAGTGAGTTCAGAGTAGTGAGTGCAGAGTAGTGAGTGCAGAGTAGTGAGTAGTGAGTGCAGAGTAGTGAGTAGTGAGTGCAGAGTAGTGAGTAGTGAGTGCAGAGTAGTGACTGCAGAGTAGTGAGTAGTGAGTGCAGAGTAGTGAGTAGTGAGTGCAGAGTAGTGAGTGCAGAGTAGTGAGTGCAGAGTAGTGAGTGCAGAGTAGTGAGTGCAGAGTAGTGAGTAGTGAGTGCAGAGTAGTGAGTTCAGAGTAGTGAGTAGTGAGTGCAGAGTAGTGAGTAGTGAGTGCAGAGTAGTGAGTAGTGAGTGCAGAGTAGTGAGCAGTGAGTGCAGAGTAGTGAGTGCAGAGTAGTGAGTGCAGAGTAGTGAGTGCAGAGTAGTGAGTGCAGAGTAGTGAGTAGTGAGTGCAGAGTAGTGAGTAGTGAGTGCAGAGTAGTGAGTGCAGAGTAGTGAGTGCAGAGTGCAGAGTAGTGAGTGCAGAGTGCAGAGTAGTGAGTGCAGAGTAGTGAGTGCAGAGTAGTGAGTGCAGAGTAGTGAGTAGTGAGAGCAGAGTAATGAGTGCAGAGTAGTGAGTGCAGAGTAGTGAGTGCAGAGTAGTGAGTGCAGAGTGGTGAGTGCAGAGTAGTGAGTGCAGAGTAGTGAGTGCAGAGTGGTGAGTGCAGAGTGGTGAGTGCAGAGTAGTGAGTAGTGAGTGCAGAGTGGTGAGTGCTGAGTAGTGAGTGCAGAGTTGTGAGTGCAGAGTAGTGAGTAGTGAGTGCAGAGTAGTGAGTAGTGAGTGCAGAGTAGTGAGTGCAGAGTAGTGAGTAGTGAGTGCAGAGTAGTGAGTAGTGAGAGCAGAGTAATGAGTGCAGAGTAGTGAGTGCAGAGTAGTGAGTGCAGAGTGGTGAGTGCAGAGTAGTGAGTGCAGAGTAGTGAGTGCAGAGTAGTGAGTGCAGAGTAGTGAGTGCAGAGTAGTGAGTAGTGAGTGCAGAGTAGTGAGTAGTGAGTGCAGAGTAGTGAGTGCAGAGTAGTGAGTGCAGAGTGCAGAGTAGGGAGTGCAGAGTGCAGAGTAGTGAGTGCAGAGTAGTGAGTGCAGAGTAGTGAGTGCAGAGTAGTGAGTAGTGAGAGCAGAGTAATGAGTGCAGAGTAGTGAGTGCAGAGTAGTGAGTGCAGAGTAGTGAGTGCAGAGTGGTGAGTGCAGAGTAGTGAGTGCAGAGTAGTGAGTGCAGAGTGGTGAGTGCAGAGTGGTGAGTGCAGAGTAGTGAGTAGTGAGTGCAGAGTGGTGAGTGCTGAGTAGTGAGTGCAGAGTTGTGAGTGCAGAGTAGTGAGTAGTGAGTGCAGAGTAGTGAGTAGTGAGTGCAGAGTAGTGAGTGCAGAGTAGTGAGTAGTGAGTGCAGAGTAGTGAGTAGTGAGTGCAGAGTAGTGAGTAGTGAGTGCAGAGTAGTGAGTGCAGAGTAGTGAGTGCAGAGTAGTGAGTACAGAGTATTGAGTAGTGAGTGCAGAGTAGTGAGTAGTGAGTGCAGAGTAGTGAGTAGTGAGTGCAGAGTAGTGAGTGCAGAGTAGTGAGTGCAGAGTAGTGAGTGCAGAGTAGTGAGTGCAGAGTAGTGAGTAAAGAGTGCAGAGTAGTGAGTGCAGAGTAGTGAGTGCAGAGTAGTGAGTAGTGAGTGCAGAGTAGTGAGTGCAGAGTAGTGAGTGCAGAGTAGTGAGTGCAGAGTAGTGAGTAGTGAGTGCAGAGTAGTGAGTAATGAGTGCAGAGTAGTGAGTGCAGAGTAGTGAGTAGTGAGTGCAGAGTAGTGAGTAGTGAGTGCAGAGTAATGAGTGCAGAGTAGTGAGTGCAGAGTAGTGAGTGCAGAGTAGTGAGTGCAGAGTAGTGAGTGCAGAGTAGTGAGTAGTGTGTGCAGAGTAGTGAGTGCAGAGTAGCGAGTAGTGAGTGCAGAGTAGTGAGTAGTGAGTGCAGAGTAGTGAGTGCAGAGTAGTGAGTGCAGAGTAGTGAGTGCAAAGTAGTGAGTACAGAGTATTGAGTAGTGAGTGCAGAGTAGTGAGTAGTGAGTGCAGAGTAGTGAGTAGTGAGTGCAGAGTAGTGAGTGCAGAGTAGTGAGTGCAGAGTAGTGAGTAGTGAGTGCAGAGTAGTGAGTAGTGAGTGCAGAGTAATGAGTGCAGAGTAGTGTTGGACAGGCCGCATGGTCGGGCTGCCCCCCCTCCCCGCAGTAGGACCTGGACCCTGGCTCTCCCTGCATCCCCAGCCAGAGTCCCTAAACGACCACCCGAAGTACCCTGCAATCCCTCCACTACAAGACACCAGCCCCGGACCCAGCTGGCCCGGGTCACCATCCACACCACGACATCGAACCGGCCGCCATCTTGGGGCACTGCAGCACGAGGCCGCGTGGCCTCAACTCGACCCTAACCCTGGGCCCGGCCACCAACCTCCCCCCAGGAGGCAGAGTGACCACTTGGCAAATCAATGGGAGAAGGAATCGTCAACGGCTCCCCGCCGCCAGGTGTCGATCACCCCCGGCCGCCCTGGGCGCTGGCTCCATCCCCCTGCTGGGTGTCTGGACTCCCTCATCCCGGACCTCCCGGCCCCCAGGCGCGAGGGTCCGGACATCAAAGGGGACCAGACCTATAACTGGGGCAGTGCCAGACCAGGAAGGGAGTTGTATCCTGGAGTCGAGAGACCCGAGAAGAACTCATCCGTGACTGGCCTGCTGGCGCTGCCGCGGCCCTCTGCCTCGTGAACCCATCTTGGCCTGCTGGCGCTGCCGCGGCCCTCTGCCTCGTGAAACCATCGTCTTGGCCTGCTGGCGCTGCCGCGGCCCTCTGCCTCGTGAAACCATCTTGGCCTGCTGGCGCTGCCGCGGCCCTCTGCCTCGTGAAACCATCGACTTGGCCTGCTGGCGCTGCCGCGGCCCTCTGCCTTGTGAGACTACCATCTTGGCCTGCTGGCGCTGCCGCGGCCCTCTGCCTCGTGAAACCATCGACTTGGCCTGCTGGCGCTGCCGCGGCCCTCTGCCTTGTGAGACTACCATCTTGGCCTGCTGGCGCTGCCGCGGCCCGATCCACAGACCCTCCAGCTCGAGGATTGTGAGCTCGCCCCTTACCACTACCTGTACCGATCCGGTACCAAGACTGTCCCGCTACCCCCTTTCCCTACAGAGACTAGAAGTGAGAGGACCCCCGGGTCCGAGATATCCTGTATCGCTGATATCCTTGCCTTAAGAACCTTATATAAAGCATTGAACTCGACTTGGTGTGGTGCCTGTTTGTGGGGAGGGAGGTAACTTGTCTGTACGATCACCGGAGACGGTCCCCCTCGGGGATCTCTCCCTCAGTATCCGGCCGACCCTCAGGGTCCCCGTCTAACATTGGTGGCCAGCGACGGGATCCGAACCTACGCATAATCGTACAGAAAGTCACCCGACCCACGACACACGACCACCATGACAACAGAGAGCGGAACAAAGGAGAAATTCCAGATGGAAAAATTGGAAGACTACAACCACCGAGAACTGAAGCAATATTGCATGGAACTTGGTCTCCCAACCACGGGTCTGAGTACGAAGGAAGACTTCAAACGAGCCCTAGAAGCCTGGGCGGAAACGGGTACGGCCGTACCCCGAACACAAACGACCGAAACGAGCCCCGCACCAACTAAAGAAAGAGCGGGTCTCTCCCTGGAAGAGATCCGAGAAAGAGAAAAAACCAGACTCCACGAATTAGAACTAGCCCGACTTCGCTTGGATGGAGAACTCAAGCTGGCCGAACAAAAAATAACCCTGGAACACTTACGGCTCAAGGAAGAGCGAGAAGACAAGCAAAGACAGAGAGAGCTAGAGGAAAAGAAACTAGAGTACGAACATGAGCGCGATCTCAAAGCACTGGAGATCCAGAAACAGAATAAAGACCTCGGGCTCCCCGAACGACCGACCCCGTCTGCCTCGACCGAACCCAAGGTTCACATCCCCAAAGATGTCATCCGGGAATACCACAAGAACGATGATATACAGCAGTGGTTTAAAGCCTATGAGGTGGCAATGACCTCCCACCGGATTCCCCGAAGCGATTGGGGAGCCGGATTATGGGGGAGGTTTGTCAACGAAGGGCGGGACGCCCTGCTGCAACTCCCGGACCAGCTGATGACCTCCTACGACCACATGAAGGCCGCCCTCCTCACTCGATACGGGCTCACACCTGAGATGTACCGCCAACGGTTCCGCGACTGCAAACGGATTCCGGGTACAACTTGGGTGGAGTACGTGAACTTTTTTAGCCGAGCCTTCGAGGGGTGGATCAAGGGCAACAAAGTAACCACCTACGAACAACTCTTTGACCTTATCGTATGGGAACACCTGTCGAACAACTGCTTCGTGGAGCTCCGGCAACACCTCCTGAACAGTAAGCTAACCGACCCTCGACAACTCGCCGTCGAAGCCGACCGGTGGGAAAGCACCCGAGTTGGCCGGAACTCACCCAGCGAATTATCCAGACCGTATCGCCCCCGAGGGGGAGGAGGGAGTCAGGGTCGGGGGAGAGACCCCGGCCCCTCGTCACCCCCCAGAAACCCCTCGACCCCGGTTGGCCGAGGAAGCCCTGCCGTCCGGGCCGGTTTCCGGGCCAACATTACGTGCCACAGGTGCCAGCGACCCGGCCACTACGCCAGTGATCCCAACTGCCCAAAGAATCCGAACACTACCCCCCGCCAAGTTGCAGCGGCGGCCCTAGGGGAAGAACTAATCCCGGAAGACCAAGAAGAGTACGAGACCGATCCCTCTGAATGGGCGCCCGCCGCCATGGCACTGGTCTGCTTAGGGGAGAGAGACATGATTCCGCGGGCCCCCCTTCCCGCCAACACCCAGAAGTACGGTCAATGGGTCAACATTAATGGCCGCCGGGCGGAAGCCCTCCGCGACACCGGGGCCAGTGTAACGGCGGTCCGACGCCACCTCGTCACTCCCGACCAAATCTTGCCGAACATTCTTTGCCCTGTCCGATCAGCCGACAACTCCGAAAGCCTATGCCACATGGCCTGCGTCCCCTTCGAGTGGGGAGGAGTAACAGGGATGTTAAAAGTAACTGTCCGCGATGATGCCCCCATGGACTGCCTCCTAGGAAACGACCTTGAAAGCTCTCCATGGGCAGCTGTCGAACGGAGGGAGCACCTGGGGATGCTTGGCCTCCCCGAATGGGTCTGCGTCACGACCCGGTCCATGACCGCCCGCGCGGTCCCCAGCCCAGAAGAGCCCGAGTGGCCAGAACCTCCTCCCGCGCTCATCCCAGAGGAGGCCGCCCCAGGAGCCAGTCCATTGACCCAAACCGAAGAAGGATCCGACCAGCTTCGGGACGTCCCTGACCTGGCACAATGGCGGCAGGAGGGAGGCCCCACGCAGGAACAATTCCGGGCCGAACAGAAGACCTGTCCCTCTCTCGAAGGACTCCGGCAGCAAGCCCTGGCCCAGAGCACCGGGGATACCTCGGGGGCCCACTGGATCTACTGGGACCAAGACCTGCTCTACAGCGAGCAGAAAGTGGCGGAACTAGGGGCCAGTCGGGTGCTGGTGGTGCCCCTTCGCTTCCGAGACTTCCTCCTGAACTTAGCCCACGATGTCCCCCTTGCCGGACACCTGGGGCAGGATAAAACCTACGACCGCCTGGTGACCCATTTTTTCTGGCCCCACATGCGAAAGGATGTCACCAACCACTGCAAGGCCTGCCCCACCTGCCAGGCCAGCGGAAAAAGTGGCCGAAAAATCAAAGCACCATTGCAACCATTTCCTGTCGTCACCACCCCGTTTGAACGAGTGGGAATAGACATTGTGGGGCCCCTCGACCCTCGAACAGCCCAAGGACACCGGTTCATCCTGGTCCTCGTAGACCACGCCACTCGCTATCCCGAGGCCATCCCTCTTCGGACGGTGACGGCCTCCGTGGTGGGCCAGGCCCTGATGGGGATCTTCTCCCGGGTGGGGTTCCCCCGGGAGGTCGTCAGTGACAGGGGCACAAACTTTATCTCCAGATATATGAAGTCTCTTTGGCAACAATGCGGGGTCACCTACAAATTCACGACCCCCTATCACCCGCAAGGAAACGGACTGGTCGAGAGGTTCAACCGCACCCTCAAGGGGATGATTATGGGCCTAGAAGAACCCCTTCGACGCCAGTGGGACGTGCTACTTCCCTGCCTCCTGTTTGCCTATCGGGAGGTCCCGCAGAAGTCCCTCGGCTTCAGCCCATTTGAACTCCTGTACGGGCACCCCGTCCGGGGCCCCCTCAGCCTAGTCAAGGAAGGTTGGGAGCAGCCTCCCCAGAAAACTCCCCCGGACATCTACAGGTACCTCCTGGCTCTCCGCAACCAGACCCGGCAGTTCCGAGACACCGCCAAAGCCAATCTCGAGGCCAGTCAGGAGGACATGAAGAGGTGGTACGATCAGCACGCGTCCTCCATTGAGTTCGAACCGGGACAACAGGTCTGGGTGATGTCCCCGGTTGAACCCTGTGCACTCCAAGACCGATGGTCCGGGCCCTTCAAGGTAATCGAACGCAAAGGGCCCGTCACCTATTTAATCGACATGGAGACTGCCCGGAACCCCCTACGGGTCCTCCATGCCAACAGGATAAAACCCCATTTTGTGCGATCCGAGCTCAGCCTCCTGATGGCTACCGATAATGGGACAGAAGAAGACTCCGAACCCCTTCCGGACTTACTGAGGGCCTTCGAGCAGGATGGCTCAGTGGAAGGGGTCCAGCTCTCCGAGGCCCTGTCCCCGGAGCAACGCCAAGATTGCCAAACGCTCCTGAGGCGGTTCGCCTCCCTGTTCTCCCTCACCCCCGGAGTCACCCCCTGGTGCCTCCACGATGTGGACACCGGGGACAGCCCTCCTATCCGACACCGGGCATACCGCGTACCAGACCGGGTACGAGCCTGCATCTAGACCGAGGTGTCCAAAATGCTGACCCTGGGAGTGATCGAACCCTCAGACAGCCCCTGGGCAAGCCCAGTCGTCCTGGTTCCCAAGGCGGCCGCCCCGGGCGTTGCCCCTGAGCTCCGGTTCTGCGTGGACTATCGGGGGCTGAATGCAGTTACCAGGACCGACGCTCATCCCATCCCCCGGGCCGACGAGCTAATTGACCGGATGGGGGCCGCCCGCTACCTGAGCATCTTCGACCTAACAGCGGGCTACTGGCAGATCGGCCTCACCCCTCGGGCCCAAGAACGATCCGCCTTCTCTACCCCAGACGGGCACTACCACTTTAAAGTCATGCCCTTCGGCATGAAAAACGCCCCGGCCACGTTCCAACGGCTGGTAAACCAGGTACTGGCAGGCCTGGAAGACTTCAGCGCCGCCTACCTGGACGACATTGCTGTGTACAGCCACCAGTGGACCGACCACCTCCGCCACCTGCGGGAGGTTCTACACGCCCTCCAGCAAGCCGGGCTCACCATCAAGGCCAGCAAGTGCCAGGTTGGCCAAGGGTCCGTGACCTACCTGGGACACCAAGTGGGAAGCGGGCTAGTGGCTCCTCTCCAACTCAAGATTGCTGCCATCCAGGCCTGGCAACCCCCTACGACCCAAACGGAGGTCCGGGCCTTCCTGGGGCTCACCGGATACTACCGGCGGTTCGTGAAGGACTATGGCAGCATCGTGGGGCCCCTCACAGAGCTCACCTCCAAAAAGGGCCCCAAAACCGTCAACTGGTCCCTGGACTGCCAATCGGCCTTCGAGAAACTAAAGACCGCCATGTGCACGGCCCCCGTGCTCCAGGCTCCCGACTACAGCCGGGAATTCATTGTGCAGACGGACGCCTCCGATCATGGTGTGGGGGCCGTCCTCTCCCAACTCAACGCCGAAGGGGTCGACCATCCGGTGGTCTTCATCAGCAGACGCCTCTTGCCCCGAGAACAGCGCTGGAGCACCATTGAGAGAGAGGCCTTCGCCGTAGTCTGGGCACTCAAGAAGCTCCGGCCATACCTCTTCGGCACCCACTTCCGGGTGCAAACAGACCACCGACCCCTGCAATGGCTGATGCAAATGCGGGGGGAAAACCCGAAGCTGTTGCGCTGGTCCATCTCCCTGCAGGGGATGGACTTCACGGTGGAACATCGTCCAGGCCAGGACCACGCCAACGCCGACGGCCTGTCACGCTTTTTCCGCCTCAGCGAGGAGAGTCCCCAGGAAGATGGCTGACTCTCCCCGCCTTCAGCTGGGGGGGACGCATGTTGGACAGGCCGCATGGTCGGGCTGCCCCCCCTCCCCGCAGTAGGACCTGGACCCTGGCTCTCCCTGCATCCCCAGCCAGAGTCCCTAAACGACCACCCGAAGTACCCTGCAATCCCTCCACTACAAGACACCAGCCCCGGACCCAGCTGGCCCGGGTCACCATCCACACCACGACATCGAACCGGCCGCCATCTTGGGGCACTGCAGCACGAGGCCGCGTGGCCTCAACTCGACCCTAACCCTGGGCCCGGCCGGCCCCGACATCGGGGCACCAACCTCCCCCCAGGAGGCAGAGTGACCACTTGGCAAATCAATGGGAGAAGGAATCGTCAACGGCTCCCCGCCGCCAGGTGTCGATCACCCCCGGCCGCCCTGGGCGCTGGCTCCACCCCCCTGCTGGGTGTCTGGACTCCCTCATCCCGGACCTCCCGGCCCCCAGGCGCGAGGGTCCGGACATCAAAGGGGACCAGACCTATAACTGGGGCAGTGCCAGACCAGGAAGGGAGTTGTATCCTGGAGTCGAGAGACCCGAGAAGAACTCATCCGTGACTGGCCTGCTGGCGCTGCCGCGGCCCTCTGCCTCGTGAACCCATCTTGGCCTGCTGGCGCTGCCGCGGCCCTCTGCCTCGTGAAACCATCGTCTTGGCCTGCTGGCGCTGCCGCGGCCCTCTGCCTCGTGAAACCATCTTGGCCTGCTGGCGCTGCCGCGGCCCTCTGCCTCGTGAAACCATCGACTTGGCCTGCTGGCGCTGCCGCGGCCCTCTGCCTTGTGAGACTACCATCTTGGCCTGCTGGCGCTGCCGCGGCCCTCTGCCTCGTGAAACCATCGACTTGGCCTGCTGGCGCTGCCGCGGCCCTCTGCCTTGTGAGACTACCATCTTGGCCTGCTGGCGCTGCCGCGGCCCGATCCACAGACCCTCCAGCTCGAGGATTGTGAGCTCGCCCCTTACCACTACCTGTACCGATCCGGTACCAAGACTGTCCCGCTACCCCCTTTCCCTACAGAGACTAGAAGTGAGAGGACCCCCGGGTCCGAGATATCCTGTATCGCTGATATCCTTGCCTTAAGAACCTTATATAAAGCATTGAACTCGACTTGGTGTGGTGCCTGTTTGTGGGGAGGGAGGTAACTTGTCTGTACGATCACCGGAGACGGTCCCCCTCGGGGATCTCTCCCTCAGTATCCGGCCGACCCTCAGGGTCCCCGTCTAACAAGTAGTGAGTGCAGAGTAGTGAGTGCAGAGTAGTGAGTAGTGAATGCAGAGTAGTGAGTGCAGAGTAGTGAGTGCAGAGTAGTGAGTGCAGAATAGTGAGTGCAGAGTAGTGAGTGCAGAGTAGTGAGTAGTGAGTGCAGAGTAGTGAGTTCAGAGTAGTGAGTGCAGAGTAGTGAGTAGTGAGTGCAGAGTAGTGAGTAGTGAGTGCAGAGTAGTGAGCAGTGAGTACAGAGTAGTGAGTGCAGAGTAGTGAGTGCAGAGTAGTGAGTGCAGAGTAGTGAGTGCAGAGTGGTGAGTGCAGAGTAGTGAGTGCAGAGTAGTGAGTGCAGAGTAGTGAGTGCAGAGTAGTGAGTGCAGAGTAGTGAGTAGTGAGTGCAGAGTAGTGAGTGCAGAGTAGTGAGTAGTGAGTGCAGAGTAGTGAGTAGTGAGTGCAGAGTAGTGAGTAGTGAGTGCAGAGTAGTGAGTGCAGAGTAGTGAGTAGTGAGTGCAGAGGTGTGAGTTCAGAGTAGTGAGTGCAGAGTAGTGAGTGCAGAGTAGTGAGTAGTGAGTGGAGAGTAGTGAGTAGTGAGTGCAGAGTAGTGAGTAGTGAGTGCAGAGTAGTGAGTGCAGAGTAGTGAGTAGTGAGTGCAGAGTAGTGAGTAGTGAGTGCAGAGTAGTGACTGCAGAGTAGTGAGTAGTGAGTAGTGAGTGCAGAGTAGTGAGTAGTGAGTGCAGAGTAGTGAGTAGTGAGTGCAGAGTAGTGAGTGCAGAGTAGTGAGTGCAGAGTAGTGAGTGCAGAGTAGTGAGTAGTGAGTGCAGAGTAGTGAGTAGTGAGTGCAGAGTAGTGAGTGCAGAGTAGTGAGTGCAGAGTGCAGAGTAGTGAGTGCAGAGTGCAGAGTAGTGAGTGCAGAGTAGTGAGTGCAGAGTAGTGAGTGCAGAGTAGTGAGTAGTGAGAGCAGAGTAATGAGTGCAGAGTAGTGAGTGCAGAGTAGTGAGTGCAGAGTAGTGAGTGCAGATTGGTGAGTGCAGAGTAGTGAGTGCAGAGTGGTGAGTGCAGAGTGGTGAGTGCAGAGTAGTGAGTAGTGAGTGCAGAGTGGTGAGTGCTGAGTAGTGAGTGCAGAGTTGTGAGTGCAGAGTAGTGAGTAGTGAGTGCAGAGTAGTGAGTAGTGAGTGCAGAGTAGTGAGTGCAGAGTATTGAGTAGTGAGTGCAGAGTAGTGAGTAGTGAGTGCAGAGTAGTGAGTAGTGAGTGCAAAGTAGTGAGTGCAGAGTAGTGAGTGCAGAGTAGTGAGTGCAGAGTAGTGAGTAGTGAGTGCAGAGTAGTGAGTGCAGAGTAGTGAGTACAGAGTATTGAGTAGTGAGTGCAGAGTAGTGAGTAGTGAGTGCAGAGTAGTGAGTAGTGAGTGCAAAGTAGTGAGTGCAGAGTAGTGAGTGCAGAGTAGTGAGTGCAGAGTAGTGAGTAGTGAGTGCAGAGTAGTGAGTGCAGAGTAGTGAGTGCAGAGTAGTGAGTAGTGAGTGCAGAGTAGTGAGTAGTGAGTGCAGAGTAGTGAGTGCAGAGTAGTGAGTAGTGAGTGCAGAGTAGTGAGTAGTGAGTGCAGAGTAATGAGTGCAGAGTAGTGATTGCAGAGTAGTGAGTAGTGTGTGCAGAGTAGTGAGTGCAGAGTAGTGAGTAGTGAGTGCAGAGTAGTGAGTAGTGAGTGCAGAGTAGTGAGTGCAGAGTAGTGAGTGCAGAGTAGTGAGTGCAGAGTAGTGAGTGCAGAATAGTGAGTGCAGAGTAGTGAGTGCAGAGTAGTGAGTAGTGAGTGCAGAGTAGTGAGTAGTGAGTGCAGAGTAATGAGTGCAGAGTAGTGAGTGCAGAGTAGTGAGTGCAGAGTAGTGAGTAGTGAATGCAGAGTAGTGAGTAGTGAGTGCAGAGTAGTGAGTGCAGAGTAGTGAGTGCAGAGTAGTGAGTGCAGAGTGGTGAGTGCAGAGTAGTGAGTGCAGAGTAGTGAGTGCAGAGTAGTGAGTGCAGAGTAGTGAGTGCAGAGTAGTGAGTGCAGAGTAGTGAGTAGTGAGTGCAGAGTAGTGAGTGCAGAGTAGTGAGTAGTGAGTGCAGAGTAGTGAGTAGTGAATGCAGAGTAGTGAGTAGTGAGTGCAGAGTAGTGAGTGCAGAGTAGTGAGTGGTGAGTGCAGAGTAGTGAGTGCAGAGTAGTGAGTGCAGAGTAGTGAGTGCAGAGTAGTGAGTAGTGAGTGCAGAGTAGTGAGTGCAGAGTAGTGAGTAGTGAGTGCAGAGTAGTGAGTAGTGAGTGCAGAGTAGTGACTGCAGAGTAGTGAGTAGTGAGTGCAGAGTAGTGAGTAGTGAAAGCAGAGTAGTGACTGCAGAGTAGTGAGTAGTGAGTGCAGAGTAGTGAGTAGTGAGTGCAGAGTAGTCAGTAGTGAGTGCAGAGTAGTGAGTAGTGAGTGCAGAGTAGTGAGTGCAGAGTAGTGAGTGCAGAGTAGTGAGTGCAGAGTAGTGAGTGCAGAGTAGTGAGTAGTGAGTGCAGAGTAGTGAGTAGTGAGTGCAGAGTAGTGAGTGCAGAGTAGTGAGTGCAGAGTAGTGAGTAGTGAGTGCAGAGTAGTGAGTAGTGAGTGCAGAGTAGTGAGTAGTGAGTGCAGTGTAGTGAGTGCAGTGTAGTGAGTGCAGTGTAGTGAGTGCAGAGTAGTGAGTGCAGAGTAGTGAGTGCAGAGTAGTGAGTGCAGAGTGGTGAGTGCAGAGTAGTGAGTGGTGAGTGCAGAGTAGTGAGTAGTGAGTGCAGAGTAGTGAGTCGTGAGTGCAGAGTAGTGAGTGCAGAGTAGTGAGTGCAGAGTAGTGAGTAGTGAGTGCAGAGTAGTGAGTGCAGAGTAGTGAGGAGTGAGTGCAGAGTAGTGAGTGCAGAGTAGTGAGTGCAGAGTGGTGAGTGCAGAGTAGTGAGTAGTGAGTGCAGAGTAGTGAGTGCAGAGTAGTGAGTAGTGCGTGCAGAGTAGTGAGTGCAGAGTAGGGAGTAGTGAGTGCAGAGTAGTGAGTGCAGAGTAGTGAGTAGTGAGTGCAGAGTAGTGAGTGCAGAGTAGTGAGTGCAGAGTAGTGAGTGCAGAGTAGTGAGAGCGGAGTAGTGAGTGCAGAGTAGTGAGTGCAGAGTAGTGAGTAGTGAGTGCAGAGTAGTGAGTGCAGAGTAGTGAGTAGTGAGTGCAGAGTAGTGAGTGCAGAGTAGTGGGTGCAGAGTAGTGAGTGCAGAGTAGTGAGTACAGAGTATTGAGTAGTGAGTGCAGAGTAGTGAGTAGTGAGTGCAGAGTAGTGAGTAGTGAGTGCAGAGTAGTGAGTAGTGAGTGCAGAGTAGTGAGTGCAGAGTAGTGAGTGCAGAGTAGTGAGTAGTGAGTGCAGACTAGTGAGTTCAGAGTAGTGAGTAGTGAGTGCAGAGTAGTGAGTAGTGAGTGCAGAGTAGTGAGCAGTGAGTGCAGAGTAGTGAGTGCAGAGTAGTGAGTGCAGAGTAGTGAGTGCAGAGTATTGAGTGCAGAGTGGTGAGTGCAGAGTAGTGAGTGCAGAGTAGTGAGTGCAGAGTAGTGAGTGCAGAGTAGTGAGTGCAGAGTAGTGAGTAGTGAGTGCAGAGTAGTGAGTGCAGAGTAGTGAGTAGTGAGTGCAGAGTAGTGAGTAGTTAGTGCAGAGTAGTGAGTAGTGAGTGCAGAGTAGTGAGTGCAGAGTAGTGAGTAGTGAGTGCAGAGTAGTGAGTTCAGAGTAGTGAGTGCAGAGTAGTGAGTGCAGAGTAGTGAGTAGTGAGTGCAGAGTAGTGAGTAGTGAGTGCAGAGTAGTGAGTAGTGAGTGCATAGTAGTGTGTGCAGAGTAGTGAGTAGTGAGTGCAGAGTAGTGAGTAGAGAGTGCAGAGTAGTGACTGCAGAGTAGTGAGTAGTGAGTAGTGAGTGCAGAGTAGTGAGTAGTGAGTGCAGAGTAGTGAGTAGTGAGTGCAGAGTAGTGAGTAGTGAGTGCAGAGTAGTGAGTGCAGAGTAGTGAGTGCAGAGTAGTGAGTGCAGAGTATTGAGTGCAGAGTAGTGAGTAGTGAGTGCAGAGTAGTGAGTAGTGAGTGCAGAGTAGTGAGTGCAGAGTAGTGACTGCAGAGTGCAGAGTAGTGAGTGCAGAGTGCAGAGTAGTGAGTGCAGAGTAGTGAGTGCAGAGTAGTGAGTGCAGAGTAGTGAGTAGTGAGAGCAGAGTAATGAGTGCAGAGTAGTGAGTTCAGAGTAGTGAGTGCAGAGTAGTGAGTGCAGAGTGGTGAGTGCAGAGTAGTGAGTGCAGAGTAGTGAGTGCAGAGTGGTGAGTGCAGAGTGGTGAGTGCAGAGTAGTGAGTAGTGAGTGCAGAGTGGTGAGTGCTGAGTAGTGAGTGCAGAGTTGTGAGTGCAGAGTAGTGAGTAGTGAGTGCAGAGTAGTGAGTAGTGAGTGCAGAGTAGTGAGTGCAGAGTAGTGAGTAGTGAGTGCAGAGTAGTGAGTAGTGAGTGCAGAGTAGTGAGTGCAGAGTAGTGAGTGCAGAGTAGTGAGTAGTGAGTGCAGAGTAGTGAGTGCAGAGTAGTGAGTGCAGAGTAGTGAGTGCAGAGTAGTGAGTACAGAGTATTGAGTAGTGAGTGCAGAGTAGTGAGTAGTGAGTGCAGAGTAGTGAGTAGTGAGTGCAGAGTAGTGAGTGCAGAGTAGTGAGTGCAGAGTAGTGAGTGCAGAGTAGTGAGTAGTGAGTGCAGAGTAGTGAGTGCAGAGTAGTGAGTGCAGAGTAGTGAGTGCAGAGTAGTGAGTGCAGAGTAGTGAGTGCAGAGTAGTGAGTAGTGAGTGCAGAGTAATGAGTGCAGAGTAGTGAGTGCAGAGTAGTGAGTGCAGAGTAGTGAGTGCAGAGTAGTGAGTAGTGTGTGCAGAGTAGTGAGTGCAGAGTAGCGAGTAGTGAGTGCAGAGTAGTGAGTAGTGAGTGCAGAGTAGTGAGTGCAGAGTAGTGAGTGCAGAGTAGTGAGTGCAGAGTAGTGAGTACAGAGTATTGAGTAGTGAGTGCAGAGTAGTGAGTAGTGAGTGCAGAGTAGTGAGTAGTGAGTGCAGAGTAGTGAGTGCAGAGTAGTGAGTGCAGAGTAGTGAGTAGTGAGTGCAGAGTAGTGAGTGCAGAGTAGTGAGTGCAGAGTAGTGAGTGCAGAGTAGTGAGTGCAGAGTAGTGAGTAGTGAGTGCAGAGTAGTGAGTAGTGAGTGCAGTGTAGTGAGTGCAGAGTAGTGAGTGCAGAGTGCAGAGTAGTGAGTGCAGAGTAGTGAGTGCAGAGTAGTGAGTGCAGAGTAGTGAGTGCAGAGTAGTGAGTAGTGAGAGCAGAGTAATGAGTGCAGAGTAGTGAGTGCAGAGTAGTGAGTGCAGAGTAGTGAGTGCAGATTGGTGAGTGCAGAGTAGTGAGTAGTGAGTGCAGAGTAGTGAGTAGTGAGTGCAGAGTAGTCAGTAGTGAGTGCAGAGTAGTGAGTAGTGAGTGCAGAGTAGTGAGTGCAGAGTAGTGAGTGCAGAGTAGTGAGTGCAGAGTAGTGAGTGCAGAGTAGTGAGTAGTGAGTGCTGAGTAGTGAGTAGTGAGTGCAGAGTAGTGAGTGCAGAGTAGTGAGTGCAGAGTAGTGAGTAGTGAGTGCAGAGTAGTGAGTAGTGAGTGCAGAGTAGTGAGTAGTGAGTGCAGTGTAGTGAGTGCAGTGTAGTGAGTGCAGTGTAGTGAGTGCAGAGTAGTGAGTGCAGAGTAGTGAGTGCAGAGTGGTGAGTGCAGAGTAGTGAGTGGTGAGTGGTGAGTGCAGAGTAGTGAGTAGTGAGTGCAGAGTAGTGAGTCGTGAGTGCAGAGTAGTGAGTGCAGAGTAGTGAGTGCAGAGTAGTGAGTGGTGAGTGGTGAGTGCAGAGTAGTGAGTAGTGAGTGCAGAGTAGTGAGTCGTGAGTGCAGAGTAGTGAGTGCAGAGTGGTGAGTGCAGAGTAGTGAGTGGTGAGTGGTGAGTGCAGAGTAGTGAGTAGTGAGTGCAGAGTAGTGAGTAGTGAGTGCAGAGTAGTGAGTGCAGAGTAGTGAGGAGTGAGTGCAGAGTAGTGAGTGCAGAGTAGTGAGTGCAGAGTGGTGAGTGCAGAGTAGTGAGTAGTGAGTGCAGAGTAGTGAGTGCAGAGTAGTGAGTAGTGCGTGCAGAGTAGTGAGTGCAGAGTAGGGAGTAGTGAGTGCAGAGTAGTGAGTGCAGAGTAGTGAGTGCAGAGTAGTGAGTAGTGAGTGCAGAGTAGTGAGTGCAGAGTAGTGAGTGCAGAGTAGTGAGTGCAGAGTAGTGAGTGCGGAGTAGTGAGTGCAGAGTAGTGAGTGCAGAGTAGTGAGTAGTGAGTGCAGAGTAGTGAGTGCAGAGTAGTGAGTAGTGAGTGCAGAGTAGTGAGTGCAGAGTAGTGGGTGCAGAGTAGTGAGTGCAGAGTAGTGAGTACAGAGTATTGAGTAGTGAGTGCAGAGTAGTGAGTAGTGAGTGCAGAGTAGTGAGTAGTGAGTGCAGAGTAGTGAGTAGTGAGTGCAGAGTAGTGAGTGCAGAGTAGTGAGTGGAGTAGTGAGTGCAGACTAGTGAGTTCAGAGTAGTGAGTAGTGAGTGCAGAGTAGTGAGTAGTGAGTGCAGAGTAGTGAGTAGTGAGTGCAGAGTAGTGAGCAGTGAGTGCAGAGTGGTGAGTGCAGAGTAGTGAGTGCAGAGTAGTGAGTGCAGAGTAGTGAGTGCAGAGTGGTGAGTGCAGAGTAGTGAGTGCAGAGTAGTGAGTGCAGAGTAGTGAGTGCAGAGTAGTGAGTGCAGAGTAGTGAGTAGTGAGTGCAGAGTAGTGAGTGCAGAGTAGTGAGTAGTGAGTGCAGAGTAGTGAGTAGTTAGTGCAGAGTAGTGAGTAGTGAGTGCAGAGTAGTGAGTGCAGAGTAGTGAGTAGTGAGTGCAGAGTAGTGAGTTCAGAGTAGTGAGTGCAGAGTAGTGAGTGCAGAGTAGTGAGTAGTGAGTGCAGAGTAGTGAGTAGTGAGTGCAGAGTAGTGAGTAGTGAGTGCAGAGTAGTGTGTGCAGAGTAGTGAGTAGTGAGTGCAGAGTAGTGAGTAGTGAGTGCAGAGTAGTGACTGCAGAGTAGTGAGTAGTGAGTAGTGAGTGCAGAGTAGTGAGTAGTGAGTGCAGAGTAGTGAGTAGTGAGTGCAGAGTAGTGAGTAGTGAGTGCAGAGTAGTGAGTGCAGAGTAGTGAGTGCAGAGTAGTGAGTGCAGAGTATTGAGTGCAGAGTAGTGAGTAGTGAGTGCAGAGTAGTGAGTAGTGAGTGCAGAGTAGTGAGTGCAGAGTAGTGAGTGCAGAGTGCAGAGTAGTGAGTGCAGAGTGCAGAGTAGTGAGTGCAGAGTAGTGAGTGCAGAGTAGTGAGTGCAGAGTAGTGAGTAGTGAGAGCAGAGTAATGAGTGCAGAGTAGTGAGTTCAGAGTAGTGAGTGCAGAGTAGTGAGTGCAGAGTGGTGAGTGCAGAGTAGTGAGTGCAGAGTAGTGAGTGCAGAGTGGTGAGTGCAGAGTGGTGAGTGCAGAGTAGTGAGTAGTGAGTGCAGAGTGGTGAGTGCTGAGTAGTGAGTGCAGAGTTGTGAGTGCAGAGTAGTGAGTAGTGAGTGCAGAGTAGTGAGTGCAGAGTAGTGAGTGCAGAGTAGTGAGTAGTGAGTGCAGAGTAGTGAGTAGTGAGTGCAGAGTAGTGAGTGCAAAGTAGTGAGTGCAGAGTAGTGAGTAGTGAGTGCAGAGTAGTGAGTGCAGAGTAGTGAGTGCAGAGTAGTGAGTGCAGAGTAGTGAGTACAGAGTATTGAGTAGTGAGTGCAGAGTAGTGAGTAGTGAGTGCAGAGTAGTGAGTAGTGAGTGCAGAGTAGTGAGTGCAGAGTAGTGAGTGCAGAGTAGTGAGTGCAGAGTAGTGAGTAGTGAGTGCAGAGTAATGAGTGCAGAGTAGTGAGTGCAGAGTAGTGAGTAGTGAGTGCAGAGTAGTGAGTGCAGAGTAGTGAGTAGTGAGTGCAGAGTAGTGAGTAGTGAGTGCAGAGTAATGAGTGCAGAGTAGTGAGTGCAGAGTAGTGAGTGCAGAGTAGTGAGTGCAGAGTAGTGAGTAGTGTGTGCAGAGTAGTGAGTGCAGAGTAGCGAGTAGTGAGTGCAGAGTAGTGAGTAGTGAGTGCAGAGTAGTGAGTGCAGAGTAGTGAGTGCAGAGTAGTGAGTACAGAGTATTGAGTAGTGAGTGCAGAGTAGTGAGTAGTGAGTGCAGAGTAGTGAGTAGTGAGTGCAGAGTAGTGAGTGCAGAGTAGTGAGTGCAGAGTAGTGAGTAGTGAGTGCAGAGTAGTGAGTGCAGAGTAGTGAGTGCAGAGTAGTGAGTGCAGAGTAGTGAGTAGTGAGTGCAGAGTAGTGAGTAGTGAGTGCAGTGTAGTGAGTGCAGAGTAGTGAGTGCAGAGTGCAGAGTAGTGAGTGCAGAGTAGTGAGTGCAGAGTAGTGAGTGCAGAGTAGTGAGTGCAGAGTAGTGAGTAGTGAGAGCAGAGTAATGAGTGCAGAGTAGTGAGTGCAGAGTAGTGAGAGCAGAGTAGTGAGTGCAGATTGGTGAGTGCAGAGTAGTGAGTGCAGAGTGGTGAGTGCAGAGTGGTGAGTGCAGAGTAGTGAGTAGTGAGTGCAGAGTGGTGAGTGCTGAGTAGTCAGTGCAGAGTTGTGAGTGCAGAGTAGTGAGTAGTGAGTGCAGAGTAGTGAGTGCAGAGTAGTGAGTAGTGAGTGCAGAGTAGTGAGTAGTGAGTGCAGAGTAGTGAGTGCAGAGTAGTGAGTGCAGAGTAGTGAGTAGTGAGTGCAGAGTAGTGAGTGCAGAGTAGTGAGTGCAGAGTAGTGAGTACAGAGTATTGAGTAGTGAGTGCAGAGTAGTGAGTAGTGAGTGCAGAGTAGTGAGTAGTGAGTGCAAAGTAGTGAGTGCAGAGTAGTGAGTGCAGAGTAGTGAGTGCAGAGTAGTGAGTAGTGAGTGCAGAGTAGTGAGTGCAGAATAGTGAGTGCAGAGTAGTGAGTAGTGAGTGCAGAGTAGTGAGTAGTGAGTGCAGAGTAATGAGTGCAGAGTAGTGAGTGCAGAGTAGTGAGTGCAGAGTAGTGAGTAGTGTGTGCAGAGTAGTGAGTGCAGAGTAGTGAGTAGTGAGTGCAGAGTAGTGAGTAGTGAGTGCAGAGTAGTGAGTGCAGAGTAGTGAGTGCAGAGTAGTGAGTGCAGAGTAGTGAGTGCAGAGTAGTGAGTGCAGAGTAGTGAGTACAGAGTATTGAGTAGTGAGTGCAGAGTAGTGAGTGCAGAGTAGTGAGTAGTGAGTGCAGAGTAGTGAGTGCAGAGTAGTGAGTGCAGAGTAGTGAGTGCAGAGTAGTGAGTACAGAGTATTGAGTAGTGAGTGCAGAGTAGTGAGTGCAGAGTAGTGAGTAGTGAGTGCAGAGTAGTGAGTGCAGAGTAGTGAGTGCAGAGTAGTGAGTGCAGAGTAGTGAGTAGTGAGTGCAGAGTAGTGAGTAGTTAGTGCAGAGTAGTGAGTAGTGAGTGCAGAGTAGTGAGTGCAGAGTAGTGAGTAGTGAGTGCAGAGTAGTGAGTTCAGAGTAGTGAGTGCAGAGTAGTGAGTGCAGAGTAGTGAGTAGTTAGTGCAGAGTAGTGAGTAGTGAGTGCAGAGTAGTGAGTGCAGAGTAGTGAGTAGTGAGTGCAGAGTAGTGAGTTCAGAGTAGTGAGTGCAGAGTAGTGAGTAGTGAGTGCAGAGTAGTGTGTGCAGAGTAGTGAGTAGTGAGTGCAGAGTAGTGAGTAGTGAGTGCAGAGTAGTGACTGCAGAGTAGTGAGTAGTGAGTAGTGAGTGCAGAGTAGTGAGTAGTGAGTGCAGAGTAGTGAGTAGTGAGTGCAGAGTAGTGAGTAGTGAGTGCAGAGAAGTGAGTGCAGAGTAGTGTGTGCAGAGTAGTGAGTGCAGAGTAGTGAGTGCAGAGTAGTGAGTGCAGAGTAGTGAGTACAGAGTATTGAGTAGTGAGTGCAGAGTAGTGAGTGCAGAGTAGTGAGTGCAGAGTAGTGAGTGCAGAGTAGTGAGTGCAGAGTAGTGAGTAGTGAGTGCAGAGTAGTGAGTAGTTAGTGCAGAGTAGTGAGTAGTGAGTGCAGAGTAGTGAGTGCAGAGTAGTGAGTAGTGAGTGCAGAGTAGTGAGTTCAGAGTAGTGAGTGCAGAGTAGTGAGTGCAGAGTAGTGAGTAGTTAGTGCAGAGTAGTGAGTAGTGAGTGCAGAGTAGTGAGTGCAGAGTAGTGAGTAGTGAGTGCAGAGTAGTGAGTTCAGAGTAGTGAGTGCAGAGTAGTGAGTAGTGAGTGCAGAGTAGTGTGTGCAGAGTAGTGAGTAGTGAGTAGTGAGTGCAGAGTAGTGAGTAGTGAGTGCAGAGTAGTGAGTAGTGAGTGCAGAGTAGTGAGTAGTGAGTGAAGAGTAGTGAGTGCAGAGTAGTGAGTGCAGAGTAGTGAGTGCAGAGTATTGAGTGCAGAGTAGTGAGTAGTGAGTGCAGAGTAGTGAGTAGTGAGTGCAGAGTAGTGAGTGCAGAGTAGTGAGTGCAGAGTGCAGAGTAGTGAGTGCAGAGTGCAGAGTAGTGAGTACAGAGTAGTGAGTGCAGAGTAGTGAGTGCAGAGTAGTGAGTAGTGAGAGCAGAGTAATGAGTGCAGAGTAGTGAGTGCAGAGTAGTGAGTGCAGAGTAGTGAGTGCAGAGTGGTGAGTGCAGAGTAGTGAGTGCAGAGTAGTGAGTGCAGAGTGGTGAGTGCAGAGTGGTGAGTGCTGAGTAGTGAGTGCAGAGTTGTGAGTGCAGAGTAGTGAGTAGTGAGTGCAGAGTAGTGAGTAGTGAGTGCAGAGTAGTGAGTGCAGAGTAGTGAGTAGTGAGTGCAGAGTAGTGAGTAGTGAGTGCAGAGTAGTGAGTGCAGAGTAGTGAGTGCAGAGTAGTGAGTAGTGAGTGCAGAGTAGTGAGTGCAGAGTAGTGAGTGCAGAGTAGTGAGTGCAGAGTAGTGAGTGCAGAGTAGTGAGTACAGAGTATTGAGTAGTGAGTGCAGAGTAGTGAGTAGTGAGTGCAGAGTAGTGAGTAGTGAGTGCAGAGTAGTGAGTGCAGAGTAGTGAGTGCAGAGTAGTGAGTGCAGAGTAGTGAGTAGTGAGTGCAGAGTAGTGAGTGCAGAGTAGTGAGTAGTGAGTGCAGAGTAGTGAGTAGTGAGTGCAGAGTAATGAGTGCAGAGTAGTGAGTGCAGAGTAGTGAGTGCAGAGTAGTGAGTGCAGAGTAGTGAGTTCAGAGTAGTGAGTAGTGTGTGCAGAGTAGTGAGTGCAGAGTAGCGAGTAGTGAGTGCAGAGTAGTGAGTAGTGAAGGCAGAGTAGTGAGTGCAGAGTAGTGAGTGCAGAGTAGTGAGTGCAGAGTAGTGAGTGCAGAGTGGTGAGTGCAGAGTAGTGAGTGCAGAGTAGTGAGTGCAGAGTAGTGAGTGCAGAGTAGTGAGTGCAGAGTAGTGAGTAGTGAGTGCAGAGTAGTGAGTGCAGAGTAGTGAGTAGTGAGTGCAGAGTAGTGAGTAGTGAGTGCAGAGTAGTGAGTAATGAGTGCAGAGTAGTGAGTGCAGAGTAGTGAGTAGTGAGTGCAGAGTAGTGAGTAGTGAGTGCAGAGTAGTGAGTGCAGAGTAGTGAGTGCAGAGTGCAGAGTAGTGAGTGCAGAGTGCAGAGTAGTGAGTGCAGAGTAGTGAGTGCAGAGTAGTGAGTAGTGAGAGCAGAGTAATGAGTGCAGATTAGTGAGTGCAGAGTAGTGAGTGCAGAGTAGTGAGTGCAGATTGGTGAGTGCAGAGTAGTGAGTGCAGAGTGGTGAGTGCAGAGTGGTGAGTGCAGAGTAGTGAGTAGTGAGTGCAGAGTGGTGAGTGCTGAGTAGTGAGTGCAGAGATGTGAGTGCAGAGTAGTGAGTAGTGAGTAGTGAGTGCAGAGTAGTGAGTAGTGAGTGCAGAGTAGTGAGTGCAGAGTAGTGAGTAGTGAGTGCAGAGTAGTGAGTAGTGAGTGCAGAGTAGTGAGTGCAGAGTAGTGAGTGCAGAGTAGTGAGTAGTGAGTGCAGAGTAGTGAGTGCAGAGTAGTGAGTGCAGAGTAGTGAGTGCAGAGTAGTGAGTACAGAGTATTGAGTAGTGAGTGCAGAGTAGTGAGTAGTGAGTGCAGAGTAGTGAGTAGTGAGTGCAGAGTAGTGAGTGCAGAGTAGTGAGTGCAGAGTAGTGAGTAGTGAGTGCAGAGTAGTGAGTGCAGAATAGTGAGTGCAGAGTAGTGAGTAGTGAGTGCAGAGTAGTGAGTGCAGAGTAGTGAGTGCAGAGTAGTGAGTAGTGAGTGCAGAGTGGTGAGTAGTGAGTGCAGAGTAATGAGTGCAGAGTAGTGAGTGCAGAGTAGTGAGTGCAGAGTAGTGAGTAGTGTGTGCAGAGTAGTGAGTGCAGAGTAGTGAGTAGTGAGTGCAGAGTAGTGAGTAGTGAGTGCAGAGTAGTGAGTGCAGAGTAGTGAGTGCAGAGTAGTTAGTGCAGAGTAGTGAGTGCAGAGTAGTGAGTGCAGAGTAGTGAGTGCAGAGTAGTGAGTGCAGAGTAGTGAGTACAGAGTATTGAGTAGTGAGTGCAGAGTAGTGAGTAGTGAGTGCAGAGTAGTGAGTAGTGAGTGCAGAGTAGTGAGTGCAGAGTAGTGAGTGCAGAGTAGTGAGTAGTGAGTGCAGAGTAGTGAGTGCAGAGTAGTGAGTAGTGAGTGGAGAGTAGTGAGTAGTGAGTGCAGAGTAGTGAGTGCAGAGTAGTGAGTGCAGAGTAGTGAGTAGTGAGTGCAGAGTAGTGAGTGCAGAGTAGTGAGTGCAGAGTAGTGAGTGCAGAGTAGTGAGTACAGAGTATTGAGTAGTGAGTGCAGAGTAGTGAGTAGTGAGTGCAGAGTAGTGAGTAGTGAGTGCAGAGTAGTGAGTGCAGAGTAGTGAGTGCAGAGTAGTGAGTGCAGAGTAGTGGGTAGTGAGTGCAGAGTAGTGAGTGCAGAGTAGTGAGTGCAGAGTAGTGAGTAGTGAGTGCAGAGTAGTGAGTAATGACTGCAGAGTAGTGAGTGCAGAGTAGTGAGCAGTGAGTGCAGAGTAGTGAGTAGTGAGTGCAGAGTAATGAGTGCAGAGTAGTGAGTGCAGAGTAGTGAGTGCAGAGTAGTGAGTGCAGAGTAGTGAGTGCAGAGTAGTGAGTAGTGTGTGCAGAGTAGTGAGTGCAGAGTAGCGAGTAGTGAGTGCAGAGTAGTGAGTAGTGAGTGCAGAGTAGTGAGTGCAGAGTAGTGAGTGCAGAGTAGTGAGTGCAGAGTAGTGAGTACAGAGTATTGAGTAGTGAGTGCAGAGTAGTGAGTAGTGAGTGCAGAGTAGTGAGTAGTGAGTGCAGAGTAGTGAGTGCAGAGTAGTGAGTGCAGAGTAGTGAGTAGTGAGTGCAGAGTAGTGAGTGCAGAGTAGTGAGTGCAGAGTAGTGAGTGCAGAGTAGTGAGTAGTGAGTGCAGAGTAGTGAGTAGTGAGTGCAGTGTAGTGAGTGCAGAGTAGTGAGTGCAGAGTGCAGAGTAGTGAGTGCAGAGTGCAGAGTAGTGAGTGCAGAGTAGTGAGTGCAGAGTAGTGAGTGCAGAGTAGTGAGTAGTGAGAGCAGAGTAATGAGTGCAGAGTAGTGAGTGCAGAGTAGTGAGTGCAGAGTAGTGAGTGCAGATTGGTGAGTGCAGAGTAGTGAGTGCAGAGTGGTGAGTGCAGAGTGGTGAGTGCAGAGTAGTGAGTAGTGAGTGCAGAGTGGTGAGTGCTGAGTAGTGAGTGCAGAGTTGTGAGTGCAGAGTAGTGAGTAGTGAGTGCAGAGTAGTGAGTAGTGAGTGCAGAGTAGTGAGTGCAGAGTAGTGAGTAGTGAGTGCAGAGTAGTGAGTAGTGAGTGCAGAGTAGTGAGTGCAGAGTAGTGAGTGCAGAGTAGTGAGTAGTGAGTGCAGAGTAGTGAGTGCAGAGTAGTGAGTGCAGAGTAGTGAGTGCAGAGTAGTGAGTACAGAGTATTGAGTAGTGAGTGCAGAGTAGTGAGTAGTGAGTGCAGAGTAGTGAGTAGTGAGTGCAGAGTAGTGACTGCAGAGTAGTGAGTAGTGAGTAGTGAGTGCAGAGTAGTGAGTAGTGAGTGCAGAGTAGTGAGTAGTGAGTGCAGAGTAGTGAGTAGTGAGTGCAGAGTAGTGAGTGCAGAGTAGTGAGTGCAGAGTAGTGAGTAGTGAGTGCAGAGTAGTGAGTAGTGAGTGCAGAGTAGTGAGTGCAGAGTAGTGAGTGCAGAGTGCAGAGTAGTGAGTGCAGAGTGCAGAGTAGTGAGTGCAGAGTAGTGAGTGCAGAGTAGTGAGTGCAGAGTAGTGAGTAGTGAGAGCAGAGTAATGAGTGCAGAGTAGTGAGTGCAGAGTAGTGAGTGCAGATTGGTGAGTGCAGAGTAGTGAGTGCAGAGTGGTGAGTGCAGAGTGGTGAGTGCAGAGTAGTGAGTAGTGAGTGCAGAGTGGTGAGTGCTGAGTAGTGAGTGCAGAGTTGTGAGTGCAGAGTAGTGAGTAGTGAGTGCAGAGTAGTGAGTAGTGAGTGCAGAGTAGTGAGTGCAGAGTAGTGAGTAGTGAGTGCAGAGTAGTGAGTAGTGAGTGCAGAGTAGTGAGTGCAGAGTAGTGAGTAGTGAGTGCAGAGTAGTGAGTAGTGAGTGCAGAGTAGTGAGTGCAGAGTAGTGAGTGCAGAGTAGTGAGTACAGAGTATTGAGTAGTGAGTGCAGAGTAGTGAGTAGTGAGTGCAGTGTAGTGAGTAGTGAGTGCAAAGTAGTGAGTGCAGAGTAGTGAGTGCAGAGTAGTGAGTGCAGAGTAGTGAGTAGTGAGTGCAGAGTAGTGAGTGCAGAGTAGTGAGTGCAGAGTAGTGAGTAGTGAGTGCAGAGTAGTGAGTAGTGAGTGCAGAGTAGTGAGTGCAGAGTAGTGAGTAGTGAGTGCAGAGTAGTGAGTAGTGAGTGCAGAGTAATGAGTGCAGAGTAGTGAGTGCAGAGTAGTGAGTAGTGTGTGCAGAGTAGTGAGTGCAGAGTAGTGAGTAGTGAGTGCAGAGTAGTGAGTAGTGAGTGCAGAGTAGTGAGTGCAGAGTAGTGAGTGCAGAGTAGTGAGTGCAGAGTAGTGAGTGCAGAGTAGTGAGTGCAGAGTAGTGAGTAGTGAGTGCAGAGTAGTGAGTAGTGAGTGCAGAGTAGTGAGTAGTGAGTGCAGAGTAGTGAGTGCAGAGTAGTGAGTGCAGAGTAGTGAGTGCAGAGTAGTGAGTAGTGAGTGCAGAGTAGTGAGTAGTGAGTGCAGAGTAATGAGTGCAGAGTAGTGAGTGCAGAGTAGTGAGTGCAGAGTAGTGAGTATTGAATGCAGAGTAGTGAGTAGTGAGTGCAGAGTAGTGAGTGCAGAGTAGTGAGTGCAGAGTAGTGAGTGCAGAGTGGTGAGTGCAGAGTAGTGAGTGCAGAGTAGTGAGTGCAGAGTAGTGAGTGCAGAGTAGTGAGTGCAGAGTAGTGAGTGCAGAGTGGTGAGTGCAGAGTAGTGAGTGGTGAGTGGTGAGTGCAGAGTAGTGAGTAGTGAGTGCAGAGTAGTGAGTAGTGAGTGCAGAGTAGTGAGTAGTGAGTGCAGAGTAGTCAGTAGTGAGTGCAGAGTAGTGAGTAGTGAGTGCAGAGTAGTGAGTGCAGAGTAGTGAGTGCAGAGTAGTGAGTGCAGAGTAGTGAGTAGTGAGTGCAGAGTAGTGAGTAGTGAGTGCAGAGTAGTGAGTGCAGAGTAGTGAGTGCAGAGTAGTGAGTAGTGAGTGCAGAGTAGTGAGTAGTGAGTGCAGAGTAGTGAGTAGTGAGTGCAGTGTAGTGAGTGCAGAGTAGTGAGTGCAGAGTAGTGAGTGCAGAGTGGTGAGTGCAGAGTAGTGAGTGCAGAGTAGTGAGTGCAGAGTAGTGAGTGCAGAGTAGTGAGTGCAGAGTAGTGAGTAGTGAGTGCAGAGTAGTGAGTGCAGAGTAGTGAGTAGTGAGTGCAGAGTAGTGAGTAGTGAATGCAGAGTAGTGAGTAGTGAGTGCAGAGTAGTGAGTGCAGAGTAGTGAGTGGTGAGTGCAGAGTAGTGAGTGCAGAGTAGTGAGTGCAGAGTAGTGAGTGCAGAGTAGTGAGTAGTGAGTGCAGAGTAGTGAGTGCAGAGTAGTGAGTAGTGAGTGCAGAGTAGTGAGTAGTGAGTGCAGAGTAGTGACTGCAGAGTAGTGAGTAGTGAGTGCAGAGTAGTGAGTAGTGAAAGCAGAGTAGTGACTGCAGAGTAGTGAGTAGTGAGTGCAGAGTAGTGAGTAGTGAGTGCAGAGTAGTCAGTAGTGAGTGCAGAGTAGTGAGTAGTGAGTGCAGAGTAGTGAGTGCAGAGTAGTGAGTGCAGAGTAGTGAGTGCAGAGTAGTGAGTAGTGAGTGCTGAGTAGTGAGTAGTGAGTGCAGAGTAGTGAGTGCAGAGTAGTGAGTGCAGAGTAGTGAGTAGTGAGTGCAGAGTAGTGAGTAGTGAGTGCAGAGTAGTGAGTAGTGAGTGCAGTGTAGTGAGTGCAGTGTAGTGAGTGCAGTGTAGTGAGTGCAGAGTAGTGAGTGCAGAGTAGTGAGTGCAGAGTAGTGAGTGGTGAGTGGTGAGTGCAGAGTAGTGAGTAGTGAGTGCAGAGTAGTGAGTCGTGAGTGCAGAGTAGTGAGTGCAGAGTAGTGAGTGCAGAGTGGTGAGTGGTGAGTGCAGAGTAGTGAGTAGTGAGTGCAGAGTAGTGAGTCGTGAGTGCAGAGTAGTGAGTGCAGAGTGGTGAGTGCAGAGTAGTGAGTGGTGAGTGGTGAGTGCAGAGTAGTGAGTAGTGAGTGCAGAGTAGTGAGTAGTGAGTGCAGAGTAGTGAGTGCAGAGTAGTGAGGAGTGAGTGCAGAGTAGTGAGTGCAGAGTAGTGAGTGCAGAGTGGTGAGTGCAGAGTAGTGAGTAGTGAGTGCAGAGTAGTGAGTGCAGAGTAGTGAGTAGTGCGTGCAGAGTAGTGAGTGCAGAGTAGGGAGTAGTGAGTGCAGAGTAGTGAGTGCAGAGTAGTGAGTGCAGAGTAGTGAGTAGTGAGTGCAGAGTAGTGAGTGCAGAGTAGTGAGTGCAGAGTAGTGAGTGCAGAGTAGTGAGTGCGGAGTAGTGAGTGCAGAGTAGTGAGTGCAGAGTAGTGAGTAGTGAGTGCAGAGTAGTGAGTGCAGAGTAGTGAGTAGTGAGTGCAGAGTAGTGGGTGCAGAGTAGTGAGTGCAGAGTAGTGAGTACAGAGTATTGAGTAGTGAGTGCAGAGTAGTGAGTAGTGAGTGCAGAGTAGTGAGTAGTGAGTGCAGAGTAGTGAGTAGTGAGTGCAGAGTAGTGAGTGCAGAGTAGTGAGTGCAGAGTAGTGAGTGCAGACTAGTGAGTTCAGAGTAGTGAGTAGTGAGTGCAGAGTAGTGAGTAGTGAGTGCAGAGTAGTGAGTAGTGAGTGCAGAGTAGTGAGCAGTGAGTGCAGAGTAGTGAGTGCAGAGTAGGGAGTAGTGAGTGCAGAGTAGTGAGTGCAGAGTAGTGAGTGCAGAGTAGTGAGTAGTGAGTGCAGAGTAGTGAGTGCAGAGTAGTGAGTGCAGAGTAGTGAGTAGTGAGTGCAGAGTAGTGAGTGCAGAGTAGTGAGTAGTGAGTGCAGAGTAGTGAGTGCAGAGTAGTGGGTGCAGAGTAGTGAGTGCAGAGTAGTGAGTACAGAGTATTGAGTAGTGAGTGCAGAGTAGTGAGTAGTGAGTGCAGAGTAGTGAGTAGTGAGTGCAGAGTAGTGAGTAGTGAGTGCAGAGTAGTGAGTGCAGAGTAGTGAGTGCAGAGTAGTGAGTGCAGAGTAGTGAGTGCAGAGTAGTGAGTGCAGAGTAGTGAGTAGTGAGTGCAGAGTAGTGAGTGCAGAGTAGTGAGTAGTGAGTGCAGAGTAGTGAGTAGTTAGTGCAGAGTAGTGAGTAGTGAGTGCAGAGTAGTGAGTGCAGAGTAGTGAGTAGTGAGTGCAGAGTAGTGAGTTCAGAGTAGTGAGTGCAGAGTAGTGAGTGCAGAGTAGTGAGTAGTGAGTGCAGAGTAGTGAGTAGTGAGTGCAGAGTAGTGAGTAGTGAGTGCAGAGTAGTGTGTGCAGAGTAGTGAGTAGTGAGTGCAGAGTAGTGAGTAGTGAGTGCAGAGTAGTGACTGCAGAGTAGTGAGTAGTGAGTAGTGAGTGCAGAGTAGTGAGTAGTGAGTGCAGAGTAGTGAGTAGTGAGTGCAGAGTAGTGAGTAGTGAGTGCAGAGTAGTGAGTGCAGAGTAGTGAGTGCAGAGTAGTGAGTGCAGAGTATTGAGTGCAGAGTAGTGAGTAGTGAGTGCAGAGTAGTGAGTAGTGAGTGCAGAGTAGTGAGTGCAGAGTAGTGAGTGCAGAGTGCAGAGTAGTGAGTGCAGAGTGCAGAGTAGTGAGTGCAGAGTAGTGAGTGCAGAGTAGTGAGTGCAGAGTAGTGAGTAGTGAGAGCAGAGTAATGAGTGCAGAGTAGTGAGTTCAGAGTAGTGAGTGCAGAGTAGTGAGTGCAGAGTGGTGAGTGCAGAGTAGTGAGTGCAGAGTAGTGAGTGCAGAGTGGTGAGTGCAGAGTGGTGAGTGCAGAGTAGTGAGTAGTGAGTGCAGAGTGGTGAGTGCTGAGTAGTGAGTGCAGAGTTGTGAGTGCAGAGTAGTGAGTAGTGAGTGCAGAGTAGTGAGTGCAGAGTAGTGAGTGCAGAGTAGTGAGTAGTGAGTGCAGAGTAGTGAGTAGTGAGTGCAGAGTAGTGAGTGCAAAGTAGTGAGTGCAGAGTAGTGAGTAGTGAGTGCAGAGTAGTGAGTGCAGAGTAGTGAGTGCAGAGTAGTGAGTGCAGAGTAGTGAGTACAGAGTATTGAGTAGTGAGTGCAGAGTAGTGAGTAGTGAGTGCAGAGTAGTGAGTAGTGAGTGCAGAGTAGTGAGTGCAGAGTAGTGAGTGCAGAGTAGTGAGTGCAGAGTAGTGAGTAGTGAGTGCAGAGTAATGAGTGCAGAGTAGTGAGTGCAGAGTAGTGAGTAGTGAGTGCAGAGTAGTGAGTGCAGAGTAGTGAGTAGTGAGTGCAGAGTAGTGAGTAGTGAGTGCAGAGTAATGAGTGCAGAGTAGTGAGTGCAGAGTAGTGAGTGCAGAGTAGTGAGTGCAGAGTAGTGAGTAGTGTGTGCAGAGTAGTGAGTGCAGAGTAGCGAGTAGTGAGTGCAGAGTAGTGAGTAGTGAGTGCAGAGTAGTGAGTGCAGAGTAGTGAGTGCAGAGTAGTGAGTACAGAGTATTGAGTAGTGAGTGCAGAGTAGTGAGTAGTGAGTGCAGAGTAGTGAGTAGTGAGTGCAGAGTAGTGAGTGCAGAGTAGTGAGTGCAGAGTAGTGAGTAGTGAGTGCAGAGTAGTGAGTGCAGAGTAGTGAGTGCAGAGTAGTGAGTGCAGAGTAGTGAGTAGTGAGTGCAGAGTAGTGAGTAGTGAGTGCAGTGTAGTGAGTGCAGAGTAGTGAGTGCAGAGTGCAGAGTAGTGAGTGCAGAGTAGTGAGTGCAGAGTAGTGAGTGCAGAGTAGTGAGTGCAGAGTAGTGAGTAGTGAGAGCAGAGTAATGAGTGCAGAGTAGTGAGTGCAGAGTAGTGAGAGCAGAGTAGTGAGTGCAGATTGGTGAGTGCAGAGTAGTGAGTGCAGAGTGGTGAGTGCAGAGTGGTGAGTGCAGAGTAGTGAGTAGTGAGTGCAGAGTGGTGAGTGCTGAGTAGTCAGTGCAGAGTTGTGAGTGCAGAGTAGTGAGTAGTGAGTGCAGAGTAGTGAGTGCAGAGTAGTGAGTAGTGAGTGCAGAGTAGTGAGTAGTGAGTGCAGAGTAGTGAGTGCAGAGTAGTGAGTGCAGAGTAGTGAGTAGTGAGTGCAGAGTAGTGAGTGCAGAGTAGTGAGTGCAGAGTAGTGAGTACAGAGTATTGAGTAGTGAGTGCAGAGTAGTGAGTAGTGAGTGCAGAGTAGTGAGTAGTGAGTGCAAAGTAGTGAGTGCAGAGTAGTGAGTGCAGAGTAGTGAGTGCAGAGTAGTGAGTAGTGAGTGCAGAGTAGTGAGTGCAGAATAGTGAGTGCAGAGTAGTGAGTAGTGAGTGCAGAGTAGTGAGTAGTGAGTGCAGAGTAATGAGTGCAGAGTAGTGAGTGCAGAGTAGTGAGTAGTGTGTGCAGAGTAGTGAGTGCAGAGTAGTGAGTAGTGAGTGCAGAGTAGTGAGTAGTGAGTGCAGAGTAGTGAGTGCAGAGTAGTGAGTGCAGAGTAGTGAGTGCAGAGTAGTGAGTGCAGAGTAGTGAGTGCAGAGTAGTGAGTACAGAGTATTGAGTAGTGAGTGCAGAGTAGTGAGTGCAGAGTAGTGAGTAGTGAGTGCAGAGTAGTGAGTGCAGAGTAGTGAGTGCAGAGTAGTGAGTGCAGAGTAGTGAGTAGTGAGTGCAGAGTAGTGAGTAGTTAGTGCAGAGTAGTGAGTAGTGAGTGCAGAGTAGTGAGTGCAGAGTAGTGAGTAGTGAGTGCAGAGTAGTGAGTTCAGAGTAGTGAGTGCAGAGTAGTGAGTGCAGAGTAGTGAGTAGTTAGTGCAGAGTAGTGAGTAGTGAGTGCAGAGTAGTGAGTGCAGAGTAGTGAGTAGTGAGTGCAGAGTAGTGAGTTCAGAGTAGTGAGTGCAGAGTAGTGAGTAGTGAGTGCAGAGTAGTGTGTGCAGAGTAGTGAGTAGTGAGTGCAGAGTAGTGAGTAGTGAGTGCAGAGTAGTGACTGCAGAGTAGTGAGTAGTGAGTAGTGAGTGCAGAGTAGTGAGTAGTGAGTGCAGAGTAGTGAGTAGTGAGTGCAGAGTAGTGAGTAGTGAGTGCAGAGTAGTGAGTGCAGAGTAGTGTGTGCAGAGTAGTGAGTGCAGAGTAGTGAGTGCAGAGTAGTGAGTGCAGAGTAGTGAGTACAGAGTATTGAGTAGTGAGTGCAGAGTAGTGAGTGCAGAGTAGTGAGTGCAGAGTAGTGAGTGCAGAGTAGTGAGTGCAGAGTAGTGAGTAGTGAGTGCAGAGTAGTGAGTAGTTAGTGCAGAGTAGTGAGTAGTGAGTGCAGAGTAGTGAGTGCAGAGTAGTGAGTAGTGAGTGCAGAGTAGTGAGTTCAGAGTAGTGAGTGCAGAGTAGTGAGTGCAGAGTAGTGAGTAGTTAGTGCAGAGTAGTGAGTAGTGAGTGCAGAGTAGTGAGTGCAGAGTAGTGAGTAGTGAGTGCAGAGTAGTGAGTTCAGAGTAGTGAGTGCAGAGTAGTGAGTAGTGAGTGCAGAGTAGTGTGTGCAGAGTAGTGAGTAGTGAGTAGTGAGTGCAGAGTAGTGAGTAGTGAGTGCAGAGTAGTGAGTAGTGAGTGCAGAGTAGTGAGTAGTGAGTGAAGAGTAGTGAGTGCAGAGTAGTGAGTGCAGAGTTGTGAGTGCAGAGTAGTGAGTAGTGAGTGCAGAGTAGTGAGTAGTGAGTGCAGAGTAGTGAGTGCAGAGTAGTGAGTAGTGAGTGCAGAGTAGTGAGTAGTGAGTGCAGAGTAGTGAGTGCAGAGTAGTGAGTGCAGAGTAGTGAGTAGTGAGTGCAGAGTAGTGAGTGCAGAGTAGTGAGTGCAGAGTAGTGAGTGCAGAGTAGTGAGTGCAGAGTAGTGAGTACAGAGTAGTGAGTAGTGAGTGCAGAGTAGTGAGTAGTGAGTGCAGAGTAGTGAGTAGTGAGTGCAGAGTAGTGAGTGCAGAGTAGTGAGTGCAGAGTAGTGAGTGCAGAGTAGTGAGTAGTGAGTGCAGAGTAGTGAGTGCAGAGTAGTGAGTAGTGAGTGCAGAGTAGTGAGTAGTGAGTGCAGAGTAATGAGTGCAGAGTAGTGAGTGCAGAGTAGTGAGTGCAGAGTAGTGAGTGCAGAGTAGTGAGTTCAGAGTAGTGAGTAGTGTGTGCAGAGTAGTGAGTGCAGAGTAGCGAGTAGTGAGTGCAGAGTAGTGAGTAGTGAAGGCAGAGTAGTGAGTGCAGAGTAGTGAGTGCAGAGTAGTGAGTGCAGAGTAGTGAGTGCAGAGTGGTGAGTGCAGAGTAGTGAGTGCAGAGTAGTGAGTGCAGAGTAGTGAGTGCAGAGTAGTGAGTGCAGAGTAGTGAGTAGTGAGTGCAGAGTAGTGAGTGCAGAGTAGTGAGTAGTGAGTGCAGAGTAGTGAGTAGTGAGTGCAGAGTAGTGAGTAATGAGTGCAGAGTAGTGAGTGCAGAGTAGTGAGTAGTGAGTGCAGAGTAGTGAGTAGTGAGTGCAGAGTAGTGAGTGCAGAGTAGTGAGTGCAGAGTGCAGAGTAGTGAGTGCAGAGTGCAGAGTAGTGAGTGCAGAGTAGTGAGTGCAGAGTAGTGAGTAGTGAGAGCAGAGTAATGAGTGCAGATTAGTGAGTGCAGAGTAGTGAGTGCAGAGTAGTGAGTGCAGATTGGTGAGTGCAGAGTAGTGAGTGCAGAGTGGTGAGTGCAGAGTGGTGAGTGCAGAGTAGTGAGTAGTGAGTGCAGAGTGGTGAGTGCTGAGTAGTGAGTGCAGAGATGTGAGTGCAGAGTAGTGAGTAGTGAGTAGTGAGTGCAGAGTAGTGAGTAGTGAGTGCAGAGTAGTGAGTGCAGAGTAGTGAGTAGTGAGTGCAGAGTAGTGAGTAGTGAGTGCAAAGTAGTGAGTGCAGAGTAGTGAGTGCAGAGTAGTGAGTAGTGAGTGCAGAGTAGTGAGTGCAGAGTAGTGAGTGCAGAGTAGTGAGTGCAGAGTAGTGAGTACAGAGTATTGAGTAGTGAGTGCAGAGTAGTGAGTAGTGAGTGCAGAGTAGTGAGTAGTGAGTGCAGAGTAGTGAGTGCAGAGTAGTGAGTGCAGAGTAGTGAGTAGTGAGTGCAGAGTAGTGAGTGCAGAATAGTGAGTGCAGAGTAGTGAGTAGTGAGTGCAGAGTAGTGAGTGCAGAGTAGTGAGTGCAGAGTAGTGAGTAGTGAGTGCAGAGTGGTGAGTAGTGAGTGCAGAGTAATGAGTGCAGAGTAGTGAGTGCAGAGTAGTGAGTGCAGAGTAGTGAGTAGTGTGTGCAGAGTAGTGAGTGCAGAGTAGTGAGTAGTGAGTGCAGAGTAGTGAGTAGTGAGTGCAGAGTAGTGAGTGCAGAGTAGTGAGTGCAGAGTAGTTAGTGCAGAGTAGTGAGTGCAGAGTAGTGAGTGCAGAGTAGTGAGTGCAGAGTAGTGAGTGCAGAGTAGTGAGTACAGAGTATTGAGTAGTGAGTGCAGAGTAGTGAGTAGTGAGTGCAGAGTAGTGAGTAGTGAGTGCAGAGTAGTGAGTGCAGAGTAGTGAGTGCAGAGTAGTGAGTAGTGAGTGCAGAGTAGTGAGTGCAGAGTAGTGAGTAGTGAGTGGAGAGTAGTGAGTAGTGAGTGCAGAGTAGTGAGTGCAGAGTAGTGAGTGCAGAGTAGTGAGTAGTGAGTGCAGAGTAGTGAGTGCAGAGTAGTGAGTGCAGAGTAGTGAGTGCAGAGTAGTGAGTACAGAGTATTGAGTAGTGAGTGCAGAGTAGTGAGTAGTGAGTGCAGAGTAGTGAGTAGTGAGTGCAGAGTAGTGAGTGCAGAGTAGTGAGTGCAGAGTAGTGAGTGCAGAGTAGTGGGTAGTGAGTGCAGAGTAGTGAGTGCAGAGTAGTGAGTGCAGAGTAGTGAGTAGTGAGTGCAGAGTAGTGAGTAATGACTGCAGAGTAGTGAGTGCAGAGTAGTGAGCAGTGAGTGCAGAGTAGTGAGTAGTGAGTGCAGAGTAATGAGTGCAGAGTAGTGAGTGCAGAGTAGTGAGTGCAGAGTAGTGAGTGCAGAGTAGTGAGTGCAGAGTAGTGAGTAGTGTGTGCAGAGTAGTGAGTGCAGAGTAGCGAGTAGTGAGTGCAGAGTAGTGAGTAGTGAGTGCAGAGTAGTGAGTGCAGAGTAGTGAGTGCAGAGTAGTGAGTGCAGAGTAGTGAGTACAGAGTATTGAGTAGTGAGTGCAGAGTAGTGAGTAGTGAGTGCAGAGTAGTGAGTAGTGAGTGCAGAGTAGTGAGTGCAGAGTAGTGAGTGCAGAGTAGTGAGTAGTGAGTGCAGAGTAGTGAGTGCAGAGTAGTGAGTGCAGAGTAGTGAGTGCAGAGTAGTGAGTAGTGAGTGCAGAGTAGTGAGTAGTGAGTGCAGTGTAGTGAGTGCAGAGTAGTGAGTGCAGAGTGCAGAGTAGTGAGTGCAGAGTGCAGAGTAGTGAGTGCAGAGTAGTGAGTGCAGAGTAGTGAGTGCAGAGTAGTGAGTAGTGAGAGCAGAGTAATGAGTGCAGAGTAGTGAGTGCAGAGTAGTGAGTGCAGAGTAGTGAGTGCAGATTGGTGAGTGCAGAGTAGTGAGTGCAGAGTGGTGAGTGCAGAGTGGTGAGTGCAGAGTAGTGAGTAGTGAGTGCAGAGTGGTGAGTGCTGAGTAGTGAGTGCAGAGTTGTGAGTGCAGAGTAGTGAGTAGTGAGTGCAGAGTAGTGAGTAGTGAGTGCAGAGTAGTGAGTGCAGAGTAGTGAGTAGTGAGTGCAGAGTAGTGAGTAGTGAGTGCAGAGTAGTGAGTGCAGAGTAGTGAGTGCAGAGTAGTGAGTAGTGAGTGCAGAGTAGTGAGTGCAGAGTAGTGAGTGCAGAGTAGTGAGTGCAGAGTAGTGAGTACAGAGTATTGAGTAGTGAGTGCAGAGTAGTGAGTAGTGAGTGCAGAGTAGTGAGTAGTGAGTGCAGAGTAGTGACTGCAGAGTAGTGAGTAGTGAGTAGTGAGTGCAGAGTAGTGAGTAGTGAGTGCAGAGTAGTGAGTAGTGAGTGCAGAGTAGTGAGTAGTGAGTGCAGAGTAGTGAGTGCAGAGTAGTGAGTGCAGAGTAGTGAGTAGTGAGTGCAGAGTAGTGAGTAGTGAGTGCAGAGTAGTGAGTGCAGAGTAGTGAGTGCAGAGTGCAGAGTAGTGAGTGCAGAGTGCAGAGTAGTGAGTGCAGAGTAGTGAGTGCAGAGTAGTGAGTGCAGAGTAGTGAGTAGTGAGAGCAGAGTAATGAGTGCAGAGTAGTGAGTGCAGAGTAGTGAGTGCAGATTGGTGAGTGCAGAGTAGTGAGTGCAGAGTGGTGAGTGCAGAGTGGTGAGTGCAGAGTAGTGAGTAGTGAGTGCAGAGTGGTGAGTGCTGAGTAGTGAGTGCAGAGTTGTGAGTGCAGAGTAGTGAGTAGTGAGTGCAGAGTAGTGAGTAGTGAGTGCAGAGTAGTGAGTGCAGAGTAGTGAGTAGTGAGTGCAGAGTAGTGAGTAGTGAGTGCAGAGTAGTGAGTGCAGAGTAGTGAGTAGTGAGTGCAGAGTAGTGAGTAGTGAGTGCAGAGTAGTGAGTGCAGAGTAGTGAGTGCAGAGTAGTGAGTACAGAGTATTGAGTAGTGAGTGCAGAGTAGTGAGTAGTGAGTGCAGTGTAGTGAGTAGTGAGTGCAAAGTAGTGAGTGCAGAGTAGTGAGTGCAGAGTAGTGAGTGCAGAGTAGTGAGTAGTGAGTGCAGAGTAGTGAGTGCAGAGTAGTGAGTGCAGAGTAGTGAGTAGTGAGTGCAGAGTAGTGAGTAGTGAGTGCAGAGTAGTGAGTTCAGAGTAGTGAGTAGTGAGTGCAGAGTAGTGAGTAGTGAGTGCAGAGTAATGAGTGCAGAGTAGTGAGTGCAGAGTAGTGAGTAGTGTGTGCAGAGTAGTGAGTGCAGAGTAGTGAGTAGTGAGTGCAGAGTAGTGAGTAGTGAGTGCAGAGTAGTGAGTGCAGAGTAGTGAGTGCAGAGTAGTGAGTGCAGAGTAGTGAGTGCAGAGTAGTGAGTGCAGAGTAGTGAGTAGTGAGTGCAGAGTAGTGAGTAGTGAGTGCAGAGTAGTGAGTAGTGAGTGCAGAGTAGTGAGTGCAGAGTAGTGAGTGCAGAGTAGTGAGTGCAGAGTAGTGAGTAGTGAGTGCAGAGTAGTGAGTAGTGAGTGCAGAGTAATGAGTGCAGAGTAGTGAGTGCAGAGTAGTGAGTGCAGAGTAGTGAGTATTGAATGCAGAGTAGTGAGTAGTGAGTGCAGAGTAGTGAGTGCAGAGTAGTGAGTGCAGAGTAGTGAGTGCAGAGTGGTGAGTGCAGAGTAGTGAGTGCAGAGTAGTGAGTGCAGAGTAGTGAGTGCAGAGTAGTGAGTGCAGAGTAGTGAGTGCAGAGTGGTGAGTGCAGAGTAGTGAGTGGTGAGTGGTGAGTGCAGAGTAGTGAGTAGTGAGTGCAGAGTAGTGAGTAGTGAGTGCAGAGTAGTGAGTAGTGAGTGCAGAGTAGTCAGTAGTGAGTGCAGAGTAGTGAGTAGTGAGTGCAGAGTAGTGAGTGCAGAGTAGTGAGTGCAGAGTAGTGAGTGCAGAGTAGTGAGTAGTGAGTGCAGAGTAGTGAGTAGTGAGTGCAGAGTAGTGAGTGCAGAGTAGTGAGTGCAGAGTAGTGAGTAGTGAGTGCAGAGTAGTGAGTAGTGAGTGCAGAGTAGTGAGTAGTGAGTGCAGTGTAGTGAGTGCAGAGTAGTGAGTGCAGAGTAGTGAGTGCAGAGTGGTGAGTGCAGAGTAGTGAGTGCAGAGTAGTGAGTGCAGAGTAGTGAGTGCAGAGTAGTGAGTGCAGAGTAGTGAGTGCAGAGTAGTGAGTAGTGAGTGCAGAGTAGTGAGTGCAGAGTAGTGAGTAGTGAGTGCAGAGTAGTGAGTAGTGAATGCAGAGTAGTGAGTAGTGAGTGCAGAGTAGTGAGTGCAGAGTAGTGAGTGGTGAGTGCAGAGTAGTGAGTGCAGAGTAGTGAGTGCAGAGTAGTGAGTGCAGAGTAGTGAGTAGTGAGTGCAGAGTAGTGAGTGCAGAGTAGTGAGTAGTGAGTGCAGAGTAGTGAGTAGTGAGTGCAGAGTAGTGACTGCAGAGTAGTGAGTAGTGAGTGCAGAGTAGTGAGTAGTGAAAGCAGAGTAGTGACTGCAGAGTAGTGAGTAGTGAGTGCAGAGTAGTGAGTAGTGAGTGCAGAGTAGTCAGTAGTGAGTGCAGAGTAGTGAGTAGTGAGTGCAGAGTAGTGAGTGCAGAGTAGTGAGTGCAGAGTAGTGAGTGCAGAGTAGTGAGTAGTGAGTGCTGAGTAGTGAGTAGTGAGTGCAGAGTAGTGAGTAGTGAGTGCAGTGTAGTGAGTGCAGTGTAGTGAGTGCAGTGTAGTGAGTGCAGAGTAGTGAGTGCAGAGTAGTGAGTGCAGAGTAGTGAGTGGTGAGTGGTGAGTGCAGAGTAGTGAGTAGTGAGTGCAGAGTAGTGAGTCGTGAGTGCAGAGTAGTGAGTGCAGAGTAGTGAGTGCAGAGTAGTGAGTGGTGAGTGGTGAGTGCAGAGTAGTGAGTAGTGAGTGCAGAGTAGTGAGTCGTGAGTGCAGAGTAGTGAGTGCAGAGTGGTGAGTGCAGAGTAGTGAGTGGTGAGTGGTGAGTGCAGAGTAGTGAGTAGTGAGTGCAGAGTAGTGAGTAGTGAGTGCAGAGTAGTGAGTGCAGAGTAGTGAGGAGTGAGTGCAGAGTAGTGAGTGCAGAGTAGTGAGTGCAGAGTGGTGAGTGCAGAGTAGTGAGTAGTGAGTGCAGAGTAGTGAGTGCAGAGTAGTGAGTAGTGCGTGCAGAGTAGTGAGTGCAGAGTAGGGAGTAGTGAGTGCAGAGTAGTGAGTGCAGAGTAGTGAGTGCAGAGTAGTGAGTAGTGAGTGCAGAGTAGTGAGTGCAGAGTAGTGAGTGCAGAGTAGTGAGTGCAGAGTAGTGAGTGCGGAGTAGTGAGTGCAGAGTAGTGAGTGCAGAGTAGTGAGTAGTGAGTGCAGAGTAGTGAGTGCAGAGTAGTGAGTAGTGAGTGCAGAGTAGTGGGTGCAGAGTAGTGAGTGCAGAGTAGTGAGTACAGAGTATTGAGTAGTGAGTGCAGAGTAGTGAGTAGTGAGTGCAGAGTAGTGAGTAGTGAGTGCAGAGTAGTGAGTAGTGAGTGCAGAGTAGTGAGTGCAGAGTAGTGAGTGCAGAGTAGTGAGTGCAGACTAGTGAGTTCAGAGTAGTGAGTAGTGAGTGCAGAGTAGTGAGTAGTGAGTGCAGAGTAGTGAGTAGTGAGTGCAGAGTAGTGAGCAGTGAGTGCAGAGTAGTGAGTGCAGAGTAGTGAGTAGTGAGTGCAGAGTAGTGAGTGCAGAGTAGTGAGTGCAGAGTAGTGAGTAGTGAGTGCAGAGTAGTGAGTGCAGAGTAGTGAGTGCAGAGTAGTGAGTAGTGAGTGCAGAGTAGTGAGTGCAGAGTAGTGAGTAGTGAGTGCAGAGTAGTGAGTGCAGAGTAGTGGGTGCAGAGTAGTGAGTGCAGAGTAGTGAGTACAGAGTATTGAGTAGTGAGTGCAGAGTAGTGAGTAGTGAGTGCAGAGTAGTGAGTAGTGAGTGCAGAGTAGTGAGTAGTGAGTGCAGAGTAGTGAGTGCAGAGTAGTGAGTGCAGAGTAGTGAGTGCAGACTAGTGAGTTCAGAGTAGTGAGTAGTGAGTGCAGAGTAGTGAGTAGTGAGTGCAGAGTAGTGAGTAGTGAGTGCAGAGTAGTGAGCAGTGAGTGCAGAGTAGTGAGTGCAGAGTAGTGAGTGCAGAGTAGTGAGTGCAGAGTAGTGAGTGCAGAGTGGTGAGTGCAGAGTAGTGAGTGCAGAGTAGTGAGTGCAGAGTAGTGAGTGCAGAGTAGTGAGTAGTGAGTGCAGAGTAGTGAGTGCAGAGTAGTGAGTAGTGAGTGCAGAGTAGTGAGTAGTTAGTGCAGAGTAGTGAGTAGTGAGTGCAGAGTAGTGAGTGCAGAGTAGTGAGTAGTGAGTGCAGAGTAGTGAGTTCAGAGTAGTGAGTGCAGAGTAGTGAGTGCAGAGTAGTGAGTAGTGAGTGCAGAGTAGTGAGTAGTGAGTGCAGAGTAGTGAGTAGTGAGTGCAGAGTAGTGTGTGCAGAGTAGTGAGTAGTGAGTGCAGAGTAGTGAGTAGTGAGTGCAGAGTAGTGACTGCAGAGTAGTGAGTAGTGAGTAGTGAGTGCAGAGTAGTGAGTAGTGAGTGCAGAGTAGTGAGTAGTGAGTGCAGAGTAGTGAGTAGTGAGTGCAGAGTAGTGAGTGCAGAGTAGTGAGTGCAGAGTAGTGAGTGCAGAGTATTGAGTGCAGAGTAGTGAGTAGTGAGTGCAGAGTAGTGAGTAGTGAGTGCAGAGTAGTGAGTGCAGAGTAGTGAGTGCAGAGTGCAGAGTAGTGAGTGCAGAGTGCAGAGTAGTGAGTGCAGAGTAGTGAGTGCAGAGTAGTGAGTGCAGAGTAGTGAGTAGTGAGAGCAGAGTAATGAGTGCAGAGTAGTGAGTTCAGAGTAGTGAGTGCAGAGTAGTGAGTGCAGAGTGGTGAGTGCAGAGTAGTGAGTGCAGAGTAGTGAGTGCAGAGTGGTGAGTGCAGAGTGGTGAGTGCAGAGTAGTGAGTAGTGAGTGCAGAGTGGTGAGTGCTGAGTAGTGAGTGCAGAGTTGTGAGTGCAGAGTAGTGAGTAGTGAGTGCAGAGTAGTGAGTGCAGAGTAGTGAGTGCAGAGTAGTGAGTAGTGAGTGCAGAGTAGTGAGTAGTGAGTGCAGAGTAGTGAGTGCAAAGTAGTGAGTGCAGAGTAGTGAGTAGTGAGTGCAGAGTAGTGAGTGCAGAGTAGTGAGTGCAGAGTAGTGAGTGCAGAGTAGTGAGTACAGAGTATTGAGTAGTGAGTGCAGAGTAGTGAGTAGTGAGTGCAGAGTAGTGAGTAGTGAGTGCAGAGTAGTGAGTGCAGAGTAGTGAGTGCAGAGTAGTGAGTGCAGAGTAGTGAGTAGTGAGTGCAGAGTAGTGAGTGCAGAGTAGTGAGTGCAGAGTAGTGAGTAGTGAGTGCAGAGTAGTGAGTGCAGAGTAGTGAGTAGTGAGTGCAGAGTAGTGAGTAGTGAGTGCAGAGTAATGAGTGCAGAGTAGTGAGTGCAGAGTAGTGAGTGCAGAGTAGTGAGTGCAGAGTAGTGAGTAGTGTGTGCAGAGTAGTGAGTGCAGAGTAGCGAGTAGTGAGTGCAGAGTAGTGAGTAGTGAGTGCAGAGTAGTGAGTGCAGAGTAGTGAGTGCAGAGTAGTGAGTACAGAGTATTGAGTAGTGAGTGCAGAGTAGTGAGTAGTGAGTGCAGAGTAGTGAGTAGTGAGTGCAGAGTAGTGAGTGCAGAGTAGTGAGTGCAGAGTAGTGAGTAGTGAGTGCAGAGTAGTGAGTGCAGAGTAGTGAGTGCAGAGTAGTGAGTGCAGAGTAGTGAGTAGTGAGTGCAGAGTAGTGAGTAGTGAGTGCAGTGTAGTGAGTGCAGAGTAGTGAGTGCAGAGTGCAGAGTAGTGAGTGCAGAGTAGTGAGTGCAGAGTAGTGAGTGCAGAGTAGTGAGTGCAGAGTAGTGAGTAGTGAGAGCAGAGTAATGAGTGCAGAGTAGTGAGTGCAGAGTAGTGAGTGCAGAGTAGTGAGTGCAGATTGGTGAGTGGAGAGTAGTGAGTGCAGAGTGGTGAGTGCAGAGTGGTGAGTGCAGAGTAGTGAGTAGTGAGTGCAGAGTGGTGAGTGCTGAGTAGTCAGTGCAGAGTTGTGAGTGCAGAGTAGTGAGTAGTGAGTGCAGAGTAGTGAGTGCAGAGTAGTGAGTAGTGAGTGCAGAGTAGTGAGTAGTGAGTGCAGAGTAGTGAGTGCAGAGTAGTGAGTGCAGAGTAGTGAGTAGTGAGTGCAGAGTAGTGAGTGCAGAGTAGTGAGTGCAGAGTAGTGAGTACAGAGTATTGAGTAGTGAGTGCAGAGTAGTGAGTAGTGAGTGCAGAGTAGCGAGTAGTGAGTGCAAAGTAGTGAGTGCAGAGTAGTGAGTGCAGAGTAGTGAGTGCAGAGTAGTGAGTAGTGAGTGCAGAGTAGTGAGTGCAGAATAGTGAGTGCAGAGTAGTGAGTAGTGAGTGCAGAGTAGTGAGTAGTGAGTGCAGAGTAATGAGTGCAGAGTAGTGAGTGCAGAGTAGTGAGTGCAGAGTAGTGAGTAGTGTGTGCAGAGTAGTGAGTGCAGAGTAGTGAGTAGTGAGTGCAGAGTAGTGAGTAGTGAGTGCAGAGTAGTGAGTGCAGAGTAGTGAGTGCAGAGTAGTGAGTGCAGAGTAGTGAGTGCAGAGTAGTGAGTGCAGAGTAGTGAGTACAGAGTATTGAGTAGTGAGTGCAGAGTAGTGAGTGCAGAGTAGTGAGTAGTGAGTGCAGAGTAGTGAGTGCAGAGTAGTGAGTGCAGAGTAGTGAGTAGTGAGTGCAGAGTAGTGAGTAGTTAGTGCAGAGTAGTGAGTAGTGAGTGCAGAGTAGTGAGTGCAGAGTAGTGAGTAGTGAGTGCAGAGTAGTGAGTTCAGAGTAGTGAGTGCAGAGTAGTGAGTGCAGAGTAGTGAGTAGTTAGTGCAGAGTAGTGAGTAGTGAGTGCAGAGTAGTGAGTGCAGAGTAGTGAGTAGTGAGTGCAGAGTAGTGAGTTCAGAGTAGTGAGTGCAGAGTAGTGAGTAGTGAGTGCAGAGTAGTGTGTGCAGAGTAGTGAGTAGTGAGTGCAGAGTAGTGAGTAGTGAGTGCAGAGTAGTGACTGCAGAGTAGTGAGTAGTGAGTGCAGAGTAGTGAGTAGTGAGTGCAGAGTAGTGAGTAGTGAGTGCAGAGTAGTGAGTAGTGAGTGCAGAGTAGTGAGTGCAGAGTAGTGTATGCAGAGTAGTGAGTGCAGAGTAGTGAGTGCAGAGTAGTGAGTGCAGAGTAGTGAGTACAGAGTATTGAGTAGTGAGTGCAGAGTAGTGAGTGCAGAGTAGTGAGTAGTGAGTGCAGAGTAGTGAGTGCAGAGTAGTGAGTGCAGAGTAGTGAGTAGTGAGTGCAGAGTAGTGAGTAGTTAGTGCAGAGTAGTGAGTAGTGAGTGCAGAGTAGTGAGTGCAGAGTAGTGAGTAGTGAGTGCAGAGTAGTGAGTTCAGAGTAGTGAGTGCAGAGTAGTGAGTGCAGAGTAGTGAGTAGTTAGTGCAGAGTAGTGAGTAGTGAGTGCAGAGTAGTGAGTGCAGAGTAGTGAGTAGTGAGTGCAGAGTAGTGAGTTCAGAGTAGTGAGTGCAGAGTAGTGAGTAGTGAGTGCAGAGTAGTGTGTGCAGAGTAGTGAGTAGTGAGTGCAGAGTAGTGAGTAGTGAGTGCAGAGTAGTGACTGCAGAGTAGTGAGTAGTGAGTAGTGAGTGCAGAGTAGTGAGTAGTGAGTGCAGAGTAGTGAGTAGTGAGTGCAGAGTAGTGAGTAGTGAGTGAAGAGTAGTGAGTGCAGAGTAGTGAGTGCAGAGTAGTGAGTGCAGAGTATTGAGTGCAGAGTAGTGAGTAGTGAGTGCAGAGTAGTGAGTAGTGAGTGCAGAGTAGTGAGTGCAGAGTAGTGAGTGCAGAGTGCAGAGTAGTGAGTGCAGAGTGCAGAGTAGTGAGTACAGAGTAGTGAGTGCAGAGTAGTGAGTGCAGAGTAGTGAGTAGTGAGAGCAGAGTAATGAGTGCAGAGTAGTGAGTGCAGAGTAGTGAGTGCAGAGTAGTGAGTGCAGAGTGGTGAGTGCAGAGTAGTGAGTGCAGAGTAGTGAGTGCAGAGTGGTGAATGCAGAGTGGTGAGTGCTGAGTAGTGAGTGCAGAGTTGTGAGTGCAGAGTAGTGAGTAGTGAGTGCAGAGTAGTGAGTAGTGAGTGCAGAGTAGTGAGTGCAGAGTAGTGAGTAGTGAGTGCAGAGTAGTGAGTAGTGAGTGCAGAGTAGTGAGTGCAGAGTAGTGAGTGCAGAGTAGTGAGTAGTGAGTGCAGAGTAGTGAGTGCAGAGTAGTGAGTGCAGAGTAGTGAGTGCAGAGTAGTGAGTACAGAGTATTGAGTAGTGAGTGCAGAGTAGTGAGTAGTGAGTGCAGAGTAGTGAGTAGTGAGTGCAGAGTAGTGAGTGCAGAGTAGTGAGTGCAGAGTAGTGAGTGCAGAGTAGTGAGTAGTGAGTGCAGAGTAGTGAGTGCAGAGTAGTGAGTAGTGAGTGCAGAGTAGTGAGTAGTGAGTGCAGAGTAATGAGTGCAGAGTAGTGAGTGCAGAGTAGTGAGTGCAGAGTAGTGAGTGCAGAGTAGTGAGTTCAGAGTAGTGAGTAGTGTGTGCAGAGTAGTGAGTGCAGAGTAGCGAGTAGTGAGTGCAGAGTAGTGAGTAGTGAAGGCAGAGTAGTGAGTGCAGAGTAGTGAGTGCAGAGTAGTGAGTGCAGAGTAGTGAGTGCAGAGTGGTGAGTGCAGAGTAGTGAGTGCAGAGTAGTGAGTGCAGAGTAGTGAGTGCAGAGTAGTGAGTGCAGAGTAGTGAGTAGTGAGTGCAGAGTAGTGAGTGCAGAGTAGTGAGTAGTGAGTGCAGAGTAGTGAGTAGTGAGTGCAGAGTAGTGAGTAATGAGTGCAGAGTAGTGAGTGCAGAGTAGTGAGTAGTGAGTGCAGAGTAGTGAGTAGTGAGTGCAGAGTAGTGAGTGCAGAGTAGTGAGTGCAGAGTGCAGAGTAGTGAGTGCAGAGTGCAGAGTAGTGAGTGCAGAGTAGTGAGTGCAGAGTAGTGAGTGCAGAGTAGTGAGTAGTGAGAGCAGAGTAATGAGTGCAGAGTAGTGAGTGCAGAGTAGTGAGTGCAGAGTAGTGAGTGCAGATTGGTGAGTGCAGAGTAGTGAGTGCAGAGTGGTGAGTGCAGAGTGGTGAGTGCAGAGTAGTGAGTAGTGAGTGCAGAGTGGTGAGTGCTGAGTAGTGAGTGCAGAGATGTGAGTGCAGAGTAGTGAGTAGTGAGTGCAGAGTAGTGAGTAGTGAGTGCAGAGTAGTGAGTGCAGAGTAGTGAGTAGTGAGTGCAGAGTAGTGAGTAGTGAGTGCAGAGTAGTGAGTGCAGAGTAGTGAGTGCAGAGTAGTGAGTAGTGAGTGCAGAGTAGTGAGTGCAGAGTAGTGAGTGCAGAGTAGTGAGTACAGAGTATTGAGTAGTGAGTGCAGAGTAGTGAGTAGTGAGTGCAGAGTAGTGAGTAGTGAGTGCAGAGTAGTGAGTGCAGAGTAGTGAGTGCAGAGTAGTGAGTAGTGAGTGCAGAGTAGTGAGTGCAGAATAGTGAGTGCAGAGTAGTGAGTAGTGAGTGCAGAGTAGTGAGTGCAGAGTAGTGAGTGCAGAGTAGTGAGTAGTGAGTGCAGAGTGGTGAGTAGTGAGTGCAGAGTAATGAGTGCAGAGTAGTGAGTGCAGAGTAGTGAGTGCAGAGTAGTGAGTAGTGTGTGCAGAGTAGTGAGTGCAGAGTAGTGAGTAGTGAGTGCAGAGTAGTGAGTAGTGAGTGCAGAGTAGTGAGTGCAGAGTAGTGAGTGCAGAGTAGTTAGTGCAGAGTAGTGAGTGCAGAGTAGTGAGTGCAGAGTAGTGAGTGCAGAGTAGTGAGTGCAGAGTAGTGAGTACAGAGTATTGAGTAGTGAGTGCAGAGTAGTGAGTAGTGAGTGCAGAGTAGTGAGTAGTGAGTGCAGAGTAGTGAGTGCAGAGTAGTGAGTGCAGAGTAGTGAGTAGTGAGTGCAGAGTAGTGAGTGCAGAGTAGTGAGTAGTGAGTGGAGAGTAGTGAGTAGTGAGTGCAGAGTAGTGAGTGCAGAGTAGTGAGTGCAGAGTAGTGAGTAGTGAGTGCAGAGTAGTGAGTGCAGAGTAGTGAGTGCAGAGTAGTGAGTGCAGAGTAGTGAGTACAGAGTATTGAGTAGTGAGTGCAGAGTAGTGAGTAGTGAGTGCAGAGTAGTGAGTAGTGAGTGCAGAGTAGTGAGTGCAGAGTAGTGAGTGCAGAGTAGTGAGTGCAGAGTAGTGGGTAGTGAGTGCAGAGTAGTGAGTGCAGAGTAGTGAGTGCAGAGTAGTGAGTAGTGAGTGCAGAGTAGTGAGTAATGACTGCAGAGTAGTGAGTGCAGAGTAGTGAGTAGTGAGTGCAGAGTAGTGAGTAGTGAGTGCAGAGTAATGAGTGCAGAGTAGTGAGTGCAGAGTAGTGAGTGCAGAGTAGTGAGTGCAGAGTAGTGAGTGCAGAGTAGTGAGTAGTGTGTGCAGAGTAGTGAGTGCAGAGTAGCGAGTAGTGAGTGCAGAGTAGTGAGTAGTGAGTGCAGAGTAGTGAGTGCAGAGTAGTGAGTGCAGAGTAGTGAGTGCAGAGTAGTGAGTACAGAGTATTGAGTAGTGAGTGCAGAGTAGTGAGTAGTGAGTGCAGAGTAGTGAGTAGTGAGTGCAGAGTAGTGAGTGCAGAGTAGTGAGTGCAGAGTAGTGAGTAGTGAGTGCAGAGTAGTGAGTAGTGAGTGCAGAGTAATGAGTGCAGAGTAGTGAGTGCAGAGTAGTGAGTGCAGAGTAGTGAGTAGTGAATGCAGAGTAGTGAGTAGTGAGTGCAGAGTAGTGAGTGCAGAGTAGTGAGTGTAGAGTAGTGAGTGCAGAGTAGTGAGTGCAGAGTAGTGAGTAGTGAGTGCAGAGTAGTGAGTTCAGAGTAGTGAGTAGTGAGTGCAAAGTAGTGAGTAGTGAGTGCAGAGTAGTGAGTAGTGAGTGCAGAGTAGTGAGCAGTGAGTGCAGAGTAGTGAGTGCAGAGTAGTGAGTGCAGAGTAGTGAGTGCAGAGTAGTGAGTGCAGAGTGGTGAGTGCAGAGTAGTGAGTGCAGAGTAGTGAGTGCAGAGTAGTGAGTGCAGAGTAGTGAGTGCAGAGTAGTGAGTAGTGAGTGCAGAGTAGTGAGTAGTGAGTGCAGAGTAGTGAGTAGTGAGTGCAGAGTAGTGAGTGCAGAGTAGTGAGTAGTGAGTGCAGAGTAGTGAGTTCAGAGTAGTGAGTGCAGAGTAGTGAGTGCAGAGTAGTGAGTAGTGAGTGCAGAGTAGTGAGTAGTGAGTGCAGAGTAGTGAGTAGTGAGTGCAGAGTAGTGAGTAGTGAGTGCAGAGTAGTGACTGCAGAGTAGTGAGTAGTGACTGCAGAGTAGTGAGTAGTGAGTGCAGAGTAGTGAGTGCAGAGTAGTGAGTGCAGAGTAGTGAGTGCAGAGTAGTGAGTGCAGAGTAGTGAGTAGTGAGTGCAGAGTAGTGAGTTCAGAGTAGTGAGTAGTGAGTGCAGAGTAGTGAGTAGTGAGTGCAGAGTAGTGAGTAGTGAGTGCAGAGTAGTGAGCAGTGAGTGCAGAGTAGTGAGTGCAGAGTAGTGAGTGCAGAGTAGTGAGTGCAGAGTAGTGAGTGCAGAGTAGTGAGTGCAGAGTAGTGAGTGCAGAGTAGTGAGTAGTGAGTGCAGAGTAGTGAGTAGTGAGTGCAGAGTAGTGAGTGCAGAGTGCAGAGTAGTGAGTGCAGAGTGCAGAGTAGTGAGTGCAGAGTAGTGAGTGCAGAGTAGTGAGTGCAGAGTAGTGAGTAGTGAGAGCAGAGTAATGAGTGCAGAGTAGTGAGTGCAGAGTAGTGAGTGCAGAGTAGTGAGTGCAGAGTGGTGAGTGCAGAGTAGTGAGTGCAGAGTAGTGAGTGCAGAGTGGTGAGTGCAGAGTGGTGAGTGCAGAGTAGTGAGTAGTGAGTGCAGAGTGGTGAGTGCTGAGTAGTGAGTGCAGAGTTGTGAGTGCAGAGTAGTGAGTAGTGAGTGCAGAGTAGTGAGTAGTGAGTGCAGAGTAGTGAGTGCAGAGTAGTGAGTAGTGAGTGCAGAGTAGTGAGTAGTGAGTGCAGAGTAGTGAGTAGTGAGTGCAGAGTAGTGAGTGCAGAGTAGTGAGTGCAGAGTAGTGAGTTGTTGGACAGGCCGCCTGTTCGAGCTGTACCCCCTCCCCGCAATGGGACCAGGACCCTGGCTCTCCCTGCATCCCCAGCCAGAGTCCACCAACGACCACCCGAAGTACCCTGCAATCCCTCCACTACAAGACACCAGCTCCGGACCCAGCTGGCCCGGGTCACCATCTACCCCACGACATCGACCCGGCCGCCATCTTGGGGCACTGCAGCACGAGGCCGCGTGGCCTCAACTCGACCCTCACCCTGGGCCCGGCCGGGCCCGACATCGAGGCACCAACCTCCCCCCAGGAGGCAGAGTGACCACTTGGCGAGTCAATGGGAGAAAGAATCGTCAACGGCTCTCCTCCGCCAGGTGTCGATCACCCCAGGCCGCCTGGGCGCTGGCTCCACCCCCCTGCTGGGTGTCTGGACTCCCTCATCCCGGACCTCCCGGCCCCCAGGCGCGAGGGTCCGGACCTCAAAGGGGACCAGACCTATAACTGGGGCAGGACCAGACCAGGAAGGCAGTTGTATCCTGGAGTCGAGAGACCCGAGAAGAACTCATCCGTGACTTGGCCTGCTGGCGCTGCCGCGGCCCTCTGCCTCGTGAAACCATCGTCTCGGCCTGCTGGCGCTGCCGCGGCCCTCTGCCTCGTGAAACCATCTTGGCCTGCTGGCGCTGCCGCGGCCCTCTGCCTCGTGAAACCATCTTGGCCTGCTGGCGCTGCCGCGGCCCTCTGCCTCGTGAAACCATCGTCTTGGCCTGCTGGCGCTGCCGCGGCCCTCTGCCTCGTGAAACCATCTTGGCCTGCTGGCGCTGCCGCGGTCCTCTGCTTTATGAGACTATCACCTTGGCCTGCTGGCGCTGCCGCGGCCCGATCCACAGACCCTCCAGCTCGAGGATTGTGAGCTCGCCTTTTACCACCACCTGTACCGATCCGGTACTAAGACTGTCCCGCTACCCCCTTTCCCTACAGAGACTAGAAGTGAGAGGACCCCCGGGTCCAAGTTATCCTGTATCGCTGATATCCTTGCCTTAAGAACCTTATATAAAGCCTTGAACTCGACTTGGTGTGGTGCCTGTTTGTGGGGAGGGAGGGTACTTGTCTGTACGATCGCCGGAGACGGCCCCCCTCGGGGATCTCTCCCTCGGTGTCCGGCCGACCCTCAGGGTCCCCGTCTAACATTGGTGGCCAGCGACGGGATCCGAACCTACGCATAATCGTACAGAAAGTCACTCGCCCCACCACACACAACAACCATGTCAATAGAGAGCGGAACAACGGAAAAATTTCAGATGGAAAAATTGGAAGACTACAACCACCGGGAACTGAAGCAATATTGCATAGAACTTGGACTTCCAACCACAGGTCTTAGCACAAAGGAAGACTTCAAACGAGCCCTAGAAGCTTGGGCAGAAACGGGTACGGCCGTACCCCGAACACAAACAACCGAAACGAGCCCCGCACCAACTAAAGAAAGAACGGATCTCTCCCTGGAAGAGATCCGAGAAAGAGAAAAAACCAGACTCCACGAATTAGAACTTGCCCGACTTCGCTTGGATGGGGAACTCAAGCTGGCAGAACAAAAAATAACCCTGGAACACTTACGACTCAGGGAAGAGCGGGAAGACAAGCAAAGACAGAGGGAGCTAGAGGAAAAGAGACTAGAATATGAACATGAGCGCAATCTCAAAGCACTGGAGATTCAGAAACAGAATAAAGACCTCGGGCTCCCCGAACGACCGACCCCGTCTGCCTCGACCGAACCCAAGGTTCACATCCCCAAAGATGTCATCCGGGAATACCACAAGAACGATGATATCCAGCAGTGGTTTAAAGCCTATGAGGTGGCAATGACCTCCCACCGGATTCCCCGAAGCGATTGGGGAGCCGGATTATGGGGGAGGTTTGTCAACGAAGGGCGGGACGCCCTGCTGCAACTCCCGGACCAGCTGATGACCTCCTACGACCACATGAAGGCCGCCCTCCTCACTCGATACGGGCTCACACCTGAGATGTACCGCCAACGGTTCCGCGACTGCAAACGGATTCCGGGTACAACTTGGGTGGAGTACGTGAACTTTTTTAGCCGAGCCTTCGAGGGGTGGATCAAGGGCAACAAAGTAACCACCTACGACCAACTCTTTGACCTTATCGTATGGGAACACCTGTCGAACAACTGCTTCGTGGAGCTCCTGCAACACCTCCTGGACAGCAAGCTAACCGACCCTCGACAACTCGCCGCCGAAGCCGACCGGTGGGAAAGCACCCGAGTTGGCCGGAGCGCACCCAGCGAAGTATCCAGATCGTATCGCCCCCGAGGGGGAGGAGGAAGTCAGGGTCGGGGGAGAGACCCCGGCCCCTCGTCACCCCCCAGAAACCCCTCGACCCCGGTTGGCCGGGGAAGCCCTGCCGTCCGGGCCGGTTTCCGGGCCAACATTACGTGCCACAGGTGCCAGCGACCCGGCCACTACGCCAGTGATCCCAACTGCCCAAAGAATCCGAACACTACTCCCCGCCAAGTTGCAGCGGCGGCCCTAGGGGAAGAAATAATCCCGGAAGACCAAGAGGAGTACGAGACCGATCCCTCTGAATGGGCACCCGCCGCCATGGCACTGGTCTGCTTAGGGGAGAGAGACATGATTCCGCGGGCCCCCCTTCCCGCCAACACACAAAAGTACGGTCAATGGGTCAACATCAATGGCCGCCGGGCGGAAGCCCTCCGCGACACCGGGGCCAGTGTAACGGCGGTCCGACGCCACCTCGTCACTCCAGACCAAATCTTGCCGAACATTCTTTGCCCTGTTCGATCAGCCGACAACTCCGAAAGCCTATGCCACATGGCCTGCGTCCCCTTCGAGTGGGGAGGAGTAACAGGGATGTTAAAAGTAACTGTCCGCGATGATGCCCCCGTGGACTGCCTCCTAGGAAACGACCTTGAAAGCTCTCCCTGGGCAGCTGTCGAACGGAGTGCAGAGTAGTGAGTGCAGAGTGGTGAGTGCAGAGTAGTGAGTGCAGAGTAGTGAGTGCAGAGTAGTGAGTGCAGAGTAGTGAGTGCAGAGTAGTGAGTGCAGAGTAGTGAGTAGTGAGTGCAGAGTAGTGAGTGCAGAGTAGTGAGTAGTAAGTGCAGAGTAGTGAGTAGTGGATGCAGAGTAGTGAGTAGTGAGTGCAGAGTAGTGAGTGCAGAGTAGTGAGTGGTGAGTGCAGAGTAGTGAGTGCAGAGTAGTGAGTGCAGAGTAGTGAATGCAGAGTAGTGAGTAGTGAGTGCAGAGTAGTGAGTGCAGAGTAGTGAGTAGTGAGTGCAGAGTAGTGAGTAGTGAGTGCAGAGTAGTGACTGCAGAGTAGTGAGTAGTGAGTGCAGAGTAGTGAGTAGTGAAAGCAGAGTAGTGACTGCAGAGTAGTGAGTAGTGAGTGCAGAGTAGTGAGTAGTGAGTGCAGAGTAGTCAGTAGTGAGTGCAGAGTAGTGAGTAGTGAGTGCAGAGTAGTGAGTGCAGAGTAGTGAGTGCAGAGTAGTGAGTGCAGAGTAGTGAGTAGTGAGTGCAGAGTAGTGAGTAGTGAGTGCAGAGTAGTGAGTGCAGAGTAGTGAGTGCAGAGTAGTGAGTAGTGAGTGCAGAGTAGTGAGTAGTGAGTGCAGAGTAGTGAGTAGTGAGTGCAGTGTAGTGAGTGCAGTGTAGTGAGTGCAGTATAGTGAGTGCAGAGTAGTGAGTGCAGAGTAGTGAGTGCAGAGTAGTGAGTGCAGAGTGGTGAGTGCAGAGTAGTGAGTGGTGAGTGCAGAGTAGTGAGTAGTGAGTGCAGAGTAGTGAGTCGTGAGTGCAGAGTAGTGAGTGCAGAGTAGTGAGTGCAGAGTAGTGAGTAGTGAGTGCAGAGTAGTGAGTGCAGAGTAGTGAGGAGTGAGTGCAGAGTAGTGAGTGCAGAGTAGTGAGTGCAGAGTGGTGAGTGCAGAGTAGTGAGTAGTGAGTGCAGAGTAGTGAGTGCAGAGTAGTGAGTAGTGCGTGCAGAGTAGTGAGTGCAGAGTAGGGAGTAGTGAGTGCAGAGTAGTGAGTGCAGAGTAGTGAGTAGTGAGTGCAGAGTAGTGAGTGCAGAGTAGTGAGTGCAGAGTAGTGAGTGCAGAGTAGTGAGTGCGGAGTAGTGAGTGCAGAGTAGTGAGTGCAGAGTAGTGAGTAGTGAGTGCAGAGTAGTGAGTGCAGAGTAGTGAGTAGTGAGTGCAGAGTAGTGAGTGCAGAGTAGTGGGTGCAGAGTAGTGAGTGCAGAGTAGTGAGTACAGAGTATTGAGTAGTGAGTGCAGAGTAGTGAGTAGTGAGTGCAGAGTAGTGAGTAGTGAGTGCAGAGTAGTGAGTGCAGAGTAGTGAGTGCAGAGTAGTGAGTAGTGAGTGCAGACTAGTGAGTTCAGAGTAGTGAGTAGTGAGTGCAGAGTAGTGAGTAGTGAGTGCAGAGTAGTGAGTAGTGAGTGCAGAGTAATGAGTGCAGAGTAGTGAGTGCAGAGTAGTGAGTGCAGAGTAGTGATTAGTGAATGCAGGGTAGTGAGTAGTGAGTGCAGAGTAGTGAGTGCAGAGTAGTGAGTGCAGAGTAGTGAGTGCAGAGTGGTGAGTGCAGAGTAGTGAGTGCAGAGTAGTGAGTGCAGAGTAGTGAGTGCAGAGTAGTGAGTGCAGAGTAGTGAGTAGTGAGTGCAGAGTAGTGAGTGCAGAGTAGTGAGTAGTAAGTGCAGAGTAGTGAGTAGTGGATGCAGAGTAGTGAGTAGTGAGTGCAGAGTAGTGAGTGCAGAGTAGTGAGTGGTGAGTGCAGAGTAGTGAGTGCAGAGTAGTGAGTGCAGAGTAGTGAGTGCAGAGTAGTGAGTAGTGAGTGCAGAGTAGTGAGTGCAGAGTAGTGAGTAGTGAGTGCAGAGTAGTGAGTAGTGAGTGCAGAGTAGTGACTGCAGAGTAGTGAGTAGTGAGTGCAGAGTAGTGAGTAGTGAAAGCAGAGTAGTGACTGCAGAGTAGTGAGTAGTGAGTGCAGAGTAGTGAGTAGTGAGTGCAGAGTAGTCAGTAGTGAGTGCAGAGTAGTGAGTAGTGAGTGCAGAGTAGTGAGTGCAGAGTAGTGAGTGCAGAGTAGTGAGTGCAGAGTAGTGAGTGCAGAGTAGTGAGTAGTGAGTGCAGAGTAGTGAGTAGTGAGTGCAGAGTAGTGAGTGCAGAGTAGTGAGTGCAGAGTAGTGAGTGCAGAGTAGTGAGTAGTGAGTGCAGAGTAGTGAGTAGTGAGTGCAGAGTAGTGAGTAGTGAGTGCAGTGTAGTGAGTGCAGTGTAGTGAGTGCAGTGTAGTGAGTGCAGAGTAGTGAGTGCAGAGTAGTGAGTGCAGAGTAGTGAGTGCAGAGTGGTGAGTGCAGAGTAGTGAGTGGTGAGTGGTGAGTGCAGAATAGTGAGTAGTGAGTGCAGAGTAGTGAGTCGTGAGTGCAGAGTAGTGAGTGCAGAGTAGTGAGTGCAGAGTAGTGAGTAGTGAGTGCAGAGTAGTGAGTGCAGAGTAGTGAGGAGTGAGTGCAGAGTAGTGAGTGCAGAGTAGTGAGTGCAGAGTGGTGAGTGCAGAGTAGTGAGTAGTGAGTGCAGAGTAGTGAGTGCAGAGTAGTGAGTAGTGCGTGCAGAGTAGTGAGTGCAGAGTAGGGAGTAGTGAGTGCAGAGTAGTGAGTGCAGAGTAGTGAGTAGTGAGTGCAGAGTAGTGAGTGCAGAGTAGTGAGTGCAGAGTAGTGAGTGCAGAGTAGTGAATGCGGAGTAGTGAGTGCAGAGTAGTGAGTGCAGAGTAGTGAGTAGTGAGTGCAGAGTAGTGAGTGCAGAGTAGTGAGTAGTGAGTGCAGAGTAGTGAGTGCAGAGTAGTGGGTGCAGAGTAGTGAGTGCAGAGTAGTGAGTACAGAGTATTGAGTAGTGAGTGCAGAGTAGTGAGTAGTGAGTGCAGAGTAGTGAGTAGTGAGTGCAGAGTAGTGAGTGCAGAGTAGTGAGTGCAGAGTAGTGAGTAGTGAGTGCAGACTAGTGAGTTCAGAGTAGTGAGTAGTGAGTGCAGAGTAGTGAGTAGTGAGTGCAGAGTAGTGAGCAGTGAGTGCAGAGTAGTGAGTGCAGAGTAGTGAGTGCAGAGTAGTGAGTGCAGAGTGGTGAGTGCAGAGTAGTGAGTGCAGAGTAGTGAGTGCAGAGTAGTGAGTGCAGAGTAGTGAGTGCAGAGTAGTGAGTAGTGAGTGCAGAGTAGTGAGTGCAGAGTAGTGAGTAGTGAGTGCAGAGTAGTGAGTAGTTAGTGCAGAGTAGTGAGTAGTGAGTGCAGAGTAGTGAGTGCAGAGTAGTGAGTAGTGAGTGCAGAGTAGTGAGTTCAGAGTAGTGAGTGCAGAGTAGTGAGTGCAGAGTAGTGAGTAGTGAGTGCAGAGTAGTGAGTAGTGAGTGCAGAGTAGTGAGTAGTGAGTGCATAGTAGTGTGTGCAGAGTAGTGAGTAGTGAGTGCAGAGTAGTGAGTAGTGAGTGCAGAGTAGTGACTGCAGAGTAGTGAGTAGTGAGTAGTGAGTGCAGAGTAGTGAGTAGTGAGTGCAGAGTAGTGAGTAGTGAGTGCAGAGTAGTGAGTAGTGAGTGCAGAGTAGTGAGTGCAGAGTAGTGAGTGCAGAGTAGTGAGTGCAGAGTATTGAGTGCAGAGTAGTGAGTAGTGAGTGCAGAGTAGTGAGTAGTGAGTGCAGAGTAGTGAGTGCAGAGTAGTGACTGCAGAGTGCAGAGTAGTGAGTGCAGAGTGCAGAGTAGTGAGTGCAGAGTAGTGAGTGCAGAGTAGTGAGTGCAGAGTAGTGAGTAGTGAGAGCAGAGTAATGAGTGCAGAGTAGTGAGTTCAGAGTAGTGAGTGCAGAGTAGTGAGTGCAGAGTGGTGAGTGCAGAGTAGTGAGTGCAGAGTAGTGAGTGCAGAGTGGTGAGTGCAGAGTGGTGAGTGCAGAGTAGTGAGTAGTGAGTGCAGAGTGGTGAGTGCTGAGTAGTGAGTGCAGAGTTGTGAGTGCAGAGTAGTGAGTAGTGAGTGCAGAGTAGTGAGTAGTGAGTGCAGAGTAGTGAGTGCAGAGTAGTGAGTAGTGAGTGCAGAGTAGTGAGTAGTGAGTGCAGAGTAGTGAGTGCAGAGTAGTGAGTGCAGAGTAGTGAGTAGTGAGTGCAGAGTAGTGAGTGCAGAGTAGTGAGTGCAGAGTAGTGAGTGCAGAGTAGTGAGTACAGAGTATTGAGTAGTGAGTGCAGAGTAGTGAGTAGTGAGTGCAGAGTAGTGAGTAGTGAGTGCAGAGTAGTGAGTGCAGAGTAGTGAGTGCAGAGTAGTGAGTGCAGAGTAGTGAGTAGTGAGTGCAGAGTAGTGAGTGCAGAGTAGTGAGTGCAGAGTAGTGAGTGCAGAGTAGTGAGTTGTGAGTGCAGAGTAGTGAGTGCAGAGTAGTGAGTAGTGAGTGCAGAGTAGTGAGTAGTGAGTGCAGAGTAATGAGTGCAGAGTAGTGAGTGCAGAGTAGTGAGTGCAGAGTAGTGAGTGCAGAGTAGTGAGTAGTGTGTGCAGAGTAGTGAGTGCAGAGTAGCGAGTAGTGAGTGCAGAGTAGTGAGTAGTGAGTGCAGAGTAGTGAGTGCAGAGTAGTGAGTGCAGAGTAGTGAGTGCAGAGTAGTGAGTACAGAGTATTGAGTAGTGAGTGCAGAGTAGTGAGTAGTGAGTGCAGAGTAGTGAGTAGTGAGTGCAGAGTAGTGAGTGCAGAGTAGTGAGTGCAGAGTAGTGAGTAGTGAGTGCAGAGTAGTGAGTGCAGAGTAGTGAGTGCAGAGTAGTGAGTGCAGAGTAGTGAGTGCAGAGTAGTGAGTAGTGAGTGCAGAGTAGTGAGTAGTGAGTGCAGTGTAGTGAGTGCAGAGTAGTGAGTGCAGAGTGCAGAGTAGTGAGTGCAGAGTAGTGAGTGCAGAGTAGTGAGTGCAGAGTAGTGAGTGCAGAGTAGTGAGTAGTGAGAGCAGAGTAATGAGTGCAGAGTAGTGAGTGCAGAGTAGTGAGTGCAGAGTAGTGAGTGCAGATTGGTGAGTGCAGAGTAGTGAGTGCAGAGTGGTGAGTGCAGAGTGGTGAGTGCAGAGTAGTGAGTAGTGAGTGCAGAGTGGTGAGTGCTGAGTAGTGAGTGCAGAGTTGTGAGTGCAGAGTAGTGAGTAGTGAGTGCAGAGTAGTGAGTAGTGAGTGCAGAGTAGTGAGTGCAGAGTAGTGAGTGCAGAGTAGTGAGTAGTGAGTGCAGAGTAGTGAGTGCAGAGTAGTGAGTGCAGAGTAGTGAGTAGTGAGTGCAGAGTAGTGAGTGCAGAGTAGTGAGTGCAGAGTAGTGAGTGCAGAGTAGTGAGTACAGAGTATTGAGTAGTGAGTGCAGAGTAGTGAGTAGTGAGTGCAGAGTAGTGAGTAGTGAGTGCAGAGTAGTGACTGCAGAGTAGTGAGTAGTGAGTAGTGAGTGCAGAGTAGTGAGTAGTGAGTGCAGAGTAGTGAGTAGTGAGTGCAGAGTAGTGAGTAGTGAGTGCAGAGTAGTGAGTGCAGAGTAGTGAGTGCAGAGTAGTGAGTAGTGAGTGCAGAGTAGTGAGTAGTGAGTGCAGAGTAGTGAGTGCAGAGTAGTGAGTGCAGAGTGCAGAGTAGTGAGTGCAGAGTGCAGAGTAGTGAGTGCAGAGTAGTGAGTGCAGAGTAGTGAGTGCAGAGTAGTGAGAGCAGAGTAATGAGTGCAGAGTAGTGAGTGCAGAGTAGTGAGTGCAGAGTAGTGAGTGCAGATTGGTGAGTGCAGAGTAGTGAGTGCAGAGTGGTGAGTGCAGAGTGGTGAGTGCAGAGTAGTGAGTAGTGAGTGCAGAGTGGTGAGTGCTGAGTAGTGAGTGCAGAGTTGTGAGTGCAGAGTAGTGAGTAGTGAGTGCAGAGTAGTGAGTAGTGAGTGCAGAGTAGTGAGTGCAGAGTAGTGAGTAGTGAGTGCAGAGTAGTGAGTAGTGAGTGCAGAGTAGTGAGTGCAGAGTAGTGAGTGCAGAGTAGTGAGTAGTGAGTGCAGAGTAGTGAGTGCAGAGTAGTGAGTGCAGAGTAGTGAGTACAGAGTATTGAGTAGTGAGTGCAGAGTAGTGAGTAGTGAGTGCAGAGTAGTGAGTAGTGAGTGCAAAGTAGTGAGTGCAGAGTAGTGAGTGCAGAGTAGTGAGTGCAGAGTAGTGAGTAGTGAGTGCAGAGTAGTGAGTGCAGAGTAGTGAGTGCAGAGTAGTGAGTAGTGAGTGCAGAGTAGTGAGTAGTGAGTGCAGAGTAGTGAGTGCAGAGTAGTGAGTGCAGAGTAGTGAGTAGTGAGTGCAGAGTAATGAGTGCAGAGTAGTGAGTGCAGAGTAGTGAGTAGTGAGTGCAGAGTAGTGAGTGCAGAGTAGTGAGTAGTGAGAGCAGAGTAATGAGTGCAGAGTAGTGAGTGCAGAGTAGTGAGTGCAGAGTAGTGAGTGCAGATTGGTGAGTGCAGAGTAGTGAGTGCAGAGTGGTGAGTGCAGAGTGGTGAGTGCAGAGTAGTGAGTAGTGAGTGCAGAGTGGTGAGTGCTGAGTAGTGAGTGCAGAGTTGTGAGTGCAGAGTAGTGAGTAGTGAGTGCAGAGTAGTGAGTAGTGAGTGCAGAGTAGTGAGTGCAGAGTAGTGAGTGCAGAGTAGTGAGTAGTGAGTGCAGAGTAGTGAGTGCAGAGTAGTGAGTGCAGAGTAGTGAGTAGTGAGTGCAGAGTAGTGAGTGCAGAGTAGTGAGTGCAGAGTAGTGAGTGCAGAGTAGTGAGTACAGAGTATTGAGTAGTGAGTGCAGAGTAGTGAGTAGTGAGTGCAGAGTAGTGAGTAGTGAGTGCAGAGTAGTGACTGCAGAGTAGTGAGTAGTGAGTGCAGAGTAGTGAGTAGTGAGTGCAGAGTAGTGAGTAGTGAGTGCAGAGTAGTGAGTAGTGAGTGCAGAGTAGTGAGTGCAGAGTAGTGAGTGCAGAGTAGTGAGTAGTGAGTGCAGAGTAGTGAGTAGTGAGTGCAGAGTGGTGAGTGCAGAGTAGTGAGTGCAGAGTGCAGAGTAGTGAGTGCAGAGTGCAGAGTAGTGAGTGCAGAGTAGTGAGTGCAGAGTAGTGAGTGCAGAGTAGTGAGAGCAGAGTAATGAGTGCAGAGTAGTGAGTGCAGAGTAGTGAGTGCAGAGTAGTGAGTGCAGATTGGTGAGTGCAGAGTAGTGAGTGCATAGTGGTGAGTGCAGAGTGGTGAGTGCAGAGTAGTGAGTAGTGAGTGCAGAGTGGTGAGTGCTGAGTAGTGAGTGCAGAGTTGTGAGTGCAGAGTAGTGAGTAGTGAGTGCAGAGTAGTGAGTAGTGAGTGCAGAGTAGTGAGTGCAGAGTAGTGAGTAGTGAGTGCAGAGTAGTGAGTAGTGAGTGCAGAGTAGTGAGTGCAGAGTAGTGAGTGCAGAGTAGTGAGTAGTGAGTGCAGAGTAGTGAGTGCAGAGTAGTGAGTGCAGAGTAGTGAGTACAGAGTATTGAGTAGTGAGTGCAGAGTAGTGAGTAGTGAGTGCAGAGTAGTGAGTAGTGAGTGCAAAGTAGTGAGTGCAGAGTAGTGAGTGCAGAGTAGTGAGTGCAGAGTAGTGAGTAGTGAGTGCAGAGTAGTGAGTGCAGAGTAGTGAGTGCAGAGTAGTGAGTAGTGAGTGCAGAGTAGTGAGTAGTGAGTGCAGAGTAGTGAGTGCAGAGTAGTGAGTAGTGAGTGCAGAGTAGTGAGTAGTGAGTGCAGAGTAATGAGTGCAGAGTAGTGAGTGCAGAGTAGTGAGTAGTGAGTGCAGAGTAGTGAGTACAGAGTATTGAGTAGTGAGTGCAGAGTAGTGAGTAGTGAGTGCAGAGTAGTGAGTAGTGAGTGCAGAGTAGTGAGTGCAGAGTAGTGAGTGCAGAGTAGTGAGTAGTGAGTGCAGAGTAGTGAGTGCAGAGTAGTGAGTGCAGAGTAGTGAGTGCAGAGTAGTGAGTAGTGAGTGCAGAGTAGTGAGTAGTGAGTGCAGTGTAGTGAGTGCAGAGTAGTGAGTGCAGAGTGCAGAGTAGTGAGTGCAGAGTGCAGAGTAGTGAGTGCAGAGTAGTGAGTGCAGAGTAGTGAGTGCAGAGTAGTGAGTAGTGAGAGCAGAGTAATGAGTGCAGAGTAGTGAGTGCAGAGTAGTGAGTGCAGAGTAGTGAGTGCAGATTGGTGAGTGCAGAGTAGTGAGTGCAGAGTGGTGAGTGCAGAGTGGTGAGTGCAGAGTAGTGAGTAGTGAGTGCAGAGTGGTGAGTGCTGAGTAGTGAGTGCAGAGTTGTGAGTGCAGAGTAGTGAGTAGTGAGTGCAGAGTAGTGAGTAGTGAGTGCAGAGTAGTGAGTGCAGAGTAGTGAGTAGTGAGTGCAGAGTAGTGAGTAGTGAGTGCAGAGTAGTGAGTGCAGAGTAGTGAGTGCAGAGTAGTGAGTAGTGAGTGCAGAGTAGTGAGTGCAGAGTAGTGAGTGCAGAGTAGTGAGTGCAGAGTAGTGAGTACAGAGTATTGAGTAGTGAGTGCAGAGTAGTGAGTAGTGAGTGCAGAGTAGTGAGTAGTGAGTGCAGAGTAGTGACTGCAGAGTAGTGAGTAGTGAGTAGTGAGTGCAGAGTAGTGAGTAGTGAGTGCAGAGTAGTGAGTAGTGAGTGCAGAGTAGTGAGTAGTGAGTGCAGAGTAGTGAGTGCAGAGTAGTGAGTGCAGAGTAGTGAGTGCAGAGTAGTGAGTGCAGAGTAGTGATTAGTGAGTGCAGAGTAGTGAGTAGTGAGTGCAGAGTAGTGAGTGCAGAGTAGTGAGTGCAGAGTGCAGAGTAGTGAGTGCAGAGTGCAGAGTAGTGAGTGCAGAGTAGTGAGTGCAGAGTAGTGAGTGCAGAGTAGTGAGTAGTGAGAGCAGAGTAATGAGTGCAGAGTAGTGAGTGCAGAGTAGTGAGTGCAGAGTAGTGAGTGCAGATTGGTGAGTGCAGAGTAGTGAGTGCAGAGTGGTGAGTGCAGAGTGGTGAGTGCAGAGTAGTGAGTAGTGAGTGCAGAGTGGTGAGTGCTGAGTAGTGAGTGCAGAGTTGTGAGTGCAGAGTAGTGAGTAGTGAGTGCAGAGTAGTGAGTAGTGAGTGCAGAGTAGTGAGTGCAGAGTAGTGAGTAGTGAGTGCAGAGTAGTGAGTAGTGAGTGCAGAGTAGTGAGTGCAGAGTAGTGAGTAGTGAGTGCAGAGTAGTGAGTAGTGAGTGCAGAGTAGTGAGTGCAGAGTAGTGAGTGCAGAGTAGTGAGTACAGAGTATTGAGTAGTGAGTGCAGAGTAGTGAGTATTGAGTGCAGTGTAGTGAGTAGTGAGTGCAAAGTAGTGAGTGCAGAGTAGTGAGTGCAGAGTAGTGAGTGCAGAGTAGTGAGTAGTGAGTGCAGAGTAGTGAGTGCAGAGTAGTGAGTGCAGAGTAGTGAGTAGTGAGTGCAGAGTAGTGAGTAGTGAGTGCAGAGTAGTGAGTGCAGAGTAGTGAGTAGTGAGTGCAGAGTAGTGAGTAGTGAGTGCAGAGTAATGAGTGCAGAGTAGTGAGTGCAGAGTAGTGAGTAGTGTGTGCAGAGTAGTGAGTGCAGAGTAGTGAGTAGTGAGTGCAGAGTAGTGAGTAGTGAGTGCAGAGTAGTGAGTGCAGAGTAGTGAGTGCAGAGTAGTGAGTGCAGAGTAGTGAGTGCAGAGTAGTGAGTGCAGAGTAGTGAGTGCAGAGTAGTGAGTAGTGAGTGCAGAGTAGTGAGTAGTGAGTGCAGAGTAGTGAGTAGTGAGTGCAGAGTAGTGAGTGCAGAGTAGTGAGTGCAGAGTAGTGAGTGCAGAGTAGTGAGTAGTGAGTGCAGAGTAGTGAGTAGTGAGTGCAGAGTAATGAGTGCAGAGTAGTGAGTGCAGAGTAGTGAGTGCAGAGTAGTGAGTAGTGAATGCAGAGTAGTGAGTAGTGAGTGCAGAGTAGTGAGTGCAGAGTAGTGAGTGCAGAGTAGTGAGTGCAGAGTGGTGAGTGCAGAGTAGTGAGTGCAGAGTAGTGAGTGCAGAGTAGTGAGTGCAGAGTAGTGAGTGCAGAGTAGTGAGTGCAGAGTAGTGAGTAGTGAGTGCAGAGTAGTGAGTGCAGAGTAGTGAGTAGTGAGTGCAGAGTAGTGAGTAGTGAATGCAGAGTAGTGAGTAGTGAGTGCAGAGTAGTGAGTGCAGAGTAGTGAGTGGTGAGTGCAGAGTAGTGAGTGCAGAGTAGTGAGTGCAGAGTAGTGAGTGCAGAGTAGTGAGTAGTGAGTGCAGAGTAGTGAGTGCAGAGTAGTGAGTAGTGAGTGCAGAGTAGTGAGTAGTGAGTGCAGAGTAGTGACTGCAGAGTAGTGAGTAGTGAGTGCAGAGTAGTGAGTAGTGAAAGCAGAGTAGTGACTGCAGAGTAGTGAGTAGTGAGTGCAGAGTAGTGAGTAGTGAGTGCAGAGTAGTCAGTAGTGAGTGCAGAGTAGTGAGTAGTGAGTGCAGAGTAGTGAGTGCAGAGTAGTGAGTGCAGAGTAGTGAGTGCAGAGTAGTGAGTGCAGAGTAGTGAGTAGTGAGTGCAGAGTAGTGAGTAGTGAGTGCAGAGTAGTGAGTGCAGAGTAGTGAGTGCAGAGTAGTGAGTAGTGAGTGCAGAGTAGTGAGTAGTGAGTGCAGAGTAGTGAGTAGTGAGTGCAGTGTAGTGAGTGCAGTGTAGTGAGTGCAGTGTAGTGAGTGCAGAGTAGTGAGTGCAGAGTAGTGAGTGCAGAGTAGTGAGTGCAGAGTGGTGAGTGCAGAGTAGTGAGTGGTGAGTGGTGAGTGCAGAGTAGTGAGTAGTGACTGCAGAGTAGTGAGTAGTGAGTGCAGAGTAGTGAGTAGTGAGTGCAGAGTAGTCAGTAGTGAGTGCAGAGTAGTGAGTAGTGAGTGCAGAGTAGTGAGTGCAGAGTAGTGAGTGCAGAGTAGTGAGTGCAGAGTAGTGAGTGCAGAGTAGTGAGTAGTGAGTGCAGAGTAGTGAGTAGTGAGTGCAGAGTAGTGAGTAGTGAGTGCAGTGTAGTGAGTGCAGAGTAGTGAGTGCAGAGTGGTGAGTGCAGAGTAGTGAGTGCAGAGTAGTGAGTGCAGAGTAGTGAGTGCAGAGTAGTGAGTGCAGAGTAGTGAGTGCAGAGTAGTGAGTAGTGAGTGCAGAGTAGTGAGTGCAGAGTAGTGAGTAGTGAGTGCAGAGTAGTGAGTAGTGAATGCAGAGTAGTGAGTAGTGAGTGCAGAGTAGTGAGTGCAGAGTAGTGAGTGGTGAGTGCAGAGTAGTGAGTGCAGAGTAGTGAGTGCAGAGTAGTGAGTGCAGAGTAGTGAGTAGTGAGTGCAGAGTAGTGAGTGCAGAGTAGTGAGTAGTGAGTGCAGAGTAGTGAGTAGTGAGTGCAGAGTAGTGACTGCAGAGTAGTGAGTAGTGAGTGCAGAGTAGTGAGTAGTGAAAGCAGAGTAGTGACTGCAGAGTAGTGAGTAGTGAGTGCAGAGTAGTGAGTAGTGAGTGCAGAGTAGTCAGTAGTGAGTGCAGAGTAGTGAGTAGTGAGTGCAGAGTAGTGAGTGCAGAGTAGTGAGTGCAGAGTAGTGAGTGCAGAGTAGTGAGTGCAGAGTAGTGAGTAGTGAGTGCAGAGTAGTGAGTAGTGAGTGCAGAGTAGTGAGTGCAGAGTAGTGAGTGCAGAGTAGTGAGTAGTGAGTGCAGAGTAGTGAGTAGTGTTGGACGGACCGGGAGGGTCGGCCGAGGACAAGGGGAGAGGCATCTACGGAACCGTCTTTCTCCCGCGTTCGTAGGAGGTCCGGGAGGGGCTCGGAGTCCTCTTCAGCCCCATTGTCTGTGGCCATCAGGAGGCTGAGTTCTGTCCGTACAAAGTGCGGTTTCAGTCTGTTAGCGTGGAGGACCCGGAGGGGGTTCCGGGAAGATTCCAAGTCGATGAGATAGGTAGCCGGACCCTTGCGCTCGACCACTTTGAAGGGCCCTGTCCACTTGTCTTGTAGGGCGCAGGGTTCGGTGGGGGACATCACCCATACCTGTTGCCCAGGTTCAAATTCGATGGAGGAGGCATTCCGGTCATACCACCTTTTCATGTCCTCCTGACTGGCCTCTAGGTTGGCTTTTGCTAGTTCTCGGAATCGCCGGGTCTGGTTGCGGAGTGTTAGGAGGTAGCGGAAAACATCTGGTGGGTTCTTTAGAGGGGGCATCTCCCAGCCTTCCTTAACTAGGCTGAGCGGCCCGCGTACGGGGTGTCCATATAGCAGTTCAAATGGGCTGAAGCCCAGGGACTTCTGGGGAACCTCTCGATATGCGAAGAGGAGGCACGGCAGCAGCACATCCCACTGGCGACGGAGGGGCTCTTCCAACCCCCCGATCATCCCTTTGAGCGTGCGGTTGAACCGCTCAACGAGTCCGTTTCCTTGAGGGTGATAGGGGGTCGTGAACCGGTAGGTAACCCCGCACTGTTGCCAGAGAGATTTCATATATTTCGAAATAAAGTTCGTGCCTCTGTCACTGACGACCTCCCGGGGGAAGCCCACCCGGGAGAAGATCCCCATCAGAGCCCGGCCGACTACCGGGGCTGTCACAGTCCGCAGGGGAACAGCCTCCGGGTAGCGGGTGGCGTGGTCCACTAGCACCAGGATGAATCGATGGCCTTGTTTTGTGCGCGGGTCCAGGGGCCCTACGATATCGATTCCGACCCTCTCGAACGGGGTGGTGACCACGGGAAAAGGTTGCAGGGGGGCTTTCAGTTTGCGGCCGCTCTTCCCACTGGCTTGGCACGTGGGGCAAGATCGGCAATGCTGGTGTACATTGTCCCTCATTTTGGGCCAGAAGAAGTGGGTCACCAGGCGGCTATAGGTTTTGTCTTGACCCAAGTGTCCTGCCAGGGGGACATCGTGGGCCAGGTTTAGCAGAAAGTCTCTAAAACGGAGGGGTACCACTAGGACTCGACTGGCCCCCAGCTCCGCGATTCTTTGCTCACTGTACAGTAGATCATTGTCCCAGTAGACCCAGTGAGTTCCGGAGGTATCCCCTGCGCTTTGGGCTAGCGCTTGCTGGCGGAGTCCCTCGAGGGAGGGACAGGTCTTTTGTTCTTGGCGAAATTGTTCTTGCGTGGGCCCCCCCTCTTGAGGCCACTGGTCGAGGTTAGCGAGGTCTGGAGGTTGAGCTGGTTCGGGGGGGACGTCACGGTCGGTGGTTTCGGCGGGGGCGACCGGAGGCGGTGGCGCCGGCCATTCGAGTTCCTCTGGGCGGGTGTTGGCACGGGCGGTCATGGACCGGGTGGTGACGCACGCCCAGTCCGGGACGCCCAGCATCCCCAGGTGCTCTTTTCGTTCGACTGCTGCCCATGGAGAGCTTTCCAGGTCATTACCCAGGAGGCAGTCTACGGGGGCATCATCTCGGACCGTCACCTTCAACATGCCGGAGACCCCTCCCCATTCGAAGGGGACGCAGGCCATCCGACACAGACTTTCTGAGTTATCGGCTGAACGTACAGGGCAGAGAATGTTTGGTAAGTATTGTTCGGGGGTCACCAGGTGACAGCGGACGGCTGTTACACTGGCCCCAGTGTCACGAAGGGCTTCAGCCCGGCGTCCATTGATGCCCACCCATTGGCTGTACTTCTGGGTATTAGCGGGTAGGGGGACCCGCGGGACCATGTCTCTCCCCCCTAGGCAGGCGAGAGCCATGGCGGCTGGCTCCCATTCTTGGTGTTCCTGTTCATATTCTTCTTGTTCCTCTGAGATCTGTTCCTCCCCCAGAGCAGCAGCGGCTACTTGGCGGGGTCTTGGGCTCTGGTACTGGGGGCAGTTTGGGTCGTTTGCATAGTGTCCGACTCGTTGGCATCGATGGCAGGTAACATTGGCTCGATGTCCCGGTCGCGCTGGGGTGCTGCCCCGGTTGGCCGGGGGGGTGGTGCTGGTAGTGGGGGTGACCGGAGCGTTGCTCCTTCCGCGTCCTTGGCCTCCACCTCCTCGGGGACGGTGCTGACCATTGTTGTTCCTGTTCTGTTCGGAGGACCCATTTCGACTCACTCTGGTGATCTCCCACCGGTCTGCTTCGGCTGCGAGCTGCCGGGGATCCGTTAACTTGCTGTCGAGGAGGTGCTGGCGAAGTTCAATGAAGCAATTGTTCGACAGATGCTCCCATACCATAAGATTGAACAGTTGTTCGTAGGTTGTGACTTTGCTTCCTTTGATCCAGCCCTCGAAGGCTCGGCTAAAGTAATTGACATAGTCCACCCAAGTTGTACCCGGGATGCGGGTGCAGTCTCGGAACCTCTGACGGTACATTTCGGGTGTGAGGCCATAGCGGGTGAGGAGTGCAGCTTTCATATGGTCATAGGAGGTCATCTGGTGGTCCGGGAGTTGCAGCAGGGCGTCGCGGCCCTCATTGAGGAATCTCCCCCACAGACCGGCCCCCCAATCGCTTTTATCGATCCGGTGTGCAGTCATAGCGATTTCATAGGCCTTAAACCATTGCTGGATGTCGTCCTCTCGGAAGTATTCTCGAACGACATCCTTGGGGATGTGTACCTTCTTCTCTGTTGCCCCTGGAGTGTGGGGTTGCTCGGGCACCCCTGTTTCTTTATTCTGTTTGCGTAGGTCGATTTCAGCTAATTTCCGCTCATGTTCATATGCCAGTTTCTTTTCCTCGAGCTCCCTTTGTCTCTGTTTCTCCTCTCTTTCTTCTCGGAGACGCAGGTGCTCTAAGTTGATCTTCTGTTCGGCCAACTTTAGTTCAACGTCCATTTTGAGCCGGGCCATTTCCAGCTCGTGTAGTCGGGTTCTTTCTCGTTCCTGGATCTCGTCTGGCGAGAGACCCGTTCTTCGTTCTTCAGGGGCCATGGGGGTTTGTGCTGCGATGTCTTGATCGGGGGTTCCGGCAGCCCCGGTTTCTGCCCAAGATTCTAGGGCCTGCTTAAAGTCATCTTTGGTATTTAGTCCGGTGGTAGCGATACCTAATTCGATACAGAACTGTTTAAGTTCACGATGGCTGTATTCGTCCAATTTCTCCATCTGGAATTTCTCCGTTGATCCGCTGTCTTTAGTTGACATCGTGATTCGCCGTGGGGTGAGCTACTCTCTGTACGGTTTATGCGGTGATTCGGATCCCACCGCTGCCACCAATGTTGGACGGACCGGGAGGGTCGGCCGAGGACAAGGGGAGAGGTATCCGGGGAGAGCCGTCTCCAGCGAACCGTACAGACGAGTAACTTCCCCCCCACAGACGGACACTACACAATGATAAAGTTCAACGATACTTTATAGGCAATTCTTTAAGTACGGTAGAATGGTACAAGGAGGTCTGGACTCAGGGGTCCCCTCTATTCTGGTCTCTGTTTGGGAAAAGGGTAGCGGGACAGTCTTGTTACCAAAAAGATGGAAATAGCTCTCAATCCTCGAGCTCGGTGGTGTAGATGAACGGGCCGCGGCGGAGCCAGCGGGTCCCGAGATGGATGAAGGAAGACGACGGTCCGCGGCAGAGCCAGCAGGTCCCGATGAAGGTGGTGGTTACAAACGGTCCGCGGCCACGCCAGCAGGTCCCGACGACGATGAAGGATAGGGTGGTTCCCAAAGCCGCGGCAGCGCCAGCAGGCAGGACGAGGGTGCACAAGACAGAGCTACGGCAGCGCCAGTAGTCCGTCAAGGATGAGTTCTTCTTTGCGTCTCTCGACTCCAAGATACAACTCCCGTCCTGCTCTGGAGCTGCCCCAGTTATAGGGCTGGTGTGCTTTGATGTCCGGACCCTCGCACTTGGAGGTCGGGAGGTCCGGGATGAGGGGGTTCAGACACCCAGCAGGGGGGTGGAGCCAGCGCCCGGGGAGGCGATGGGCGAGCGGCACTTGGCGGGGGAGAGCCATCGACACCTCTTGCTCCCATTGACTGACCAAGTAGCCCGCTCACCTCCTGGGTGGATGTTGGTGCCGGAATGTCTGAGGCCTGGCCAGGCCCAGGGTTGAGGTCGATCGGGGGCCAGGCGGCCTCGTGGTGGAGTGTCCAAGATGGCGTCCAGGATGGGCGCGCAGGCCGGTAGTGGGTCGGCCTACGCGGTCAACAGGTTCGAGTGTAGGGGTCCCTGCGGGGACGGTGGACGTGCAATGGTGGTGTGTGGTACTTGCGTGGCTGGTTCGGGCCTGGTTGGGCCGGGGGAGAGCGGCCCTTCATGTGGCCTGTCCAACAAGTAGTGAGTGCAGAGTAGTGAGTAGTGAGTGCAGTGTAGTGAGTGCAGTGTAGTGAGTGCAGTGTAGTGAGTGCAGAGTAGTGAGTGCAGAGTAGTGAGTGCAGAGTAGTGAGTGCAGAGTGGTGAGTGCAGAGTAGTGAGTGGTGAGTGCAGAGTAGTGAGTAGTGAGTGCAGAGTAGTGAGTAGTGAGTGCAGAGTAGTGACTGCAGAGTAGTGAGTAGTGAGTAGTGAGTGCAGAGTAGTGAGTAGTGAGTGCAGAGTAGTGAGTAGTGAGTGCAGAGTAGTGAGTAGTGAGTGCAGAGTAGTGAGTGCAGAGTAGTGAGTGCAGAGTAGTGAGTAGTGAGTGCAGAGTAGTGAGTAGTGAGTGCAGAGTAGTGAGTGCAGAGTAGTGAGTGCAGAGTGCAGAGTAGTGAGTGCAGAGTGCAGAGTAGTGAGTGCAGAGTAGTGAGTGCAGAGTAGTGAGTGCAGAGTAGTGAGAGCAGAGTAATGAGTGCAGAGTAGTGAGTGCAGAGTAGTGAGTGCAGAGTAGTGAGTGCAGATTGGTGAGTGCAGAGTAGTGAGTGCAGAGTGGTGAGTGCAGAGTGGTGAGTGCAGAGTAGTGAGTAGTGAGTGCAGAGTAGTGAGTGCTGAGTAGTGAGTGCAGAGTTGTGAGTGCAGAGTAGTGAGTAGTGAGTGCAGAGTAGTGAGTAGTGAGTGCAGAGTAGTGAGTGCAGAGTAGTGAGTAGTGAGTGCAGAGTAGTGAGTAGTGAGTGCAGAGTAGTGAGTGCAGAGTAGTGAGTGCAGAGTAGTGAGTAGTGAGTGCAGAGTAGTGAGTGCAGAGTAGTGAGTGCAGAGTAGTGAGTACAGAGTATTGAGTAGTGAGTGCAGAGTAGTGAGTAGTGAGTGCAGAGTAGTGAGTAGTGAGTGCAAAGTAGTGAGTGCAGAGTAGTGAGTGCAGAGTAGTGAGTGCAGAGTAGTGAGTAGTGAGTGCAGAGTAGTGAGTGCAGAGTAGTGAGTGCAGAGTAGTGAGTAGTGAGTGCAGAGTAGTGAGTAGTGAGTGCAGAGTAGTGAGTGCAGAGTAGTGAGTAGTGAGTGCAGAGTAATGAGTGCAGAGTAGTGAGTGCAGAGTAGTGAGTAGTGAGTGCAGAGTAGTGAGTGCAGAGTAGTGAGTAGTGAGAGCAGAGTAATGAGTGCAGAGTAGTGAGTGCAGAGTAGTGAGTGCAGAGTAGTGAGTGCAGATTGGTGAGTGCAGAGTAGTGAGTGCAGAGTGGTGAGTGCAGAGTGGTGAGTGCAGAGTAGTGAGTAGTGAGTGCAGAGTGGTGAGTGCTGAGTAGTGAGTGCAGAGTTGTGAGTGCAGAGTAGTGAGTAGTGAGTGCAGAGTAGTGAGTAGTGAGTGCAGAGTAGTGAGTGCAGAGTAGTGAGTGCAGAGTAGTGAGTAGTGAGTGCAGAGTAGTGAGTGCAGAGTAGTGAGTGCAGAGTAGTGAGTAGTGAGTGCAGAGTAGTGAGTGCAGAGTAGTGAGTGCAGAGTAGTGAGTGCAGAGTAGTGAGTACAGAGTATTGAGTAGTGAGTGCAGAGTAGTGAGTAGTGAGTGCAGAGTAGTGAGTAGTGAGTGCAGAGTAGTGACTGCAGAGTAGTGAGTAGTGAGTAGTGAGTGCAGAGTAGTGAGTAGTGAGTGCAGAGTAGTGAGTAGTGAGTGCAGAGTAGTGAGTAGTGAGTGCAGAGTAGTGAGTGCAGAGTAGTGAGTGCAGAGTAGTGAGTAGTGAGTGCAGAGTAGTGAGTAGTGAGTGCAGAGTGGTGAGTGCAGAGTAGTGAGTGCAGAGTGCAGAGTAGTGAGTGCAGAGTGCAGAGTAGTGAGTGCAGAGTAGTGAGTGCAGAGTAGTGAGTGCAGAGTAGTGAGAGCAGAGTAATGAGTGCAGAGTAGTGAGTGCAGAGTAGTGAGTGCAGAGTAGTGAGTGCAGATTGGTGAGTGCAGAGTAGTGAGTGCAGAGTGGTGAGTGCAGAGTGGTGAGTGCAGAGTAGTGAGTAGTGAGTGCAGAGTGGTGAGTGCTGAGTAGTGAGTGCAGAGTTGTGAGTGCAGAGTAGTGAGTAGTGAGTGCAGAGTAGTGAGTAGTGAGTGCAGAGTAGTGAGTGCAGAGTAGTGAGTAGTGAGTGCAGAGTAGTGAGTAGTGAGTGCAGAGTAGTGAGTGCAGAGTAGTGAGTGCAGAGTAGTGAGTAGTGAGTGCAGAGTAGTGAGTGCAGAGTAGTGAGTGCAGAGTAGTGAGTACAGAGTATTGAGTAGTGAGTGCAGAGTAGTGAGTAGTGAGTGCAGAGTAGTGAGTAGTGAGTGCAAAGTAGTGAGTGCAGAGTAGTGAGTGCAGAGTAGTGAGTGCAGAGTAGTGAGTAGTGAGTGCAGAGTAGTGAGTGCAGAGTAGTGAGTGCAGAGTAGTGAGTAGTGAGTGCAGAGTAGTGAGTAGTGAGTGCAGAGTAGTGAGTGCAGAGTAGTGAGTAGTGAGTGCAGAGTAGTGAGTAGTGAGTGCAGAGTAATGAGTGCAGAGTAGTGAGTGCAGAGTAGTGAGTGCAGAGTAGTGAGTAGTGTGTGCAGAGTAATGAGTGCAGAGTAGTGAGTGCAGAGTAGTGAGTAGTGAGTGCAGAGTAGTGAGTGCAGAGTAGTGAGTGCAGAGTAGTGAGTGCAGAGTAGTGAGTAGTGAGTGCAGAGTAGTGAGTTCAGAGTAGTGAGTAGTGAGTGCAGAGTAGTGAGTAGTGAGTGCAGAGTAGTGAGTAGTGAGTGCAGAGTAGTGAGCAGTGAGTGCAGAGTAGTGAGTGCAGAGTAGTGAGTGCAGAGTAGTGAGTGCAGAGTAGTGAGTGCAGAGTAGTGAGTGCAGAGTAGTGAGTGCAGAGTAGTGAGTAGTGAGTGCAGAGTAGTGAGTAGTGAGTGCAGAGTAGTGAGTGCAGAGTGCAGAGTAGTGAGTGCAGAGTGCAGAGTAGTGAGTGCAGAGTAGTGAGTGCAGAGTAGTGAGTGCAGAGTAGTGAGTAGTGAGAGCAGAGTAATGAGTGCAGAGTAGTGAGTGCAGAGTAGTGAGTGCAGAGTAGTGAGTGCAGAGTGGTGAGTGCAGAGTAGTGAGTGCAGAGTAGTGAGTGCAGAGTGGTGAGTGCAGAGTGGTGAGTGCAGAGTAGTGAGTAGTGAGTGCAGAGTGGTGAGTGCTGAGTAGTGAGTGCAGAGTTGTGAGTGCAGAGTAGTGAGTAGTGAGTGCAGAGTAGTGAGTAGTGAGTGCAGAGTAGTGAGTGCAGAGTAGTGAGTAGTGAGTGCAGAGTAGTGAGTAGTGAGTGCAGAGTAGTGAGTAGTGAGTGCAGAGTAGTGAGTGCAGAGTAGTGAGTGCAGAGTAGTGAGTTGTTGGACAGGCCGCCTGTTCGAGCTGTACCCCCTCCCCGCAATGGGACCAGGACCCTGGCTCTCCCTGCATCCCCAGCCAGAGTCCACCAACGACCACCCGAAGTACCCTGCAATCCCTCCACTACAAGACACCAGCTCCGGACCCAGCTGGCCCGGGTCACCATCTACCCCACGACATCGACCCGGCCGCCATCTTGGGGCACTGCAGCACGAGGCCGCGTGGCCTCAACTCGACCCTCACCCTGGGCCCGGCCGGGCCCGACATCGAGGCACCAACCTCCCCCCAGGAGGCAGAGTGACCACTTGGCGAGTCAATGGGAGAAAGAATCGTCAACGGCTCTCCTCCGCCAGGTGTCGATCACCCCAGGCCGCCTGGGCGCTGGCTCCACCCCCCTGCTGGGTGTCTGGACTCCCTCATCCCGGACCTCCCGGCCCCCAGGCGCGAGGGTCCGGACCTCAAAGGGGACCAGACCTATAACTGGGGCAGGACCAGACCAGGAAGGCAGTTGTATCCTGGAGTCGAGAGACCCGAGAAGAACTCATCCGTGACTTGGCCTGCTGGCGCTGCCGCGGCCCTCTGCCTCGTGAAACCATCGTCTCGGCCTGCTGGCGCTGCCGCGGCCCTCTGCCTCGTGAAACCATCTTGGCCTGCTGGCGCTGCCGCGGCCCTCTGCCTCGTGAAACCATCTTGGCCTGCTGGCGCTGCCGCGGCCCTCTGCCTCGTGAAACCATCGTCTTGGCCTGCTGGCGCTGCCGCGGCCCTCTGCCTCGTGAAACCATCTTGGCCTGCTGGCGCTGCCGCGGTCCTCTGCTTTATGAGACTATCACCTTGGCCTGCTGGCGCTGCCGCGGCCCGATCCACAGACCCTCCAGCTCGAGGATTGTGAGCTCGCCTTTTACCACCACCTGTACCGATCCGGTACTAAGACTGTCCCGCTACCCCCTTTCCCTACAGAGACTAGAAGTGAGAGGACCCCCGGGTCCAAGTTATCCTGTATCGCTGATATCCTTGCCTTAAGAACCTTATATAAAGCCTTGAACTCGACTTGGTGTGGTGCCTGTTTGTGGGGAGGGAGGGTACTTGTCTGTACGATCGCCGGAGACGGCCCCCCTCGGGGATCTCTCCCTCGGTGTCCGGCCGACCCTCAGGGTCCCCGTCTAACATTGGTGGCCAGCGACGGGATCCGAACCTACGCATAATCGTACAGAAAGTCACTCGCCCCACCACACACAACAACCATGTCAATAGAGAGCGGAACAACGGAAAAATTTCAGATGGAAAAATTGGAAGACTACAACCACCGGGAACTGAAGCAATATTGCATAGAACTTGGACTTCCAACCACAGGTCTTAGCACAAAGGAAGACTTCAAACGAGCCCTAGAAGCTTGGGCAGAAACGGGTACGGCCGTACCCCGAACACAAACAACCGAAACGAGCCCCGCACCAACTAAAGAAAGAACGGATCTCTCCCTGGAAGAGATCCGAGAAAGAGAAAAAACCAGACTCCACGAATTAGAACTTGCCCGACTTCGCTTGGATGGGGAACTCAAGCTGGCAGAACAAAAAATAACCCTGGAACACTTACGACTCAGGGAAGAGCGGGAAGACAAGCAAAGACAGAGGGAGCTAGAGGAAAAGAGACTAGAATATGAACATGAGCGCAATCTCAAAGCACTGGAGATTCAGAAACAGAATAAAGACCTCGGGCTCCCCGAACGACCGACCCCGTCTGCCTCGACCGAACCCAAGGTTCACATCCCCAAAGATGTCATCCGGGAATACCACAAGAACGATGATATCCAGCAGTGGTTTAAAGCCTATGAGGTGGCAATGACCTCCCACCGGATTCCCCGAAGCGATTGGGGAGCCGGATTATGGGGGAGGTTTGTCAACGAAGGGCGGGACGCCCTGCTGCAACTCCCGGACCAGCTGATGACCTCCTACGACCACATGAAGGCCGCCCTCCTCACTCGATACGGGCTCACACCTGAGATGTACCGCCAACGGTTCCGCGACTGCAAACGGATTCCGGGTACAACTTGGGTGGAGTACGTGAACTTTTTTAGCCGAGCCTTCGAGGGGTGGATCAAGGGCAACAAAGTAACCACCTACGACCAACTCTTTGACCTTATCGTATGGGAACACCTGTCGAACAACTGCTTCGTGGAGCTCCTGCAACACCTCCTGGACAGCAAGCTAACCGACCCTCGACAACTCGCCGCCGAAGCCGACCGGTGGGAAAGCACCCGAGTTGGCCGGAGCGCACCCAGCGAAGTATCCAGATCGTATCGCCCCCGAGGGGGAGGAGGAAGTCAGGGTCGGGGGAGAGACCCCGGCCCCTCGTCACCCCCCAGAAACCCCTCGACCCCGGTTGGCCGGGGAAGCCCTGCCGTCCGGGCCGGTTTCCGGGCCAACATTACGTGCCACAGGTGCCAGCGACCCGGCCACTACGCCAGTGATCCCAACTGCCCAAAGAATCCGAACACTACTCCCCGCCAAGTTGCAGCGGCGGCCCTAGGGGAAGAAATAATCCCGGAAGACCAAGAGGAGTACGAGACCGATCCCTCTGAATGGGCACCCGCCGCCATGGCACTGGTCTGCTTAGGGGAGAGAGACATGATTCCGCGGGCCCCCCTTCCCGCCAACACACAAAAGTACGGTCAATGGGTCAACATCAATGGCCGCCGGGCGGAAGCCCTCCGCGACACCGGGGCCAGTGTAACGGCGGTCCGACGCCACCTCGTCACTCCAGACCAAATCTTGCCGAACATTCTTTGCCCTGTTCGATCAGCCGACAACTCCGAAAGCCTATGCCACATGGCCTGCGTCCCCTTCGAGTGGGGAGGAGTAACAGGGATGTTAAAAGTAACTGTCCGCGATGATGCCCCCGTGGACTGCCTCCTAGGAAACGACCTTGAAAGCTCTCCCTGGGCAGCTGTCGAACGGAGTGCAGAGTAGTGAGTGCAGAGTGGTGAGTGCAGAGTAGTGAGTGCAGAGTAGTGAGTGCAGAGTAGTGAGTGCAGAGTAGTGAGTGCAGAGTAGTGAGTGCAGAGTAGTGAGTAGTGAGTGCAGAGTAGTGAGTGCAGAGTAGTGAGTAGTAAGTGCAGAGTAGTGAGTAGTGGATGCAGAGTAGTGAGTAGTGAGTGCAGAGTAGTGAGTGCAGAGTAGTGAGTGGTGAGTGCAGAGTAGTGAGTGCAGAGTAGTGAGTGCAGAGTAGTGAATGCAGAGTAGTGAGTAGTGAGTGCAGAGTAGTGAGTGCAGAGTAGTGAGTAGTGAGTGCAGAGTAGTGAGTAGTGAGTGCAGAGTAGTGACTGCAGAGTAGTGAGTAGTGAGTGCAGAGTAGTGAGTAGTGAAAGCAGAGTAGTGACTGCAGAGTAGTGAGTAGTGAGTGCAGAGTAGTGAGTAGTGAGTGCAGAGTAGTCAGTAGTGAGTGCAGAGTAGTGAGTAGTGAGTGCAGAGTAGTGAGTGCAGAGTAGTGAGTGCAGAGTAGTGAGTGCAGAGTAGTGAGTAGTGAGTGCAGAGTAGTGAGTAGTGAGTGCAGAGTAGTGAGTGCAGAGTAGTGAGTGCAGAGTAGTGAGTAGTGAGTGCAGAGTAGTGAGTAGTGAGTGCAGAGTAGTGAGTAGTGAGTGCAGTGTAGTGAGTGCAGTGTAGTGAGTGCAGTATAGTGAGTGCAGAGTAGTGAGTGCAGAGTAGTGAGTGCAGAGTAGTGAGTGCAGAGTGGTGAGTGCAGAGTAGTGAGTGGTGAGTGCAGAGTAGTGAGTAGTGAGTGCAGAGTAGTGAGTCGTGAGTGCAGAGTAGTGAGTGCAGAGTAGTGAGTGCAGAGTAGTGAGTAGTGAGTGCAGAGTAGTGAGTGCAGAGTAGTGAGGAGTGAGTGCAGAGTAGTGAGTGCAGAGTAGTGAGTGCAGAGTGGTGAGTGCAGAGTAGTGAGTAGTGAGTGCAGAGTAGTGAGTGCAGAGTAGTGAGTAGTGCGTGCAGAGTAGTGAGTGCAGAGTAGGGAGTAGTGAGTGCAGAGTAGTGAGTGCAGAGTAGTGAGTAGTGAGTGCAGAGTAGTGAGTGCAGAGTAGTGAGTGCAGAGTAGTGAGTGCAGAGTAGTGAGTGCGGAGTAGTGAGTGCAGAGTAGTGAGTGCAGAGTAGTGAGTAGTGAGTGCAGAGTAGTGAGTGCAGAGTAGTGAGTAGTGAGTGCAGAGTAGTGAGTGCAGAGTAGTGGGTGCAGAGTAGTGAGTGCAGAGTAGTGAGTACAGAGTATTGAGTAGTGAGTGCAGAGTAGTGAGTAGTGAGTGCAGAGTAGTGAGTAGTGAGTGCAGAGTAGTGAGTGCAGAGTAGTGAGTGCAGAGTAGTGAGTAGTGAGTGCAGACTAGTGAGTTCAGAGTAGTGAGTAGTGAGTGCAGAGTAGTGAGTAGTGAGTGCAGAGTAGTGAGTAGTGAGTGCAGAGTAATGAGTGCAGAGTAGTGAGTGCAGAGTAGTGAGTGCAGAGTAGTGATTAGTGAATGCAGGGTAGTGAGTAGTGAGTGCAGAGTAGTGAGTGCAGAGTAGTGAGTGCAGAGTAGTGAGTGCAGAGTGGTGAGTGCAGAGTAGTGAGTGCAGAGTAGTGAGTGCAGAGTAGTGAGTGCAGAGTAGTGAGTGCAGAGTAGTGAGTAGTGAGTGCAGAGTAGTGAGTGCAGAGTAGTGAGTAGTAAGTGCAGAGTAGTGAGTAGTGGATGCAGAGTAGTGAGTAGTGAGTGCAGAGTAGTGAGTGCAGAGTAGTGAGTAGTAAGTGCAGAGTAGTGAGTAGTGGATGCAGAGTAGTGAGTAGTGAGTGCAGAGTAGTGAGTGCAGAGTAGTGAGTGGTGAGTGCAGAGTAGTGAGTGCAGAGTAGTGAGTGCAGAGTAGTGAGTGCAGAGTAGTGAGTAGTGAGTGCAGAGTAGTGAGTGCAGAGTAGTGAGTAGTGAGTGCAGAGTAGTGAGTAGTGAGTGCAGAGTAGTGACTGCAGAGTAGTGAGTAGTGAGTGCAGAGTAGTGAGTAGTGAAAGCAGAGTAGTGACTGCAGAGTAGTGAGTAGTGAGTGCAGAGTAGTGAGTAGTGAGTGCAGAGTAGTCAGTAGTGAGTGCAGAGTAGTGAGTAGTGAGTGCAGAGTAGTGAGTGCAGAGTAGTGAGTGCAGAGTAGTGAGTGCAGAGTAGTGAGTGCAGAGTAGTGAGTAGTGAGTGCAGAGTAGTGAGTAGTGAGTGCAGAGTAGTGAGTGCAGAGTAGTGAGTGCAGAGTAGTGAGTGCAGAGTAGTGAGTAGTGAGTGCAGAGTAGTGAGTAGTGAGTGCAGAGTAGTGAGTAGTGAGTGCAGTGTAGTGAGTGCAGTGTAGTGAGTGCAGTGTAGTGAGTGCAGAGTAGTGAGTGCAGAGTAGTGAGTGCAGAGTAGTGAGTGCAGAGTGGTGAGTGCAGAGTAGTGAGTGGTGAGTGGTGAGTGCAGAATAGTGAGTAGTGAGTGCAGAGTAGTGAGTCGTGAGTGCAGAGTAGTGAGTGCAGAGTAGTGAGTGCAGAGTAGTGAGTAGTGAGTGCAGAGTAGTGAGTGCAGAGTAGTGAGGAGTGAGTGCAGAGTAGTGAGTGCAGAGTAGTGAGTGCAGAGTGGTGAGTGCAGAGTAGTGAGTAGTGAGTGCAGAGTAGTGAGTGCAGAGTAGTGAGTAGTGCGTGCAGAGTAGTGAGTGCAGAGTAGGGAGTAGTGAGTGCAGAGTAGTGAGTGCAGAGTAGTGAGTAGTGAGTGCAGAGTAGTGAGTGCAGAGTAGTGAGTGCAGAGTAGTGAGTGCAGAGTAGTGAATGCGGAGTAGTGAGTGCAGAGTAGTGAGTGCAGAGTAGTGAGTAGTGAGTGCAGAGTAGTGAGTGCAGAGTAGTGAGTAGTGAGTGCAGAGTAGTGAGTGCAGAGTAGTGGGTGCAGAGTAGTGAGTGCAGAGTAGTGAGTACAGAGTATTGAGTAGTGAGTGCAGAGTAGTGAGTAGTGAGTGCAGAGTAGTGAGTAGTGAGTGCAGAGTAGTGAGTGCAGAGTAGTGAGTGCAGAGTAGTGAGTAGTGAGTGCAGACTAGTGAGTTCAGAGTAGTGAGTAGTGAGTGCAGAGTAGTGAGTAGTGAGTGCAGAGTAGTGAGCAGTGAGTGCAGAGTAGTGAGTGCAGAGTAGTGAGTGCAGAGTAGTGAGTGCAGAGTGGTGAGTGCAGAGTAGTGAGTGCAGAGTAGTGAGTGCAGAGTAGTGAGTGCAGAGTAGTGAGTGCAGAGTAGTGAGTAGTGAGTGCAGAGTAGTGAGTGCAGAGTAGTGAGTAGTGAGTGCAGAGTAGTGAGTAGTTAGTGCAGAGTAGTGAGTAGTGAGTGCAGAGTAGTGAGTGCAGAGTAGTGAGTAGTGAGTGCAGAGTAGTGAGTTCAGAGTAGTGAGTGCAGAGTAGTGAGTGCAGAGTAGTGAGTAGTGAGTGCAGAGTAGTGAGTAGTGAGTGCAGAGTAGTGAGTAGTGAGTGCATAGTAGTGTGTGCAGAGTAGTGAGTAGTGAGTGCAGAGTAGTGAGTAGTGAGTGCAGAGTAGTGACTGCAGAGTAGTGAGTAGTGAGTAGTGAGTGCAGAGTAGTGAGTAGTGAGTGCAGAGTAGTGAGTAGTGAGTGCAGAGTAGTGAGTAGTGAGTGCAGAGTAGTGAGTGCAGAGTAGTGAGTGCAGAGTAGTGAGTGCAGAGTATTGAGTGCAGAGTAGTGAGTAGTGAGTGCAGAGTAGTGAGTAGTGAGTGCAGAGTAGTGAGTGCAGAGTAGTGACTGCAGAGTGCAGAGTAGTGAGTGCAGAGTGCAGAGTAGTGAGTGCAGAGTAGTGAGTGCAGAGTAGTGAGTGCAGAGTAGTGAGTAGTGAGAGCAGAGTAATGAGTGCAGAGTAGTGAGTTCAGAGTAGTGAGTGCAGAGTAGTGAGTGCAGAGTGGTGAGTGCAGAGTAGTGAGTGCAGAGTAGTGAGTGCAGAGTGGTGAGTGCAGAGTGGTGAGTGCAGAGTAGTGAGTAGTGAGTGCAGAGTGGTGAGTGCTGAGTAGTGAGTGCAGAGTTGTGAGTGCAGAGTAGTGAGTAGTGAGTGCAGAGTAGTGAGTAGTGAGTGCAGAGTAGTGAGTGCAGAGTAGTGAGTAGTGAGTGCAGAGTAGTGAGTAGTGAGTGCAGAGTAGTGAGTGCAGAGTAGTGAGTGCAGAGTAGTGAGTAGTGAGTGCAGAGTAGTGAGTGCAGAGTAGTGAGTGCAGAGTAGTGAGTGCAGAGTAGTGAGTACAGAGTATTGAGTAGTGAGTGCAGAGTAGTGAGTAGTGAGTGCAGAGTAGTGAGTAGTGAGTGCAGAGTAGTGAGTGCAGAGTAGTGAGTGCAGAGTAGTGAGTGCAGAGTAGTGAGTAGTGAGTGCAGAGTAGTGAGTGCAGAGTAGTGAGTGCAGAGTAGTGAGTGCAGAGTAGTGAGTTGTGAGTGCAGAGTAGTGAGTGCAGAGTAGTGAGTAGTGAGTGCAGAGTAGTGAGTAGTGAGTGCAGAGTAATGAGTGCAGAGTAGTGAGTGCAGAGTAGTGAGTGCAGAGTAGTGAGTGCAGAGTAGTGAGTAGTGTGTGCAGAGTAGTGAGTGCAGAGTAGCGAGTAGTGAGTGCAGAGTAGTGAGTAGTGAGTGCAGAGTAGTGAGTGCAGAGTAGTGAGTGCAGAGTAGTGAGTGCAGAGTAGTGAGTAGTGAGTGCAGAGTAGTGAGTAGTGAGTGCAGAGTAGTGAGTAGTGAGTGCAGAGTAGTGAGTGCAGAGTAGTGAGTGCAGAGTAGTGAGTAGTGAGTGCAGAGTAGTGAGTGCAGAGTAGTGAGTGCAGAGTAGTGAGTGCAGAGTAGTGAGTGCAGAGTAGTGAGTAGTGAGTGCAGAGTAGTGAGTAGTGAGTGCAGTGTAGTGAGTGCAGAGTAGTGAGTGCAGAGTGCAGAGTAGTGAGTGCAGAGTAGTGAGTGCAGAGTAGTGAGTGCAGAGTAGTGAGTGCAGAGTAGTGAGTAGTGAGAGCAGAGTAATGAGTGCAGAGTAGTGAGTGCAGAGTAGTGAGTGCAGAGTAGTGAGTGCAGATTGGTGAGTGCAGAGTAGTGAGTGCAGAGTGGTGAGTGCAGAGTGGTGAGTGCAGAGTAGTGAGTAGTGAGTGCAGAGTGGTGAGTGCTGAGTAGTGAGTGCAGAGTTGTGAGTGCAGAGTAGTGAGTAGTGAGTGCAGAGTAGTGAGTAGTGAGTGCAGAGTAGTGAGTGCAGAGTAGTGAGTGCAGAGTAGTGAGTAGTGAGTGCAGAGTAGTGAGTGCAGAGTAGTGAGTGCAGAGTAGTGAGTAGTGAGTGCAGAGTAGTGAGTGCAGAGTAGTGAGTGCAGAGTAGTGAGTGCAGAGTAGTGAGTACAGAGTATTGAGTAGTGAGTGCAGAGTAGTGAGTAGTGAGTGCAGAGTAGTGAGTAGTGAGTGCAGAGTAGTGACTGCAGAGTAGTGAGTAGTGAGTAGTGAGTGCAGAGTAGTGAGTAGTGAGTGCAGAGTAGTGAGTAGTGAGTGCAGAGTAGTGAGTAGTGAGTGCAGAGTAGTGAGTGCAGAGTAGTGAGTGCAGAGTAGTGAGTAGTGAGTGCAGAGTAGTGAGTAGTGAGTGCAGAGTAGTGAGTGCAGAGTAGTGAGTGCAGAGTGCAGAGTAGTGAGTGCAGAGTGCAGAGTAGTGAGTGCAGAGTAGTGAGTGCAGAGTAGTGAGTGCAGAGTAGTGAGAGCAGAGTAATGAGTGCAGAGTAGTGAGTGCAGAGTAGTGAGTGCAGAGTAGTGAGTGCAGATTGGTGAGTGCAGAGTAGTGAGTGCAGAGTGGTGAGTGCAGAGTGGTGAGTGCAGAGTAGTGAGTAGTGAGTGCAGAGTGGTGAGTGCTGAGTAGTGAGTGCAGAGTTGTGAGTGCAGAGTAGTGAGTAGTGAGTGCAGAGTAGTGAGAAGTGAGTGCAGAGTAGTGAGTGCAGAGTAGTGAGTAGTGAGTGCAGAGTAGTGAGTAGTGAGTGCAGAGTAGTGAGTGCAGAGTAGTGAGTGCAGAGTAGTGAGTAGTGAGTGCAGAGTAGTGAGTGCAGAGTAGTGAGTGCAGAGTAGTGAGTACAGAGTATTGAGTAGTGAGTGCAGAGTAGTGAGTAGTGAGTGCAGAGTAGTGAGTAGTGAGTGCAAAGTAGTGAGTGCAGAGTAGTGAGTGCAGAGTAGTGAGTGCAGAGTAGTGAGTAGTGAGTGCAGAGTAGTGAGTGCAGAGTAGTGAGTGCAGAGTAGTGAGTAGTGAGTGCAGAGTAGTGAGTAGTGAGTGCAGAGTAGTGAGTGCAGAGTAGTGAGTGCAGAGTAGTGAGTAGTGAGTGCAGAGTAATGAGTGCAGAGTAGTGAGTGCAGAGTAGTGAGTAGTGAGTGCAGAGTAGTGAGTGCAGAGTAGTGAGTAGTGAGAGCAGAGTAATGAGTGCAGAGTAGTGAGTGCAGAGTAGTGAGTGCAGAGTAGTGAGTGCAGATTGGTGAGTGCAGAGTAGTGAGTGCAGAGTGGTGAGTGCAGAGTGGTGAGTGCAGAGTAGTGAGTAGTGAGTGCAGAGTGGTGAGTGCTGAGTAGTGAGTGCAGAGTTGTGAGTGCAGAGTAGTGAGTAGTGAGTGCAGAGTAGTGAGTAGTGAGTGCAGAGTAGTGAGTGCAGAGTAGTGAGTGCAGAGTAGTGAGTAGTGAGTGCAGAGTAGTGAGTGCAGAGTAGTGAGTGCAGAGTAGTGAGTAGTGAGTGCAGAGTAGTGAGTGCAGAGTAGTGAGTGCAGAGTAGTGAGTGCAGAGTAGTGAGTACAGAGTATTGAGTAGTGAGTGCAGAGTAGTGAGTAGTGAGTGCAGAGTAGTGAGTAGTGAGTGCAGAGTAGTGACTGCAGAGTAGTGAGTAGTGAGTGCAGAGTAGTGAGTAGTGAGTGCAGAGTAGTGAGTAGTGAGTGCAGAGTAGTGAGTAGTGAGTGCAGAGTAGTGAGTGCAGAGTAGTGAGTGCAGAGTAGTGAGTAGTGAGTGCAGAGTAGTGAGTAGTGAGTGCAGAGTGGTGAGTGCAGAGTAGTGAGTGCAGAGTGCAGAGTAGTGAGTGCAGAGTGCAGAGTAGTGAGTGCAGAGTAGTGAGTGCAGAGTAGTGAGTGCAGAGTAGTGAGAGCAGAGTAATGAGTGCAGAGTAGTGAGTGCAGAGTAGTGAGTGCAGAGTAGTGAGTGCAGATTGGTGAGTGCAGAGTAGTGAGTGCATAGTGGTGAGTGCAGAGTGGTGAGTGCAGAGTAGTGAGTAGTGAGTGCAGAGTGGTGAGTGCTGAGTAGTGAGTGCAGAGTTGTGAGTGCAGAGTAGTGAGTAGTGAGTGCAGAGTAGTGAGTAGTGAGTGCAGAGTAGTGAGTGCAGAGTAGTGAGTAGTGAGTGCAGAGTAGTGAGTAGTGAGTGCAGAGTAGTGAGTGCAGAGTAGTGAGTGCAGAGTAGTGAGTAGTGAGTGCAGAGTAGTGAGTGCAGAGTAGTGAGTGCAGAGTAGTGAGTACAGAGTATTGAGTAGTGAGTGCAGAGTAGTGAGTAGTGAGTGCAGAGTAGTGAGTAGTGAGTGCAAAGTAGTGAGTGCAGAGTAGTGAGTGCAGAGTAGTGAGTGCAGAGTAGTGAGTAGTGAGTGCAGAGTAGTGAGTGCAGAGTAGTGAGTGCAGAGTAGTGAGTAGTGAGTGCAGAGTAGTGAGTAGTGAGTGCAGAGTAGTGAGTGCAGAGTAGTGAGTAGTGAGTGCAGAGTAGTGAGTAGTGAGTGCAGAGTAATGAGTGCAGAGTAGTGAGTGCAGAGTAGTGAGTAGTGAGTGCAGAGTAGTGAGTACAGAGTATTGAGTAGTGAGTGCAGAGTAGTGAGTAGTGAGTGCAGAGTAGTGAGTAGTGAGTGCAGAGTAGTGAGTGCAGAGTAGTGAGTGCAGAGTAGTGAGTAGTGAGTGCAGAGTAGTGAGTGCAGAGTAGTGAGTGCAGAGTAGTGAGTGCAGAGTAGTGAGTAGTGAGTGCAGAGTAGTGAGTAGTGAGTGCAGTGTAGTGAGTGCAGAGTAGTGAGTGCAGAGTGCAGAGTAGTGAGTGCAGAGTGCAGAGTAGTGAGTGCAGAGTAGTGAGTGCAGAGTAGTGAGTGCAGAGTAGTGAGTAGTGAGAGCAGAGTAATGAGTGCAGAGTAGTGAGTGCAGAGTAGTGAGTGCAGAGTAGTGAGTGCAGATTGGTGAGTGCAGAGTAGTGAGTGCAGAGTGGTGAGTGCAGAGTGGTGAGTGCAGAGTAGTGAGTAGTGAGTGCAGAGTGGTGAGTGCTGAGTAGTGAGTGCAGAGTTGTGAGTGCAGAGTAGTGAGTAGTGAGTGCAGAGTAGTGAGTAGTGAGTGCAGAGTAGTGAGTGCAGAGTAGTGAGTAGTGAGTGCAGAGTAGTGAGTAGTGAGTGCAGAGTAGTGAGTGCAGAGTAGTGAGTGCAGAGTAGTGAGTAGTGAGTGCAGAGTAGTAAGTGCAGAGTAGTGAGTGCAGAGTAGTGAGTGCAGAGTAGTGAGTACAGAGTATTGAGTAGTGAGTGCAGAGTAGTGAGTAGTGAGTGCAGAGTAGTGAGTAGTGAGTGCAGAGTAGTGACTGCAGAGTAGTGAGTAGTGAGTAGTGAGTGCAGAGTAGTGAGTAGTGAGTGCAGAGTAGTGAGTAGTGAGTGCAGAGTAGTGAGTAGTGAGTGCAGAGTAGTGAGTGCAGAGTAGTGAGTGCAGAGTAGTGAGTGCAGAGTAGTGAGTGCAGAGTAGTGAGTAGTGAGTGCAGAGTAGTGAGTAGTGAGTGCAGAGTAGTGAGTGCAGAGTAGTGAGTGCAGAGTGCAGAGTAGTGAGTGCAGAGTGCAGAGTAGTGAGTGCAGAGTAGTGAGTGCAGAGTAGTGAGTGCAGAGTAGTGAGTAGTGAGAGCAGAGTAATGAGTGCAGAGTAGTGAGTGCAGAGTAGTGAGTGCAGAGTAGTGAGTGCAGATTGGTGAGTGCAGAGTAGTGAGTGCAGAGTGGTGAGTGCAGAGTGGTGAGTGCAGAGTAGTGAGTAGTGAGTGCAGAGTGGTGAGTGCTGAGTAGTGAGTGCAGAGTTGTGAGTGCAGAGTAGTGAGTAGTGAGTGCAGAGTAGTGAGTAGTGAGTGCAGAGTAGTGAGTGCAGAGTAGTGAGTAGTGAGTGCAGAGTAGTGAGTAGTGAGTGCAGAGTAGTGAGTGCAGAGTAGTGAGTAGTGAGTGCAGAGTAGTGAGTAGTGAGTGCAGAGTAGTGAGTGCAGAGTAGTGAGTGCAGAGTAGTGAGTACAGAGTATTGAGTAGTGAGTGCAGAGTAGTGAGTATTGAGTGCAGTGTAGTGAGTAGTGAGTGCAAAGTAGTGAGTGCAGAGTAGTGAGTGCAGAGTAGTGAGTGCAGAGTAGTGAGTAGTGAGTGCAGAGTAGTGAGTGCAGAGTAGTGAGTGCAGAGTAGTGAGTAGTGAGTGCAGAGTAGTGAGTAGTGAGTGCAGAGTAGTGAGTGCAGAGTAGTGAGTAGTGAGTGCAGAGTAGTGAGTAGTGAGTGCAGAGTAATGAGTGCAGAGTAGTGAGTGCAGAGTAGTGAGTAGTGTGTGCAGAGTAGTGAGTGCAGAGTAGTGAGTAGTGAGTGCAGAGTAGTGAGTAGTGAGTGCAGAGTAGTGAGTGCAGAGTAGTGAGTGCAGAGTAGTGAGTGCAGAGTAGTGAGTGCAGAGTAGTGAGTGCAGAGTAGTGAGTGCAGAGTAGTGAGTAGTGAGTGCAGAGTAGTGAGTAGTGAGTGCAGAGTAGTGAGTAGTGAGTGCAGAGTAGTGAGTGCAGAGTAGTGAGTGCAGAGTAGTGAGTGCAGAGTAGTGAGTAGTGAGTGCAGAGTAGTGAGTAGTGAGTGCAGAGTAATGAGTGCAGAGTAGTGAGTGCAGAGTAGTGAGTGCAGAGTAGTGAGTAGTGAATGCAGAGTAGTGAGTAGTGAGTGCAGAGTAGTGAGTGCAGAGTAGTGAGTGCAGAGTAGTGAGTGCAGAGTGGTGAGTGCAGAGTAGTGAGTGCAGAGTAGTGAGTGCAGAGTAGTGAGTGCAGAGTAGTGAGTGCAGAGTAGTGAGTGCAGAGTAGTGAGTAGTGAGTGCAGAGTAGTGAGTGCAGAGTAGTGAGTAGTGAGTGCAGAGTAGTGAGTAGTGAATGCAGAGTAGTGAGTAGTGAGTGCAGAGTAGTGAGTGCAGAGTAGTGAGTGGTGAGTGCAGAGTAGTGAGTGCAGAGTAGTGAGTGCAGAGTAGTGAGTGCAGAGTAGTGAGTAGTGAGTGCAGAGTAGTGAGTGCAGAGTAGTGAGTAGTGAGTGCAGAGTAGTGAGTAGTGAGTGCAGAGTAGTGACTGCAGAGTAGTGAGTAGTGAGTGCAGAGTAGTGAGTAGTGAAAGCAGAGTAGTGACTGCAGAGTAGTGAGTAGTGAGTGCAGAGTAGTGAGTAGTGAGTGCAGAGTAGTCAGTAGTGAGTGCAGAGTAGTGAGTAGTGAGTGCAGAGTAGTGAGTGCAGAGTAGTGAGTGCAGAGTAGTGAGTGCAGAGTAGTGAGTGCAGAGTAGTGAGTAGTGAGTGCAGAGTAGTGAGTAGTGAGTGCAGAGTAGTGAGTGCAGAGTAGTGAGTGCAGAGTAGTGAGTAGTGAGTGCAGAGTAGTGAGTAGTGAGTGCAGAGTAGTGAGTAGTGAGTGCAGTGTAGTGAGTGCAGTGTAGTGAGTGCAGTGTAGTGAGTGCAGAGTAGTGAGTGCAGAGTAGTGAGTGCAGAGTAGTGAGTGCAGAGTGGTGAGTGCAGAGTAGTGAGTGGTGAGTGGTGAGTGCAGAGTAGTGAGTAGTGACTGCAGAGTAGTGAGTAGTGAGTGCAGAGTAGTGAGTAGTGAGTGCAGAGTAGTCAGTAGTGAGTGCAGAGTAGTGAGTAGTGAGTGCAGAGTAGTGAGTGCAGAGTAGTGAGTGCAGAGTAGTGAGTGCAGAGTAGTGAGTGCAGAGTAGTGAGTAGTGAGTGCAGAGTAGTGAGTAGTGAGTGCAGAGTAGTGAGTAGTGAGTGCAGTGTAGTGAGTGCAGAGTAGTGAGTGCAGAGTGGTGAGTGCAGAGTAGTGAGTGCAGAGTAGTGAGTGCAGAGTAGTGAGTGCAGAGTAGTGAGTGCAGAGTAGTGAGTGCAGAGTAGTGAGTAGTGAGTGCAGAGTAGTGAGTGCAGAGTAGTGAGTAGTGAGTGCAGAGTAGTGAGTAGTGAATGCAGAGTAGTGAGTAGTGAGTGCAGAGTAGTGAGTGCAGAGTAGTGAGTGGTGAGTGCAGAGTAGTGAGTGCAGAGTAGTGAGTGCAGAGTAGTGAGTGCAGAGTAGTGAGTAGTGAGTGCAGAGTAGTGAGTGCAGAGTAGTGAGTAGTGAGTGCAGAGTAGTGAGTAGTGAGTGCAGAGTAGTGACTGCAGAGTAGTGAGTAGTGAGTGCAGAGTAGTGAGTAGTGAAAGCAGAGTAGTGACTGCAGAGTAGTGAGTAGTGAGTGCAGAGTAGTGAGTAGTGAGTGCAGAGTAGTCAGTAGTGAGTGCAGAGTAGTGAGTAGTGAGTGCAGAGTAGTGAGTGCAGAGTAGTGAGTGCAGAGTAGTGAGTGCAGAGTAGTGAGTGCAGAGTAGTGAGTAGTGAGTGCAGAGTAGTGAGTAGTGAGTGCAGAGTAGTGAGTGCAGAGTAGTGAGTGCAGAGTAGTGAGTAGTGAGTGCAGAGTAGTGAGTAGTGTTGGACGGACCGGGAGGGTCGGCCGAGGACAAGGGGAGAGGCATCTACGGAACCGTCTTTCTCCCGCGTTCGTAGGAGGTCCGGGAGGGGCTCGGAGTCCTCTTCAGCCCCATTGTCTGTGGCCATCAGGAGGCTGAGTTCTGTCCGTACAAAGTGCGGTTTCAGTCTGTTAGCGTGGAGGACCCGGAGGGGGTTCCGGGAAGATTCCAAGTCGATGAGATAGGTAGCCGGACCCTTGCGCTCGACCACTTTGAAGGGCCCTGTCCACTTGTCTTGTAGGGCGCAGGGTTCGGTGGGGGACATCACCCATACCTGTTGCCCAGGTTCAAATTCGATGGAGGAGGCATTCCGGTCATACCACCTTTTCATGTCCTCCTGACTGGCCTCTAGGTTGGCTTTTGCTAGTTCTCGGAATCGCCGGGTCTGGTTGCGGAGTGTTAGGAGGTAGCGGAAAACATCTGGTGGGTTCTTTAGAGGGGGCATCTCCCAGCCTTCCTTAACTAGGCTGAGCGGCCCGCGTACGGGGTGTCCATATAGCAGTTCAAATGGGCTGAAGCCCAGGGACTTCTGGGGAACCTCTCGATATGCGAAGAGGAGGCACGGCAGCAGCACATCCCACTGGCGACGGAGGGGCTCTTCCAACCCCCCGATCATCCCTTTGAGCGTGCGGTTGAACCGCTCAACGAGTCCGTTTCCTTGAGGGTGATAGGGGGTCGTGAACCGGTAGGTAACCCCGCACTGTTGCCAGAGAGATTTCATATATTTCGAAATAAAGTTCGTGCCTCTGTCACTGACGACCTCCCGGGGGAAGCCCACCCGGGAGAAGATCCCCATCAGAGCCCGGCCGACTACCGGGGCTGTCACAGTCCGCAGGGGAACAGCCTCCGGGTAGCGGGTGGCGTGGTCCACTAGCACCAGGATGAATCTATGGCCTTGTTTTGTGCGCGGGTCCAGGGGCCCTACGATATCGATTCCGACCCTCTCGAACGGGGTGGTGACCACGGGAAAAGGTTGCAGGGGGGCTTTCAGTTTGCGGCCGCTCTTCCCACTGGCTTGGCACGTGGGGCAAGATCGGCAATGCTGGTGTACATTGTCCCTCATTTTGGGCCAGAAGAAGTGGGTCACCAGGCGGCTATAGGTTTTGTCTTGACCCAAGTGTCCTGCCAGGGGGACATCGTGGGCCAGGTTTAGCAGAAAGTCTCTAAAACGGAGGGGTACCACTAGGACTCGACTGGCCCCCAGCTCCGCGATTCTTTGCTCACTGTACAGTAGATCATTGTCCCAGTAGACCCAGTGAGTTCCGGAGGTATCCCCTGCGCTTTGGGCTAGCGCTTGCTGGCGGAGTCCCTCGAGGGAGGGACAGGTCTTTTGTTCTTGGCGAAATTGTTCTTGCGTGGGCCCCCCCTCTTGAGGCCACTGGTCGAGGTTAGCGAGGTCTGGAGGTTGAGCTGGTTCGGGGGGGACGTCACGGTCGGTGGTTTCGGCGGGGGCGACCGGAGGCGGTGGCGCCGGCCATTCGAGTTCCTCTGGGCGGGTGTTGGCACGGGCGGTCATGGACCGGGTGGTGACGCACGCCCAGTCCGGGACGCCCAGCATCCCCAGGTGCTCTTTTCGTTCGACTGCTGCCCATGGAGAGCTTTCCAGGTCATTACCCAGGAGGCAGTCTACGGGGGCATCATCTCGGACCGTCACCTTCAACATGCCGGAGACCCCTCCCCATTCGAAGGGGACGCAGGCCATCCGACACAGACTTTCTGAGTTATCGGCTGAACGTACAGGGCAGAGAATGTTTGGTAAGTATTGTTCGGGGGTCACCAGGTGACAGCGGACGGCTGTTACACTGGCCCCAGTGTCACGAAGGGCTTCAGCCCGGCGTCCATTGATGCCCACCCATTGGCTGTACTTCTGGGTATTAGCGGGTAGGGGGACCCGCGGGACCATGTCTCTCCCCCCTAGGCAGGCGAGAGCCATGGCGGCTGGCTCCCATTCTTGGTGTTCCTGTTCATATTCTTCTTGTTCCTCTGAGATCTGTTCCTCCCCCAGAGCAGCAGCGGCTACTTGGCGGGGTCTTGGGCTCTGGTACTGGGGGCAGTTTGGGTCGTTTGCATAGTGTCCGACTCGTTGGCATCGATGGCAGGTAACATTGGCTCGATGTCCCGGTCGCGCTGGGGTGCTGCCCCGGTTGGCCGGGGGGGTGGTGCTGGTAGTGGGGGTGACCGGAGCGTTGCTCCTTCCGCGTCCTTGGCCTCCACCTCCTCGGGGACGGTGCTGACCATTGTTGTTCCTGTTCTGTTCGGAGGACCCATTTCGACTCACTCTGGTGATCTCCCACCGGTCTGCTTCGGCTGCGAGCTGCCGGGGATCCGTTAACTTGCTGTCGAGGAGGTGCTGGCGAAGTTCAATGAAGCAATTGTTCGACAGATGCTCCCATACCATAAGATTGAACAGTTGTTCGTAGGTTGTGACTTTGCTTCCTTTGATCCAGCCCTCGAAGGCTCGGCTAAAGTAATTGACATAGTCCACCCAAGTTGTACCCGGGATGCGGGTGCAGTCTCGGAACCTCTGACGGTACATTTCGGGTGTGAGGCCATAGCGGGTGAGGAGTGCAGCTTTCATATGGTCATAGGAGGTCATCTGGTGGTCCGGGAGTTGCAGCAGGGCGTCGCGGCCCTCATTGAGGAATCTCCCCCACAGACCGGCCCCCCAATCGCTTTTATCGATCCGGTGTGCAGTCATAGCGATTTCATAGGCCTTAAACCATTGCTGGATGTCGTCCTCTCGGAAGTATTCTCGAACGACATCCTTGGGGATGTGTACCTTCTTCTCTGTTGCCCCTGGAGTGTGGGGTTGCTCGGGCACCCCTGTTTCTTTATTCTGTTTGCGTAGGTCGATTTCAGCTAATTTCCGCTCATGTTCATATGCCAGTTTCTTTTCCTCGAGCTCCCTTTGTCTCTGTTTCTCCTCTCTTTCTTCTCGGAGACGCAGGTGCTCTAAGTTGATCTTCTGTTCGGCCAACTTTAGTTCAACGTCCATTTTGAGCCGGGCCATTTCCAGCTCGTGTAGTCGGGTTCTTTCTCGTTCCTGGATCTCGTCTGGCGAGAGACCCGTTCTTCGTTCTTCAGGGGCCATGGGGGTTTGTGCTGCGATGTCTTGATCGGGGGTTCCGGCAGCCCCGGTTTCTGCCCAAGATTCTAGGGCCTGCTTAAAGTCATCTTTGGTATTTAGTCCGGTGGTAGCGATACCTAATTCGATACAGAACTGTTTAAGTTCACGATGGCTGTATTCGTCCAATTTCTCCATCTGGAATTTCTCCGTTGATCCGCTGTCTTTAGTTGACATCGTGATTCGCCGTGGGGTGAGCTACTCTCTGTACGGTTTATGCGGTGATTCGGATCCCACCGCTGCCACCAATGTTGGACGGACCGGGAGGGTCGGCCGAGGACAAGGGGAGAGGTATCCGGGGAGAGCCGTCTCCAGCGAACCGTACAGACGAGTAACTTCCCCCCCACAGACGGACACTACACAATGATAAAGTTCAACGATACTTTATAGGCAATTCTTTAAGTACGGTAGAATGGTACAAGGAGGTCTGGACTCAGGGGTCCCCTCTATTCTGGTCTCTGTTTGGGAAAAGGGTAGCGGGACAGTCTTGTTACCAAAAAGATGGAAATAGCTCTCAATCCTCGAGCTCGGTGGTGTAGATGAACGGGCCGCGGCGGAGCCAGCGGGTCCCGAGATGGATGAAGGAAGACGACGGTCCGCGGCAGAGCCAGCAGGTCCCGATGAAGGTGGTGGTTACAAACGGTCCGCGGCCACGCCAGCAGGTCCCGACGACGATGAAGGATAGGGTGGTTCCCAAAGCCGCGGCAGCGCCAGCAGGCAGGACGAGGGTGCACAAGACAGAGCTACGGCAGCGCCAGTAGTCCGTCAAGGATGAGTTCTTCTTTGCGTCTCTCGACTCCAAGATACAACTCCCGTCCTGCTCTGGAGCTGCCCCAGTTATAGGGCTGGTGTGCTTTGATGTCCGGACCCTCGCACTTGGAGGTCGGGAGGTCCGGGATGAGGGGGTTCAGACACCCAGCAGGGGGGTGGAGCCAGCGCCCGGGGAGGCGATGGGCGAGCGGCACTTGGCGGGGGAGAGCCATCGACACCTCTTGCTCCCATTGACTGACCAAGTAGCCCGCTCACCTCCTGGGTGGATGTTGGTGCCGGAATGTCTGAGGCCTGGCCAGGCCCAGGGTTGAGGTCGATCGGGGGCCAGGCGGCCTCGTGGTGGAGTGTCCAAGATGGCGTCCAGGATGGGCGCGCAGGCCGGTAGTGGGTCGGCCTACGCGGTCAACAGGTTCGAGTGTAGGGGTCCCTGCGGGGACGGTGGACGTGCAATGGTGGTGTGTGGTACTTGCGTGGCTGGTTCGGGCCTGGTTGGGCCGGGGGAGAGCGGCCCTTCATGTGGCCTGTCCAACAAGTAGTGAGTGCAGAGTAGTGAGTAGTGAGTGCAGTGTAGTGAGTGCAGTGTAGTGAGTGCAGTGTAGTGAGTGCAGAGTAGTGAGTGCAGAGTAGTGAGTGCAGAGTAGTGAGTGCAGAGTGGTGAGTGCAGAGTAGTGAGTGGTGAGTGCAGAGTAGTGAGTAGTGAGTGCAGAGTAGTGAGTAGTGAGTGCAGAGTAGTGACTGCAGAGTAGTGAGTAGTGAGTAGTGAGTGCAGAGTAGTGAGTAGTGAGTGCAGAGTAGTGAGTAGTGAGTGCAGAGTAGTGAGTAGTGAGTGCAGAGTAGTGAGTGCAGAGTAGTGAGTGCAGAGTAGTGAGTAGTGAGTGCAGAGTAGTGAGTAGTGAGTGCAGAGTAGTGAGTGCAGAGTAGTGAGTGCAGAGTGCAGAGTAGTGAGTGCAGAGTGCAGAGTAGTGAGTGCAGAGTAGTGAGTGCAGAGTAGTGAGTGCAGAGTAGTGAGAGCAGAGTAATGAGTGCAGAGTAGTGAGTGCAGAGTAGTGAGTGCAGAGTAGTGAGTGCAGATTGGTGAGTGCAGAGTAGTGAGTGCAGAGTGGTGAGTGCAGAGTGGTGAGTGCAGAGTAGTGAGTAGTGAGTGCAGAGTAGTGAGTGCTGAGTAGTGAGTGCAGAGTTGTGAGTGCAGAGTAGTGAGTAGTGAGTGCAGAGTAGTGAGTAGTGAGTGCAGAGTAGTGAGTGCAGAGTAGTGAGTAGTGAGTGCAGAGTAGTGAGTAGTGAGTGCAGAGTAGTGAGTGCAGAGTAGTGAGTGCAGAGTAGTGAGTAGTGAGTGCAGAGTAGTGAGTGCAGAGTAGTGAGTGCAGAGTAGTGAGTACAGAGTATTGAGTAGTGAGTGCAGAGTAGTGAGTAGTGAGTGCAGAGTAGTGAGTAGTGAGTGCAAAGTAGTGAGTGCAGAGTAGTGAGTGCAGAGTAGTGAGTGCAGAGTAGTGAGTAGTGAGTGCAGAGTAGTGAGTGCAGAGTAGTGAGTGCAGAGTAGTGAGTAGTGAGTGCAGAGTAGTGAGTAGTGAGTGCAGAGTAGTGAGTGCAGAGTAGTGAGTAGTGAGTGCAGAGTAATGAGTGCAGAGTAGTGAGTGCAGAGTAGTGAGTAGTGAGTGCAGAGTAGTGAGTGCAGAGTAGTGAGTAGTGAGAGCAGAGTAATGAGTGCAGAGTAGTGAGTGCAGAGTAGTGAGTGCAGAGTAGTGAGTGCAGATTGGTGAGTGCAGAGTAGTGAGTGCAGAGTGGTGAGTGCAGAGTGGTGAGTGCAGAGTAGTGAGTAGTGAGTGCAGAGTGGTGAGTGCTGAGTAGTGAGTGCAGAGTTGTGAGTGCAGAGTAGTGAGTAGTGAGTGCAGAGTAGTGAGTAGTGAGTGCAGAGTAGTGAGTGCAGAGTAGTGAGTGCAGAGTAGTGAGTAGTGAGTGCAGAGTAGTGAGTGCAGAGTAGTGAGTGCAGAGTAGTGAGTAGTGAGTGCAGAGTAGTGAGTGCAGAGTAGTGAGTGCAGAGTAGTGAGTGCAGAGTAGTGAGTACAGAGTATTGAGTAGTGAGTGCAGAGTAGTGAGTAGTGAGTGCAGAGTAGTGAGTAGTGAGTGCAGAGTAGTGACTGCAGAGTAGTGAGTAGTGAGTAGTGAGTGCAGAGTAGTGAGTAGTGAGTGCAGAGTAGTGAGTAGTGAGTGCAGAGTAGTGAGTAGTGAGTGCAGAGTAGTGAGTGCAGAGTAGTGAGTGCAGAGTAGTGAGTAGTGAGTGCAGAGTAGTGAGTAGTGAGTGCAGAGTGGTGAGTGCAGAGTAGTGAGTGCAGAGTGCAGAGTAGTGAGTGCAGAGTGCAGAGTAGTGAGTGCAGAGTAGTGAGTGCAGAGTAGTGAGTGCAGAGTAGTGAGAGCAGAGTAATGAGTGCAGAGTAGTGAGTGCAGAGTAGTGAGTGCAGAGTAGTGAGTGCAGATTGGTGAGTGCAGAGTAGTGAGTGCAGAGTGGTGAGTGCAGAGTGGTGAGTGCAGAGTAGTGAGTAGTGAGTGCAGAGTGGTGAGTGCTGAGTAGTGAGTGCAGAGTTGTGAGTGCAGAGTAGTGAGTAGTGAGTGCAGAGTAGTGAGTAGTGAGTGCAGAGTAGTGAGTGCAGAGTAGTGAGTAGTGAGTGCAGAGTAGTGAGTAGTGAGTGCAGAGTAGTGAGTGCAGAGTAGTGAGTGCAGAGTAGTGAGTAGTGAGTGCAGAGTAGTGAGTGCAGAGTAGTGAGTGCAGAGTAGTGAGTACAGAGTATTGAGTAGTGAGTGCAGAGTAGTGAGTAGTGAGTGCAGAGTAGTGAGTAGTGAGTGCAAAGTAGTGAGTGCAGAGTAGTGAGTGCAGAGTAGTGAGTGCAGAGTAGTGAGTAGTGAGTGCAGAGTAGTGAGTGCAGAGTAGTGAGTGCAGAGTAGTGAGTAGTGAGTGCAGAGTAGTGAGTAGTGAGTGCAGAGTAGTGAGTGCAGAGTAGTGAGTAGTGAGTGCAGAGTAGTGAGTAGTGAGTGCAGAGTAATGAGTGCAGAGTAGTGAGTGCAGAGTAGTGAGTAGTGAGTGCAGAGTAGTGAGTACAGAGTATTGAGTAGTGAGTGCAGAGTAGTGAGTAGTGAGTGCAGAGTAGTGAGTAGTGAGTGCAGAGTAGTGAGTGCAGAGTAGTGAGTGCAGAGTAGTGAGTAGTGAGTGCAGAGTAGTGAGTGCAGAGTAGTGAGTGCAGAGTAGTGAGTGCAGAGTAGTGAGTAGTGAGTGCAGAGTAGTGAGTAGTGAGTGCAGTGTAGTGAGTGCAGAGTAGTGAGTGCAGAGTGCAGAGTAGTGAGTGCAGAGTGCAGAGTAGTGAGTGCAGAGTAGTGAGTGCAGAGTAGTGAGTGCAGAGTAGTGAGTAGTGAGAGCAGAGTAATGAGTGCAGAGTAGTGAGTGCAGAGTAGTGAGTGCAGAGTAGTGAGTGCAGATTGGTGAGTGCAGAGTAGTGAGTGCAGAGTGGTGAGTGCAGAGTGGTGAGTGCAGAGTAGTGAGTAGTGAGTGCAGAGTGGTGAGTGCTGAGTAGTGAGTGCAGAGTTGTGAGTGCAGAGTAGTGAGTAGTGAGTGCAGAGTAGTGAGTAGTGAGTGCAGAGTAGTGAGTGCAGAGTAGTGAGTAGTGAGTGCAGAGTAGTGAGTAGTGAGTGCAGAGTAGTGAGTGCAGAGTAGTGAGTGCAGAGTAGTGAGTAGTGAGTGCAGAGTAGTGAGTGCAGAGTAGTGAGTGCAGAGTAGTGAGTGCAGAGTAGTGAGTACAGAGTATTGAGTAGTGAGTGCAGAGTAGTGAGTAGTGAGTGCAGAGTAGTGAGTAGTGAGTGCAGAGTAGTGACTGCAGAGTAGTGAGTAGTGAGTGCAGAGTAGTGAGTAGTGAGTGCAGAGTAGTGAGTAGTGAGTGCAGAGTAGTGAGTGCAGAGTAGTGAGTGCAGAGTAGTGAGTGCAGAGTAGTGAGTGCAGAGTAGTGAGTAGTGAGTGCAGAGTAGTGAGTAGTGAGTGCAGAGTAGTGAGTGCAGAGTAGTGAGTGCAGAGTACAGAGTAGTGAGTGCAGAGTGCAGAGTAGTGAGTGCAGAGTAGTGAGTGCAGAGTAGTGAGTGCAGAGTAGTGAGTAGTGAGAGCAGAGTAATGAGTGCAGAGTAGTGAGTGCAGAGTAGTGAGTGCAGAGTAGTGAGTGCAGATTGGTGAGTGCAGAGTAGTGAGTGCAGAGTGGTGAGTGCAGAGTGGTGAGTGCAGAGTAGTGAGTAGTGAGTGCAGAGTGGTGAGTGCTGAGTAGTGAGTGCAGAGTTGTGAGTGCAGAGTAGTGAGTAGTGAGTGCAGAGTAGTGAGTAGTGAGTGCAGAGTAGTGAGTGCAGAGTAGTGAGTAGTGAGTGCAGAGTAGTGAGTAGTGAGTGCAGAGTAGTGAGTGCAGAGTAGTGAGTAGTGAGTGCAGAGTAGTGAGTAGTGAGTGCAGAGTAGTGAGTGCAGAGTAGTGAGTGCAGAGTAGTGAGTACAGAGTATTGAGTAGTGAGTGCAGAGTAGTGAGTATTGAGTGCAGTGTAGTGAGTAGTGAGTGCAAAGTAGTGAGTGCAGAGTAGTGAGTGCAGAGTAGTGAGTGCAGAGTAGTGAGTAGTGAGTGCAGAGTAGTGAGTGCAGAGTAGTGAGTGCAGAGTAGTGAGTAGTGAGTGCAGAGTAGTGAGTAGTGAGTGCAGAGTAGTGAGTGCAGAGTAGTGAGTAGTGAGTGCAGAGTAGTGAGAAGTGAGTGCAGAGTAATGAGTGCAGAGTAGTGAGTGCAGAGTAGTGAGTAGTGTGTGCAGAGTAGTGAGTGCAGAGTAGTGAGTAGTGAGTGCAGAGTAGTGAGTAGTGAGTGCAGAGTAGTGAGTGCAGAGTAGTGAGTGCAGAGTAGTGAGTGCAGAGTAGTGAGTGCAGAGTAGTGAGTGCAGAGTAGTGAGTGCAGAGTACTGAGTAGTGAGTGCAGAGTAGTGAGTAGTGAGTGCAGAGTAGTGAGTAGTGAGTGCAGAGTAGTGAGTGCAGAGTAGTGAGTGCAGAGTAGTGAGTGCAGAGTAGTGAGTAGTGAGTGCAGAGTAGTGAGTAGTGAGTGCAGAGTAATGAGTGCAGAGTAGTGAGTGCAGAGTAGTGAGTGCAGAGTAGTGAGTAGTGAATGCAGAGTAGTGAGTAGTGAGTGCAGAGTAGTGAGTGCAGAGTAGTGAGTGCAGAGTAGTGAGTGCAGAGTGGTGAGTGCAGAGTAGTGAGTGCAGAGTAGTGAGTGCAGAGTAGTGAGTGCAGAGTAGTGAGTGCAGAGTAGTGAGTGCAGAGTAGTGAGTAGTGAGTGCAGAGTAGTGAGTGCAGAGTAGTGAGTAGTGAGTGCAGAGTAGTGAGTAGTGAATGCAGAGTAGTGAGTAGTGAGTGCACAGTAGTGAGTGCAGAGTAGTGAGTGGTGAGTGCAGAGTAGTGAGTGCAGAGTAGTGAGTGCAGAGTAGTGAGTGCAGAGTAGTGAGTAGTGAGTGCAGAGTAGTGAGTGCAGAGTAGTGAGTAGTGAGTGCAGAGTAGTGAGTAGTGAGTGCAGAGTAGTGACTGCAGAGTAGTGAGTAGTGAGTGCAGAGTAGTGAGTAGTGAAAGCAGAGTAGTGACTGCAGAGTAGTGAGTAGTGAGTGCAGAGTAGTGAGTAGTGAGTGCAGAGTAGTCAGTAGTGAGTGCAGAGTAGAGAGTAGTGAGTGCAGAGTAGTGAGTGCAGAGTAGTGAGTGCAGAGTAGTGAGTGCAGAGTAGTGAGTGCAGAGTAGTGAGTAGTGAGTGCAGAGTAGTGAGTAGTGAGTGCAGAGTAGTGAGTGCAGAGTAGTGAGTGCAGAGTAGTGAGTAGTGAGTGCAGAGTAGTGAGTAGTGAGTGCAGAGTAGTGAGTAGTGAGTGCAGTGTAGTGAGTGCAGTGTAGTGAGTGCAGTGTAGTGAGTGCAGAGTAGTGAGTGCAGAGTAGTGAGTGCAGAGTAGTGAGTGCAGAGTGGTGAGTGCAGAGTAGTGAGTGGTGAGTGGTGAGTGCAGAGTAGTGAGTAGTGACTGCAGAGTAGTGAGTAGTGAGTGCAGAGTAGTGAGTAGTGAGTGCAGAGTAGTCAGTAGTGAGTGCAGAGTAGTGAGTAGTGAGTGCAGAGTAGTGAGTGCAGAGTAGTGAGTGCAGAGTAGTGAGTGCAGAGTAGTGAGTGCAGAGTAGTGAGTAGTGAGTGCAGAGTAGTGAGTAGTGAGTGCAGAGTAGTGAGTGCAGAGTAGTGAGTGCAGAGTAGTGAGTAGTGAGTGCAGAGTAGTGAGTAGTGAGTGCAGAGTAGTGAGTAGTGAGTGCAGTGTAGTGAGTGCAGAGTAGTGAGTGCAGAGTAGTGAGTGCAGAGTGGTGAGTGCAGAGTAGTGAGTGCAGAGTAGTGAGTGCAGAGTAGTGAGTGCAGAGTAGTGAGTGCAGAGTAGTGAGTGCAGAGTAGTGAGTAGTGAGTGCAGAGTAGTGAGTGCAGAGTAGTGAGTAGTGAGTGCAGAGTAGTGAGTAGTGAATGCAGAGTAGTGAGTAGTGAGTGCAGAGTAGTGAGTGCAGAGTAGTGAGTGGTGAGTGCAGAGTAGTGAGTGCAGAGTAGTGAGTGCAGAGTAGTGAGTGCAGAGTAGTGAGTAGTGAGTGCAGAGTAGTGAGTGCAGAGTAGTGAGTAGTGAGTGCAGAGTAGTGAGTAGTGAGTGCAGAGTAGTGACTGCAGAGTAGTGAGTAGTGAGTGCAGAGTAGTGAGTAGTGAAAGCAGAGTAGTGACTGCAGAGTAGTGAGTAGTGAGTGCAGAGTAGTGAGTAGTGAGTGCAGAGTAGTCAGTAGTGAGTGCAGAGTAGTGAGTAGTGAGTGCAGAGTAGTGAGTGCAGAGTAGTGAGTGCAGAGTAGTGAGTGCAGAGTAGTGAGTGCAGAGTAGTGAGTAGTGAGTGCAGAGTAGTGAGTAGTGAGTGCAGAGTAGTGAGTGCAGAGTAGTGAGTGCAGAGTAGTGAGTAGTGAGTGCAGAGTAGTGAGTAGTGTTGGACGGACCGGGAGGGTCGGCCGAGGACAAGGGGAGAGGCATCTACGGAACCGTCTTTCTCCCGCGTTCGTAGGAGGTCCGGGAGGGGCTCGGAGTCCTCTTCAGCCCCATTGTCTGTGGCCATCAGGAGGCTGAGTTCTGTCCGTACAAAGTGCGGTTTCAGTCTGTTAGCGTGGAGGACCCGGAGGGGGTTCCGGGAAGATTCCAAGTCGATGAGATAGGTAGCCGGACCCTTGCGCTCGACCACTTTGAAGGGCCCTGTCCACTTGTCTTGTAGGGCGCAGGGTTCGGTGGGGGACATCACCCATACCTGTTGCCCAGGTTCAAATTCGATGGAGGAGGCATTCCGGTCATACCACCTTTTCATGTCCTCCTGACTGGCCTCTAGGTTGGCTTTTGCTAGTTCTCGGAATCGCCGGGTCTGGTTGCGGAGTGTTAGGAGGTAGCGGAAAACATCTGGTGGGTTCTTTAGAGGGGGCATCTCCCAGCCTTCCTTAACTAGGCTGAGCGGCCCGCGTACGGGGTGTCCATATAGCAGTTCAAATGGGCTGAAGCCCAGGGACTTCTGGGGAACCTCTCGATATGCGAAGAGGAGGCACGGCAGCAGCACATCCCACTGGCGACGGAGGGGCTCTTCCAACCCCCCGATCATCCCTTTGAGCGTGCGGTTGAACCGCTCAACGAGTCCGTTTCCTTGAGGGTGATAGGGGGTCGTGAACCGGTAGGTAACCCCGCACTGTTGCCAGAGAGATTTCATATATTTCGAAATAAAGTTCGTGCCTCTGTCACTGACGACCTCCCGGGGGAAGCCCACCCGGGAGAAGATCCCCATCAGAGCCCGGCCGACTACCGGGGCTGTCACAGTCCGCAGGGGAACAGCCTCCGGGTAGCGGGTGGCGTGGTCCACTAGCACCAGGATGAATCGATGGCCTTGTTTTGTGCGCGGGTCCAGGGGCCCTACGATATCGATTCCGACCCTCTCGAACGGGGTGGTGACCACGGGAAAAGGTTGCAGGGGGGCTTTCAGTTTGCGGCCGCTCTTCCCACTGGCTTGGCACGTGGGGCAAGATCGGCAATGCTGGTGTACATTGTCCCTCATTTTGGGCCAGAAGAAGTGGGTCACCAGGCGGCTATAGGTTTTGTCTTGACCCAAGTGTCCTGCCAGGGGGACATCGTGGGCCAGGTTTAGCAGAAAGTCTCTAAAACGGAGGGGTACCACTAGGACTCGACTGGCCCCCAGCTCCGCGATTCTTTGCTCACTGTACAGTAGATCATTGTCCCAGTAGACCCAGTGAGTTCCGGAGGTATCCCCTGCGCTTTGGGCTAGCGCTTGCTGGCGGAGTCCCTCGAGGGAGGGACAGGTCTTTTGTTCTTGGCGAAATTGTTCTTGCGTGGGCCCCCCCTCTTGAGGCCACTGGTCGAGGTTAGCGAGGTCTGGAGGTTGAGCTGGTTCGGGGGGGACGTCACGGTCGGTGGTTTCGGCGGGGGCGACCGGAGGCGGTGGCGCCGGCCATTCGAGTTCCTCTGGGCGGGTGTTGGCACGGGCGGTCATGGACCGGGTGGTGACGCACGCCCAGTCCGGGACGCCCAGCATCCCCAGGTGCTCTTTTCGTTCGACTGCTGCCCATGGAGAGCTTTCCAGGTCATTACCCAGGAGGCAGTCTACGGGGGCATCATCTCGGACCGTCACCTTCAACATGCCGGAGACCCCTCCCCATTCGAAGGGGACGCAGGCCATCCGACACAGACTTTCTGAGTTATCGGCTGAACGTACAGGGCAGAGAATGTTTGGTAAGTATTGTTCGGGGGTCACCAGGTGACAGCGGACGGCTGTTACACTGGCCCCAGTGTCACGAAGGGCTTCAGCCCGGCGTCCATTGATGCCCACCCATTGGCTGTACTTCTGGGTATTAGCGGGTAGGGGGACCCGCGGGACCATGTCTCTCCCCCCTAGGCAGGCGAGAGCCATGGCGGCTGGCTCCCATTCTTGGTGTTCCTGTTCATATTCTTCTTGTTCCTCTGAGATCTGTTCCTCCTCCAGAGCAGCAGCGGCTACTTGGCGGGGTCTTGGGCTCTGGTACTGGGGGCAGTTTGGGTCGTTTGCATAGTGTCCGACTCGTTGGCATCGATGGCAGGTAACATTGGCTCGATGTCCCGGTCGCGCTGGGGTGCTGCCCCGGTTGGCCGGGGGGGTGGTGCTGGTAGTGGGGGTGACCGGAGCGTTGCTCCTTCCGCGTCCTTGGCCTCCACCTCCTCGGGGACGGTGCTGACCATTGTTGTTCCTGTTCTGTTCGGAGGACCCATTTCGACTCACTCTGGTGATCTCCCACCGGTCTGCTTCGGCTGCGAGCTGCCGGGGATCCGTTAACTTGCTGTCGAGGAGGTGCTGGCGAAGTTCAATGAAGCAATTGTTCGACAGATGCTCCCATACCATAAGATTGAACAGTTGTTCGTAGGTTGTGACTTTGCTTCCTTTGATCCAGCCCTCGAAGGCTCGGCTAAAGTAATTGACATAGTCCACCCAAGTTGTACCCGGGATGCGGGTGCAGTCTCGGAACCTCTGACGGTACATTTCGGGTGTGAGGCCATAGCGGGTGAGGAGTGCAGCTTTCATATGGTCATAGGAGGTCATCTGGTGGTCCGGGAGTTGCAGCAGGGCGTCGCGGCCCTCATTGAGGAATCTCCCCCACAGACCGGCCCCCCAATCGCTTTTATCGATCCGGTGTGCAGTCATAGCGATTTCATAGGCCTTAAACCATTGCTGGATGTCGTCCTCTCGGAAGTATTCTCGAACGACATCCTTGGGGATGTGTACCTTCTTCTCTGTTGCCCCTGGAGTGTGGGGTTGCTCGGGCACCCCTGTTTCTTTATTCTGTTTGCGTAGGTCGATTTCAGCTAATTTCCGCTCATGTTCATATGCCAGTTTCTTTTCCTCGAGCTCCCTTTGTCTCTGTTTCTCCTCTCTTTCTTCTCGGAGACGCAGGTGCTCTAAGTTGATCTTCTGTTCGGCCAACTTTAGTTCAACGTCCATTTTGAGCCGGGCCATTTCCAGCTCGTGTAGTCGGGTTCTTTCTCGTTCCTGGATCTCGTCTGGCGAGAGACCCGTTCTTCGTTCTTCAGGGGCCATGGGGGTTTGTGCTGCGATGTCTTGATCGGGGGTTCCGGCAGCCCCGGTTTCTGCCCAAGATTCTAGGGCCTGCTTAAAGTCATCTTTGGTATTTAGTCCGGTGGTAGCGATACCTAATTCGATACAGAACTGTTTAAGTTCACGATGGCTGTATTCGTCCAATTTCTCCATCTGGAATTTCTCCGTTGATCCGCTGTCTTTAGTTGACATCGTGATTCGCCGTGGGGTGAGCTACTCTCTGTACGGTTTATGCGGTGATTCGGATCCCACCGCTGCCACCAATGTTGGACGGACCGGGAGGGTCGGCCGAGGACAAGGGGAGAGGTCTCCGGGGAGAGCCGTCTCCAGCGAACCGTACAGACGAGTAACTTCCCCCCCACAGACGGACACTACACAATGATAAAGTTCAACGATACTTTATAGGCAATTCTTTAAGTACGGTAGAATGGTACAAGGAGGTCTGGACTCAGGGGTCCCCTCTATTCTGGTCTCTGTTTGGGAAAAGGGTAGCGGGACAGTCTTGTTACCAAAAAGATGGAAATAGCTCTCAATCCTCGAGCTCGGTGGTGTAGATGAACGGGCCGCGGCGGAGCCAGCGGGTCCCGAGATGGATGAAGGAAGACGACGGTCCGCGGCAGAGCCAGCAGGTCCCGATGAAGGTGGTGGTTACAAACGGTCCGCGGCCACGCCAGCAGGTCCCGACGACGATGAAGGATAGGGTGGTTCCCAAAGCCGCGGCAGCGCCAGCAGGCAGGACGAGGGTGCACAAGACAGAGCTACGGCAGCGCCAGTAGTCCGTCAAGGATGAGTTCTTCTTTGCGTCTCTCGACTCCAAGATACAACTCCCGTCCTGCTCTGGAGCTGCCCCAGTTATAGGGCTGGTGTGCTTTGATGTCCGGACCCTCGCACTTGGAGGTCGGGAGGTCCGGGATGAGGGGGTTCAGACACCCAGCAGGGGGGTGGAGCCAGCGCCCGGGGAGGCGATGGGCGAGCGGCACTTGGCGGGGGAGAGCCATCGACACCTCTTGCTCCCATTGACTGACCAAGTAGCCCGCTCACCTCCTGGGTGGATGTTGGTGCCGGAATGTCTGAGGCCTGGCCAGGCCCAGGGTTGAGGTCGATCGGGGGCCAGGCGGCCTCGTGGTGGAGTGTCCAAGATGGCGTCCAGGATGGGCGCGCAGGCCGGTAGTGGGTCGGCCTACGCGGTCAACAGGTTCGAGTGTAGGGGTCCCTGCGGGGACGGTGGACGTGCAATGGTGGTGTGTGGTACTTGCGTGGCTGGTTCGGGCCTGGTTGGGCCGGGGGAGAGCGGCCCTTCATGTGGCCTGTCCAACAAGTAGTGAGTGCAGAGTAGTGAGTAGTGAGTGCAGTGTAGTGAGTGCAGTGTAGTGAGTGCAGTGTAGTGAGTGCAGAGTAGTGAGTGCAGAGTAGTGAGTGCAGAGTAGTGAGTGCAGAGTGGTGAGTGCAGAGTAGTGAGTGGTGAGTGCAGAGTAGTGAGTAGTGAGTGCAGAGTAGTGAGTAGTGAGTGCAGAGTAGTGACTGCAGAGTAGTGAGTAGTGAGTAGTGAGTGCAGAGTAGTGAGTAGTGAGTGCAGAGTAGTGAGTAGTGAGTGCAGAGTAGTGAGTAGTGAGTGCAGAGTAGTGAGTGCAGAGTAGTGAGTGCAGAGTAGTGAGTAGTGAGTGCAGAGTAGTGAGTAGTGAGTGCAGAGTAGTGAGTGCAGAGTAGTGAGTGCAGAGTGCAGAGTAGTGAGTGCAGAGTGCAGAGTAGTGAGTGCAGAGTAGTGAGTGCAGAGTAGTGAGTGCAGAGTAGTGAGAGCAGAGTAATGAGTGCAGAGTAGTGAGTGCAGAGTAGTGAGTGCAGAGTAGTGAGTGCAGATTGGTGAGTGCAGAGTAGTGAGTGCAGAGTGGTGAGTGCAGAGTGGTGAGTGCAGAGTAGTGAGTAGTGAGTGCAGAGTGGTGAGTGCTGAGTAGTGAGTGCAGAGTTGTGAGTGCAGAGTAGTGAGTAGTGAGTGCAGAGTAGTGAGTAGTGAGTGCAGAGTAGTGAGTGCAGAGTAGTGAGTAGTGAGTGCAGAGTAGTGAGTAGTGAGTGCAGAGTAGTGAGTGCAGAGTAGTGAGTGCAGAGTAGTGAGTAGTGAGTGCAGAGTAGTGAGTGCAGAGTAGTGAGTGCAGAGTAGTGAGTACAGAGTATTGAGTAGTGAGTGCAGAGTAGTGAGTAGTGAGTGCAGAGTAGTGAGTAGTGAGTGCAAAGTAGTGAGTGCAGAGTAGTGAGTGCAGAGTAGTGAGTGCAGAGTAGTGAGTAGTGAGTGCAGAGTAGTGAGTGCAGAGTAGTGAGTGCAGAGTAGTGAGTAGTGAGTGCAGAGTAGTGAGTAGTGAGTGCAGAGTAGTGAGTGCAGAGTAGTGAGTGCAGAGTAGTGAGTAGTGAGTGCAGAGTAATGAGTGCAGAGTAGTGAGTGCAGAGTAGTGAGTAGTGAGTGCAGAGTAGTGAGTGCAGAGTAGTGAGTAGTGAGAGCAGAGTAATGAGTGCAGAGTAGTGAGTGCAGAGTAGTGAGTGCAGAGTAGTGAGTGCAGATTGGTGAGTGCAGAGTAGTGAGTGCAGAGTGGTGAGTGCAGAGTGGTGAGTGCAGAGTAGTGAGTAGTGAGTGCAGAGTGGTGAGTGCTGAGTAGTGAGTGCAGAGTTGTGAGTGCAGAGTAGTGAGTAGTGAGTGCAGAGTAGTGAGTAGTGAGTGCAGAGTAGTGAGTGCAGAGTAGTGAGTGCAGAGTAGTGAGTAGTGAGTGCAGAGTAGTGAGTGCAGAGTAGTGAGTGCAGAGTAGTGAGTAGTGAGTGCAGAGTAGTGAGTGCAGAGTAGTGAGTGCAGAGTAGTGAGTGCAGAGTAGTGAGTACAGAGTATTGAGTAGTGAGTGCAGAGTAGTGAGTAGTGAGTGCAGAGTAGTGAGTAGTGACTGCAGAGTAGTGAGTAGTGAGTAGTGAGTGCAGAGTAGTGAGTAGTGAGTGCAGAGTAGTGAGTAGTGAGTGCAGAGTAGTGAGTAGTGAGTGCAGAGTAGTGAGTGCAGAGTAGTGAGTGCAGAGTAGTGAGTAGTGAGTGCAGAGTAGTGAGTAGTGAGTGCAGAGTGGTGAGTGCAGAGTAGTGAGTGCAGAGTGCAGAGTAGTGAGTGCAGAGTGCAGAGTAGTGAGTGCAGAGTAGTGAGTGCAGAGTAGTGAGTGCAGAGTAGTGAGAGCAGAGTAATGAGTGCAGAGTAGTGAGTGCAGAGTAGTGAGTGCAGAGTAGTGAGTGCAGATTGGTGAGTGCAGAGTAGTGAGTGAAGAGTGGTGAGTGCAGAGTGGTGAGTGCAGAGTAGTGAGTGCAGAGTGGTGAGTGCTGAGTAGTGAGTGCAGAGTTGTGAGTGCAGAGTAGTGAGTAGTGAGTGCAGAGTAGTGAGTAGTGAGTGCAGAGTAGTGAGTGCAGAGTAGTGAGTAGTGAGTGCAGAGTAGTGAGTAGTGAGTGCAGAGTAGTGAGTGCAGAGTAGTGAGTGCAGAGTAGTGAGTAGTGAGTGCAGAGTAGTGAGTGCAGAGTAGTGAGTGCAGAGTAGTGAGTACAGAGTATTGAGTAGTGAGTGCAGAGTAGTGAGTAGTGAGTGCAGAGTAGTGAGTAGTGAGTGCAAAGTAGTGAGTGCAGAGTAGTGAGTGCAGAGTAGTGAGTGCAGAGTAGTGAGTAGTGAGTGCAGAGTAGTGAGTGCAGAGTAGTGAGTGCAGAGTAGTGAGTAGTGAGTGCAGAGTAGTGAGTAGTGAGTGCAGAGTAGTGAGTGCAGAGTAGTGAGTAGTGAGTGCAGAGTAGTGAGTAGTGAGTGCAGAGTAATGAGTGCAGAGTAGTGAGTGCAGAGTAGTGAGTAGTGAGTGCAGAGTAGTGAGTACAGAGTATTGAGTAGTGAGTGCAGAGTAGTGAGTAGTGAGTGCAGAGTAGTGAGTAGTGAGTGCAGAGTAGTGAGTGCAGAGTAGTGAGTGCAGAGTAGTGAGTAGTGAGTGCAGAGTAGTGAGTGCAGAGTAGTGAGTGCAGAGTAGTGAGTGCAGAGTAGTGAGTAGTGAGTGCAGAGTAGTGAGTAGTGAGTGCAGTGTAGTGAGTGCAGAGTAGTGAGTGCAGAGTGCAGAGTAGTGAGTGCAGAGTGCAGAGTAGTGAGTGCAGAGTAGTGAGTGCAGAGTAGTGAGTGCAGAGTAGTGAGTAGTGAGAGCAGAGTAATGAGTGCAGAGTAGTGAGTGCAGAGTAGTGAGTGCAGAGTAGTGAGTGCAGATTGGTGAGTGCAGAGTAGTGAGTGCAGAGTGGTGAGTGCAGAGTGGTGAGTGCAGAGTAGTGAGTAGTGAGTGCAGAGTGGTGAGTGCTGAGTAGTGAGTGCAGAGTTGTGAGTGCAGAGTAGTGAGTAGTGAGTGCAGAGTAGTGAGTAGTGAGTGCAGAGTAGTGAGTGCAGAGTAGTGAGTAGTGAGTGCAGAGTAGTGAGTGCAGAGTAGTGAGTGCAGAGTAGTGAGTAGTGAGTGCAGAGTAGTGAGTGCAGAGTAGTGAGTGCAGAGTAGTGAGTGCAGAGTAGTGAGTACAGAGTATTGAGTAGTGAGTGCAGAGTAGTGAGTAGTGAGTGCAGAGTAGTGAGTAGTGAGTGCAGAGTAGTGACTGCAGAGTAGTGAGTAGTGAGTAGTGAGTGCAGAGTAGTGAGTAGTGAGTGCAGAGTAGTGAGTAGTGAGTGCAGAGTAGTGAGTAGTGAGTGCAGAGTAGTGAGTGCAGAGTAGTGAGTGCAGAGTAGTGAGTGCAGAGTAGTGAGTGCAGAGTAGTGAGTAGTGAGTGCAGAGTAGTGAGTAGTGAGTGCAGAGTAGTGAGTGCAGAGTAGTGAGTGCAGAGTGCAGAGTAGTGAGTGCAGAGTGCAGAGTAGTGAGTGCAGAGTAGTGAGTGCAGAGTAGTGAGTGCAGAGTAGTGAGTAGTGAGAGCAGAGTAATGAGTGCAGAGTAGTGAGTGCAGAGTAGTGAGTGCAGAGTAGTGAGTGCAGATTGGTGAGTGCAGAGTAGTGAGTGCAGAGTGGTGAGTGCAGAGTGGTGAGTGCAGAGTAGTGAGTAGTGAGTGCAGAGTGGTGAGTGCTGAGTAGTGAGTGCAGAGTTGTGAGTGCAGAGTAGTGAGTAGTGAGTGCAGAGTAGTGAGTAGTGAGTGCAGAGTAGTGAGTGCAGAGTAGTGAGTAGTGAGTGCAGAGTAGTGAGTAGTGAGTGCAGAGTAGTGAGTGCAGAGTAGTGAGTAGTGAGTGCAGAGTAGTGAGTAGTGAGTGCAGAGTAGTGAGTGCAGAGTAGTGAGTGCAGAGTAGTGAGTACAGAGTATTGAGTAGTGAGTGCAGAGTAGTGAGTATTGAGTGCAGTGTAGTGAGTAGTGAGTGCAAAGTAGTGAGTGCAGAGTAGTGAGTGCAGAGTAGTGAGTGCAGAGTAGTGAGTAGTGAGTGCAGAGTAGTGAGTGCAGAGTAGTGAGTGCAGAGTAGTGAGTAGTGAGTGCAGAGTAGTGAGTAGTGAGTGCAGAGTAGTGAGTGCAGAGTAGTGAGTAGTGAGTGCAGAGTAGTGAGTAGTGAGTGCAGAGTAATGAGTGCAGAGTAGTGAGTGCAGAGTAGTGAGTAGTGTGTGCAGAGTAGTGAGTGCAGAGTAGTGAGTAGTGAGTGCAGAGTAGTGAGTAGTGAGTGCAGAGTAGTGAGTGCAGAGTAGTGAGTGCAGAGTAGTGAGTGCAGAGTAGTGAGTGCAGAGTAGTGAGTGCAGAGTAGTGAGTGCAGAGTAGTGAGTAGTGAGTGCAGAGTAGTGAGTAGTGAGTGCAGAGTAGTGAGTAGTGAGTGCAGAGTAGTGAGTGCAGAGTAGTGAGTGCAGAGTAGTGAGTGCAGAGTAGTGAGTAGTGAGTGCAGAGTAGTGAGTAGTGAGTGCAGAGTAATGAGTGCAGAGTAGTGAGTGCAGAGTAGTGAGTGCAGAGTAGTGAGTAGTGAATGCAGAGTAGTGAGTAGTGAGTGCAGAGTAGTGAGTGCAGAGTAGTGAGTGCAGAGTAGTGAGTGCAGAGTGGTGAGTGCAGAGTAGTGAGTGCAGAGTAGTGAGTGCAGAGTAGTGAGTGCAGAGTAGTGAGTGCAGAGTAGTGAGTGCAGAGTAGTGAGTAGTGAGTGCAGAGTAGTGAGTGCAGAGTAGTGAGTAGTGAGTGCAGAGTAGTGAGTAGTGAATGCAGAGTAGTGAGTAGTGAGTGCAGAGTAGTGAGTGCAGAGTAGTGAGTGGTGAGTGCAGAGTAGTGAGTGCAGAGTAGTGAGTGCAGAGTAGTGAGTGCAGAGTAGTGAGTAGTGAGTGCAGAGTAGTGAGTGCAGAGTAGTGAGTAGTGAGTGCAGAGTAGTGAGTAGTGAGTGCAGAGTAGTGACTGCAGAGTAGTGAGTAGTGAGTGCAGAGTAGTGAGTAGTGAAAGCAGAGTAGTGACTGCAGAGTAGTGAGTAGTGAGTGCAGAGTAGTGAGTAGTGAGTGCAGAGTAGTCAGTAGTGAGTGCAGAGTAGTGAGTAGTGAGTGCAGAGTAGTGAGTGCAGAGTAGTGAGTGCAGAGTAGTGAGTGCAGAGTAGTGAGTGCAGAGTAGTGAGTAGTGAGTGCAGAGTAGTGAGTAGTGAGTGCAGAGTAGTGAGTGCAGAGTAGTGAGTGCAGAGTAGTGAGTAGTGAGTGCAGAGTAGTGAGTAGTGAGTGCAGAGTAGTGAGTAGTGAGTGCAGTGTAGTGAGTGCAGTGTAGTGAGTGCAGTGTAGTGAGTGCAGAGTAGTGAGTGCAGAGTAGTGAGTGCAGAGTAGTGAGTGCAGAGTGGTGAGTGCAGAGTAGTGAGTGGTGAGTGGTGAGTGCAGAGTAGTGAGTAGTGACTGCAGAGTAGTGAGTAGTGAGTGCAGAGTAGTGAGTAGTGAGTGCAGAGTAGTCAGTAGTGAGTGCAGAGTAGTGAGTAGTGAGTGCAGAGTAGTGAGTGCAGAGTAGTGAGTGCAGAGTAGTGAGTGCAGAGTAGTGAGTGCAGAGTAGTGAGTAGTGAGTGCAGAGTAGTGAGTAGTGAGTGCAGAGTAGTGAGTGCAGAGTAGTGAGTGCAGAGTAGTGAGTAGTGAGTGCAGAGTAGTGAGTAGTGAGTGCAGAGTAGTGAGTAGTGAGTGCAGTGTAGTGAGTGCAGAGTAGTGAGTGCAGAGTAGTGAGTGCAGAGTGGTGAGTGCAGAGTAGTGAGTGCAGAGTAGTGAGTGCAGAGTAGTGAGTGCAGAGTAGTGAGTGCAGAGTAGTGAGTGCAGAGTAGTGAGTAGTGAGTGCAGAGTAGTGAGTGCAGAGTAGTGAGTAGTGAGTGCAGAGTAGTGAGTAGTGAATGCAGAGTAGTGAGTAGTGAGTGCAGAGTAGTGAGTGCAGAGTAGTGAGTGGTGAGTGCAGAGTAGTGAGTGCAGAGTAGTGAGTGCAGAGTAGTGAGTGCAGAGTAGTGAGTAGTGAGTGCAGAGTAGTGAGTGCAGAGTAGTGAGTAGTGAGTGCAGAGTAGTGAGTAGTGAGTGCAGAGTAGTGACTGCAGAGTAGTGAGTAGTGAGTGCAGAGTAGTGAGTAGTGAAAGCAGAGTAGTGACTGCAGAGTAGTGAGTAGTGAGTGCAGAGTAGTGAGTAGTGAGTGCAGAGTAGTCAGTAGTGAGTGCAGAGTAGTGAGTAATGAGTGCAGAGTAGTGAGTGCAGAGTAGTGAGTGCAGAGTAGTGAGTGCAGAGTAGTGAGTGCAGAGTAGTGAGTAGTGAGTGCAGAGTAGTGAGTAGTGAGTGCAGAGTAGTGAGTGCAGAGTAGTGAGTGCAGAGTAGTGAGTAGTGAGTGCAGAGTAGTGAGTAGTGTTGGACGGACCGGGAGGGTCGGCCGAGGACAAGGGGAGAGGCATCTACGGAACCGTCTTTCTCCCGCGTTCGTAGGAGGTCCGGGAGGGGCTCGGAGTCCTCTTCAGCCCCATTGTCTGTGGCCATCAGGAGGCTGAGTTCTGTCCGTACAAAGTGCGGTTTCAGTCTGTTAGCGTGGAGGACCCGGAGGGGGTTCCGGGAAGATTCCAAGTCGATGAGATAGGTAGCCGGACCCTTGCGCTCGACCACTTTGAAGGGCCCTGTCCACTTGTCTTGTAGGGCGCAGGGTTCGGTGGGGGACATCACCCATACCTGTTGCCCAGGTTCAAATTCGATGGAGGAGGCATTCCGGTCATACCACCTTTTCATGTCCTCCTGACTGGCCTCTAGGTTGGCTTTTGCTAGTTCTCGGAATCGCCGGGTCTGGTTGCGGAGTGTTAGGAGGTAGCGGAAAACATCTGGTGGGTTCTTTAGAGGGGGCATCTCCCAGCCTTCCTTAACTAGGCTGAGCGGCCCGCGTACGGGGTGTCCATATAGCAGTTCAAATGGGCTGAAGCCCAGGGACTTCTGGGGAACCTCTCGATATGCGAAGAGGAGGCACGGCAGCAGCACATCCCACTGGCGACGGAGGGGCTCTTCCAACCCCCCGATCATCCCTTTGAGCGTGCGGTTGAACCGCTCAACGAGTCCGTTTCCTTGAGGGTGATAGGGGGTCGTGAACCGGTAGGTAACCCCGCACTGTTGCCAGAGAGATTTCATATATTTCGAAATAAAGTTCGTGCCTCTGTCACTGACGACCTCCCGGGGGAAGCCCACCCGGGAGAAGATCCCCATCAGAGCCCGGCCGACTACCGGGGCTGTCACAGTCCGCAGGGGAACAGCCTCCGGGTAGCGGGTGGCGTGGTCCACTAGCACCAGGATGAATCGATGGCCTTGTTTTGTGCGCGGGTCCAGGGGCCCTACGATATCGATTCCGACCCTCTCGAACGGGGTGGTGACCACGGGAAAAGGTTGCAGGGGGGCTTTCAGTTTGCGGCCGCTCTTCCCACTGGCTTGGCACGTGGGGCAAGATCGGCAATGCTGGTGTACATTGTCCCTCATTTTGGGCCAGAAGAAGTGGGTCACCAGGCGGCTATAGGTTTTGTCTTGACCCAAGTGTCCTGCCAGGGGGACATCGTGGGCCAGGTTTAGCAGAAAGTCTCTAAAACGGAGGGGTACCACTAGGACTCGACTGGCCCCCAGCTCCGCGATTCTTTGCTCACTGTACAGTAGATCATTGTCCCAGTAGACCCAGTGAGTTCCGGAGGTATCCCCTGCGCTTTGGGCTAGCGCTTGCTGGCGGAGTCCCTCGAGGGAGGGACAGGTCTTTTGTTCTTGGCGAAATTGTTCTTGCGTGGGCCCCCCCTCTTGAGGCCACTGGTCGAGGTTAGCGAGGTCTGGAGGTTGAGCTGGTTCGGGGGGGACGTCACGGTCGGTGGTTTCGGCGGGGGCGACCGGAGGCGGTGGCGCCGGCCATTCGAGTTCCTCTGGGCGGGTGTTGGCACGGGCGGTCATGGACCGGGTGGTGACGCACGCCCAGTCCGGGACGCCCAGCATCCCCAGGTGCTCTTTTCGTTCGACTGCTGCCCATGGAGAGCTTTCCAGGTCATTACCCAGGAGGCAGTCTACGGGGGCATCATCTCGGACCGTCACCTTCAACATGCCGGAGACCCCTCCCCATTCGAAGGGGACGCAGGCCATCCGACACAGACTTTCTGAGTTATCGGCTGAACGTACAGGGCAGAGAATGTTTGGTAAGTATTGTTCGGGGGTCACCAGGTGACAGCGGACGGCTGTTACACTGGCCCCAGTGTCACGAAGGGCTTCAGCCCGGCGTCCATTGATGCCCACCCATTGGCTGTACTTCTGGGTATTAGCGGGTAGGGGGACCCGCGGGACCATGTCTCTCCCCCCTAGGCAGGCGAGAGCCATGGCGGCTGGCTCCCATTCTTGGTGTTCCTGTTCATATTCTTCTTGTTCCTCTGAGATCTGTTCCTCCCCCAGAGCAGCAGCGGCTACTTGGCGGGGTCTTGGGCTCTGGTACTGGGGGCAGTTTGGGTCGTTTGCATAGTGTCCGACTCGTTGGCATCGATGGCAGGTAACATTGGCTCGATGTCCCGGTCGCGCTGGGGTGCTGCCCCGGTTGGCCGGGGGGGTGGTGCTGGTAGTGGGGGTGACCGGAGCGTTGCTCCTTCCGCGTCCTTGGCCTCCACCTCCTCGGGGACGGTGCTGACCATTGTTGTTCCTGTTCTGTTCGGAGGACCCATTTCGACTCACTCTGGTGATCTCCCACCGGTCTGCTTCGGCTGCGAGCTGCCGGGGATCCGTTAACTTGCTGTCGAGGAGGTGCTGGCGAAGTTCAATGAAGCAATTGTTCGACAGATGCTCCCATACCATAAGATTGAACAGTTGTTCGTAGGTTGTGACTTTGCTTCCTTTGATCCAGCCCTCGAAGGCTCGGCTAAAGTAATTGACATAGTCCACCCAAGTTGTACCCGGGATGCGGGTGCAGTCTCGGAACCTCTGACGGTACATTTCGGGTGTGAGGCCATAGCGGGTGAGGAGTGCAGCTTTCATATGGTCATAGGAGGTCATCTGGTGGTCCGGGAGTTGCAGCAGGGCGTCGCGGCCCTCATTGAGGAATCTCCCCCACAGACCGGCCCCCCAATCGCTTTTATCGATCCGGTGTGCAGTCATAGCGATTTCATAGGCCTTAAACCATTGCTGGATGTCGTCCTCTCGGAAGTATTCTCGAACGACATCCTTGGGGATGTGTACCTTCTTCTCTGTTGCCCCTGGAGTGTGGGGTTGCTCGGGCACCCCTGTTTCTTTATTCTGTTTGCGTAGGTCGATTTCAGCTAATTTCCGCTCATGTTCATATGCCAGTTTCTTTTCCTCGAGCTCCCTTTGTCTCTGTTTCTCCTCTCTTTCTTCTCGGAGACGCAGGTGCTCTAAGTTGATCTTCTGTTCGGCCAACTTTAGTTCAACGTCCATTTTGAGCCGGGCCATTTCCAGCTCGTGTAGTCGGGTTCTTTCTCGTTCCTGGATCTCGTCTGGCGAGAGACCCGTTCTTCGTTCTTCAGGGGCCATGGGGGTTTGTGCTGCGATGTCTTGATCGGGGGTTCCGGCAGCCCCGGTTTCTGCCCAAGATTCTAGGGCCTGCTTAAAGTCATCTTTGGTATTTAGTCCGGTGGTAGCGATACCTAATTCGATACAGAACTGTTTAAGTTCACGATGGCTGTATTCGTCCAATTTCTCCATCTGGAATTTCTCCGTTGATCCGCTGTCTTTAGTTGACATCGTGATTCGCCGTGGGGTGAGCTACTCTCTGTACGGTTTATGCGGTGATTCGGATCCCACCGCTGCCACCAATGTTGGACGGACCGGGAGGGTCGGCCGAGGACAAGGGGAGAGGTCTCCGGGGAGAGCCGTCTCCAGCGAACCGTACAGACGAGTAACTTCCCCCCCACAGACGGACACTACACAATGATAAAGTTCAACGATACTTTATAGGCAATTCTTTAAGTACGGTAGAATGGTACAAGGAGGTCTGGACTCAGGGGTCCCCTCTATTCTGGTCTCTGTTTGGGAAAAGGGTAGCGGGACAGTCTTGTTACCAAAAAGATGGAAATAGCTCTCAATCCTCGAGCTCGGTGGTGTAGATGAACGGGCCGCGGCGGAGCCAGCGGGTCCCGAGATGGATGAAGGAAGACGACGGTCCGCGGCAGAGCCAGCAGGTCCCGATGAAGGTGGTGGTTACAAACGGTCCGCGGCCACGCCAGCAGGTCCCGACGACGATGAAGGATAGGGTGGTTCCCAAAGCCGCGGCAACGCCAGCAGGCAGGACGAGGGTGCACAAGACAGAGCTACGGCAGCGCCAGTAGTCCGTCAAGGATGAGTTCTTCTTTGCGTCTCTCGACTCCAAGATACAACTCCCGTCCTGCTCTGGAGCTGCCCCAGTTATAGGGCTGGTGTGCTTTGATGTCCGGACCCTCGCACTTGGAGGTCGGGAGGTCCGGGATGAGGGGGTTCAGACACCCAGCAGGGGGGTGGAGCCAGCGCCCGGGGAGGCGATGGGCGAGCGGCACTTGGCGGGGGAGAGCCATCGACACCTCTTGCTCCCATTGACTGACCAAGTAGCCCGCTCACCTCCTGGGTGGATGTTGGTGCCGGAATGTCTGAGGCCTGGCCAGGCCCAGGGTTGAGGTCGATCGGGGGCCAGGCGGCCTCGTGGTGGAGTGTCCAAGATGGCGTCCAGGATGGGCGCGCAGGCCGGTAGTGGGTCGGCCTACGCGGTCAACAGGTTCGAGTGTAGGGGTCCCTGCGGGGACGGTGGACGTGCAATGGTGGTGTGTGGTACTTGCGTGGCTGGTTCGGGCCTGGTTGGGCCGGGGGAGAGCGGCCCTTCATGTGGCCTGTCCAACAAGTAGTGAGTGCAGAGTAGTGAGTAGTGAGTGCAGTGTAGTGAGTGCAGTGTAGTGAGTGCAGTGTAGTGAGTGCAGAGTAGTGAGTGCAGAGTAGTGAGTGCAGAGTAGTGAGTACAGAGTGGTGAGTGCAGAGTAGTGAGTGGTGAGTGGTGAGTGCAGAGTAGTGAGTAGTGAGTGCAGAGTAGTGAGTCGTGAGTGCAGAGTAGTGAGTGCAGAGTAGTGAGTGCAGAGTAGTGAGTAGTGAGTGCAGAGTAGTGAGTGCAGAGTAGTGAGGAGTGAGTGCAGAGTAGTGAGTGCAGAGTAGTGAGTGCAGAGTGGTGAGTGCAGAGTAGTGAGTAGTGAGTGCAGAGTAGTGAGTGCAGAGTAGTGAGTAGTGCGTGCAGAGTAGTGAGTGCAGAGTAGGGAGTAGTGAGTGCAGAGTAGTGAGTGCAGAGTAGTGAGTGCAGAGTAGTGAGTAGTGAGTGCAGAGTAGTGAGTGCAGAGTAGTGAGTGCAGAGTAGTGAGTGCAGAGTAGTGAGTGCAGAGTAGTGAGTGCAGAGTAGTGAGTGCAGAGTAGTGAGTAGTGAGTGCAGAGTAGTGAGTGCAGAGTAGTGAGTAGTGAGTGCAGAGTAGTGAGTGCAGAGTAGTGGGTGCAGAGTAGTGAGTGCAGAGTAGTGAGTACAGAGTATTGAGTAGTGAGTGCAGAGTAGTGAGTAGTGAGTGCAGAGTAGTGAGTAGTGAGTGCAGAGTAGTGAGTAGTGAGTGCAGAGTAGTGAGTGCAGAGTAGTGAGTAGTGAGTGCAGACTAGTGAGTTCAGAGTAGTGAGTAGTGAGTGCAGAGTAGTGAGTGCAGAGTAGTGAGTAGTGAGTGCAGAGTAGTGAGCAGTGAGTGCAGAGTAGTGAGTGCAGAGTAGTGAGTGCAGAGTAGTGAGTGCAGAGTAGTGAGTGCAGAGTGGTGAGTGCAGAGTAGTGAGTGCAGAGTAGTGAGTGCAGAGTAGTGAGTAGTGAGTGCAGAGTAGTGAGTAGTTAGTGCAGAGTAGTGAGTAGTGAGTGCAGAGTAGTGAGTGCAGAGTAGTGAGTAGTGAGTGCAGAGTAGTGAGTTCAGAGTAGTGAGTGCAGAGTAGTGAGTGCAGAGTAGTGAGTAGTGAGTGCAGAGTAGTGAGTAGTGAGTGCAGAGTAGTGAGTAGTGAGTGCAGAGTAGTGTGTGCAGAGTAGTGAGTAGTGAGTGCAGAGTAGTGAGTAGTGAGTGCAGAGTAGTGACTGCAGAGTAGTGAGTAGTGAGTAGTGAGTGCAGAGTAGTGAGTAGTGAGTGCAGAGTAGTGAGTAGTGAGTGCAGAATAGTGAGTAGTGAGTGCAGAGTAGTGAGTGCAGAGTATTGAGTGCAGAGTAGTGAGTAGTGAGTGCAGAGTAGTGAGTAGTGAGTGCAGAGTAGTGAGTGCAGAGTAGTGAGTGCAGAGTGCAGAGTAGTGAGTGCAGAGTGCAGAGTAGTGAGTGCAGAGTAGTGAGTGCAGAGTAGTGAGTGCAGAGTAGTGAGTAGTGAGAGCAGAGTAATGAGTGCAGAGTAGTGAGTTCAGAGTAGTGAGTGCAGAGTAGTGAGTGCAGAGTGGTGAGTGCAGAGTAGTGAGTGCAGAGTAGTGAGTGCAGAGTGGTGAGTGCAGAGTGGTGAGTGCAGAGTAGTGAGTAGTGAGTGCAGAGTGGTGAGTGCTGAGTAGTGAGTGCAGAGTTGTGAGTGCAGAGTAGTGAGTAGTGAGTGCAGAGTAGTGAGTAGTGAGTGCAGAGTAGTGAGTGCAGAGTAGTGAGTAGTGAGTGCAGAGTAGTGAGTAGTGAGTGCAGAGTAGTGAGTGCAAAGTAGTGAGTGCAGAGTAGTGAGTAGTGAGTGCAGAGTAGTGAGTGCAGAGTAGTGAGTGCAGAGTAGTGAGTGCAGAGTAGTGAGTACAGAGTATTGAGTAGTGAGTGCAGAGTAGTGAGTAGTGAGTGCAGAGTAGTGAGTAGTGAGTGCAGAGTAGTGAGTGCAGAGTAGTGAGTGCAGAGTAGTGAGTGCAGAGTAGTGAGTAGTGAGTGCAGAGTAGTGAGTGCAGAGTAGTGAGTGCAGAGTAGTGAGTAGTGAGTGCAGAGTAGTGAGTGCAGAGTAGTGAGTAGTGAGTGCAGAGTAGTGAGTAGTGAGTGCAGAGTAATGAGTGCAGAGTAGTGAGTGCAGAGTAGTGAGTGCAGAGTAGTGAGTGCAGAGTAGTGAGTAGTGTGTGCAGAGTAGTGAGTGCAGAGTAGCGAGTAGTGAGTGCAGAGTAGTGAGTAGTGAGTGCAGAGTAGTGAGTGCAGAGTAGTGAGTGCAGAGTAGTGAGTACAGAGTATTGAGTAGTGAGTGCAGAGTAGTGAGTAGTGAGTGCAGAGTAGTGAGTAGTGAGTGCAGAGTAGTGAGTGCAGAGTAGTGAGTGCAGAGTAGTGAGTAGTGAGTGCAGAGTAGTGAGTGCAGAGTAGTGAGTGCAGAGTAGTGAGTGCAGAGTAGTGAGTAGTGAGTGCAGAGTAGTGAGTGCAGTGTAGTGAGTGCAGAGTAGTGAGTGCAGAGTGCAGAGTAGTGAGTGCAGAGTGCAGAGTAGTGAGTGCAGAGTAGTGAGTGCAGAGTAGTGAGTGCAGAGTAGTGAGTAGTGAGAGCAGAGTAATGAGTGCAGAGTAGTGAGTGCAGAGTAGTGAGTGCAGAGTAGTGAGTGCAGATTGGTGAGTGCAGAGTAGTGAGTGCAGAGTGGTGAGTGCAGAGTGGTGAGTGCAGAGTAGTGAGTAGTGAGTGCAGAGTGGTGAGTGCTGAGTAGTCAGTGCAGAGTTGTGAGTGCAGAGTAGTGAGTAGTGAGTGCAGAGTAGTGAGTGCAGAGTAGTGAGTAGTGAGTGCAGAGTAGTGAGTAGTGAGTGCAGAGTAGTGAGTGCAGAGTAGTGAGTGCAGAGTAGTGAGTAGTGAGTGCAGAGTAGTGAGTGCAGAGTAGTGAGTGCAGAGTAGTGAGTGCAGAGTAGTGAGTACAGAGTATTGAGTAGTGAGTGCAGAGTAGTGAGTAGTGAGTGCAGAGTAGTGAGTAGTGAGTGCAAAGTAGTGAGTGCAGAGTAGTGAGTGCAGAGTAGTGAGTGCAGAGTAGTGAGTAGTGAGTGCAGAGTAGTGAGTGCAGAATAGTGAGTGCAGAGTAGTGAGTAGTGAGTGCAGAGTAGTGAGTAGTGAGTGCAGAGTAATGAGTGCAGAGTAGTGAGTGCAGAGTAGTGAGTGCAGAGTAGTGAGTAGTGTGTGCAGAGTAGTGAGTGCAGAGTAGTGAGTAGTGAGTGCAGAGTAGTGAGTAGTGAGTGCAGAGTAGTGAGTGCAGAGTAGTGAGTGCAGAGTAGTGAGTGCAGAATAGTGAGTGCAGAGTAGTGAGTGCAGAGTAGTGAGTACAGAGTATTGAGTAGTGAGTGCAGAGTAGTGAGTGCAGAGTAGTGAGTAGTGAGTGCAGAGTAGTGAGTGCAGAGTAGTGAGTGCAGAGTAGTGAGTGCAGAGTAGTGAGTAGTGAGTGCAGAGTAGTGAGTAGTTAGTGCAGAGTAGTGAGTAGTGAGTGCAGAGTAGTGAGTGCAGAGTAGTGAGTAGTGAGTGCAGAGTAGTGAGTTCAGAGTAGTGAGTGCAGAGTAGTGAGTGCAGAGTAGTGAGTAGTGAGTGCAGAGTAGTGAGTAGTGAGTGCAGAGTAGTGAGTAGTGAGTGCAGAGTAGTGTGTGCAGAGTAGTGAGTAGTGAGTGCAGAGTAGTGAGTAGTGAGTGCAGAGTAGTGACTGCAGAGTAGTGAGTAGTGAGTAGTGAGTGCAGAGTAGTGAGTAGTGAGTGCAGAGTAGTGAGTAGTGAGTGCAGAGTAGTGAGTAGTGAGTGAAGAGTAGTGAGTGCAGAGTAGTGAGTGCAGAGTAGTGAGTGCAGAGTATTGAGTGCAGAGTAGTGAGTAGTGAGTGCAGAGTAGTGAGTAGTGAGTGCAGAGTAGTGAGTGCAGAGTAGTGAGTGCAGAGTGCAGAGTAGTGAGTGCAGAGTGCAGAGTAGTGAGTGCAGAGTAGTGAGTGCAGAGTAGTGAGTGCAGAGTAGTGAGTAGTGAGAGCAGAGTAATGAGTGCAGAGTAGTGAGTGCAGAGTAGTGAGTGCAGAGTAGTGAGTGCAGAGTGGTGAGTGCAGAGTAGTGAGTGCAGAGTAGTGAGTGCAGAGTGGTGAGTGCAGAGTGGTGAGTGCTGAGTAGTGAGTGCAGAGTTGTGAGTGCAGAGTAGTGAGTAGTGAGTGCAGAGTAGTGAGTAGTGAGTGCAGAGTAGTGAGTGCAGAGTAGTGAGTAGTGAGTGCAGAGTAGTGAGTAGTGAGTGCAGAGTAGTGAGTGCAGAGTAGTGAGTGCAGAGTAGTGAGTAGTGAGTGCAGAGTAGTGAGTGCAGAGTAGTGAGTGCAGAGTAGTGAGTGCAGAGTAGTGAGTACAGAGTATTGAGTAGTGAGTGCAGAGTAGTGAGTAGTGAGTGCAGAGTAGTGAGTAGTGAGTGCAGAGTAGTGAGTGCAGAGTAGTGAGTGCAGAGTAGTGAGTGCAGAGTAGTGAGTAGTGAGTGCAGAGTAGTGAGTGCAGAGTAGTGAGTGCAGAGTAGTGAGTGCAGAGTAGTGAGTAGTGAGTGCAGAGTAGTGAGTGCAGAGTAGTGAGTAGTGAGTGCAGAGTAGTGAGTAGTGAGTGCAGAGTAATGAGTGCAGAGTAGTGAGTGCAGAGTAGTGAGTGCAGAGTAGTGAGTGCAGAGTAGTGAGTTCAGAGTAGTGAGTAGTGTGTGCAGAGTAGTGAGTGCAGAGTAGCGAGTAGTGAGTGCAGAGTAGTGAGTAGTGAAGGCAGAGTAGTGAGTGCAGAGTAGTGAGTGCAGAGTAGTGAGTGCAGAGTAGTGAGTGCAGAGTGGTGAGTGCAGAGTAGTGAGTGCAGAGTAGTGAGTGCAGAGTAGTGAGTGCAGAGTAGTGAGTGCAGAGTAGTGAGTAGTGAGTGCAGAGTAGTGAGTGCAGAGTAGTGAGTAGTGAGTGCAGAGTAGTGAGTAGTGAGTGCAGAGTAGTGAGTAATGAGTGCAGAGTAGTGAGTGCAGAGTAGTGAGTAGTGAGTGCAGAGTAGTGAGTAGTGAGTGCAGAGTAGTGAGTGCAGAGTAGTGAGTGCAGAGTGCAGAGTAGTGAGTGCAGAGTGCAGAGTAGTGAGTGCAGAGTAGTGAGTGCAGAGTAGTGAGTGCAGAGTAGTGAGTAGTGAGAGCAGAGTAATGAGTGCAGAGTAGTGAGTGCAGAGTAGTGAGTGCAGAGTAGTGAGTGCAGATTGGTGAGTGCAGAGTAGTGAGTGCAGAGTGGTGAGTGCAGAGTGGTGAGTGCAGAGTAGTGAGTAGTGAGTGCAGAGTGGTGAGTGCTGAGTAGTGAGTGCAGAGTTGTGAGTGCAGAGTAGTGAGTAGTGAGTGCAGAGTAGTGAGTAGTGAGTGCAGAGTAGTGAGTGCAGAGTAGTGAGTAGTGAGTGCAGAGTAGTGAGTAGTGAGTGCAGAGTAGTGAGTGCAGAGTAGTGAGTGCAGAGTAGTGAGTAGTGAGTGCAGAGTAGTGAGTGCAGAGTAGTGAGTGCAGAGTAGTGAGTGCAGAGTAGTGAGTACAGAGTATTGAGTAGTGAGTGCAGAGTAGTGAGTAGTGAGTGCAGAGTAGTGAGTAGTGAGTGCAGAGTAGTGAGTGCAGAGTAGTGAGTGCAGAGTAGTGAGTAGTGAGTGCAGAGTAGTGAGTGCAGAATAGTGAGTGCAGAGTAGTGAGTAGTGAGTGCAGAGTAGTGAGTAGTGAGTGCAGAGTAGTGAGTGCAGAGTAGTGAGTAGTGAGTGCAGAGTAGTGAGTAGTGAGTGCAGAGTAATGAGTGCAGAGTAGTGAGTGCAGAGTAGTGAGTGCAGAGTAGTGAGTAGTGTGTGCAGAGTAGTGAGTGCAGAGTAGTGAGTAGTGAGTGCAGAGTAGTGAGTAGTGAGTGCAGAGTAGTGAGTGCAGAGTAGTGAGTGCAGAGTAGTTAGTGCAGAGTAGTGAGTGCAGAGTAGTGAGTGCAGAGTAGTGAGTGCAGAGTAGTGAGTGCAGAGTAGTGAGTACAGAGTATTGAGTAGTGAGTGCAGAGTAGTGAGTAGTGAGTGCAGAGTAGTGAGTAGTGAGTGCAGAGTAGTGAGTGCAGAGTAGTGAGTGCAGAGTAGTGAGTGCAGAGTAGTGAATAGTGAGTGCAGAGTAGTGAGTGCAGAGTAATGAGTGCAGAGTAGTGAGTGCAGAGTAGTGAGTGCCGAGTAGTGAGTAGTGAATGCAGAGTAGTGAGTAGTGAGTGCAGAGTAGTGAGTGCAGAGTAGTGAGTGCAGAGTGGTGAGTGCAGAGTGGTGAGTGCAGAGTAGTGAGTGCAGAGTAGTGAGTGCAGAGTAGTGAGTGCAGAGTAGTGAGTGCAGAGTAGTGAGTAGTGAGTGCAGAGTAGTGAGTGCAGAGTAGTGAGTAGTGAGTGCAGAGTAGTGAGTAGTGAATGCAGAGTAGTGAGTAGTGAGTGCAGAGTAGTGAGTGCAGAGTAGTGAGTAGTGAGTGCAGAGTAGTGAGTGCAGAGTAGTGAGTGCAGAGTAGTGAGTGCAGAGTAGTGAGTGCAGAGTAGTGAGTAGTGAGTGCAGAGTAGTGAGTAGTGAGTGCAGAGTAGTGACTGCAGAGTAGTGAGTAGTGAGTGCAGAGTAGTGAGTAGTGAGTGCAGAGTAGTGACTGCAGAGTAGTGAGTAGTGAGTGCAGAGTAGTGAGTAGTGAGTGCAGAGTAGTCAGTAGTGAGTGCAGAGTAGTGAGTAGTGAGTGCAGAGTAGTGAGTGCAGAATAGTGAGTGCAGAGTAGTGAGTAGTGAGTGCAGAGTAGTGAGTAGTGAGTGCAGAGTAGTGAGTGCAGAGTAGTGAGTAGTGAGTGCAGAGTAGTGAGTAGTGAGTGCAGAGTAATGAGTGCAGAGTAGTGAGTGCAGAGTAGTGAGTGCAGAGTAGTGAGTAGTGTGTGCAGAGTAGTGAGTGCAGAGTAGTGAGTAGTGAGTGCAGAGTAGTGAGTAGTGAGTGCAGAGTAGTGAGTGCAGAGTAGTGAGTGCAGAGTAGTTAGTGCAGAGTAGTGAGTGCAGAGTAGTGAGTGCAGAGTAGTGAGTGCAGAGTAGTGAGTGCAGAGTAGTGAGTACAGAGTATTGAGTAGTGAGTGCAGAGTAGTGAGTAGTGAGTGCAGAGTAGTGAGTAGTGAGTGCAGAGTAGTGAGTGCAGAGTAGTGAGTGCAGAGTAGTGAGTGCAGAGTAGTGAGTAGTGAGTGCAGAGTAATGAGTGCAGAGTAGTGAGTGCAGAGTAGTGAGTGCCGAGTAGTGAGTAGTGAATGCAGAGTAGTGAGTAGTGAGTGCAGAGTAGTGAGTGCAGAGTAGTGAGTGCAGAGTAGTGAGTGCAGAGTGGTGAGTGCAGAGTAGTGAGTGCAGAGTAGTGAGTGCAGAGTAGTGAGTGCAGAGTAGTGAGTAGTGAGTGCAGAGTAGTGAGTGCAGAGTAGTGAGTAGTGAGTGCAGAGTAGTGAGTAGTGAATGCAGAGTAGTGAGTAGTGAGTGCAGAGTAGTGAGTGCAGAGTAGTGAGTAGTGAGTGCAGAGTAGTGAGTGCAGAGTAGTGAGTGCAGAGTAGTGAGTGCAGAGTAGTGAGTAGTGAGTGCAGAGTAGTGAGTAGTGAGTGCAGAGTAGTGACTGCAGAGTAGTGAGTAGTGAGTGCAGAGTAGTGAGTAGTGAGTGCAGAGTAGTGACTGCAGAGTAGTGAGTAGTGAGTGCAGAGTAGTGTGTAGTGAGTGCAGAGTAGTCAGTAGTGAGTGCAGAGTAGTGAGTAGTGAGTGCAGAGTAGTGAGGGCAGAGTAGTGAGTGCAGAGTAGTGAGTGCAGAGTAGTGAGTGCAGAGTAGTGAGTAGTGAGTGCAGAGTAGTGAGTAGTGAGTGCAGAGTAGTGAGTGCAGAGTAGTGAGTGCAGAGTAGTGAGTAGTGAGTGCAGAGTAGTGAGTAGTGAGTGCAGAGTAGTGAGTAGTGAGTGCAGTGTAGTGAGTGCAGTGTAGTGAGTGCAGTGTAGTGAGTGCAGAGTAGTGAGTGCAGAGTAGTGAGTGCAGAGTAGTGAGTGCAGAGTGGTGAGTGCAGAGTAGTGAGTGGTGAGTGGTGAGTGCAGAGTAGTGAGTAGTGAGTGCAGAGTAGTGAGTCGTGAGTGCAGAGTAGTGAGTGCAGAGTAGTGAGTGCAGAGTAGTGAGTAGTGAGTGCAGAGTAGTGAGTGCAGAGTAGTGAGGAGTGAGTGCAGAGTAGTGAGTGCAGAGTAGTGAGTGCAGAGTGGTGAGTGCAGAGTAGTGAGTAGTGAGTGCAGAGTAGTGAGTGCAGAGTAGTGAGTAGTGCGTGCAGAGTAGTGAGTGCAGAGTAGGGAGTAGTGAGTGCAGAGTAGTGAGTGCAGAGTAGTGAGTGCGGAGTAGTGAGTGCAGAGTAGTGAGTAGTGAGTGCAGAGTAGTGAGTGCAGAGTAGTGAGTGCAGAGTAGTGAGTGCAGAGTAGTGAGTGCGGAGTAGTGAGTGCAGAGTAGTGAGTGCAGAGTAGTGAGTAGTGAGTGCAGAGTAGTGAGTGCAGAGTAGTGAGTGCAGAGTAGTGAGTAGTGAGTGCAGAGTAGTGAGTGCAGAGTAGTGAGTGCAGAGTAGTGAGTGCAGAGTAGTGAGTACAGAGTATTGAGTAGTGAGTGCAGAGTAGTGAGTAGTGAGTGCAGAGTAGTGAGTAGTGAGTGCAGAGTAGTGAGTAGTGAGTGCAGAGTAGTGAGTGCAGAGTAGTGAGTGCAGAGTAGTGAGTAGTGAGTGCAGAGTAGTGAGTTCAGAGTAGTGAGTAGTGAGTGCAGAGTAGTGAGTAGTGAGTGCAGAGTAGTGAGTAGTGAGTGCAGAGTAGTGAGCAGTGAGTGCAGAGTAGTGAGTGCAGAGTAGTGAGTGCAGAGTAGTGAGTGCAGAGTAGTGAGTGCAGAGTGGTGAGTGCAGAGTAGTGAGTGCAGAGTAGTGAGTGCAGAGTAGTGAGTGCAGAGTAGTGAGTGCAGAGTAGTGAGTAGTGAGTGCAGAGTAGTGAGTGCAGAGTAGTGAGTAGTGAGTGCAGAGTAGTGAGTAGTGAGTGCAGAGTAGTGAGTAGTGAGTGCAGAGTAGTGAGTGCAGAGTAGTGAGTAGTGAGTGCAGAGTAGTGAGTTCAGAGTAGTGAGTGCAGAGTAGTGAGTGCAGAGTAGTGAGTAGTGAGTGCAGAGTAGTGAGTAGTGAGTGCAGAGTAGTGAGTAGTGAGTGCAGAGTAGTGAGTGCAGAGTAGTGAGTAGTGAGTGCAGAATATTGAGTAGTGAGTGCAGAGTAGTGACTGCAGAGTAGTGAGTAGTGAGTAGTGAGTGCAGAGTAGTGAGTAGTGAGTGCAGAGTAGTGAGTAGTGAGTGCAGAGTAGTGAGTAGTGAGTGCAGAGTAGTGAGTGCAGAGTAGTGAGTGCAGAGTAGTGAGTGCAGAGTAGTGAGTGCAGAGTGCAGAGTAGTGAGTAGTGAGTGCAGAGTAGTGAGTAGTGAGTGCAGAGTAGTGAGTGCAGAGTAGTGAGTGCAGAGTGCAGAGTAGTGAGTGCAGAGTGCAGAGTAGTGAGTGCAGAGTAGTGAGTGCAGAGTAGTGAGTGCAGAGTAGTGAGTAGTGAGAGCAGAGTAATGAGTGCAGAGTAGTGAGTGCAGAGTAGTGAGTGCAGAGTAGTGAGTGCAGAGTGGTGAGTGCAGAGTAGTGAGTGCAGAGTAGTGAGTGCAGAGTGGTGAGTGCAGAGTGGTGAGTGCAGAGTAGTGAGTAGTGAGTGCAGAGTGGTGAGTGCTGAGTAGTGAGTGCAGAGTTGTGAGTGCAGAGTAGTGAGTAGTGAGTGCAGAGTAGTGAGTAGTGAGTGCAGAGTAGTGAGTGCAGAGTAGTGAGTAGTGAGTGCAGAGTAGTGAGTAGTGAGTGCAGAGTAGTGAGTGCAGAGTAGTGAGTGCAGAGTAGTGAGTAGTGAGTGCAGAGTAGTGAGTGCAGAGTAGTGAGTGCAGAGTAGTGAGTGCAGAGTAGTGAGTGCAGAGTATTGAGTAGTGAGTGCAGAGTAGTGAGTAGTAAGTGCAGAGTAGTGAGTGCAGAGTAGTGAGTGCAGAGTAGTGAGTGCAGAGTAGTGAGTAGTGAGTGCAGAGTAGTGAGTGCAGAGTAGTGAGTGCAGAGTAGTGAGTGCAGAATAGTGAGTAGTGAATGCAGAGTAGTGAGTAATGAGTGCAGAGTAGTGAGTGCAGAGTAGTGAGTAGTGAGTGCAGAGTAGTGAGTAGTGAGTGCAGAGTAATGAGTGCAGAGTAGTGAGTGCAGAGTAGTGAGTGCAGAGTAGTGAGTGCAGAGTAGTGAGTGCAGAGTAGTGAGTAGTGTGTGCAGAGTAGTGAGTGCAGAGTAGCGAGTAGTGAGTGCAGAGTAGTGAGTAGTGAGTGCAGAGTAGTGAGTGCAGAGTAGTGAGTGCAGAGTAGTGAGTGCAGAGTAGTGAGTACAGAGTATTGAGTAGTGAGTGCAGAGTAGTGAGTAGTGAGTGCAGAGTAGTGAGTAGTGAGTGCAGAGTAGTGAGTGCAGAGTAGTGAGTAGTGAGTGCAGAGTAGTGAGTAGTGAGTGCAGAGTAATGAGTGCAGAGTAGTGAGTGCAGAGTAGTGAGTGCAGAGTAGTGAGTAGTGAATGCAGAGTAGTGAGTAGTGAGTGCAGAGTAGTGAGTGCAGAGTAGTGAGTGCAGAGTAGTGAGTGCAGAGTAGTGAGTAGTGAGTGCAGAGTAGTGAGTTCAGAGTAGTGAGTAGTGAGTGCAGAGTAGTGAGTAGTGAGTGCAGAGTAGTGAGTAGTGAGTGCAGAGTAGTGAGCAGTGAGTGCAGAGTAGTGAGTGCAGAGTAGTGAGTGCAGAGTAGTGAGTGCAGAGTAGTGAGTGCAGAGTAGTGAGTGCAGAGTAGTGAGTAGTGAGTGCAGAGTAGTGAGTAGTGAGTGCAGAGTAGTGAGTGCAGAGTAGTGAGTGCAGAGTGCAGAGTAGTGAGTGCAGAGTGCAGAGTAGTGAGTGCAGAGTAGTGAGTGCAGAGTTGTTGGACAGGCCACATGAAGGGCTCGCTCCCTCCCCGCAGGACAGGGCCCGGGCCACCGTCAGCACCATTGCCCGGCCCAGCCGCCATCTTGGACACGGCACCACGCGGCCGCGCGGCCTCAGCCCGACCCCAACCCTGGGCCTGGCCAGGCCCCGACATCCCGGCACCACCCTCCACCCAGGAGGTAAACGGACCACTTGGCAGGTCAATGGGAGTAGGAAGCGTCGATGGCTCTCCCCCGCCAGATGCCGAGCACCCCCAGCCCCCTCGGGCGCTGGCTCCACCCCCCTGCTGGGTGTCTGGACTCCCTCATCCCAGACCTCCCGACCTCCAAGAGCGAGGGTCCGGACATCAAAGGGGGCCAGACCTATAACTGAGGCCGCCCCAGGACAGGAAGGCAGTTGTATCCTGGAGTCGAGAGACACCGCGACGAACTCATCCTTGACGGACTGCTGGCGCGGCCACAGCCCTGCCTTGTGAACTATTGTCCTGCCTGCTGGCGCTGCCGCGGCCCTCTGCAACCTTCATCCTCGTGGGACCTGCTGGCGCTGCCGCGGCCCGTTGTAACCTCCATCCTCGTGGGACCTGCTGGCGCTGCCGCGGCCCGTTGTAACCTCCATCCTCGTGGGACCTGCTGGCGCTGCCGCGGCCCGTTGTAACCTCCATCCTCGTGGGACCTGCTGGCGCTGCCGCGGCCCGTTGTAACCTTCATCCTCGTGGGACCTGCTGGCGCTGCCGCGGCCCGTTGTAACCTTCATCCTCGTGGGACCTGCTGGCGCTGCCGCGGCCCATTGTAACCTACATCCTCGTGGGTCCTGCTGGCGCTGCCGCGGCCCGTTGCCACCTACGACCTCTTCGGGACCTGCCGGCGCTGCCGCGGTCTGACCCATCCGAACACCGAGCTCGAGGATTGTGAGCTATCACCGTTACACCTCCGTACCCGTGGGTACCAAGACTGTCCCGCTACCCCCTTCCCGTACTAAGAGACTAGAATTGAGAGGACCATCGTGTCCCGTTCGTCTTGTATCATAACCCTCTACTACAAGAATTGCCTATAAAAGGTGTTACTCTGACCTTTGTGTGGTGTCCATCTGTGGGGGGGAAGTTACCTGTCTGTGCGATCACTGTGCTCGGCCGACCCTCCAGGTCCCCGTCTAACATTGGTGGCTAGCGGCGCGATCCGAACCAACGCGTACCGTACAGACAGTAACTCACCCTACAACTAAAACCACAATGACGACCAAAGAGAGCGGATCGGCGGAGAAGTTCCAGATGGAAAGGCTGGAAGAATACAACCACCGAGAGCTCAAACAATTTTGCATGGACTTAGGCATTGCTACCACCGGGCTAAGCACAAAAGAAGACTTCAAAAACGCCCTAGAGGCCTGGACAGAGACCAATACCGCAACCCCCCGGGACCCCGCAACCCCGGAAGTCAACACCACCCGGACGGAAGAACGGAGAACAGGCCCTTCCCGTGAAGAGATCCAAGAGCGGGAAAAAAATAGGTTACACGAGTTAGACTTGGCACGACTCAGATTAGACGGAGAGTTGAAACTGGCGGAACAAAAAATAAACTTAGAACACTTACGGCTCAGAGAAGAGCGAGAGGAAAAACAGAGACAGAGAGATCTCGAAGAAAAAAGACTGGCATACGAGCACGAGTGCAAACTAGCAGAGATAGAAATACGCAAACTGAACAAAAACCTAGGGGTGCCCGAGCAACCGCACTCCCCGGGTCCTACCGAGCAGAAGGTCCACATCCCCAAGGATGTGGTCCGAGAATATCACCGGAACGACGACATACAGCAGTGGTTCAAGGCCTATGAGATTGCCATGACCGCCCACAGGGTCGCTCGAAGTGACTGGGGAGCCGGTCTATGGGGGAGATTCATCAACGAGGGTCGTGATGCCCTGCTGCAGCTTCCGGACCATCAAATGACGTCCTATGACCATATGAAGGCCGCCCTCCTCAGTCGATATGGGCTTACACCCGAAATGTACCGCCAGAGGTTCCGCAACTGCACCCGGATCCCAGGTACAACGTGGTTGGAATACGTGAACTATTTCAGCCGAGCCTTCGAGGGGTGGATCAAGGGTAACAACGTAACCACTTACGAACAACTCTTCAACCTCATTGTGTGGGAGCACCTCTCCAACAACTGTTTCGTCGAGCTCAGGCAGCACCTCCTCGACAGTAAATTGACTGAACCCCGGCAGCTCGCCACCGAGGCTGACCGGTGGGAGAGCACCCGAGTGGCCCGGAGTGGGCCGAATGAGCAGAACAGAACCAACCAAGGCCATCATCGTCCCCGAGGAGGAGGAGGAGGCCTGGGCCGGGGCAGAGACGCCGTCCCGGCCGCGCCCACTAACGCCACCCCGGCCCCAGCAGGCCGGGGAAACCCCCCGATGCGCCCGGGGTTCCGAGCCAACGTGACGTGTCATCGATGCCAACGAGTCGGCCACTATGCCAGTGACCCGACCTGCCCGAAGAACCAGGTCCCCGGGCCCCGCCAGATGGCGGCCGCCGCCCTGGGAGAAGAGCAAGTCTCCGAAGACACGGAGACCTATGAGTCGGAACAGTTCGAGTGGGAACCCGCCGCCATGACCCTGGCATGCCTGGGAGGAAGAGACATGGTCCCGCGGACTCCCCTGCCCGCCAACACTCGGAAGTACAGCCAATGGGTGAGCATCAATGGGCGCAAGGCCGAGGCCCTGCGTGACACCGGGGTCAGTGTGACGGCCGTCCGTTGTCACCTGGTGACCCCAGAACAAATCCTACCAAACGTACTTTGCCCCGTCCGATCGGCAGATAACTCGGAGAGCCTGTGTCGGATGGCCTGCGTCCCCTTCGAATGGGGAGGAGTGTCCGGCATGCTGAAAGTAACTGTCCGCGACGATGCCCCCGTGGACTGCCTCCTGGGGAACGATCTCGAGAGCTCCCCGTGGGCCGCTGTGGAAAGAAGAGAGCATCTGGGGATGTTGGGTCTCCCAGACTGGGCGTGCGTAACCACCCGGTCCATGGCCACCCACACCATCCCTAGACCAGAAGAACCAGAATGGGCAGCACCTCCGCCCTCGATCACTCCAGAAGAGGACTTCCTCCAGACCGACCACCCGGACCCCACCACAGAGGGGTCCACACAGCCCCCCGAGCTTCCCGACCTGGCTCAGTGGCGTCAAGAAGGGGGGCCCACCCAGGAACAATTCCGGCAGGAGCAAAAGACCTGCCCCTCCCTCGAGGGATTGCGACAGCAAGCGCTCGCCCAGAGCCAAGGAGACACCACCGGGGCCCACTGGGTTTATTGGGACAATGATCTCTTGTACAGCGAGCAGAAAATAGCAGAACTGGGGGCCGGGCGAGTGCTGGTGGTGCCCCTCCACTTCAGAGACTTCCTGTTGAACCTAGCCCATGATGTCCCCCTGGCCGGGCACCTGGGCCAAGACAAGACCTACCACCGCCTGGTGACCCACTTTTTTTGGCCCAAAATGAGAAATGACGTCTCCAACCATTGCCGGTCCTGCCCGACCTGCCAGGCCAGCGGGAAGAGCGGCCGCAAACTCAAGGCACCCCTACAACCATTCCCCGTGGTGACCACCCCGTTCGAAAGGGTGGGAATAGACATTGTGGGGCCCCTGGACCCCCGAACCGCACAGGGACATCGCTTCATCCTGGTCCTGGTGGACCACGCTACCCGCTATCCTGAGGCGGTCCCCCTTCGTACTATAACAGCCCCAGTAGTGGGTCGAGCCTTGATGGGGATCTTCTCTCGAGTGGGCTTCCCCCGGGAAGTCGTCAGCGACAGGGGTACGAACTTTATTTCGAAGTGTATGAAATCCCTCTGGCAGCAGTGCGGAGTCACTTACCGATTCACCACCCCCTATCACCCCCAGGGGAACGGACTGGTCGAACGGTTCAACCGCACCCTCAAGGGGATGATCATGGGGCTGGAGGAACCCCTACGCCGCCAGTGGGACGTGCTACTACCGTGCCTCCTCTTCGCCTACCGAGAAGTCCCCCAGAAGTCCCTCGGCTTCAGCCCCTTCGAACTCCTGTACGGACACCCCGTTCGCGGGCCTCTCAGCCTAGTGAAGGAGGAATGGGAAATGGCCCCCCTAAAGACCCCTCCGGACGTCTACAAATACCTCCTGACCCTCCGCAATCAGACCCGGAAGTTCAGGAAGATCGCTAAAGCCAATCTGGAGGCCAGTCAAGAGGACATGAAGAAGTGGTACGACCAACATGCCTCCTCCATCGAGTTTGAACCGGGTCAGCAAGTATGGGTGATGTCCCCCATCGAACCGTGTGCCTTGCAGGACAAATGGACGGGGCCCTTCAAGGTGATCGAGCGCAGGAGTCCCGTCACCTATCTCATCGACCTGGAGTCCCCCCGGAACCCCCTCCGGGTCCTCCACGCCAACAGACTCAAACCCCACTTCGTGCGCTCAGAGCTCAGCCTGCTGATGGCTACCGACAGTGGCACAGAAGGAGACTCCGAGCCCCTCCCTGACTTACTGAGGACCCGGGAAAGAGATGGTTCGGTGGACGGGGTCCGACTCTCCGAGGCCCTGACCCCAGAGCAGCGTCAAGATTGCCGGGCCCTCCTGCTGCCGTTCGCAAACCTGTTCTCCCTCGCACCCGGAGTCACCTCCTGGTGCCTGCACGACGTGGACACGGGGGACAGTCCTCCTGTTCGACACCGGGTGTTGGACAGGCCACATGAAGGGCCGCTCTCCCCCGGCCCAACCAGGCCCGAGCCAGCCACGCAAGTACCACACACCACCATTGCACGTCCACCGTCCCCGCAGGGACCCCTACACTCGAACCTGTTGACCGCGTAGGTCGACCCACTACCGGCCTGCGCGCCCATCCTGGGCGCCATCTTGGACACTCCACCACGAGGCCGCCTGGCCCCCGATCGACCTCAACCCTGGGCCTGGCCAGGCCTCAGACATTCCGGCACCAACATCCACCCAGGAGGTGAGCGGGCTACTTGGTCAGTCAATGGGAGCAAGAGGTGTCGATGGCTCTCCCCCGCCAAGTACCGCTCGCCCATCGCCTCCCCGGGCGCTGGCTCCACCCCCCTGCTGGGTGTCTGAACTCCCTCATCCCGGACCTCCCGACCTCCAAGTGCGAGGGTCCGGACATCAAAGCACACCAGCCCTATAACTGGGGCAGCTCCAGAGCAGGACGGCAGTTGTATCTTGGAGTCGAGAGACGCAAAGAAGAACTCATCCTTGACGGACTACTGGCGCTGCCGTAGCTCTGTCTTGTGCACCCTCGTCTTGCCTGCTGGCGCTGCCGCGGCTTTGGGAACCACCCTATCCTTCATCGTCGTCGGGACCTGCTGGCGTGGCCGCGGACCGTTTGTACCCACCACCTTCATCGGGACCTGCTGGCTCTGCCGCGGACCGTCGTCTTCCTTCATCCATCTCGGGACCTGCTGGCTCCGCCGCGGCCCGTTCATCTACACCCCCGAGCTCGAGGATTGAGAGCTATTGCCATCTTTTTGGTAACAAGACTGTCCCGCTACCCTCTTCCCAAACAGAGACCAGAATAGAGGGGACCCCTGAGTCCAGACCTCCTTGTACCATTCTACCGTACTTGAAAGAATTCCCTATAAAGTATCGTTGAACTTTATCCTTGTGTGGTGTCCGTCTGTGGGGGGGGGAGTTACTTGTCTGTACGATTCGCTGGAGACGGCTCTCCCCGGAGACCTCTCCCCTTATCCTCGGCCGACCCTCCCGGTCCGTCTAACATTGGTGGCCAGCGACGGGATCCGAATCACCGCATAAACCGTACAGAGAGTAGCTCACCCCACGGCGAATCACGATGTCAACTAAAGACAGCGGATCAACGGAGAAATTCCAGATGGAGAAATTGGACGAGTACAGCCACCGTGAACTTAAACAGTTCTGTATCGAATTAGGTATCGCTACCACCGGACTAAATACCAAAGATGACTTTAAGCAGGCCCTAGAATCTTGGGCAGAAACCGGGGCTGCCGGAACCCCCGATCAAGACATCGCAGCACAAACCCCCATGGCCCCTGAAGAACGAAGAACGGGTCTCTCGCCAGACGAGATCCAGGAACGAGAAAGAACCCGACTACACGAGCTGGAAATGGCCCGGCTCAAAATGGACGTTGAACTGAAGTTGGCCGAACAGAAAATCAACTTAGAGCACCTGCGTCTCCGAGAAGAAAGAGAGGAGAAACAGAGACAAAGGGAGCTCGAGGAAAAGAAACTGGCATATGAACATGAGCGGAAATTAGCTGAAATCGACCTACGCAAACAGAATAAAGAAGCAGGGGTGCCCGAGCAACCCCACACTCCAGGGGCAACAGAGAAGAAGGTACACATCCCCAAGGATGTCGTTCGAGAATACTTCCGAGAGGACGACATCCAGCAATGGTTTAAGGCCTATGAAATCGCTATGACTGCACACCGGATCGATAGAAGCGATTGGGGGGCCGGTCTGTGGGGGAGATTCCTCAATGAGGGCCGCGACGCCCTGCTGCAACTCCCGGACCACCAGATGACCTCCTATGACCATATGAAAGCTGCACTCCTCACCCGCTATGGCCTCACACCCGAGATGTACCGTCAGAGGTTCCGAGACTGCACCCGCATCCCAGGTACAACTTGGGTGGACTATGTCAATTACTTTAGCCGAGCCTTCGAGGGCTGGATCAAAGGAAGCAAGGTCACAACCTACGAACAACTGTTCAATCTTATGGTATGGGAGCATCTGTCGAACAATTGCTTCATTGAACTTCGCCAGCACCTCCTCGACAGCAAGTTAACGGATCCCTGGCAGCTCGCAGCCGAAGCAGACCGGTGGGAGATCACCAGAGTGAGTCGAAATGGGTCCTCCGAACAGAACCGGAACAACAATGGTCAGCACCGTCCCCGAGGAGGTGGAGGCCAAGGACGCGGAAGAAGCAACGCTCCGGTCACCCCCACTACCAGCCCCACCCCCCCGGCCAACCGGGGCAGCACCCCAGCGCGACCGGGACATCGAGCCAATGTTACCTGCCATCGATGCCAACGAGTCGGACACTATGCAAACGACCCAAACTGCCCCCAGTACCAGAGCCCAAGACCCCGCCAAGTAGCCGCTGCTGCTCTGGGGGAGGAACAGATCTCAGAGGAACAAGAAGAATATGAACAGGAACACCAAGAATGGGAGCCAGCCGCCATGGCTCTCGCCTGCCTAGGGGGGAGAGACATGGTCCCGCGGGTCCCCCTACCCGCTAATACCCAGAAGTACAGCCAATGGGTGGGCATCAATGGACGCCGGGCTGAAGCCCTTCGTGACACTGGGGCCAGTGTAACAGCCGTCCGCTGTCACCTGGTGACCCCCGAACAATACTTACCAAACATTCTCTGCCCTGTACGTTCAGCCGATAACTCAGAAAGTCTGTGTCGGATGGCCTGCGTCCCCTTCGAATGGGGAGGGGTCTCCGGCATGTTGAAGGTGACGGTCCGAGATGATGCCCCCGTAGACTGCCTCCTGGGTAATGACCTGGAAAGCTCTCCATGGGCAGCAGTCGAACGAAAAGAGCACCTGGGGATGCTGGGCGTCCCGGACTGGGCGTGCGTCACCACCCGGTCCATGACCGCCCGTGCCAACACCCGCCCAGAGGAACTCGAATGGCCGGCGCCACCGCCTCCGGTCGCCCCCGCCGAAACCACCGACCGTGACGTCCCCCCCGAACCAGCTCAACCTCCAGACCTCGCTAACCTCGACCAGTGGCCTCAAGAGGGGGGGCCCACGCAAGAACAATTTCGCCAAGAACAAAAGACCTGTCCCTCCCTCGAGGGACTCCGCCAGCAAGCGCTAGCCCAAAGCGCAGGGGATACCTCCGGAACTCACTGGGTCTACTGGGACAATGATCTGCTGTACAGTGAGCAAAGAATCGCGGAGCTGGGGGCCAGCCGAGTCCTAGTGGTACCCCTCCGTTTTAGAGACTTTCTGCTAAACCTGGCCCACGATGTCCCCCTGGCAGGACACTTGGGTCAAGACAAAACCTATAGCCGCCTGGTGACCCACTTCTTCTGGCCCAAAATGAGGGACAATGTACACCAGCATTGCCGATCTTGCCCCACGTGCCAAGCCAGTGGGAAGAGCGGCCGCAAACTGAAAGCCCCCCTGCAACCTTTTCCCGTGGTCACCACCCCGTTCGAGAGGGTCGGAATCGATATCGTCGGGCCCCTGGACCCGCGCACAAAACAAGGCCATCGATTCATCCTGGTGCTAGTGGACCACGCCACCCGCTACCCGGAGGCTGTTCCCCTGCGGACTGTGACAGCCCCGGTAGTCGGCCGGGCTCTGATGGGGATCTTCTCCCGGGTGGGCTTCCCCCGGGAGGTCGTCAGTGACAGAGGCACGAACTTTATTTCGAAATATATGAAATCTCTCTGGCAACAGTGCGGGGTTACCTACCGGTTCACGACCCCCTATCACCCTCAAGGAAACGGACTCGTTGAGCGGTTCAACCGCACGCTCAAAGGGATGATCGGGGGGTTGGAAGAGCCCCTCCGTCGCCAGTGGGATGTGCTGCTGCCGTGCCTCCTCTTCGCATATCGAGAGGTTCCCCAGAAGTCCCTGGGCTTCAGCCCATTTGAACTGCTATATGGACACCCCGTGCGCGGGCCGCTCAGCCTAGTTAAGGAAGGCTGGGAGATGCCCCCTCTAAAGAACCCACCAGATGTTTTCCGCTACCTCCTAACACTCCGCAACCAGACCCGGCGATTCCGAGAACTAGCAAAAGCCAACCTAGAGGCCAGTCAAGAGGACATGAAAAGGTGGTATGACCGGAATGCCTCCTCCATCGAATTTGAACCTGGGCAACAGGTATGGGTGATGTCCCCCACCGAACCCTGCGCCCTACAAGACAAGTGGACAGGGCCCTTCAAAGTGGTCGAGCGCAAGGGTCCGGCTACCTATCTCATCGACTTGGAATCTTCCCGGAACCCCCTCCGGGTCCTCCACGCTAACAGACTGAAACCGCACTTTGTACGGACAGAACTCAGCCTCCTGATGGCCACAGACAATGGGGCTGAAGAGGACTCCGAGCCCCTCCCGGACCTCCTCCGAACGCGGGAGAAAGACGGTTCCGTAGATGGGGTCCGACTCTCAGAGGCCCTCACCCGAGAGCAACACCAGGAGTGCCAAGTTCTCCTGTCACAATTCGCCAGCCTGTTCTCCCTCACCCCAGGTGTCACTTCCTGGTGTACGCACGATGTGGACACGGGGGACAGCCCCCCTATCCGCCACCGGGCCTACCGCGTGCCAGATCGGGTACGGGCCTGCATCCAGGAGGAAGTAGCCAAAATGCTCACGCTCGGGGTCATCGAGCCCTCAGACAGCCCCTGGGCCAGCCCTGTAGTACTGGTCCCCAAAGCAGCTGCCCCCGGCACCACACCAGAACTCCGGTTCTGCGTCGACTACCGGGGCTTGAATGCGGTCACCAGGACAGACGCACATCCCATCCCCCGGGCAGATGAACTAATCGACCGCATGGGAGCTGCCCGCTACCTCAGTATCTTCGACCTGACGGCGGGCTACTGGCAAATCGGCCTCACACCCCGGGCACAAGAACGTTCGGCCTTTTCCACTCCCGATGGCCATTACCATTTCACAGTCATGCCCTTCGGCATGAAGAATGCCCCAGCAACATTCCAACGGCTCGTCAATCAGGTCCTGGCGGGGCTCGAAGGATTCAGCGCCGCCTACCTAGACGACATCGCTGTATACAGCAACCAGTGGTCCGAGCACCTCCACCACCTCCGAGCAGTGCTGCACGCCCTTCAGCAAGCTGGCCTCACGATCAAGGCCAGCAAATGTCAAATTGGGCAAGGGTCTGTAACCTACCTCGGGCACCAGGTGGGAAGCGGCCTGGTGGCCCCTCTGCAGCTAAAAATTGCCGCCATCCAGTCCTGGCAGCCCCCCATTACCCAGACCGAGGTACGAGCCTTCCTGGGCCTCACGGGCTATTACCGAAGGTTCGTGAAAGACTATGGTACTATCGTGAGGCCCCTCACAGAACTCACGTCAAAAAATCAGCCCCAGAAAGTCAACTGGACCCCAGAGTGTCAAGCTGCATTTGAACAATTGAAAGCCGCCATGTGCTCCGCCCCTGTGCTCCAGGCCCCCGACTACAGCCGGGAGTTCATCGTCCAGACGGATGCCTCCGACCATGGCATTGGGGCAGTCCTGTCTCAAGTGAACACCGAAGGCCGTGATCAACCGGTGGCCTTCATCAGCCGGCGACTCCTACCACGGGAACAACGCTGGAGCACCATAGAGAGGGAGGCCTTCGCGGTGGTATGGGCCCTCAAGAAGCTCCGGCCCTACCTTTTTGGCACACCCTTTCGGGTACAGACCGACCACCGACCCCTGCAGTGGCTGATGCAGATGCGGGGGGAAAACCCGAAGTTACTACGCTGGTCCATCTCCCTACAAGGGATGGACTTCACAGTTGAACATCGGCCTGGGCCAGATCACGCCAACGCAGATGGCCTGTCCCGGTTCTTCCGCCTCGACGAGAAGAGTCCCCAAGAGAATGGGTAACTCTCCCCGCCTTCAGCTGGGGGGGACGCATGTTGGACAGGCCACATGAAGGGCCGCTCTCCCCCGGCCCAACCAGGCCCGAGCCAGCCACGCAAGTACCACACACCACCATTGCACGTCCACCGTCCCCGCAGGGACCCCTACACTCGAACCTGTTGACCGCGTAGGTCGACCCACTACCGGCCTGCGCGCCCATCCTAGGCGCCATCTTGGACACTCCACCACGAGGCCGCCTGGCCCCCGATCGACCTCAACCCTGGGCCTGGCCAGGCCTCAGACATTCCGGCACCAACATCCACCCAGGAGGTGAGCGGGCTACTTGGTCAGTCAATGGGAGCAAGAGGTGTCGATGGCTCTCCCCCGCCAAGTACCGCTCGCCCATCGCCTCCCCGGGCGCTGGCTCCACCCCCCTGCTGGGTGTCTGAACTCCCTCATCCCGGACCTCCCGACCTCCAAGTGCGAGGGTCCGGACATCAAAGCACACCAGCCCTATAACTGGGGCAGCTCCAGAGCAGGACGGCAGTTGTATCTTGGAGTCGAGAGACGCAAAGAAGAACTCATCCTTGACGGACTACTGGCGCTGCCGTAGCTCTGTCTTGTGCACCCTCGTCTTGCCTGCTGGCGCTGCCGCGGCTTTGGGAACCACCCTATCCTTCATCGTCGTCGGGACCTGCTGGCGTGGCCGCGGACCGTTTGTACCCACCACCTTCATCGGGACCTGCTGGCTCTGCCGCGGACCGTCGTCTTCCTTCATCCATCTCGGGACCTGCTGGCTCCGCCGCGGCCCGTTCATCTACACCCCGAGCTCGAGGATTGAGAGCTATTGCCATCTTTTTGGTAACAAGACTGTCCCGCTACCCTCTTCCCAAACAGAGACCAGAATAGAGGGGACCCCTGAGTCCAGACCTCCTTGTACCATTCTACCGTACTTGAAAGAATTCCCTATAAAGTATCGTTGAACTTTATCCTTGTGTGGTGTCCGTCTGTGGGGGGGGGAGTTACTTGTCTGTACGATTCGCTGGAGACGGCTCTCCCCGGAGACCTCTCCCCTTATCCTCGGCCGACCCTCCCGGTCCGTCTAACACCGGGCGTACCGAGTACCGGATCGGGTACGTACATGCATCCAAGAAGAAGTCTCCAAGATGCTCGCCCTCGGAGTCATCGAACCTTCGGACAGTCCCTGGGCCAGCCCGGTCGTCCTGGTCCCCAAGGCCGCGGCCCCGGGTACCACCCCTGAACTCCGGTTCTGCATTGACTATCGGGGTCTGAACGCGGTCACCCGAACCGACGCTCACCCTATCCCCCGAGCAGATGAACTAGTCGACCGCATGGGGGCAGCCCGCTACCTAAGCATCTTCGACCTGACAGCGGGCTACTGGCAGATCGGCCTCACCCCCAGAGCCCAAGAACGTTCCGCTTTCTCCACCCCGGATGGGCACTACCATTTCCGAGTGATGCCCTTCGGCATGAAGAACGCCCCAGCCACTTTTCAAAGACTGGTGAACCAGGTATTGGCGGGCCTTGAAGAATTCAGCGCCGCCTACTTGGACGACATCGCGGTATACAGCCGCCACTGGACGGACCACCTCCACCACCTCGGAGAGGTCCTGCGGGCCCTCCAACAGGCCGGCCTCACCATAAAGGCCAGCAAGTGCCAAATCGGCCAGGGGTCCGTGAGTAGTGAGTAGTGAGTGCAGAGTAGTGAGTAGTTAGTGCAGAGTAGTGAGTAGTGAGTGCAGAGTAGTGAGTGCAGAGTAGTGAGTAGTGAGTGCAGAGTAGTGAGTTCAGAGTAGTGAGTGCAGAGTAGTGAGTGCAGAGTAGTGAGTAGTGAGTGCAGAGTAGTGAGTAGTGAGTGCAGAGTAGTGAGTAGTGAGTGCAGAGTAGTGTGTGCAGAGTAGTGAGTAGTGAGTGCAGAGTAGTGAGTAGTGAGTGCAGAGTAGTGACTGCAGAGTAGTGAGTAGTGAGTAGTGAGTGCAGAGTAGTGAGTAGTGAGTGCAGAGTAGTGAGTAGTGAGTGCAGAGTAGTGAGTAGTGAGTGCAGAGTAGTGAGTGCAGAGTAGTGAGTGCAGAGTAGTGAGTGCAGAGTATTGAGTGCAGAGTAGTGAGTAGTGAGTGCAGAGTAGTGAGTAGTGAGTGCAGAGTAGTGAGTGCAGAGTAGTGAGTGCAGAGTGCAGAGTAGTGAGTGCAGAGTGCAGAGTAGTGAGTGCAGAGTAGTGAGTGCAGAGTAGTGAGTGCAGAGTAGTGAGTAGTGAGAGCAGAGTAATGAGTGCAGAGTAGTGAGTTCAGAGTAGTGAGTGCAGAGTAGTGAGTGCAGAGTGGTGAGTGCAGAGTAGTGAGTGCAGAGTGGTGAGTGCAGAGTGGTGAGTGCAGAGTAGTGAGTAGTGAGTGCAGAGTGGTGAGTGCTGAGTAGTGAGTGCAGAGTTGTGAGTGCAGAGTAGTGAGTAGTGAGTGCAGAGTAGTGAGTAGTGAGTGCAGAGTAGTGAGTGCAGAGTAGTGAGTAGTGAGTGCAGAGTAGTGAGTAGTGAGTGCAGAGTAGTGAGTGCAAAGTAGTGAGTGCAGAGTAGTGAGTAGTGAGTGCAGAGTAGTGAGTGCAGAGTAGTGAGTGCAGAGTAGTGAGTGCAGAGTAGTGAGTACAGAGTATTGAGTAGTGAGTGCAGAGTAGTGAGTAGTGAGTGCAGAGTAGTGAGTAGTGAGTGCAGAGTAGTGAGTGCAGAGTAGTGAGTGCAGAGTAGTGAGTGCAGAGTAGTGAGTAGTGAGTGCAGAGTAGTGAGTGCAGAGTAGTGAGTGCAGAGTAGTGAGTAGTGAGTGCAGAGTAGTGAGTGCAGAGTAGTGAGTAGTGAGTGCAGAGTAGTGAGTAGTGAGTGCAGAGTAATGAGTGCAGAGTAGTGAGTGCAGAGTAGTGAGTGCAGAGTAGTGAGTGCAGAGTAGTGAGTAGTGTGTGCAGAGTAGTGAGTGCAGAGTAGCGAGTAGTGAGTGCAGAGTAGTGAGTAGTGAGTGCAGAGTAGTGAGTGCAGAGTAGTGAGTGCAGAGTAGTGAGTACAGAGTATTGAGTAGTGAGTGCAGAGTAGTGAGTAGTGAGTGCAGAGTAGTGAGTAGTGAGTGCAGAGTAGTGAGTGCAGAGTAGTGAGTGCAGAGTAGTGAGTAGTGAGTGCAGAGTAGTGAGTGCAGAGTAGTGAGTGCAGAGTAGTGAGTGCAGAGTAGTGAGTGCAGAGTAGTGAGTAGTGAGTGCAGAGTAGTGAGTAGTGAGTGCAGTGTAGTGAGTGCAGAGTAGTGAGTGCAGAGTGCAGAGTAGTGAGTGCAGAGTGCAGAGTAGTGAGTGCAGAGTAGTGAGTGCAGAGTAGTGAGTGCAGAGTAGTGAGTAGTGAGAGCAGAGTAATGAGTGCAGAGTAGTGAGTGCAGAGTAGTGAGTGCAGAGTAGTGAGTGCAGATTGGTGAGTGCAGAGTAGTGAGTGCAGAGTGGTGAGTGCAGAGTGGTGAGTGCAGAGTAGTGAGTAGTGAGTGCAGAGTGCTGAGTGCTGAGTAGTCAGTGCAGAGTTGTGAGTGCAGAGTAGTGAGTAGTGAGTGCAGAGTAGTGAGTAGTGAGTGCAGAGTAGTGAGTGCAGAGTAGTGAGTAGTGAGTGCAGAGTAGTGAGTAGTGAGTGCAGAGTAGTGAGTGCAGAGTAGTGAGTGCAGAGTAGTGAGTAGTGAGTGCAGAGTAGTGAGTGCAGAGTAGTGAGTGCAGAGTAGTGAGTGCAGAGTAGTGAGTACAGAGTATTGAGTAGTGAGTGCAGAGTAGTGAGTAGTGAGTGCAGAGTAGTGAGTAGTGAGTGCAAAGTAGTGAGTGCAGAGTAGTGAGTGCAGAGTAGTGAGTGCAGAGTAGTGAGTAGTGAGTGCAGAGTAGTGAGTGCAGAATAGTGAGTGCAGAGTAGTGAGTAGTGAGTGCAGAGTAGTGAGTAGTGAGTGCAGAGTAATGAGTGCAGAGTAGTGAGTGCAGAGTAGTGAGTGCAGAGTAGTGAGTAGTGTGTGCAGAGTAGTGAGTGCAGAGTAGTGAGTAGTGAGTGCAGAGTAGTGAGTAGTGAGTGCAGAGTAGTGAGTGCAGAGTAGTGAGTGCAGAGTAGTGAGTGCAGAGTAGTGAGTGCAGAGTAGTGAGTGCAGAGTAGTGAGTACAGAGTATTGAGTAGTGAGTGCAGAGTAGTGAGTGCAGAGTAGTGAGTAGTGAGTGCAGAGTAGTGAGTGCAGAGTAGTGAGTGCAGAGTAGTGAGTGCAGAGTAGTGAGTAGTGAGTGCAGAGTAGTGAGTAGTTAGTGCAGAGTAGTGAGTAGTGAGTGCAGAGTAGTGAGTGCAGAGTAGTGAGTAGTGAGTGCAGAGTAGTGAGTTCAGAGTAGTGAGTGCAGAGTAGTGAGTGCAGAGTAGTGAGTAGTGAGTGCAGAGTAGTGAGTAGTGAGTGCAGAGTAGTGTGTGCAGAGTAGTGAGTAGTGAGTGCAGAGTAGTGAGTGCAGAGTAGTGACTGCAGAGTAGTGAGTAGTGAGTAGTGAGTGCAGAGTAGTGAGTAGTGAGTGCAGAGTAGTGAGTAGTGAGTGCATGTTAGACGGACCGGGAGGGTCGGCCGAGGATACGGGGAGAGGTCTCCGGGGAGAGCCGTCTCCAGTGAATCGTACAGACAAGTAACTTCCCCCCCACAGACGGACACCACACGATGATAAAGTTCAACGATACTTTATAGACAATTCTTCAAGTACGGTAGAATGGTACAAGGAGGTCTGGACTCAGGGGTCCCCTCTATTCTGGTCTCTGGTTGGGAAAAGGGTAGCGGGACAGTCTTGTTACCAAAAAGATGGAAAATAGCTCTCAATCCTCGAGCTCGGTGGTGTAGATGAACGGGCCGCGGCGGAGCCAGCAGGTCCCGAGATGGATGAAGGAAGACGACGGTCCGCGGCAGAGCCAGCAGGTCCCGATGAAGGTGGTGGTTACAACCGGTCCGCGGCCACGCCAGCAGGTCCCGACGATGATGAAGGATAGGGTGGTTCCCAAAGCCGCGGCAGCGCCAGCAGGCAAGACGATGGTGCACAAGACAGAGCTACGGCAGCGCCAGTAGTCCGTCAAGGATGAGTTCTTCTTTGCGTCTCTCGACTCCAAGATACAACTGCCGTCCTGCTCTGGAGCTGTCCCAGTTATAGGGCTGGTGTGCTTTGATGTCCGGACCCTCGCACTTGGAGGTCGGGAGGTCCGGGATGAGGGGGTTCAGACACCCAGCAGGGGGGTGGAGCCAGCGCCCGGGGAGGCGATGGGCGAGCGGCACTTGGCGGGGGAGAGCCATCGACACCTCCTGCTCCCATTGACTGACCAAGTAGCCCGCTCACCTCCTGGGTGGATGTTGGTGCCGGAATGTCTGAGGCCTGGCCAGGCCCAGGGTTGAGGTCGATCGGGGGCCAGGCGGCCTCGTGGTGGAGTGTCCAAGATGGCGCCCAGGATGGGCGCGCAGGCCGGTAGTGGGTCGGCCTACGCGGTCAACAGGTTCGAGTGTAGGGGTCCCTGCGGGGACGGTGGACGTGCAATGGTGGTGTGTGGTACTTGCGTGGCTGGGCTCGGGCCTGGTTGGGCCGGGGGAGAGCGGCCCTTCATGTGGCCTGTCCAACATGCGTCCCCCCCAGCTGAAGGCGGGGAGAGTTACCCATCCTCTTGGGGACTCTTCTCGTCGAGGCGGAAGAACCGGGACAGGCCATCTGCGTTGGCGTGATCGGGCCCAGGCCGATGTTCAACTGTGAAGTCCATCCCTTGTAGGGAGATGGACCAGCGTAGTAACTTCGGGTTTTCCCCCCGCATCTGCATCAGCCACTGCAGGGGTCGGTGGTCGGTCTGTACCCGAAAGGGTGTGCCAAAAAGGTAGGGCCGGAGCTTCTTGAGGGCCCATACCACCGCGAAGGCCTCCCTCTCTATGGTGCTCCAGCGTTGTTCCCGTGGTAGGAGTCGCCGGCTGATGAAGGCCACCGGCTGGTCATGGCCTTCGGTGTTCACTTGGGACAGGACTGCCCCAATGCCATGGTCGGAGGCATCCGTCTGGACTATGAACTCCCGGCTGTAGTCGGGGGCCTGGAGCACAGGGGCGGAGCACATGGCGGCTTTCAATTGTTCACATGCAGCTTGACACTCTGGGGTCCAGTTGACTTTCTGGGGCTGATTTTTTGACGTGAGCTCTGTGAGGGGCCTCACGATAGTACCATAGTCTTTCACGAACCTTCGGTAATAGCCCGTGAGGCCCAGGAAGGCTCGTACCTCGGTCTGGGTAGTGGGGGGCTGCCAGGACTGGATGGCGGCAATTTTTAGCTGCAGAGGGGCCACCAGGCCGCTTCCCACCTGGTGCCCGAGGTAGGTTACAGACCCTTGCCCAATTTGACATTTGCTGGCCTTGATCGTGAGGCCAGCTTGCTGAAGGGCATGCAGTACTGCTCGGAGGTGGTGGAGGTGCTCGGACCACTGGTTGCTGTATACAGCGATGTCGTCTAAGTAGGCGGCGCTGAATCCTTCGAGCCCCGCCAGGACCTGATTGACGAGCCGTTGGAACGTTGCTGGGGCATTCTTCATGCCGAAGGGCATGACTGTGAAATGGTAATGGCCATCGGGAGTGGAAAAGGCAGAACGTTCTTGTGCCCGGGGTGTGAGGCCGATTTGCCAGTAGCCCGCCGTCAGGTCGAAGATACTGAGGTAGCGGGCAGCTCCCATGCGGTCGATTAGTTCATCTGCCCGGGGGATGGGATGCGCCTCTGTCCTGGTGACCGCATTCAAGCCCCGGTAGTCGACGCAGAACCGGAGTTCTGGTGTGGTGCCGGGGGCAGCTGCTTTGGGGACCAGTACTACAGGGCTGGCCCAGGGGCTGTCTGAGGGCTCGATGACCCCGAGCGTGAGCATTTTGGCTACTTCCTCCTGGATGCAGGCCCGTACCCGATCTGGCACGCGGTAGGCCCGGTGGCGGATAGGGGGGCTGTCCCCCGTGTCCACATCGTGCGTACACCAGGAAGTGACACCTGGGGTGAGGGAGAACAGGCTGGCGAATTGTGACAGGAGAACTTGGCACTCCTGGTGTTGCTCTCGGGTGAGGGCCTCTGAGAGTCGGACCCCATCTACGGAACCGTCTTTCTCCCGCGTTCGTAGGAGGTCCGGGAGGGGCTCGGAGTCCTCTTCAGCCCCATTGTCTGTGGCCATCAGGAGGCTGAGTTCTGTCCGTACAAAGTGCGGTTTCAGTCTGTTAGCGTGGAGGACCCGGAGGGGGTTCCGGGAAGATTCCAAATCGATGAGATAGGTAGCCGGACCCTTGCGCTCGACCACTTTGAAGGGCCCTGTCCACTTGTCTTGTAGGGCGCAGGGTTCGGTGGGGGACATCACCCATACCTGTTGCCCAGGTTCAAATTCGATGGAGGAGGCATTCCGGTCATACCACCTTTTCATGTCCTCCTGACTGGCCTCTAGGTTGGCTTTTGCTAGTTCTCGGAATCGCCGGGTCTGGTTGCGGAGTGTTAGGAGGTAGCGGAAAACATCTGGTGGGTTCTTTAGAGGGGGCATCTCCCAGCCTTCCTTAACTAGGCTGAGCGGCCCGCGCACGGGGTGTCCATATAGCAGTTCAAATGGACTGAAGCCCAGGGACTTCTGGGGAACCTCTCGATATGCGAAGAGGAGGCACGGCAACAGTACATCCCACTGGCGACGGAGGGGCTCTTCCAACCCCCCGATCATCCCTTTGAGCGTGCGGTTGAACCGCTCAACGAGTCCGTTCCCTTGAGGGTGATAGGGGGTCGTGAACCGGTAGGTAACCCCGCACTGTTGCCAGAGAGATTTCATATATTTCGAAATAAAGTTCGTGCCTCTGTCACTGACGACCTCCCGGGGGAAGCCCACCCGGGAGAAGATCCCCATCAGAGCCCGGCCGACTACCGGGGCTGTCACAGTCCGCAGGGGAACAGCCTCCGGGTAGCGGGTGGCGTGGTCCACTAGCACCAGGATGAATCGATGGCCTTGTTTTGTGCGCGGGTCCAGGGGCCCTACGATATCGATTCCGACCCTCTCGAACGGGGTGGTGACCACGGGAAAAGGTTGCAGGGGGGCTTTCAGTTTGCGGCCGCTCTTCCCACTGGCTTGGCACGTGGGGCAAGATCGGCAATGCTGGTGTACATTGTCCCTCATTTTGGGCCAGAAGAAGTGGGTCACCAGGCGGCTATAGGTTTTGTCTTGACCCAAGTGTCCTGCCAGGGGGACATCGTGGGCCAGGTTTAGCAGAAAGTCTCTAAAACGGAGGGGTACCACTAGGACTCGGCTGGCCCCCAGCTCCGCGATTCTTTGCTCACTGTACAGCAGATCATTGTCCCAGTAGACCCAGTGAGTTCCGGAGGTATCCCCTGCGCTTTGGGCTAGCGCTTGCTGGCGGAGTCCCTCGAGGGAGGGACAGGTCTTTTGTTCTTGGCGAAATTGTTCTTGCGTGGGCCCCCCCTCTTGAGGCCACTGGTCGAGGTTAGCGAGGTCTGGAGGTTGAGCTGGTTCGGGGGGGACGTCATAGTCGGTGGTTTCGGCGGGGGCGACCGGAGGCGGTGGCGCCGGCCATTCGAGTTCCTCTGGGCGGGTGTTGGCCCGGGCGGTCATGGACCGGGTGGTGACGCACGCCCAGTCCGGGACGCCCAGCATCCCCAGGTGCTCTTTTCGTTCGACTGCTGCCCATGGAGAGCTTTCCAGGTCATTACCCAGGAGGCAGTCTACGGGGGCATCATCTCGGACCGTCACCTTCAACATGCCGGAGACCCCTCCCCATTCGAAGGGGACGCAGGCCATCCGACACAGACTTTCTGAGTTATCGGCTGAACGTACAGGGCAGAGAACGTTTGGTAAGTATTGTTCGGGGGTCACCAGGTGACAGCGGACGGCTGTTACACTGGCCCCAGTGTCACGAAGGGCTTCAGCCCGGCGTCCATTGATGCCCACCCATTGGCTGTACTTCTGGGTATTAGCGGGTAGGGGGACCCGCGGGACCATGTCTCTCCCCCCTAGGCAGGCGAGAGCCATGGCGGCTGGCTCCCATTCTTGGTGTCCCTGTTCATATTCTTCTTGTTCCTCTGAGATCTGTTCCTCCCCCAGAGCAGCAGCGGCTACTTGGCGGGGTCTTGGGCTCTGGTACTGGGGGCAGTTTGGGTCGTTTGCATAGTGTCCGACTCGTTGACATCGATGGCAGGTAACATTGGCTCGATGTCCCGGTCGCGCTGGGGTGCTGCCCCGGTTGGCCGGGGGGGTGGGGCTGGTAGTGGGGGTGACCGGAGCGTTGCTTCTTCCGCGTCCTTGGCCTCCACCTCCTCGGGGACGGTGCTGACCATTGTTGTTCCGGTTCTGTTCGGAGGACCCATTTCGACTCACTCTGGTGATCTCCCACCGGTCTGCTTCGGCTGCGAGCTGCCGGGGATCCGTTAACTTGCTGTCGAGGAGGTGCTGGCGAAGTTCAATGAAGCAATTGTTCGACAGATGCTCCCATACCATAAGATTGAACAGTTGTTCGTAGGTTGTGACCTTGCTTCCTTTGATCCAGCCCTCGAAGGCTCGGCTAAAGTAATTGACATAGTCCACCCAAGTTGTACCTGGGATGCGGGTGCAGTCTCGGAACCTCTGACGGTACATCTCGGGTGTGAGGCCATAGCGGGTGAGGAGTGCAGCTTTCATATGGTCATAGGAGGTCATCTGCTGGTCCGGGAGTTGCAGCAGGGCGTCGCGGCCCTCATTGAGGAATCTCCCCCACAGACCGGCCCCCCAATCGCTTCTATCGATCCGGTGTGCAGTCATAGCGATTTCATAGGCCTTAAACCATTGCTGGATGTCGTCCTCTCGGAAGTATTCTCGAACGACATCCTTGGGGATGTGTACCTTCTTCTCCGTTGCCCCTGGAGTGTGGGGTTGCTCGGGCACCCCTGTTTCTTTATTCTGTTTGCGTAGGTCGATTTCAGCTAATTTCCGCTCATGTTCATATGCCAGTTTCTTTTCCTCGAGCTCCCTTTGTCTCTGTTTCTCCTCTCTTTCTTCTCGGAGACGCAGGTGCTCTAAGTTGATTTTCTCTTCGGCCAACTTTAGTTCAACGTCCATTTTGAGCCGGGCCATTTCCAGCTCGTGTAGTCGGGTTCTTTCTCGTTCCTGGATCTCGTCTGGCGAGAGACCCGTTCTTCGTTCTTCAGGGGCCATGGGGGTTTGTGCTGCGATGTCTTGATCGGGGGTTCCGGCAGCCCCGGTTTCTGCCCAAGATTCCAGGGCCTGCTTAAAGTCATCTTTGGTATTTAGTCCGGTGGTAGCGATACCTAATTCGATACAGAACTGTTTAAGTTCACGATGGCTGTACTCGCCCAATTTCTCCATCTGGAATTTCTCCGTTGATCCGCTGTCTTTAGTTGACATCGTGATTCGCCGTGGGGTGAGCTACTCTCTGTACGGTTTATGCGGTGATTCGGATCCCGTCGCTGGCCACCAATGTTAGACGGACCGGGAGGGTCGGCCGAGGATACGGGGAGAGGTCTCCGGGGAGAGCCGTCTCCAGTGAATCGTACAGACAAGTAACTTCCCCCCCACAGACGGACACCACACGATGATAAAGTTCAACGATACTTTATAGACAATTCTTCAAGTACGGTAGAATGGTACAAGGAGGTCTGGACTCAGGGGTCCCCTCTATTCTGGTCTCTGGTTGGGAAAAGGGTAGCGGGACAGTCTTGTTACCAAAAAGATGGAAAATAGCTCTCAATCCTCGAGCTCGGTGGTGTAGATGAACGGGCCGCGGCGGAGCCAGCAGGTCCCGAGATGGATGAAGGAAGACGACGGTCCGCGGCAGAGCCAGCAGGTCCCGATGAAGGTGGTGGTTACAACCGGTCCGCGGCCACGCCAGCAGGTCCCGACGATGATGAAGGATAGGGTGGTTCCCAAAGCCGCGGCAGCGCCAGCAGGCAAGACGATGGTGCACAAGACAGAGCTACGGCAGCGCCAGTAGTCCGTCAAGGATGAGTTCTTCTTTGCGTCTCTCGACTCCAAGATACAACTGCCGTCCTGCTCTGGAGCTGTCCCAGTTATAGGGCTGGTGTGCTTTGATGTCCGGACCCTCGCACTTGGAGGTCGGGAGGTCCGGGATGAGGGGGTTCAGACACCCAGCAGGGGGGTGGAGCCAGCGCCCGGGGAGGCGATGGGCGAGCGGCACTTGGCGGGGGAGAGCCATCGACACCTCCTGCTCCCATTGACTGACCAAGTAGCCCGCTCACCTCCTGGGTGGATGTTGGTGCCGGAATGTCTGAGGCCTGGCCAGGCCCAGGGTTGAGGTCGATCGGGGGCCAGGCGGCCTCGTGGTGGAGTGTCCAAGATGGCGCCCAGGATGGGCGCGCAGGCCGGTAGTGGGTCGGCCTACGCGGTCAACAGGTTCGAGTGTAGGGGTCCCTGCGGGGACGGTGGACGTGCAATGGTGGTGTGTGGTACTTGCGTGGCTGGGCTCGGGCCTGGTTGGGCCGGGGGAGAGCGGCCCTTCATGTGGCCTGTCCAACAGTGCAGAGTAGTGAGTAGTGAGTGAAGAGTAGTGAGTGCAGAGTAGTGAGTGCAGAGTAGTGAGTGCAGAGTATTGAGTGCAGAGTAGTGAGTAGTGAGTGCAGAGTAGTGAGTAGTGAGTGCAGAGTAGTGAGTGCAGAGTAGTGAGTGCAGAGTGCAGAGTAGTGAGTGCAGAGTGCAGAGTAGTGAGTGCAGAGTAGTGAATAGTGAGAGCAGAGTAATGAGTGCAGAGTAGTGAGTGCAGAGTAGTGAGTGCAGAGTAGTGAGTGCAGAGTGGTGAGTGCAGAGTAGTGAGTGCAGAGTAGTGAGTGCAGAGTGGTGAGTGCAGAGTGGTGAGTGCTGAGTAGTGAGTGCAGAGTTGTGAGTGCAGAGTAGTGAGTAGTGAGTGCAGAGTAGTGAGTAGTGAGTGCAGAGTAGTGAGTGCAGAGTAGTGAGTAGTGAGTGCAGAGTAGTGAGTAGTGAGTGCAGAGTAGTGAGTGCAGAGTAGTGAGTGCAGAGTAGTGAGTAGTGAGTGCAGAGTAGTGAGTGCAGAGTAGTGAGTGCAGAGTAGTGAGTGCAGAGTAGTGAGTACAGAGTATTGAGTAGTGAGTGCAGAGTAGTGAGTAGTGAGTGCAGAGTAGTGAGTAGTGAGTGCAGAGTAGTGAGTGCAGAGTAGTGAGTGCAGAGTAGTGAGTGCAGAGTAGTGAGTAGTGAGTGCAGAGTAGTGAGTGCAGAGTAGTGAGTGCAGAGTAGTGAGTGCAGAGTAGTGAGTAGTGAGTGCAGAGTAGTGAGTGCAGAGTAGTGAGTAGTGAGTGCAGAGTAGTGAGTAGTGAGTGCAGAGTAATGAGTGCAGAGTAGTGAGTGCAGAGTAGTGAGTGCAGAGTAGTGAGTGCAGAGTAGTGAGTTCAGAGTAGTGAGTAGTGTGTGCAGAGTAGTGAGTGCAGAGTAGCGAGTAGTGAGTGCAGAGTAGTGAGTAGTGAAGGCAGAGTAGTGAGTGCAGAGTAGTGAGTGCAGAGTAGTGAGTGCAGAGTAGTGAGTGCAGAGTGGTGAGTGCAGAGTAGTGAGTGCAGAGTAGTGAGTGCAGAGTAGTGAGTGCAGAGTAGTGAGTGCAGAGTAGTGAGTAGTGAGTGCAGAGTAGTGAGCGCAGAGTAGTGAGTAGTGAGTGCAGAGTAGTGAGTAGTGAGTGCAGAGTAGTGAGTAATGAGTGCAGAGTAGTGAGTGCAGAGTAGTGAGTAGTGAGTGCAGAGTAGTGAGTAGTGAGTGCAGAGTAGTGAGTGCAGAGTAGTGAGTGCAGAGTGCAGAGTAGTGAGTGCAGAGTGCAGAGTAGTGAGTGCAGAGTAGTGAGTGCAGAGTAGTGAGTGCAGAGTAGTGAGTAGTGAGAGCAGAGTAATGAGTGCAGAGTAGTGAGTGCAGAGTAGTGAGTGCAGAGTAGTGAGTGCAGATTGGTGAGTGCAGAGTAGTGAGTGCAGAGTGGTGAGTGCAGAGTGGTGAGTGCAGAGTAGTGAGTAGTGAGTGCAGAGTGGTGAGTGCTGAGTAGTGAGTGCAGAGTTGTGAGTGCAGAGTAGTGAGTAGTGAGTGCAGAGTAGTGAGTAGTGAGTGCAGAGTAGTGAGTGCAGAGTAGTGAGTAGTGAGTGCAGAGTAGTGAGTAGTGAGTGCAGAGTAGTGAGTGCAGAGTAGTGAGTGCAGAGTAGTGAGTAGTGAGTGCAGAGTAGTGAGTGCAGAGTAGTGAGTGCAGAGTAGTGAGTGCAGAGTAGTGAGTACAGAGTATTGAGTAGTGAGTGCAGAGTAGTGAGTAGTGAGTGCAGAGTAGTGAGTAGTGAGTGCAGAGTAGTGAGTGCAGAGTAGTGAGTGCAGAGTAGTGAGTAGTGAGTGCAGAGTAGTGAGTGCAGAATAGTGAGTGCAGAGTAGTGAGTAGTGAGTGCAGAGTAGTGAGTAGTGAGTGCAGAGTAGTGAGTGCAGAGTAGTGAGTAGTGAGTGCAGAGTAGTGAGTAGTGAGTGCAGAGTAATGAGTGCAGAGTAGTGAGTGCAGAGTAGTGAGTGCAGAGTAGTGAGTAGTGTGTGCAGAGTAGTGAGTGCAGAGTAGTAAGTAGTGAGTGCAGAGTAGTGAGTAGTGAGTGCAGAGTAGTGAGTGCAGAGTAGTGAGTGCAGAGTAGTTAGTGCAGAGTAGTGAGTGCAGAGTAGTGAGTGCAGAGTAGTGAGTGCAGAGTAGTGAGTGCAGAGTAGTGAGTAGTGAGTGCAGAGTAGTGAGTAGTGAGTGCAGAGTAGTGAGTAGTGAGTGCAGAGTAGTGAGTGCAGAGTAGTGAGTGCAGAGTAGTGAGTGCAGAGTAGTGAATAGTGAGTGCAGAGTAGTGAGTAGTGAGTGCAGAGTAACGAGTGCAGAGTAGTGAGTGCAGAGTAGTGAGTGCCGAGTAGTGAGTAGTGAATGCAGAGTAGTGAGTAGTGAGTGCAGAGTAGTGAGTGCAGAGTAGTGAGTGCAGAGTGGTGAGTGCAGAGTGGTGAGTGCAGAGTAGTGAGTGCAAAGTAGTGAGTGCAGAGTAGTGAGTGCAGAGTAGTGAGTAGTGAGTGCAGAGTAGTGAGTGCAGAGTAGTGAGTAGTGAGTGCAGAGTAGTGAGTAGTGAATGCAGAGTAGTGAGTAGTGAGTGCAGAGTAGTGAGTGCAGAGTAGTGAGTAGTGAGTGCAGAGTAGTGAGTGCAGAGTAGTGAGTGCAGAGTAGTGAGTGCAGAGTAGTGAGTGCAGAGTAGTGAGTAGTGAGTGCAGAGTAGTGAGTAGTGAGTGCAGAGTAGTGAGTGCAGAGTAGTGAGTAGTGAGTGCAGAGTAGTGAGTAGTGAGTGCAGAGTAGTGACTGCAGAGTAGTGAGTAGTGAGTGCAGAGTAGTGAGTAGTGAGTGCAGAGTAGTCAGTAGTGAGTGCAGAGTAGTGAGTAGTGAGTGCAGAGTAGTGAGTGCAGAATAGTGAGTGCAGAGTAGTGAGTAGTGAGTGCAGAGTAGTGAGTAGTGAGTGCAGAGTAGTGAGTGCAGAGTAGTGAGTAGTGAGTGCAGAGTAGTGAGTAGTGAGTGCAGAGTAATGAGTGCAGAGTAGTGAGTGCAGAGTAGTGAGTGCAGAGTAGTGAGTAGTGTGTGCAGAGTAGTGAGTGCAGAGTAGTGAGTAGTGAGTGCAGAGTAGTGAGTAGTGAGTGCAGAGTAGTGAGTGCAGAGTAGTGAGTGCAGAGTAGTTAGTGCAGAGTAGTGAGTGCAGAGTAGTGAGTGCAGAGTAGTGAGTGCAGAGTAGTGAGTGCAGAGTAGTGAGTACAGAGTATTGAGTAGTGAGTGCAGAGTAGTGAGTAGTGAGTGCAGAGTAGTGAGTAGTGAGTGCAGAGTAGTGAGTGCAGAGTAGTGAGTGCAGAGTAGTGAGTAGTGAGTGCAGAGTAATGAGTGCAGAGTAGTGAGTGCAGAGTAGTGAGTGCCGAGTAGTGAGTAGTGAATGCAGAGTAGTGAGTAGTGAGTGCAGAGTAGTGAGTGCAGAGTAGTGAGTGCAGAGTAGTGAGTAGTGAGTGCAGAGTAATGAGTGCAGAGTAGTGAGTGCAGAGTAGTGAGTGCCGAGTAGTGAGTAGTGAATGCAGAGTAGTGAGTAGTGAGTGCAGAGTAGTGAGTGCAGAGTAGTGAGTGCAGAGTAGTGAGTGCAGAGTAGTGAGTGCAGAGTAGTGAGTAGTGAGTGCAGAGTAATGAGTGCAGAGTAGTGAGTGCAGAGTAGTGAGTGCCGAGTAGTGAGTAGTGAATGCAGAGTAGTGAGTAGTGAGTGCAGAGTAGTGAGTGCAGAGTAGTGAGTGCAGAGTAGTGAGTGCAGAGTGGTGAGTGCAGAGTAGTGAGTGCAGAGTAGTGAGTGCAGAGTAGTGAGTGCAGAGTAGTGAGTGCAGAGTAGTGAGTGCAGAGTAGTGAGTAGTGAGTGCAGAGTAGTGAGTGCAGAGTAGTGAGTAGTGAGTGCAGAGTAGTGAGTAGTGAATGCAGAGTAGTGAGTAGTGAGTGCAGAGTAGTGAGTGCAGAGTAGTGAGTAGTGAGTGCAGAGTAGTGAGTGCAGAGTAGTGAGTGCAGAGTAGTGAGTAGTGAGTGCAGAGTAGTGAGTAGTGAGTGCAGAGTAGTGACTGCAGAGTAGTGAGTAGTGAGTGCAGAGTAGTGAGTAGTGAGTGCAGAGTAGTGACTGCAGAGTAGTGAGTAGTGAGTGCAGAGTAGTGTGTAGTGAGTGCAGAGTAGTCAGTAGTGAGTGCAGAGTAGTGAGTAGTGAGTGCAGAGTAGTGAGGGCAGAGTAGTGAGTGCAGAGTAGTGAGTGCAGAGTAGTGAGTGCAGAGTAGTGAGTAGTGAGTGCAGAGTAGTGAGTAGTGAGTGCAGAGTAGTGAGTGCAGAGTAGTGAGTAGTGAGTGCAGAGTAGTGAGTAGTGAGTGCAGAGTAGTGAGTAGTGAGTGCAGTGTAGTGAGTGCAGTGTAGTGAGTGCAGTGTAGTGAGTGCAGAGTAGTGAGTGCAGAGTAGTGAGTGCAGAGTAGTGAGTGCAGAGTGGTGAGTGCAGAGTAGTGAGTGGTGAGTGGTGAGTGCAGAGTAGTGAGTAGTGAGTGCAGAGTAGTGAGTCGTGAGTGCAGAGTAGTGAGTGCAGAGTAGTGAGTGCAGAGTAGTGAGTAGTGAGTGCAGAGTAGTGAGTGCAGAGTAGTGAGGAGTGAGTGCAGAGTAGTGAGTGCAGAGTAGTGAGTGCAGAGTGGTGAGTGCAGAGTAGTGAGTAGTGAGTGCAGAGTAGTGAGTGCAGAGTAGTGAGTAGTGCGTGCAGAGTAGTGAGTGCAGAGTAGGGAGTAGTGAGTGCAGAGTAGTGAGTGCAGAGTAGTGAGTGCGGAGTAGTGAGTGCAGAGTAGTGAGTAGTGAGTGCAGAGTAGTGAGTGCAGAGTAGTGAGTGCAGAGTAGTGAGTGCAGAGTAGTGAGTGCGGAGTAGTGAGTGCAGAGTAGTGAGTGCAGAGTAGTGAGTAGTGAGTGCAGAGTAGTGAGTGCAGAGTAGTGAGTGCAGAGTAGTGAGTAGTGAGTGCAGAGTAGTGAGTGCAGAGTAGTGAGTGCAGAGTAGTGAGTGCAGAGTAGTGAGTACAGAGTATTGAGTAGTGAGTGCAGAGTAGTGAGTAGTGAGTGCAGAGTAGTGAGTAGTGAGTGCAGAGTAGTGAGTAGTGAGTGCAGAGTAGTGAGTGCAGAGTAGTGAGTGCAGAGTAGTGAGTAGTGAGTGCAGAGTAGTGAGTTCAGAGTAGTGAGTAGTGAGTGCAGAGTAGTGAGTAGTGAGTGCAGAGTAGTGAGTAGTGAGTGCAGAGTAGTGAGCAGTGAGTTCAGAGTAGTGAGTGCAGAGTAGTGAGTGCAGAGTAGTGAGTGCAGAGTAGTGAGTGCAGAGTGGTGAGTGCAGAGTAGTGAGTGCAGAGTAGTGAGTGCAGAGTAGTGAGTGCAGAGTAGTGAGTGCAGAGTAGTGAGTAGTGAGTGCAGAGTAGTGAGTGCAGAGTAGTGAGTAGTGAGTGCAGAGTAGTGAGTAGTGAGTGCAGAGTAGTGAGTAGTGAGTGCAGAGTAGTGAGTGCAGAGTAGTGAGTAGTGAGTGCAGAGTAGTGAGTTCAGAGTAGTGAGTGCAGAGTAGTGAGTAGTGAGTGCAGAGTAGTGAGTAGTGAGTGCAGAGTAGTGAGTGCAGAGTAGTGAGTAGTGAGTGCAGAATATTGAGTAGTGAGTGCAGAGTAGTGACTGCAGAGTAGTGAGTAGTGAGTAGTGAGTGCAGAGTAGTGAGTAGTGAGTGCAGAGTAGTGAGTAGTGAGTGCAGAGTAGTGAGTAGTGAGTGCAGAGTAGTGAGTGCAGAGTAGTGAGTGCAGAGTAGTGAGTGCAGAGTAGTGAGTGCAGAGTAGTGAGTAGTGAGTGCAGAGTAGTGAGTAGTGAGTGCAGAGTAGTGAGTGCAGAGTAGTGAGTGCAGAGTGCAGAGTAGTGAGTGCAGAGTGCAGAGTAGTGAGTGCAGAGTAGTGAGTGCAGAGTAGTGAGTGCAGAGTAGTGAGTAGTGAGAGCAGAGTAATGAGTGCAGAGTAGTGAGTGCAGAGTAGTGAGTGCAGAGTAGTGAGTGCAGAGTGGTGAGTGCAGAGTAGTGAGTGCAGAGTAGTGAGTGCAGAGTGGTGAGTGCAGAGTGGTGAGTGCAGAGTAGTGAGTAGTGAGTGCAGAGTGGTGAGTGCTGAGTAGTGAGTGCAGAGTTGTGAGTGCAGAGTAGTGAGTAGTGAGTGCAGAGTAGTGAGTAGTGAGTGCAGAGTAGTGAGTGCAGAGTAGTGAGTAGTGAGTGCAGAGTAGTGAGTAGTGAGTGCAGAGTAGTGAGTGCAGAGTAGTGAGTGCAGAGTAGTGAGTAGTGAGTGCAGAGTAGTGAGTGCAGAGTAGTGAGTGCAGAGTAGTGAGTGCAGAGTAGTGAGTGCAGAGTATTGAGTAGTGAGTGCAGAGTAGTGAGTAGTGAGTGCAGAGTAGTGAGTAGTAAGTGCAGAGTAGTGAGTGCAGAGTAGTGAGTGCAGAGTAGTGAGTGCAGAGTAGTGAGTAGTGAGTGCAGAGTAGTGAGTGCAGAGTAGTGAGTGCAGAGTAGTGAGTGCAGAATAGTGAGTAGTGAATGCAGAGTAGTGAGTAATGAGTGCAGAGTAGTGAGTGCAGAGTAGTGAGTAGTGAGTGCAGAGTAGTGAGTAGTGAGTGCAGAGTAATGAGTGCAGAGTAGTGAGTGCAGAGTAGTGAGTGCAGAGTAGTGAGTGCAGAGTAGTGAGTGCAGAGTAGTGAGTAGTGTGTGCAGAGTAGTGAGTGCAGAGTAGCGAGTAGTGAGTGCAGAGTAGTGAGTAGTGAGTGCAGAGTAGTGAGTGCAGAGTAGTGAGTGCAGAGTAGTGAGTGCAGAGTAGTGAGTACAGAGTATTGAGTAGTGAGTGCAGAGTAGTGAGTAGTGAGTGCAGAGTAGTGAGTAGTGAGTGCAGAGTAGTGAGTGCAGAGTAGTGAGTAGTGAGTGCAGAGTAGTGAGTAGTGAGTGCAGAGTAATGAGTGCAGAGTAGTGAGTGCAGAGTAGTGAGTGCAGAGTAGTGAGTAGTGAATGCAGAGTAGTGAGTAGTGAGTGCAGAGTAGTGAGTGCAGAGTAGTGAGTGCAGAGTAGTGAGTGCAGAGTAGTGAGTGCAGAGTAGTGAGTAGTGAGTGCAGAGTAGTGAGTTCAGAGTAGTGAGTAGTGAGTGCAGAGTAGTGAGTAGTGAGTGCAGAGTAGTGAGTAGTGAGTGCAGAGTAGTGAGCAGTGAGTGCAGAGTAGTGAGTGCAGAGTAGTGAGTGCAGAGTAGTGAGTGCAGAGTAGTGAGTGCAGAGTAGTGAGTGCAGAGTAGTGAGTAGTGAGTGCAGAGTAGTGAGTAGTGAGTGCAGAGTAGTGAGTGCAGAGTAGTGAGTGCAGAGTGCAGAGTAGTGAGTGCAGAGTGCAGAGTAGTGAGTGCAGAGTAGTGAGTGCAGAGTTGTTGGACAGGCCACATGAAGGGCTCGCTCCCTCCCCGCAGGACAGGGCCCGGGCCACCGTCAGCACCATTGCCCGGCCCAGCCGCCATCTTGGACACGGCACCACGCGGCCGCGCGGCCTCAGCCCGACCCCAACCCTGGGCCTGGCCAGGCCCCGACATCCCGGCACCACCCTCCACCCAGGAGGTAAACGGACCACTTGGCAGGTCAATGGGAGTAAGAAGCGTCGATGGCTCTCCCCCGCCAGATGCCGAGCACCCCCAGCCCCCTCGGGCGCTGGCTCCACCCCCCTGCTGGGTGTCTGGACTCCCTCATCCCAGACCTCCCGACCTCCAAGAGCGAGGGTCCGGACATCAAAGGGGGCCAGACCTATAACTGAGTCCGCCCCAGGACAGGAAGGCAGTTGTATCCTGGAGTCGAGAGACACCGCGACGAACTCATCCTTGACGGACTGCTGGCACGGCCACAGCCCTGCCTTGTGAACTATTGTCCTGCCTGCTGGCGCTGCCGCGGCCCTCTGCAACCTTCATCCTCGTGGGACCTGCTGGCGCTGCCGCGGCCCGTTGTAACCTCCATCCTCGTGGGACCTGCTGGCGCTGCCGCGGCCCGTTGTAACCTCCATCCTCGTGGGACCTGCTGGCGCTGCCGCGGCCCGTTGTAACCTCCATCCTCGTGGGACCTGCTGGCGCTGCCGCGGCCCGTTGTAACCTTCATCCTCGTGGGACCTGCTGGCGCTGCCGCGGCCCGTTGTAACCTTCATCCTCGTGGGACCTGCTGGCGCTGCCGCGGCCCATTGTAACCTTCATCCTCGTGGGTCCTGCTGGCGCTGCCGCGGCCCGTTGCCACCTACGACCTCTTCGGGACCTGCCGGCGCTGCCGCGGTCTGACCCATCCGAACACCGAGCTCGAGGATTGTGAGCTATCACCGTTACACCTCCGTACCCGTGGGTACCAAGACTGTCCCGCTGCCCCCTTCCCGTACTAAGAGACTAGAATTGAGAGGACCATCGTGTCCCGTTCGTCTTGTATCATAACCCTCTACTACAAGAATTGCCTATAAAAGGTGTTACTCTGAGCTTTGTGTGGTGTCCATCTGTGGGGGGGAAGTTACCTGTCTGTGCGATCACTGTGCTCGGCCGACCCTCCAGGTCCCCGTCTAACATTGGTGGCTAGCGGCGCGATCCGAACCAACGCGTACCGTACAGACAGTAACTCACCCTACAACTAAAACCACAATGACGACCAAAGAGAGCGGATCGGCGGAGAAGTTCCAGATGGAAAGGCTGGAAGAATACAACCACTGAGAGCTCAAACAATTTTGCATGGACTTAGGCATTGCTACCACCGGGCTAAGCACAAAAGAAGACTTCAAAAACGCCCTAGAGGCCTGGACAGAGACAAATACCGCAACCCCCCGGGACCCCGCAACCCCGGAAGTCAACACCACCCGGACGGAAGAACGGAGAACAGGCCCTTCCCGTGAAGAGATCCAAGAGCGGGAAAAAAATAGGTTACACGAGTTAGACTTGGCACGACTCAGATTAGACGGAGAGTTGAAACTGGCGGAACAAAAAATAAACTTAGAACACTTACGGCTCAGAGAAGAGCGAGAGGAAAAACAGAGACAGAGAGATCTCGAAGAAAAAAGACTGGCATACGAGCACGAGTGCAAACTAGCAGAGATAGAAATACGCAAACTGAACAAAAACCTAGGGGTGCCCGAGCAACCGCACTCCCCGGGTCCTACCGAGCAGAAGGTCCACATCCCCAAGGATGTGGTCCGAGAATATCACCGGAACGACGACATACAGCAGTGGTTCAAGGCCTATGAGATTGCCATGACCGCCCACAGGGTCGCTCGAAGTGACTGGGGAGCCGGTCTATGGGGGAGATTCATCAACGAGGGTCGTGATGCCCTGCTGCAGCTTCCGGACCATCAAATGACGTCCTATGACCATATGAAGGCCGCCCTCCTCAGTCGATATGGGCTTACACCCGAAATGTACCGCCAGAGGTTCCGCAACTGCACCCGGATCCCAGGTACAACGTGGTTGGAATACGTGAACTATTTCAGCCGAGCCTTCGAGGGGTGGATCAAGGGTAACAACGTAACCACTTACGAACAACTCTTCAACCTCATTGTGTGGGAGCACCTCTCCAACAACTGTTTCGTCGAGCTCAGGCAGCACCTCCTCGACAGTAAATTGACTGAACCCCGGCAGCTCGCCACCGAGGCTGACCGGTGGGAGAGCACCCGAGTGGCCCGGAGTGGGCCGAATGAGCAGAACAGAACCAACCAAGGCCATCATCGTCCCCGAGGAGGAGGAGGAGGCCCGGGCCGGGGCAGAGACACCGTCCCGGCCGCGCCCACTAACGCCACCCCGGCCCCAGCAGGCCGGGGAAACCCCCCGATGCGCCCGGGGTTCCGAGCCAACGTGACGTGTCATCGATGCCAACGAGTCGGCCACTATGCCAGTGACCCGACCTGCCCGAAGAACCAGGTCCCCGGGCCCCGCCAGATGGCGGCCGCCGCCCTGGGAGAAGAGCAAGTCTCCGAAGACACGGAGACCTATGAGTCGGAACAGTTCGAGTGGGAACCCGCCGCCATGACCCTGGCATGCCTGGGAGGAAGAGACATGGTCCCGCGGACTCCCCTGCCCGCCAACACTCGGAAGTACAGCCAATGGGTGAGCATCAATGGGCGCAAGGCCGAGGCCCTGCGTGACACCGGGGCCAGTGTGACGGCCGTCCGTTGTCACCTGGTGACCCCAGAACAAATCCTACCAAACGTACTTTGCCCCGTCCGATCGGCAGATAACTCGGAGAGCCTGTGTCGGATGGCCTGCGTCCCCTTCGAATGGGGAGGAGTGTCCGGCATGCTGAAAGTAACTGTCCGCGACGATGCCCCCGTGGACTGCCTCCTGGGGAACGATCTCGAGAGCTCCCCGTGGGCCGCTGTGGAAAGAAGAGAGCATCTGGGGATGTTGGGTCTCCCAGACTGGGCGTGCGTAACCACCCGGTCCATGGCCACCCACACCATCCCTAGACCAGAAGAACCAGAATGGGCAGCACCTCCGCCCTCGATCACTCCAGAAGAGGACTTCCTCCAGACCGACCACCCGGACCCCACCACAGAGGGGTCCACACAGCCCCCCGAGCTTCCCGACCTGGCTCAGTGGCGTCAAGAAGGGGGGCCCACCCAGGAACAATTCCGGCAGGAGCAAAAGACCTGCCCCTCCCTCGAGGGATTGCGACAGCAAGCGCTCGCCCAGAGCCAAGGAGACACCACCGGGGCCCACTGGGTTTATTGGGACAATGATCTCTTGTACAGCGAGCAGAAAATAGCAGAACTGGGGGCCGGGCGAGTGCTGGTGGTGCCCCTCCACTTCAGAGACTTCCTGTTGAACCTAGCCCATGATGTCCCCCTGGCCGGGCACCTGGGCCAAGACAAGACCTACCACCGCCTGGTGACCCACTTTTTTTGGCCCAAAATGAGAAATGACGTCTCCAACCATTGCCGGTCCTGCCCGACCTGCCAGGCCAGCGGGAAGAGCGGCCGCAAACTCAAGGCACCCCTACAACCATTCCCCGTGGTGACCACCCCGTTCGAAAGGGTGGGAATAGACATTGTGGGGCCCCTAGACCCCCGAACCGCACAGGGGCATCGCTTCATCCTGGTCCTGGTGGACCACGCTACCCGCTATCCTGAGGCGGTCCCCCTTCGTACTATAACAGCCCCAGTAGTGGGTCGAGCCTTGATGGGGATCTTCTCTCGAGTGGGCTTCCCCCGGGAAGTCGTCAGCGACAGGGGTACGAACTTTATTTCGAAGTATATGAAATCCCTCTGGCAGCAGTGCGGAGTCACTTACCGATTCACCACCCCCTATCACCCCCAGGGGAACGGACTGGTCGAACGGTTCAACCGCACCCTCAAGGGGATGATCATGGGGCTGGAGGAACCCCTACGCCGCCAGTGGGACGTGCTACTACCGTGCCTCCTCTTCGCCTACCGAGAAGTCCCCCAGAAGTCCCTCGGCTTCAGCCCCTTCGAACTCCTGTACGGACACCCCGTTCGCGGGCCTCTCAGCCTAGTGAAGGAGGAATGGGAAATGGCCCCCCTAAAGACCCCTCCGGACGTCTACAAATACCTCCTGACCCTCCGCAATCAGACCCGGAAGTTCAGGAAGATCGCTAAAGCCAATCTGGAGGCCAGTCAAGAGGACATGAAGAAGTGGTACGACCAACATGCCTCCTCCATCGAGTTTGAACCGGGTCAGCAAGTATGGGTGATGTCCCCCATCGAACCGTGTGCCTTGCAGGACAAATGGACGGGGCCCTTCAAGGTGATCGAGCGCAGGAGTCCCGTCACCTATCTCATGGACCTGGAGTCCCCCCGGAACCCCCTCCGGGTCCTCCACGCCAACAGACTCAAACCCCACTTCGTGCGCTCAGAGCTCAGCCTGCTGATGGCTACCGACAGTGGCACAGAAGGAGACTCCGAGCCCCTCCCTGACTTACTGAGGACCCGGGAAAGAGATGGTTCGGTGGACGGGGTCCGACTCTCCGAGGCCCTGACCCCAGAGCAGCGTCAAGATTGCCGGGCCCTCCTGCTGCCGTTCGCAAACCTGTTCTCCCTCGCACCCGGAGTCACCTCCTGGTGCCTGCACGACGTGGACACGGGGGACAGTCCTCCTGTTCGACACCGGGCGTACCGAGTACCGGATCGGGTACGTACATGCATCCAAGAAGAAGTCTCCAAGATGCTCGCCCTCGGAGTCATCGAACCTTCGGACAGTCCCTGGGCCAGCCCGGTCGTCCTGGTCCCCAAGGCCGCGGCCCCGGGTACCACCCCTGAACTCCGGTTCTGCATTGACTATCGGGGTCTGAACGCGGTCACCCGAACCGACGCTCACCCTATCCCCCGAGCAGATGAACTAGTCGACCGCATGGGGGCAGCCCGCTACCTAAGCATCTTCGACCTGACAGCGGGCTACTGGCAGATCGGCCTCACCCCCAGAGCCCAAGAACGTTCCGCTTTCTCCACCCCGGATGGGCACTACCATTTCCGAGTGATGCCCTTCGGCATGAAGAACGCCCCAGCCACTTTTCAAAGACTGGTGAACCAGGTATTGGCGGGCCTTGAAGAATTCAGCGCCGCCTACTTGGACGACATCGCGGTATACAGCCGCCACTGGACGGACCACCTCCACCACCTCGGAGAGGTCCTGCGGGCCCTCCAACAGGCCGGCCTCACCATAAAGGCCAGCAAGTGCCAAATCGGCCAGGGGTCCGTGACCTACCTCGGACACCAAGTGGGGAGCGGTCTGGTGGCCCCCCTCCAACTCAAGGTAGCTGCCATTCAGTCCTGGCAACCCCCCGCGACACAAACCGAGGTCCGAGCCTTCCTGGGGCTCACCGGATACTACCGGCGGTTTGTAAGGGACTATGGCAGCATTGTGGGGCCCCTCACGGGAACTCACGTCTAAGAACCACCCAAAAAGAGTCAACTGGACTCCCGACTGTCAAGCAGCCTTCGAGACGCTGAAGGCCGCCATGTGCACCGCTCCTGTGCTCCAGGCCCCCGACTACAGCCGCGAGTTCATCGTGCAGACCGATGCCTCCGACCATGGTATTGGGGCCGTCCTCTCCCAACTGAACACCGAAGGAGTGGACCAACCAGTGGCCTTCATCAGCAGACGCCTACTGCCCCGAGAACAGCGCTGGAGCACCATTGAGCGAGAGGCCTTCGCAGTGGTATGGGCCCTCAAGAAGCTCCGGCCGTACCTCTTCGGAACCCATTTTCGGGTACAGACAGATCATCGGCCCCTGCGATGGCTCATGCAGATGCGGGGGGAGAACCCCAAACTATTGCGCTGGTCCATCTCCCTGCAGGGGATGGACTTCACTGTGGAGCATCGCCCTGGTCAAGACCACGCCAACGCGGACGGCCTGTCCCGCTTTTTCCGCCTCGACGAGGAAAGTCCCCAAGAAGATGGGTGACTCTCCCCGCCTTCAGCTGGGGGGGACGCATGTTGGACAGGCCACATGAAGGGCTCGCTCCCTCCCCGCAGGACAGGGCCCGGGCCACCGTCAGCACCATTGCCCGGCCCAGCCGCCATCTTGGACACGGCACCACGCGGCCGCGCGGCCTCAGCCCGACCCCAACCCTGGGCCTGGCCAGGCCCCGACATCCCGGCACCACCCTCCACCCAGGAGGTAAACGGACCACTTGGCAGGTCAATGGGAGTAAGAAGCGTCGATGGCTCTCCCCCGCCAGATGCCGAGCACCCCCAGCCCCCTCGGGCGCTGGCTCCACCCCCCTGCTGGGTGTCTGGACTCCCTCATCCCAGACCTCCCGACCTCCAAGAGCGAGGGTCCGGACATCAAAGGGGGCCAGACCTATAACTGAGGCCGCCCCAGGACAGGAAGGCAGTTGTATCCTGGAGTCGAGAGACACCGCGACGAACTCATCCTTGACGGACTGCTGGCGCGGCCACAGCCCTGCCTTGTGAACTATTGTCCTGCCTGCTGGCGCTGCCGCGGCCCTCTGCAACCTTCATCCTCGTGGGACCTGCTGGCGCTGCCGCGGCCCGTTGTAACCTCCATCCTCGTGGGACCTGCTGGCGCTGCCGCGGCCCGTTGTAACCTCCATCCTCGTGGGACCTGCTGGCGCTGCCGCGGCCCGTTGTAACCTCCATCCTCGTGGGACCTGCTGGCGCTGCCGCGGCCCGTTGTAACCTTCATCCTCGTGGGACCTGCTGGCGCTGCCGCGGCCCGTTGTAACCTTCATCCTCGTGGGACCTGCTGGCGCTGCCGCGGCCCGTTGTAACCTTCATCCTCGTGGGTCCTGCTGGCGCTGCCGCGGCCCGTTGCCACCTACGACCTCTTCGGGACCTGCCGGCGCTGCCGCGGTCTGACCCATCCGAACACCGAGCTCGAGGATTGTGAGCTATCACCGTTACACCTCCGTACCCGTGGGTACCAAGACTGTCCCGCTACCCCCTTCCCGTACTAAGAGACTAGAATTGAGAGGACCATCGTGTCCCGTTCGTCTTGTATCATAACCCTCTACTACAAGAATTGCCTATAAAAGGTGTTACTCTGAGCTTTGTGTGGTGTCCATCTGTGGGGGGGAAGTTACCTGTCTGTGCGATCACTGTGCTCGGCCGACCCTCCAGGTCCCCGTCTAACAAGAGTAGTGAGTGCAGAGTAGTGAGTAGTGAGAGCAGAGTAATGAGTGCAGAGTAGTGAGTGCAGAGTAGTGAGTGCAGAGTAGTGAGTGCAGAGTGGTGAGTGCAGAGTAGTGAGTGCAGAGTAGTGAGTGCAGAGTGGTGAGTGCAGAGTGGTGAGTGCAGAGTAGTGAGTAGTGAGTGCAGAGTGGTGAGTGCTGAGTAGTGAGTGCAGAGTTGTGAGTGCAGAGTAGTGAGTAGTGAGTGCAGAGTAGTGAGTAGTGAGTGCAGAGTAGTGAGTGCAGAGTAGTGAGTAGTGAGTGCAGAGTAGTGAGTAGTGAGTGCAGAGTAGTGAGTGCAGAGTAGTGAGTGCAGAGTAGTGAGTAGTGAGTGCAGAGTAGTGAGTGCAGAGTAGTGAGTGCAGAGTAGTGAGTGCAGAGTAGTGAGTACAGAGTATTGAGTAGTGAATGCAGAGTAGTGAGTAGTGAGTGCAGAGTAGTGAGTAGTGAGTGCAGAGTAGTGAGTGCAGAGTAGTGAGTGCAGAGTAGTGAGTAGTGAGTGCAGAGTAGTGAGTGCAGAGTAGTGAGTGCAGAGTAGTGAGTGCAGAGTAGTGAGTAGTGAGTGCAGAGTAGTGAGTAATGAGTGCAGAGTAGTGAGTGCAGAGTAGTGAGTAGTGAGTGCAGAGTAGTGAGTAGTGAGTGCAGAGTAATGAGTGCAGAGTAGTGAGTGCAGAGTAGTGAGTGCAGAGTAGTGAGTGCAGAGTAGTGAGTGCAGAGTAGTGAGTAGTGTGTGCAGAGTAGTGAGTGCAGAGTAGCGAGTAGTGAGTGCAGAGTAGTGAGTAGTGAGTGCAGAGTAGTGAGTGCAGAGTAGTGAGTGCAGAGTAGTGAGTGCAGAGTAGTGAGTACAGAGTATTGAGTAGTGAGTGCAGAGTAGTGAGTAGTGAGTGCAGAGTAGTGAGTAGTGAGTGCAGAGTAGTGAGTGCAGAGTAGTGAGTGCAGAGTAGTGAGTGCAGAGTAGTGAGTAGTGAGTGCAGAGTAGTGAGTAGTGAGTGCAGAGTAATGAGTGCAGAGTAGTGAGTGCAGAGTAGTGAGTGCAGAGTAGTGAGTAGTGAATGCAGAGTAGTGAGTAGTGAGTGCAGAGTAGTGAGTGCAGAGTAGTGAGTGTAGAGTAGTGAGTGCAGAGTAGTGAGTAGTGAGTGCAGAGTAGTGAGTTCAGAGTAGTGAGTAGTGAGTGCAGAGTAGTGAGTAGTGAGTGCAGAGTAGTGAGTAGTGAGTGCAGAGTAGTGAGCAGTGAGTGCAGAGTAGTGAGTGCAGAGTAGTGAGTGCAGAGTGGTGAGTGCAGAGTAGCGAGTGCAGAGTAGTGAGTGCAGAGTAGTGAGTGCAGAGTAGTGAGTAGTGAGTGCAGAGTAGTGAGTGCAGAGTAGTGAGTAGTGAGTGCAGAGTAGTGAGTAGTGAGTGCAGAGTAGTGAGTGCAGAGTAGTGAGTAGTGAGTGCAGAGTAGTGAGTTCAGAGTAGTGAGTGCAGAGTAGTGAGTGCAGAGTAGTGAGTAGTGAGTGCAGAGTAGTGAGTAGTGAGTGCAGAGTAGTGAGTAGTGAGTGCAGAGTAGTGAGTGCAGAGTAGTGAGTGCAGAGTAGTGAGTAGTGAGTGCAGAGTAGTGACTGCAGAGTAGTGAGTAGTGAATGCAGAGTAGTGAGTAGTGAGTGCAGAGTAGTGAGTGCAGAGTAGTGAGTGCAGAGTAGTGAGTGCAGAGTAGTGAGTGCAGAGTAGTGAGTAGTGAGTGCAGAGTAGTGAGTTCAGAGTAGTGAGTAGTGAGTGCAGAGTAGTGAGTAGTGAGTGCAGAGTAGTGAGTAGTGAGTGCAGAGTAGTGAGCAGTGAGTGCAGAGTAGTGAGTGCAGAGTAGTGAGTGCAGAGTAGTGAGTGCAGAGTAGTGAGTGCAGAGTAGTGAGTAGTGAGTGCAGAGTAGTGAGTAGTGAGTGCAGAGTAGTGAGTGCAGAGTAGTGAGTGCAGAGTGCAGAGTAGTGAGTGCAGAGTGCAGAGTAGTGAGTGCAGAGTAGTGAGTGCAGAGTAGTGAGTGCAGAGTAGTGAGTAGTGAGAGCAGAGTAATGAGTGCAGAGTAGTGAGTGCAGAGTAGTGAGTGCAGAGTAGTGAGTGCAGAGTGGTGAGTGCAGAGTAGTGAGTGCAGAGTAGTGAGTGCAGAGTGGTGAGTGCAGAGTGGTGAGTGCAGAGTAGTGAGTAGTGAGTGCAGAGTGGTGAGTGCTGAGTAGTGAGTGCAGAGTTGTGAGTGCAGAGTAGTGAGTAGTGAGTGCAGAGTAGTGAGTAGTGAGTGCAGAGTAGTGAGTGCAGAGTAGTGAGTAGTGAGTGCAGAGTAGTGAGTAGTGAGTGCAGAGTAGTGAGTGCAGAGTAGTGAGTGCAGAGTAGTGAGTAGTGAGTGCAGAGTAGTGAGTGCAGAGTAGTGAGTGCAGAGTAGTGAGTGCAGAGTAGTGAGTACAGAGTATTGAGTAGTGAGTGCAGAGTAGTGAGTGCAGAGTAGTGAGTAGTGAGTGCAGAGTAGTGAGTGCAGAGTAGTGAGTGCAGAGTAGTGAGTAGTGAGTGCAGAGTAGTGAGTGCAGAGTAGTGAGTGCAGAGTAGTGAGTGCAGAGTAGTGAGTAGTGAGTGCAGAGTAGTGAGTAATGAGTGCAGAGTAGTGAGTGCAGAGTAGTGAGTAGTGAGTGCAGAGTAGTGAGTAGTGAGTGCAGAGTAATGAGTGCAGAGTAGTGAGTGCAGAGTAGTGAGTGCAGAGTAGTGAGTGCAGAGTAGTGAGTGCAGAGTAGTGAGTAGTGTGTGCAGAGTAGTGAGTGCAGAGTAGCGAGTAGTGAGTGCAGAGTAGTGAGTAGTGAGTGCAGAGTAGTGAGTGCAGAGTAGTGAGTGCAGAGTAGTGAGTGCAGAGTAGTGAGTACAGAGTATTGAGTAGTGAGTGCAGAGTAGTGAGTAGTGAGTGCAGAGTAGTGAGTAGTGAGTGCAGAGTAGTGAGTGCAGAGTAGTGAGTGCAGAGTAGTGAGTGCAGAGTAGTGAGTAGTGAGTGCAGAGTAGTGAGTAGTGAGTGCAGAGTAATGAGTGCAGAGTAGTGAGTGCAGAGTAGTGAGTGCAGAGTAGTGAGTAGTGAATGCAGAGTAGTGAGTAGTGAGTGCAGAGTAGTGAGTGCAGAGTAGTGAGTGCAGAGTAGTGAGTGCAGAGTAGTGAGTGCAGAGTAGTGAGTAGTGAGTGCAGAGTAGTGAGTTCAGAGTAGTGAGTAGTGAGTGCAGAGTAGTGAGTAGTGAGTGCAGAGTAGTGAGTAGTGAGTGCAGAGTAGTGAGCAGTGAGTGCAGAGTAGTGAGTGCAGAGTAGTGAGTGCAGAGTAGTGAGTGCAGAGTAGTGAGTGCAGAGTGGTGAGTGCAGAGTAGTGAGTGCAGAGTAGTGAGTGCAGAGTAGTGAGTGCAGAGTAGTGAGTGCAGAGTAGTGAGTAGTGAGTGCAGAGTAGTGAGTGCAGAGTAGTGAGTAGTGAGTGCAGAGTAGTGAGTAGTGAGTGCAGAGTAGTGAGTAGTGAGTGCAGAGTAGTGAGTGCAGAGTAGTGAGTAGTGAGTGCAGAGTAGTGAGTGCAGAGTAGTGAGTAGTGAGTGCAGAGTAGTGAGTAGTGAGTGCAGAGTAGTGACTGCAGAGTAGTGAGTAGTGAGTAGTGAGTGCAGAGTAGTGAGTAGTGAGTGCAGAGTAGTGAGTGCAGAGTAGTGAGTAGTGAGTGCAGAGTAGTGAGTGCAGAGTAGTGAGTGCAGAGTAGTGAGTGCAGAGTAGTGAGTGCAGAGTAGTGAGTAGTGAGTGCAGAGTAGTGAGTGCAGAGTAGTGAGTGCAGAGTGCAGAGTAGTGAGTGCAGAGTAGTGAGTGCAGAGTAGTGAGTGCAGAGTAGTGAGTGCAGAGTAGTGAGTAGTGAGAGCAGAGTAATGAGTGCAGAGTAGTGAGTGCAGAGTAGTGAGTGCAGAGTAGTGAGTGCAGAGTGGTGAGTGCAGAGTAGTGAGTGCAGAGTAGTGAGTGCAGAGTGGTGAGTGCAGAGTGGTGAGTGCAGAGTAGTGAGTAGTGAGTGCAGAGTGGTGAGTGCTGAGTAGTGAGTGCAGAGTAGTGAGTAGTGAGTGCAGAGTAGTGAGTAGTGAGTGCAGAGTAGTGAGTGCAGAGTAGTGAGTAGTGAGTGCAGAGTAGTGAGTTGTGAATGCAGAGTAGTGAGTGCAGAGTAGTGAGTGCAGAGTAGTGAGTAGTGAGTGCAGAGTAGTGAGTGCAGAGTAGTGAGTGCAGAGTAGTGAGTGCAGAGTAGTGAGTACAGAGTATTGAGTAGTGAGTGCAGAGTAGTGAGTAGTGAGTGCAGAGTAGTGAGTAGTGAGTGCAGAGTAGTGAGTGCAGAGTAGTGAGTGCAGAGTAGTGAGTGCAGAGTAGTGAGTAGTGAGTGCAGAGTAGTGAGTGCAGAGTAGTGAGTGCAGAGTAGTGAGTGCAGAGTAGTGAGTAGTGAGTGCAGAGTAGTGAGTAATGAGTGCAGAGTAGTGAGTGCAGAGTAGTGAGTAGTGAGTGCAGAGTAGTGAGTAGTGAGTGCAGAGTAATGAGTGCAGAGTAGTGAGTGCAGAGTAGTGAGTGCAGAGTAGTGAGTGCAGAGTAGTGAGTGCAGAGTAGTGAGTAGTGTGTGCAGAGTAGTGAGTGCAGAGTAGCGAGTAGTGAGTGCAGAGTAGTGAGTAGTGAGTGCAGAGTAGTGAGTGCAGAGTAGTGAGTGCAGAGTAGTGAGTGCAGAGTAGTGAGTAGTGAGTGCAGAGTAGTGAGTAGTGAGTGCAGAGTAATGAGTGCAGAGTAGTGAGTGCAGAGTAGTGAGTGCAGAGTAGTGAGTAGTGAGTGCAGAGTAGTGAGTAGTGAGTGCAGAGTAGTGAGCAGTGAGTGCAGAGTAGTGAGTGCAGAGTGCAGAGTGGTGAGTGCAGAGTAGTGAGTGCATGTTGGACAGGCCGCATGGTCGGGCTGCCCCCTCCCCGCAATGGGACCTGGACCCTGGCTCCCCCTGCATCCCCAGCCAGAGTCCCCGACGACCACCCGAAGTACACGGCAATTCCTCCCCCACAAGACACCAGCTCCGAACCCAGCTGGCCCGGGTCACCATCCACACCACGGCCTCGGCCCAGCCGCCATCTTGGGCCACTACAGCACGAGGCCGCGTGGCCTCAACTCGACCCTCACCCTGGGCCCGGCCGGGCCCGACATCGAGGCACCAACCTCCCCCCGGGAGGCAGAGTGACCACTTGGCGAGTCAATGGGAGAAAGGAATCATCAACGGCTCTCCTCCGCCAGGTGTCGATCACCCCCGGCCGCCTGGGCGCTGGCTCCACCCCCCTGCGGGGTGTCTGGACTCCCTCATCCCGGACCTCCCGGCCCCCCCAGGCGCGAGGGTCCGGACATCAAAGGGGACCAGACCTATAACTGGGGCAGGACCAGACCAGGAAACCAGTTGTATCCTGGAGTCGAGAGACCCGAGAAGAACTCCTCTGTGACTGGCCTGCTGGCGCTGCCGCGGCCCTCTGCCTCGTGAAACCATCGTCTTGGCCTGCTGGCGCTGCCGCGGCCCTCTGCCTCGTGAAACCATCGTCTTGGCCTGCTGGCGCTGCCGCGGCCCTCTGCCTCGTGAAACCATCGTCTTGGCCTGCTGGCGCTGCCGCGGCCCTCTGCCTCGTGAAACCATCGTCTTGGCCTGCTGGCGCTGCCGCGGCCCTCTGCCTCGTGAAACCATCGACTTGGCCTGCTGGCGCTGCCGCGGCCCCCTACCTAGGGAGACTATCATCTTGGCCTGCTGGCGCCGCCGCGGCCCGATCCACAGACACTCCAGCTCGAGGATTGTGAGCTCGCCTCTTACCACTACCTGTACCGATCCGGTACCAAGACTGTCCCGCTACCCCCTTTTTCCCTACAGAGACTAGAAGTGAGAGGACCCCCGGGTCCGAGATATCCTGTATCGCTGATATCCTTGCCTTAAGAACCTTATATAAAGCATTGAACTCGACTTGGTGTGGTGCCTGTTTGTGGGGAGGGAGGTAACTTGTCTGTACGATCGCCGGAGACGGTCCCACCCGGGGACCTCTCCCTCAGTATCCGGCCGACCCTCAGGGTCCCCGTCTAACAGTGCAGAGTAGTGAGTGCAGAGTAGTGAGTGCAGAGTAGTGAGTGCAGAGTAGTGAGTAGTGAGTGCAGAGTAGTGAGTGCAGAGTAGTGAGTAGTGAGTGCAGAGTAGTGAGTAGTGAGTGCAGAGTAGTGAGTAGTGAGTGCAGAGTAGTGAGTGCAGAGTAGTGAGTAGTGAGTGCAGAGTAGTGAGTGCAGAGTAGTGAGTAGTGAGTGCAGAGTAGTGAGTAGTGAGTGCAGAGTAGTGACTGCAGAGTAGTGAGTAGTGAGTGCAGAGTAGTGAGTAGTGAGTGCAGAGTAGTGAGCAGTGAGTGCAGAGTAGTGAGTGCAGAGTAGTGAGTGCAGAGTAGTGAGTGCAGAGTGCAGAGTGGTGAGTGCAGAGTAGTGAGTGCAGAGTAGTGAGTGCAGAGTAGTGAGTGCAGAGTAGTGAGTGCAGAGTAGTGAGTAGTGAGTGCAGAGTAGTGAGTGCAGAGTAGTGAGTAGTGAGTGCAGAGTAGTGAGTAGTGAGTGCAGAGTAGTGAGTAGTGAGTGCAGAGTAGTGAGTAGTGAGTGCAGAGTAGTGAGTGCATGTTGGACAGGCCGCATGGTCGGGCTGCCCCCCCTCCCCGCAGTAGGACCTGGACCCTGGCTCTCCCTGCATCCCCAGCCAGAGTCCCTAAACAACCACCCGAAGTACCCTGCAATCCCTCCACTACAAGACACCAGCCCCGGACCCAGCTGGCCCGGGTCACCATCCACACCACGACATCGAACCGGCCGCCATCTTGGGGCACTGCAGCACGAGGCCGCGTGGCCTCAACTCGACCCTAACCCTGGGCCCGGCCGGCCCCGACATCGGGGCACCAACCTCCCCCCAGGAGGCAGAGTGACCACTTGGCAAATCAATGGGAGAAGGAATCGTCAACGGCTCCCCTCCGCCAGGTGTCGATCACCCCCGGCCGCCCTGGGCGCTGGCTCCACCCCCCTGCTGGGTGTCTGGACTCCCTCATCCCGGACCTCCCGGCCCCCAGGCGCGAGGGTCCGGACATCAAAGGGGACCAGACCTATAACTGGGGCAGTGCCAGACCAGGAAGGTAGTTGTATCCTGGAGTCGAGAGACCCGAGAAGAACTCATCCGTGACTGGCCTGCTGGCGCTGCCGCGGCCCTCTGCCTCGTGAACCCATCTTGGCCTGCTGGCGCTGCCGCGGCCCTCTGCCTCGTGAAACCATCGTCTTGGCCTGCTGGCGCTGCCGCGGCCCTCTGCCTAGTGAAACCATCTTGGCCTGCTGGCGCTGCCGCGGCCCTCTGCCTCGTGAAACCATCGACTTGGCCTGCTGGCGCTGCCGCGGCCCTCTGCCTTGTGAGACTACCATCTTGGCCTGCTGGCGCTGCCGCGGCCCTCTGCCTCGTGAAACCATCGACTTGGCCTGCTGGCGCTGCCGCGGCCCTCTGCCTTGTGAGACTACCATCTTGGCCTGCTGGCGCTGCCGCGGCCCGATCCACAGACCCTCCAGCTCGAGGATTGTGAGCTCGCCCCTTACCACTACCTGTACCGATCCGGTACCAAGACTGTCCCGCTACCCCCTTTCCCTACAGAGACTAGAAGTGAGAGGACCCCCGGGTCCGAGATATCCTGTATCGCTGATATCCTTGCCTTAAGAACCTTATATAAAGCATTGAACTCGACTTGGTGTGGTGCCTGTTTGTGGGGAGGGAGGTAACTTGTCTGTACGATCACCGGAGACGGTCCCCCTCGGGGATCTCTCCCTCAGTATCCGGCCGACCCTCAGGGTCCCCGTCTAACATTGGTGGCCAGCGACGGGATCCGAACCTACGCATAATCGTACAGAAAGTCACCCGACCCACGACACACGACCACCATGACAACAGAGAGCGGAACAACGGAGAAATTCCAGATGGAAAAATTGGAAGACTACAACCACCGAGAACTGAAGCAATATTGCATGGAACTTGGTCTCCCAACCACGGGTCTGAGTACGAAGGAAGACTTCAAACGAGCCCTAGAAGCCTGGGCGGAAACGGGTACGGCCGTACCCCGAACACAAACGACCGAAACGAGCCCCGCACCAACTAAAGAAAGAGCGGGTCTCTCCCTGGAAGAGATCCGAGAAAGAGAAAAAAACAGACTCCACGAATTAGAACTAGCCCGACTTCGCTTGGATGGAGAACTCAAGCTGGCCGAACAAAAAATAACCCTGGAACACTTACGGCTCAAGGAAGAGCGAGAAGACAAGCAAAGACAGAGAGAGCTAGAGGAAAAGAAACTAGAGTACGAACATGAGCGCGATCTCAAAGCACTGGAGATCCAGAAACAGAATAAAGACCTCGGGCTCCCCGAACGACCGACCCCGTCTGCCTCGACCGAACCCAAGGTTCACATCCCCAAAGATGTCATCCGGGAATACCACAAGAACGATGATATACAGCAGTGGTTTAAAGCCTATGAGGTGGCAATGACCTCCCACCGGATTCCCCGAAGCGATTGGGGAGCCGGATTATGGGGGAGGTTTGTCAACGAAGGGCGGGACGCCCTGCTGCAACTCCCGGACCAGCTGATGACCTCCTACGACCACATGAAGGCCGCCCTCCTCACTCGATACGGGCTCACACCTGAGATGTACCGCCAACGGTTCCGCGACTGCAAACGGATTCCGGGTACAACTTGGGTGGAGTACGTGAACTTTTTTAGCCGAGCCTTCGAGGGGTGGATCAAGGGCAACAAAGTAACCACCTACGAACAACTCTTTGACCTTATCGTATGGGAACACCTGTCGAACAACTGCTTCGTGGAGCTCCGGCAACACCTCCTGGACAGTAAGCTAACCGACCCTCGACAACTCGCCGTCGAAGCCGACCGGTGGGAAAGCACCCGAGTTGGCCGGAACGCACCCAGCGAATTATCCAGACCGTATCGCCCCCGAGGGGGAGGAGGGAGTCAGGGTCGGGGGAGAGACCCCGGCCCCTCGTCACCCCCCAGAAACCCCTCGACCCCGGTTGGCCGAGGAAGCCCTGCCGTCCGGGCCGGTTTCCGGGCCAACATTACGTGCCACAGGTGCCAGCGACCCGGCCACTACGCCAGTGATCCCAACTGCCCAAAGAATCCGAACACTACCCCCCGCCAAGTTGCAGCGGCGGCCCTAGGGGAAGAACTAATCCCGGAAGACCAAGAAGAGTACGAGACCGATCCCTCTGAATGGGCGCCCGCCGCCATGGCACTGGTCTGCTTAGGGGAGAGAGACATGATTCCGCGGGCCCCCCTTCCCGCCAACACCCAGAAGTACGGTCAATGGGTCAACATTAATGGCCGCCGGGCGGAAGCCCTCCGCGACACCGGGGCCAGTGTAACGGCGGTCCGACGCCACCTCGTCACTCCCGACCAAATCTTGCCGAACATTCTTTGCCCTGTCCGATCAGCCGACAACTCCGAAAGCCTATGCCACATGGCCTGCGTCCCCTTCGAGTGGGGAGGAGTAACAGGGATGTTAAAAGTAACTGTCCGCGATGATGCCCCCGTGGACTGCCTCCTAGGAAACGACCTTGAAAGCTCTCCATGGGCAGCTGTCGAACGGAGGGAGCACCTGGGGATGCTTGGCCTCCCCGAATGGGTCTGCGTCACGACCCGGTCCATGACCGCCCGCGCGGTCCCCAGCCCAGAAGAGCCCGAGTGGCCAGAACCTCCTCCCGCGCTCATCCCAGAGGAGGCCGCCCCAGGAGCCAGTCCATTGACCCAAACCGAAGAAGGATCCGACCAGCTTCGGGACGTCCCTGACCTGGCACAATGGCGGCAGGAGGGAGGCCCCACGCAGGAACAATTCCGGGCCGAACAGAAAACCTGTCCCTCTCTCGAAGGACTCCGGCAGCAAAGCCTGGCCCAGAGCACCGGGGATACCTCGGGGGCCCACTGGATCTACTGGGACCAAGACCTGCTCTACAGCGAGCAGAAAGTGGCGGAACTAGGGGCCAGTCGGGTGCTGGTGGTGCCCCTTCGCTTCCGAGACTTCCTCCTGAACTTAGCCCACGATGTCCCCCTTGCCGGACACCTGGGGCAGGATAAAACCTACGACCGCCTGGTGACCCATTTTTTCTGGCCCCACATGCGAAAGGATGTCACCAACCACTGCAAGGCCTGCCCCACCTGCCAGGCCAGCGGAAAAAGTGGCCGAAAAATCAAAGCACCATTGCAACCCTTTCCTGTCGTCACCACCCCGTTTGAACGAGTGGGAATAGACATTGTGGGGCCCCTCGACCCTCGAACAGCCCAAGGACACCGGTTCATCCTGGTCCTCGTAGACCACGCCACTCGCTATCCCGAGGCCATCCCTCTTCGGACGGTGACGGCCCCCGTGGTGGGCCGGGCCCTGATGGGGATCTTCTCCCGGGTGGGGTTCCCCCCGGAGGTCGTCAGTGACAGGGGCACGAACTTTATCTCCAGATATATGAAGTCTCTTTGGCAACAATGCGGGGTCACCTACAAATTCACGACCCCCTATCACCCGCAAGGAAACGGACTGGTCGAGAGGTTCAACCGCACCCTCAAGGGGATGATTATGGGCCTAGAAGAACCCCTTCGACGCCAGTGGGACGTGCTACTTCCCTGCCTCCTGTTTGCCTATCGGGAGGTCCCGCAGAAGTCCCTCGGCTTCAGCCCATTTGAACTCCTGTACGGGCACCCCGTCCGGGGCCCCCTCAGCCTAGTCAAGGAAGGTTGGGAGCAGCCTCCCCAGAAAACTCCCCCGGACATCTACAGGTACCTCCTGGCTCTCCGCAACCAGACCCGGCAGTTCCGAGACACCGCCAAAGCCAATCTCGAGGCCAGTCAGGAGGACATGAAGAGGTGGTACGATCAGCACGCGTCCTCCATTGAGTTCGAACCGGGACAACAGGTCTGGGTGATGTCCCCGGTTGAACCCTGTGCACTCCAAGACCGATGGTCCGGGCCCTTCAAGGTAATCGAACGCAAAGTGCCCGTCACCTATTTAATCGACATGGAGACTGCCCGGAACCCCCTACGGGTCCTCCATGCCAACAGGCTAAAACCCCATTTTGTGCGATCCGAGCTCAGCCTCCTGATGGCTACCGATAATGGGACAGAAGAAGACTCCGAACCCCTTCCGGACTTACTGAGGGCCTTCGAGCAGGATGGCTCAGTGAAAGGGGTCCAGCTCTCCGAGGCCCTGTCCCCGGAGCAACGCCAAGACTGCCAAACGCTCCTGAGGCGGTTCGCCTCCCTGTTCTCCCTCACCCCCGGAGTCACCCCCTGGTGCCTCCACGATGTGGACACCGGGGACAGCCCTCCTATCCGACACCGGGCATACCGCGTACCAGACCGGGTACGAGCCTGCATCCAGACCGAGGTGTCCAAAATGCTGACCCTGGGAGTGATCGAACCCTCAGACAGCCCCTGGGCAAGCCCAGTCGTCCTGGTTCCCAAGGCGGCCGCCCCGGGCGTTGCCCCTGAGCTCCGGTTCTGCGTGGACTATCGGGGGCTGAATGCAGTTACCAGGACCGACGCTCATCCCATCCCCCGGGCCGACGAGCTAATTGACCGGATGGGGGCCGCCCGCTACCTGAGCATCTTCGACCTAACAGCGGGCTACTGGCAGATCGGCCTCACCCCTCGGGCCCAAGAACGATCCGCCTTCTCTACCCCAGACGGGCACTACCACTTTAAAGTCATGCCCTTCGGCATGAAAAACGCCCCGGCCACGTTCCAACGGCTGGTAAACCAGGTACTGGCGGGCCTGGAAGACTTCAGCGCCGCCTACCTGGACGACATTGCTGTGTACAGCCACCAGTGGACCGACCACCTCCGCCACCTGCGGGAGGTTCTACACGCCCTCCAGCAAGCCGGGCTCACCATCAAGGCCAGCAAGTGCCAGGTTGGCCAAGGGTCCGTGACCTACCTGGGACACCAAGTGGGAAGCGGGCTAGTGGCTCCTCTCCAACTCAAGATTGCTGCCATCCAGGCCTGGCAACCCCCTACGACCCAAACGGAGGTCCGGGCCTTCCTGGGGCTCACCGGATACTACCGGCGGTTCGTGAAGGACTATGGCAGCATCGTGGGGCCCCTCACAGAGCTCACCTCCAAAAAGGGCCCCAAAACCGTCAACTGGACCCTGGACTGCCAATCGGCCTTCGAGAAACTAAAGACCGCCATGTGCACGGCCCCCGTGCTCCAGGCTCCCGACTACAGCCGGGAGTTCATTGTGCAGACGGACGCCTCCGATCATGGTGTGGGGGCCGTCCTCTCCCAACTCAACGCCGAAGGGGTCGACCATCCGGTGGTCTTCATCAGCAGACGCCTCTTGCCCCGAGAACAGCGCTGGAGCACCATTGAGAGAGAGGCCTTCGCCGTAGTCTGGGCACTCAAGAAGCTCCGGCCATACCTCTTCGGCACCCACTTCCGGGTGCAAACAGACCACCGACCCCTGCAATGGCTGATGCAAATGCGGGGGGAAAACCCGAAGCTGTTGCGCTGGTCCATCTCCCTGCAGGGGATGGACTTCACGGTGGAACATCGTCCAGGCCAGGACCACGCCAACGCCGACGGCCTGTCACGCTTTTTCCGCCTCAGCGAGGAGAGTCCCCAGGAAGATGGCTGACTCTCCCCGCCTTCAGCTGGGGGGGACGCATGTTGGACAGGCCGCATGGTCGGGCTGCCCCCCCTCCCCGCAGTAGGACCTGGACCCTGGCTCACCCTGCATCCCCAGCCAGAGTCCCTAAACGACCACCCGAAGTACCCTGCAATCCCTCCACTACAAGACACCAGCCCCGGACCCAGCTGGCCCGGGTCACCATCCACACCACGACATCGAACCGGCCGCCATCTTGGGGCACTGCAGCACGAGGCCGCGTGGCCTCAACTCGACCCTAACCCTGGGCCCGGCCGGCCCCGACATCGGGGCACCAACCTCCCCCCAGGAGGCAGAGTGACCACTTGGCAAATCAATGGGAGAAGGAATCGTCAACGGCTCCCCTCCGCCAGGTGTCGATCACCCCCGGCCGCCCTGGGCGCTGGCTCCACCCCCCTGCTGGGTGTCTGGACTCCCTCATCCCGGACCTCCCGGCCCCCAGGCGCGAGGGTCCGGACATCAAAGGGGACCAGACCTATAACTGGGGCAGTGCCAGACCAGGAAGGTAGTTGTATCCTGGAGTCGAGAGACCCGAGAAGAACTCATCCGTGACTGGCCTGCTGGCGCTGCCGCGGCCCTCTGCCTCGTGAACCCATCTTGGCCTGCTGGCGCTGCCGCGGCCCTCTGCCTCGTGAAACCATCGTCTTGGCCTGCTGGCGCTGCCGCGGCCCTCTGCCTAGTGAAACCATCTTGGCCTGCTGGCGCTGCCGCGGCCCTCTGCCTCGTGAAACCATCGACTTGGCCTGCTGGCGCTGCCGCGGCCCTCTGCCTTGTGAGACTACCATCTTGGCCTGCTGGCGCTGCCGCGGCCCTCTGCCTCGTGAAACCATCGACTTGGCCTGCTGGCGCTGCCGCGGCCCTCTGCCTTGTGAGACTACCATCTTGGCCTGCTGGCGCTGCCGCGGCCCGATCCACAGACCCTCCAGCTCGAGGATTGTGAGCTCGCCCCTTACCACTACCTGTACCGATCCGGTACCAAGACTGTCCCGCTACCCCCTTTCCCTACAGAGACTAGAAGTGAGAGGACCCCCGGGTCCGAGATATCCTGTATCGCTGATATCCTTGCCTTAAGAACCTTATATAAAGCATTGAACTCGACTTGGTGTGGTGCCTGTTTGTGGGGAGGGAGGTAACTTGTCTGTACGATCACCGGAGACGGTCCCCCTCGGGGATCTCTCCCTCAGTATCCGGCCGACCCTCAGGGTCCCCGTCTAACAGTGCAGAGTAGTGAGTGCAGAGTAGTGAGTGCAAAGTAGTGAGTAGTGAGTGCAGAGTAGTGAGTGCAGAGTAGTGAGTACAGAGTGCAGAGTAGTGAGTGCAGAGTAGTGAGTGCAGAGTAGTGAGTGCAGAGTAGTGAGTGCAGAGTAGTGAGTAGTGAGTGCAGAGTAGTGAGTAGTGAGTGCAGAGTAGTGAGTAGTGAGTGCAGAGTAGTGACTGCAGAGTAGTGAGTAGTGAGTGCAGAGTAGTGAGTAGTGAGTGCAGAGTAGTGAGCAGTGAGTGCAGAGTAGTGAGTGCAGAGTAGTGAGTGCAGAGTAGTGAGTGCAGAGTGCAGAGTGGTGAGTGCAGAGTAGTGAGTGCAGAGTAGTGAGTGCAGAGTAGTGAGTGCAGAGTAGTGAGTGCAGAGTAGTGAGTAGTGAGTGCAGAGTAGTGAGTGCAGAGTAGTGAGTAGTGAGTGCAGAGTAGTGAGTAGTGAGTGCAGAGTAGTGAGTAGTGAGTGCAGAGTAGTGAGTAGTGAGTGCAGAGTAGTGAGTGCAGAGTAGTGAGTGCAGAGTAGTGAGTGCAAAGTAGTGAGTAGTGAGTGCAGAGTAGTGAGTGCAGAGTAGTGAGTACAGAGTGCAGAGTAGTGAGTGCAGAGTAGTGAGTGCAGAGTAGTGAGTGCAGAGTAGTGAGTGCAGAGTAGTGAGTGCAGAGTAGTGAGTAGTGAGAGCAGAGTAATGAGTGCAGAGTAGTGAGTGCAGAGTAGTGAGTGCAGAGTAGTGAGTGCAGAGTGGTGAGTGCAGAGTAGTGAGTGCAGAGTAGTGAGTGCAGAGTGGTGAGTGCAGAGTGGTGAGTGCAGAGTAGTGAGTAGTGAGTGCAGAGTGGTGAGTGCTGAGTAGTGAGTGCAGAGTTGTGAGTGCAGAGTAATGAGTAGTGAGTGCAGAGTAGTGAGTAGTGAGTGCAGAGTAGTGAGTGCAGAGTAGTGAGTAGTGAGTGCAGAGTAGTGAGTTGTGAGTGCAGAGTAGTGAGTGCAGAGTAGTGAGTGCAGAGTAGTGAGTAGTGAGTGCAGAGTAGTGAGTGCAGAGTAGTGAGTGCAGAGTAGTGAGTGCAGAGTAGTGAGTACAGAGTATTGAGTAGTGAGTGCAGAGTAGTGAGTAGTGAGTGCAGAGTAGTGAGTAGTGAGTGCAGAGTAGTGAGTGCAGAGTAGTGAGTGCAGAGTAGTGAGTGCAGAGTAGTGAGTGCAGAGTAGTGAGTGCAGAGTAGTGAGTGCAGAGTAGTGAGTAGTGAGTGCAGAGTAGTGAGTAATGAGTGCAGAGTAGTGAGTGCAGAGTAGTGAGTAGTGAGTGCAGAGTAGTGAGTAGTGAGTGCAGAGTAATGAGTGCAGAGTAGTGAGTGCAGAGTAGTGAGTGCAGAGTAGTGAGTGCAGAGTAGTGAGTAGTGTGTGCAGAGTAGTGAGTGCAGAGTAGCGAGTAGTGAGTGCAGAGTAGTGAGTAGTGAGTGCAGAGTAGTGAGTGCAGAGTAGTGAGTGCAGAGTAGTGAGTGCAGAGTAGTGAGTAGTGAGTGCAGAGTAGTGAGTAGTGAGTGCAGAGTAATGAGTGCAGAGTAGTGAGTGCAGAGTAGTGAGTGCAGAGTAGTGAGTAGTGAATGCAGAGTAGTGAGTAGTGAGTGCAGAGTAGTGAGTGCAGAGTAGTGAGTGCAGAGTAGTGAGTGCAGAGTAGTGAGTGCAGAGTAGTGAGTAGTGAGTGCAGAGTAGTGAGTTCAGAGTAGTGAGTAGTGAGTGCAGAGTAGTGAGTAGTGAGTGCAGAGTAGTGAGTAGTGAGTGCAGAGTAGTGAGCAGTGAGTGCAGAGTAGTGAGTGCAGAGTAGTGAGTGCAGAGTAGTGAGTGCAGAGTAGTGAGTGCAGAGTAGTGAGTGCAGAGTAGTGAGTAGTGAGTGCAGAGTAGTGAGTAGTGAGTGCAGAGTAGTGAGTGCAGAGTAGTGAGTGCAGAGTGCAGAGTAGTGAGTGCAGAGTGCAGAGTAGTGAGTGCAGAGTAGTGAGTGCAGAGTAGTGAGTGCAGAGTAGTGAGTAGTGAGAGCAGAGTAATGAGTGCAGAGTAGTGAGTGCAGAGTAGTGAGTGCAGAGTAGTGAGTGCAGAGTGGTGAGTGCAGAGTAGTGAGTGCAGAGTAGTGAGTGCAGAGTGGTGAGTGCAGAGTGGTGAGTGCAGAGTAGTGAGTAGTGAGTGCGGAGTGGTGAGTGCTGAGTAGTGAGTGCAGAGTTGTGAGTGCAGAGTAGTGAGTAGTGAGTGCAGAGTAGTGAGTAGTGAGTGCAGAGTAGTGAGTGCAGAGTAGTGAGTAGTGAGTGCAGAGTAGTGAGTAGTGAGTGCAGAGTAGTGAGTGCAGAGTAGTGAGTGCAGAGTAGTGAGTAGTGAGTGCAGAGTAGTGAGTGCAGAGTAGTGAGTGCAGAGTAGTGAGTGCAGAGTAGTGAGTACAGAGTATTGAGTAGTGAGTGCAGAGTAGTGAGTAGTGAGTGCAGAGTAGTGAGTGCAGAGTAGTGAGTGCAGAGTAGTGAGTGCAGAGTAGTGAGTGCAGAGTAGTGGGTAGTGAGTGCAGAGTAGTGAGTGCAGAGTAGTGAGTGCAGAGTAGTGAGTGCAGAGTAGTGAGTAGTGAGTGCAGAGTAGTGAGTAATGAGTGCAGAGTAGTGAGTGCAGAGTAGTGAGTAGTGAGTGCAGAGTAGTGAGTAGTGAGTGCAGAGTAGTGAGCAGTGAGTGCAGAGTAGTGAGTGCAGAGTAGTGAGTGCAGAGTAGTGAGTGCAGAGTGCAGAGTGGTGAGTGCAGAGTAGTGAGTGCAGAGTAGTGAGTGCAGAGTAGTGAGTGCAGAGTAGTGAGTGCAGAGTAGTGAGTAGTGAGTGCAGAGTAGTGAGTGCAGAGTAGTGAGTAGTGAGTGCAGAGTAGTGAGTAGTGAGTGCAGAGTAGTGAGTAGTGAGTGCAGAGTAGTGAGTAGTGAGTGCAGAGTAGTGAGTGCAGAGTAGTGAGTGCAGAGTAGTGAGTGCAAAGTAGTGAGTAGTGAGTGCAGAGTAGTGAGTGCAGAGTAGTGAGTACAGAGTGCAGAGTAGTGAGTGCAGAGTAGTGAGTGCAGAGTAGTGAGTGCAGAGTAGTGAGTGCAGAGTAGTGAGTGCAGAGTAGTGAGTAGTGAGAGCAGAGTAATGAGTGCAGAGTAGTGAGTGCAGAGTAGTGAGTGCAGAGTAGTGAGTGCAGAGTGGTGAGTGCAGAGTAGTGAGTGCAGAGTAGTGAGTGCAGAGTGGTGAGTGCAGAGTGGTGAGTGCAGAGTAGTGAGTAGTGAGTGCAGAGTGGTGAGTGCTGAGTAGTGAGTGCAGAGTTGTGAGTGCAGAGTAGTGAGTAGTGAGTGCAGAGTAGTGAGTAGTGAGTGCAGAGTAGTGAGTGCAGAGTAGTGAGTAGTGAGTGCAGAGTAGTGAGTTGTGAGTGCAGAGTAGTGAGTGCAGAGTAGTGAGTGCAGAGTAGTGAGTAGTGAGTGCAGAGTAGTGAGTGCAGAGTAGTGAGTGCAGAGTAGTGAGTGCAGAGTAGTGAGTACAGAGTATTGAGTAGTGAGTGCAGAGTAGTGAGTAGTGAGTGCAGAGTAGTGAGTAGTGAGTGCAGAGTAGTGAGTGCAGAGTAGTGAGTGCAGAGTAGTGAGTGCAGAGTAGTGAGTGCAGAGTAGTGAGTGCAGAGTAGTGAGTGCAGAGTAGTGAGTGCAGAGTAGTGAGTAGTGAGTGCAGAGTAGTGAGTAATGAGTGCAGAGTAGTGAGTGCAGAGTAGTGAGTAGTGAGTGCAGAGTAGTGAGTAGTGAGTGCAGAGTAATGAGTGCAGAGTAGTGAGTGCAGAGTAGTGAGTGCAGAGTAGTGAGTGCAGAGTAGTGAGTAGTGTGTGCAGAGTAGTGAGTGCAGAGTAGCGAGAAGTGAGTGCAGAGTAGTGAGTAGTGAGTGCAGAGTAGTGAGTGCAGAGTAGTGAGTGCAGAGTAGTGAGTGCAGAGTAGTGAGTAGTGAGTGCAGAGTAGTGAGTAGTGAGTGCAGAGTAATGAGTGCAGAGTAGTGAGTGCAGAGTAGTGAGTGCAGAGTAGTGAGTAGTGAATGCAGAGTAGTGAGTAGTGAGTGCAGAGTAGTGAGTGCAGAGTAGTGAGTGCAGAGTAGTGAGTGCAGAGTAGTGAGTGCAGAGTAGTGAGTAGTGAGTGCAGAGTAGTGAGTTCAGAGTAGTGAGTAGTGAGTGCAGAGTAGTGAGTAGTGAGTGCAGAGTAGTGAGTAGTGAGTGCAGAGTAGTGAGCAGTGAGTGCAGAGTAGTGAGTGCAGAGTAGTGAGTGCAGAGTAGTGAGTGCAGAGTAGTGAGTGCAGAGTAGTGAGTGCAGAGTAGTGAGTAGTGAGTGCAGAGTAGTGAGTAGTGAGTGCAGAGTAGTGAGTGCAGAGTAGTGAGTGCAGAGTGCAGAGTAGTGAGTGCAGAGTGCAGAGTAGTGAGTGCAGAGTAGTGAGTGCAGAGTAGTGAGTGCAGAGTAGTGAGTAGTGAGAGCAGAGTAATGAGTGCAGAGTAGTGAGTGCAGAGTAGTGAGTGCAGAGTAGTGAGTGCAGAGTGGTGAGTGCAGAGTAGTGAGTGCAGAGTAGTGAGTGCAGAGTGGTGAGTGCAGAGTGGTGAGTGCAGAGTAGTGAGTAGTGAGTGCGGAGTGGTGAGTGCTGAGTAGTGAGTGCAGAGTTGTGAGTGCAGAGTAGTGAGTAGTGAGTGCAGAGTAGTGAGTAGTGAGTGCAGAGTAGTGAGTGCAGAGTAGTGAGTAGTGAGTGCAGAGTAGTGAGTAGTGAGTGCAGAGTAGTGAGTGCAGAGTAGTGAGTGCAGAGTAGTGAGTAGTGAGTGCAGAGTAGTGAGTGCAGAGTAGTGAGTGCAGAGTAGTGAGTGCAGAGTAGTGAGTACAGAGTATTGAGTAGTGAGTGCAGAGTAGTGAGTAGTGAGTGCAGAGTAGTGAGTAGTGAGTGCAGAGTAGTGAGTGCAGAGTAGTGAGTGCAGAGTAGTGAGTGCAGAGTAGTGGGTAGTGAGTGCAGAGTAGTGAGTGCAGAGTAGTGAGTGCAGAGTAGTGAGTGCAGAGTAGTGAGTAGTGAGTGCAGAGTAGTGAGTAATGAGTGCAGAGTAGTGAGTGCAGAGTAGTGAGTAGTGAGTGCAGAGTAGTGAGTAGTGAGTGCAGAGTAATGAGTGCAGAGTAGTGAGTGCAGAGTAGGGAGTGCAGAGTAGTGAGTGCAGAGTAGTGAGTGCAGAGTAGTGAGTAGTGTGTGCAGAGTAGTGAGTGCAGAGTAGCGAGTAGTGAGTGCAGAGTAGTGAGTAGTGAGTGCAGAGTAGTGAGTGCAGAGTAGTGAGTGCAGAGTAGTGAGTGCAGAGTAGTGAGTACAGAGTATTGAGTAGTGAGTGCAGAGTAGTGAGTAGTGAGTGCAGAGTAGTGAGTAGTGAGTGCAGAGTAGTGAGTGCAGAGTAGTGAGTGCAGAGTAGTGAGTGCAGAGTAGTGAATAGTGAGTGCAGAGTAGTGAGTAGTGAGTGCAGAGTAATGAGTGCAGAGTAGTGAGTGCAGAGTAGTGAGTGCAGAGTAGTGAGTAGTGAATGCAGAGTAGTGAGTAGTGAGTGCAGAGTAGTGAGTGCAGAGTAGTGAGTGTAGAGTAGTGAGTGCAGAGTAGTGAGTGCAGAGTAGTGAGTAGTGAGTGCAGAGTAGTGAGTTCAGAGTAGTGAGTAGTGAGTGCAAAGTAGTGAGTAGTGAGTGCAGAGTAGTGAGTAGTGAGTGCAGAGTAGTGAGCAGTGAGTGCAGAGTAGTGAGTGCAGAGTAGTGAGTGCAGAGTAGTGAGTGCAGAGTAGTGAGTGCAGAGTGGTGAGTGCAGAGTAGTGAGTGCAGAGTAGTGAGTGCAGAGTAGTGAGTGCAGAGTAGTGAGTGCAGAGTAGTGAGTAGTGAGTGCAGAGTAGTGAGTGCAGAGTAGTGAGTAGTGAGTGCAGAGTAGTGAGTAGTGAGTGCAGAGTAGTGAGTAGTGAGTGCAGAGTAGTGAGTGCAGAGTAGTGAGTAGTGAGTGCAGAGTAGTGAGTTCAGAGTAGTGAGTGCAGAGTAGTGAGTGCAGAGTAGTGAGTAGTGAGTGCAGAGTAGTGAGTAGTGAGTGCAGAGTAGTGAGTAGTGAGTGCAGAGTAGTGAGTAGTGAGTGCAGAGTAGTGACTGCAGAGTAGTGAGTAGTGAATGCAGAGTAGTGAGTAGTGAGTGCAGAGTAGTGAGTGCAGAGTAGTGAGTGCAGAGTAGTGAGTGCAGAGTAGTGAGTGCAGAGTAGTGAGTAGTGAGTGCAGAGTAGTGAGTTCAGAGTAGTGAGTAGTGAGTGCAGAGTAGTGAGTAGTGAGTGCAGAGTAGTGAGTAGTGAGTGCAGAGTAGTGAGCAGTGAGTGCAGAGTAGTGAGTGCAGAGTAGTGAGTGCAGAGTAGTGAGTGCAGAGTAGTGAGTGCAGAGTAGTGAGTGCAGAGTAGTGAGTAGTGAGTGCAGAGTAGTGAGTAGTGAGTGCAGAGTAGTGAGTGCAGAGTAGTGAGTGCAGAGTGCAGAGTAGTGAGTGCAGAGTGCAGAGTAGTGAGTGCAGAGTGCAGAGTAGTGAGTGCAGAGTAGTGAGTGCAGAGTAGTGAGTGCAGAGTAGTGAGTAGTGAGAGCAGAGTAATGAGTGCAGAGTAGTGAGTGCAGAGTAGTGAGTGCAGAGTAGTGAGTGCAGAGTGGTGAGTGCAGAGTAGTGAGTGCAGAGTAGTGAGTGCAGAGTGGTGAGTGCAGAGTGGTGAGTGCAGAGTAGTGAGTAGTGAGTGCAGAGTGGTGAGTGCTGAGTAGTGAGTGCAGAGTTGTGAGTGCAGAGTAGTGAGTAGTGAGTGCAGAGTAGTGAGTAGTGAGTGCAGAGTAGTGAGTGCAGAGTAGTGAGTAGTGAGTGCAGAGTAGTGAGTAGTGAGTGCAGAGTAGTGAGTGCAGAGTAGTGAGTGCAGAGTAGTGAGTAGTGAGTGCAGAGTAGAGAGTGCAGAGTAGTGAGTGCAGAGTAGTGAGTACAGAGTATTGAGTAGTGAGTGCAGAGTAGTGAGTAGTGAGTGCAGAGTAGTGAGTAGTGAGTGCAGAGTAGTGAGTGCAGAGTAGTGAGTGCAGAGTAGTGAGTGCAGAGTAGTGAGTAGTGAGTGCAGAGTAGTGAGTGCAGAGTAGTGAGTAGTGATTGCAGAGTAGTGAGTAGTGAGTGCAGAGTAATGAGTGCAGAGTAGTGAGTGCAGAGTAGTGAGTGCAGAGTAGTGAGTAGTGAATGCAGAGTAGTGAGTAGTGAGTGCAGAGTAGTGAGTGCAGAGTAGTGAGTGAGTGCAGAGTAGTGAGTGCAGAGTAGTGAGTGCAGAGTAGTGAGTAGTGAGTGCAGAGTAGTGAGTTCAGAGTAGTGAGTAGTGAGTGCAGAGTAGTGAGTAGTGAGTGCAGAGTAGTGAGTAGTGAGTGCAGAGTAGTGAGCAGTGAGTGCAGAGTAGTGAGTGCAGAGTAGTGAGTGCAGAGTAGTGAGTGCAGAGTAGTGAGTGCAGAGTAGTGAGTAGTGAGTGCAGAGTAGTGAGTGCAGAGTAGTGAGTGCAGAGTGCAGAGTAGTGAGTGCAGAGTGCAGAGTAGTGAGTGCAGAGTAGTGAGTGCAGAGTAGTGAGTGCAGAGTAGTGAGTAGTGAGAGCAGAGTAATGAGTGCAGAGTAGTGAGTGCAGAGTAGTGAGTGCAGAGTAGTGAGTGCAGAGTGGTGAGTGCAGAGTAGTGAGTGCAGAGTAGTGAGTGCAGAGTGGTGAGTGCAGAGTGGTGAGTGCAGAGTAGTGAGTAGTGAGTGCAGAGTGGTGAGTGCTGAGTAGTGAGTGCAGAGTTGTGAGTGCAGAGTAGTGAGTAGTGAGTGCAGAGTAGTGAGTAGTGAGTGCAGAGTAGTGAGTGCAGAGTAGTGAGTAGTGAGTGCAGAGTAGTGAGTAGTGAGTGCAGAGTAGTGAGTGCAGAGTAGTGAGTGCAGAGTAGTGAGTAGTGAGTGCAGAGTAGTGAGTGCAGAGTAGTGAGTACAGAGTATTGAGTAGTGAGTGCAGAGTAGTGAGTAGTGAGTGCAGAGTAGTGAGTAGTGAGTGCAGAGTAGTGAGTGCAGAGTAGTGAGTGCAGAGTAGTGAGTGCAGAGTAGTGGGTAGTGAGTGCAGAGTAGTGAGTGCAGAGTAGTGAGTGCAGAGTAGTGAGTGCAGAGTAGTGAGTGCAGAGTAGTGAGTAGTGAGTGCAGAGTAGTGAGTAATGAGTGCAGAGTAGTGAGTGCAGAGTAGTGAGTAGTGAGTGCAGAGTAGTGAGTAGTGAGTGCAGAGTAATGAGTGCAGAGTAGTGAGTGCAGAGTAGTGAGTGCAGAGTAGTGAGTGCAGAGTAGTGAGTGCAGAGTAGTGAGTAGTGTGTGCAGAGTAGTGAGTGCAGAGTAGCGAGTAGTGAGTGCAGAGTAGTGAGTAGTGAGTGCAGAGTAGTGAGTGCAGAGTAGTGAGTGCAGAGTAGTGAGTACAGAGTATTGAGTAGTGAGTGCAGAGTAGTGAGTAGTGAGTGCAGAGTAGTGAGTAGTGAGTGCAGAGTAGTGAGTGCAGAGTAGTGAGTGCAGAGTAGTGAGTAGTGAGTGCAGAGTAGTGAGTAGTGAGTGCAGAGTAATGAGTGCAGAGTAGTGAGTGCAGAGTAGTGAGTGCAGAGTAGTGAGTAGTGAATGCAGAGTAGTGAGTAGTGAGTGCAGAGTAGTGAGTGCAGAGTAGTGAGTGTAGAGTAGTGAGTGCAGAGTAGTGAGTGCAGAGTAGTGAGTAGTGAGTGCAGAGTAGTGAGTTCAGAGTAGTGAGTAGTGAGTGCAAAGTAGTGAGTAGTGAGTGCAGAGTAGTGAGTAGTGAGTGCAGAGTAGTGAGCAGTGAGTGCAGAGTAGTGAGTGCAGAGTAGTGAGTGCAGAGTAGTGAGTGCAGAGTAGTGAGTGCAGAGTAGTGAGTGCAGAGTAGTGAGTGCAGAGTAGTGAGTGCAGAGTAGTGAGTGCAGAGTGGTGAGTGCAGAGTAGTGAGTGCAGAGTAGTGAGTGCAGAGTAGTGAGTGCAGAGTAGTGAGTGCAGAGTAGTGAGTAGTGAGTGCAGAGTAGTGAGTGCAGAGTAGTGAGTAGTGAGTGCAGAGTAGTGAGTAGTGAGTGCAGAGTAGTGAGTAGTGAGTGCAGAGTAGTGAGTGCAGAGTAGTGAGTAGTGAGTGCAGAGTAGTGAGTTCAGAGTAGTGAGTGCAGAGTAGTGAGTGCAGAGTAGTGAGTAGTGAGTGCAGAGTAGTGAGTAGTGAGTGCAGAGTAGTGAGTAGTGAGTGCAGAGTAGTGAGTAGTGAGTGCAGAGTAGTGAGTAGTGAGTGCAGAGTAGTGACTGCAGAGTAGTGAGTAGTGAATGCAGAGTAGTGAGTAGTGAGTGCAGAGTAGTGAGTGCAGAGTAGTGAGTGCAGAGTAGTGAGTGCAGAGTAGTGAGTAGTGAGTGCAGAGTAGTGAGTTCAGAGTAGTGAGTAGTGAGTGCAGAGTAGTGAGTAGTGAGTGCAGAGTAGTGAGTAGTGAGTGCAGAGTAGTGAGCAGTGAGTGCAGAGTAGTGAGTGCAGAGTAGTGAGTGCAGAGTAGTGAGTGCAGAGTAGTGAGTGCAGAGTAGTGAGTGCAGAGTAGTGAGTGCAGAGTAGTGAGTAGTGAGTGCAGAGTAGTGAGTAGTGAGTGCAGAGTAGTGAGTGCAGAGTAGTGAGTGCAGAGTGCAGAGTAGTGAGTGCAGAGTGCAGAGTAGTGAGTGCAGAGTAGTGAGTGCAGAGTAGTGAGTGCAGAGTAGTGAGTAGTGAGAGCAGAGTAATGAGTGCAGAGTAGTGAGTGCAGAGTAGTGAGTGCAGAGTAGTGAGTGCAGAGTGGTGAGTGCAGAGTAGTGAGTGCAGAGTAGTGAGTGCAGAGTGGTGAGTGCAGAGTGGTGAGTGCAGAGTAGTGAGTAGTGAGTAGTGAGTGCAGAGTGGTGAGTGCTGAGTAGTGAGTGCAGAGTTGTGAGTGCAGAGTAGTGAGTAGTGAGTGCAGAGTAGTGAGTAGTGAGTGCAGAGTAGTGAGTGCAGAGTAGTGAGTGCAGAGTAGTGAGTGCAGAGTAGTGAGTGCAGAGTAGTGAGTGCAGAGTAGTGAGTAGTGAGTGCAGAGTAGTGAGTGCAGAGTAGTGAGTGCAGAGTAGTGAGTGCAGAGTAGTGAGTGCAGAGTAGTGAGTAGTGAGTGCAGAGTAGTGAGTGCAGAGTAGTGAGTGCAGAGTGCAGAGTAGTGAGTGCAGAGTGCAGAGTAGTGAGTGCAGAGTAGTGAGTGCAGAGTAGTGAGTGCAGAGTAGTGAGTAGTGAGAGCAGAGTAATGAGTGCAGAGTAGTGAGTGCAGAGTAGTGAGTGCAGAGTAGTGAGTGCAGAGTGGTGAGTGCAGAGTAGTGAGTGCAGAGTAGTGAGTGCAGAGTGGTGAGTGCAGAGTGGTGAGTGCAGAGTAGTGAGTAGTGAGTGCAGAGTGGTGAGTGCTGAGTAGTGAGTGCAGAGTTGTGAGTGCAGAGTAGTGAGTAGTGAGTGCAGAGTAGTGAGTAGTGAGTGCAGAGTAGTGAGTGCAGAGTAGTGAGTAGTGAGTGCAGAGTAGTGAGTAGTGAGTGCAGAGTAGTGAGTGCAGAGTAGTGAGTGCAGAGTAGTGAGTAGTGAGTGCAGAGTAGTGAGTGCAGAGTAGTGAGTACAGAGTATTGAGTAGTGAGTGCAGAGTAGTGAGTAGTGAGTGCAGAGTAGTGAGTAGTGAGTGCAGAGTAGTGAGTGCAGAGTAGTGAGTGCAGAGTAGTGAGTGCAGAGTAGTGGGTAGTGAGTGCAGAGTAGTGAGTGCAGAGTAGTGAGTGCAGAGTAGTGAGTGCAGAGTAGTGAGTAGTGAGTGCAGAGTAGTGAGTAATGAGTGCAGAGTAGTGAGTGCAGAGTAGTGAGTAGTGAGTGCAGAGTAGTGAGTAGTGAGTGCAGAGTAATGAGTGCAGAGTAGTGAGTGCAGAGTAGTGAGTGCAGAGTAGTGAGTGCAGAGTAGTGAGTGCAGAGTAGTGAGTAGTGTGTGCAGAGTAGTGAGTGCAGAGTAGCAAGTAGTGAGTGCAGAGTAGTGAGTAGTGAGTGCAGAGTAGTGAGTGCAGAGTAGTGAGTGCAGAGTAGTGAGTACAGAGTATTGAGTAGTGAGTGCAGAGTAGTGAGTAGTGAGTGCAGAGTAGTGAGTAGTGAGTGCAGAGTAGTGAGTGCAGAGTAGTGAGTGCAGAGTAGTGAGTAGTGAGTGCAGAGTAGTGAGTAGTGAGTGCAGAGTAATGAGTGCAGAGTAGTGAGTGCAGAGTAGTGAGTGCAGAGTAGTGAGTAGTGAATGCAGAGTAGTGAGTAGTGAGTGCAGAGTAGTGAGTGCAGAGTAGTGAGTGTAGAGTAGTGAGTGCAGAGTAGTGAGTGCAGAGTAGTGAGTAGTGAGTGCAGAGTAGTGAGTTCAGAGTAGTGAGTAGTGAGTGCAAAGTAGTGAGTAGTGAGTGCAGAGTAGTGAGTAGTGAGTGCAGAGTAGTGAGCAGTGAGTGCAGAGTAGTGAGTGCAGAGTAGTGAGTGCAGAGTAGTGAGTGCAGAGTAGTGAGTGCAGAGTAGTGAGTGCAGAGTAGTGAGTGCAGAGTAGTGAGTGCAGAGTAGTGAGTGCAGAGTGGTGAGTGCAGAGTAGTGAGTGCAGAGTAGTGAGTGCAGAGTAGTGAGTGCAGAGTAGTGAGTGCAGAGTAGTGAGTAGTGAGTGCAGAGTAGTGAGTGCAGAGTAGTGAGTAGTGAGTGCAGAGTAGTGAGTAGTGAGTGCAGAGTAGTGAGTAGTGAGTGCAGAGTAGTGAGTGCAGAGTAGTGAGTAGTGAGTGCAGAGTAGTGAGTTCAGAGTAGTGAGTGCAGAGTAGTGAGTGCAGAGTAGTGAGTAGTGAGTGCAGAGTAGTGAGTAGTGAGTGCAGAGTAGTGAGTAGTGAGTGCAGAGTAGTGAGTAGTGAGTGCAGAGTAGTGAGTAGTGAGTGCAGAGTAGTGACTGCAGAGTAGTGAGTAGTGAATGCAGAGTAGTGAGTAGTGAGTGCAGAGTAGTGAGTGCAGAGTAGTGAGTGCAGAGTAGTGAGTGCAGAGTAGTGAGTAGTGAGTGCAGAGTAGTGAGTTCAGAGTAGTGAGTAGTGAGTGCAGAGTAGTGAGTAGTGAGTGCAGAGTAGTGAGTAGTGAGTGCAGAGTAGTGAGCAGTGAGTGCAGAGTAGTGAGTGCAGAGTAGTGAGTGCAGAGTAGTGAGTGCAGAGTAGTGAGTGCAGAGTAGTGAGTGCAGAGTAGTGAGTGCAGAGTAGTGAGTAGTGAGTGCAGAGTAGTGAGTAGTGAGTGCAGAGTAGTGAGTGCAGAGTAGTGAGTGCAGAGTGCAGAGTAGTGAGTGCAGAGTGCAGAGTAGTGAGTGCAGAGTAGTGAGTGCAGAGTAGTGAGTGCAGAGTAGTGAGTAGTGAGAGCAGAGTAATGAGTGCAGAGTAGTGAGTGCAGAGTAGTGAGTGCAGAGTAGTGAGTGCAGAGTGGTGAGTGCAGAGTAGTGAGTGCAGAGTAGTGAGTGCAGAGTGGTGAGTGCAGAGTGGTGAGTGCAGAGTAGTGAGTAGTGAGTAGTGAGTGCAGAGTGGTGAGTGCTGAGTAGTGAGTGCAGAGTTGTGAGTGCAGAGTAGTGAGTAGTGAGTGCAGAGTAGTGAGTAGTGAGTGCAGAGTAGTGAGTGCAGAGTAGTGAGTAGTGAGTGCAGAGTAGTGAGTAGTGAGTGCAGAGTAGTGAGTGCAGAGTAGTGAGTGCAGAGTAGTGAGTAGTGAGTGCAGAGTAGTGAGTAGTGAGTGCAGAGTAATGAGTGCAGAGTAGTGAGTGCAGAGTAGTGAGTGCAGAGTAGTGAGTAGTGAATGCAGAGTAGTGAGTAGTGAGTGCAGAGTAGTGAGTGCAGAGTAGTGAGTGCAGAGTAGTGAGTGCAGAGTAGTGAGTGCAGAGTAGTGAGTAGTGAGTGCAGAGTAGTGAGTTCAGAGTAGTGAGTAGTGAGTGCAGAGTAGTGAGTAGTGAGTGCAGAGTAGTGAGTAGTGAGTGCAGAGTAGTGAGCAGTGAGTGCAGAGTAGTGAGTGCAGAGTAGTGAGTGCAGAGTAGTGAGTGCAGAGTAGTGAGTGCAGAGTAGTGAGTAGTGAGTGCAGAGTAGTGAGTAGTGAGTGCAGAGTGCAGAGTAGTGAGTGCAGAGTGCAGAGTAGTGAGTGCAGAGTAGTGAGTGCAGAGTAGTGAGTGCAGAGTAGTGAGTAGTGAGAGCAGAGTAATGAGTGCAGAGTAGTGAGTGCAGAGTAGTGAGTGCAGAGTAGTGAGTGCAGAGTGGTGAGTGCAGAGTAGTGAGTGCAGAGTAGTGAGTGCAGAGTGGTGAGTGCAGAGTGGTGAGTGCAGAGTAGTGAGTAGTGAGTGCAGAGTGGTGAGTGCTGAGTAGTGAGTGCAGAGTTGTGAGTGCAGAGTAGTGAGTAGTGAGTGCAGAGTAGTGAGTAGTGAGTGCAGAGTAGTGAGTGCAGAGTAGTGAGTAGTGAGTGCAGAGTAGTGAGTAGTGAGTGCAGAGTAGTGAGTGCAGAGTAGTGAGTGCAGAGTAGTGAGTAGTGAGTGCAGAGTAGTGAGTGCAGAGTAGTGAGTGCAGAGTAGTGAGTGCAGAGTAGTGAGTACAGAGTATTGAGTAGTGAGTGCAGAGTAGTGAGTAGTGAGTGCAGAGTAGTGAGTAGTGAGTGCAGAGTAGTGAGTGCAGAGTAGTGAGTGCAGAGTAGTGAGTGCAGAGTAGTGGGTAGTGAGTGCAGAGTAGTGAGTGCAGAGTAGTGAGTGCAGAGTAGTGAGTGCAGAGTAGTGAGTGCAGAGTAGTGAGTAGTGAGTGCAGAGTAGTGAGTAATGAGTGCAGAGTAGTGAGTGCAGAGTAGTGAGTAGTGAGTGCAGAGTAGTGAGTAGTGAGTGCAGAGTAATGAGTGCAGAGTAGTGAGTGCAGAGTAGTGAGTGCAGAGTAGTGAGTGCAGAGTAGTGAGTGCAGAGTAGTGAGTAGTGTGTGCAGAGTAGTGAGTGCAGAGTAGCGAGTAGTGAGTGCAGAGTAGTGAGTAGTGAGTGCAGAGTAGTGAGTGCAGAGTAGTGAGTGCAGAGTAGTGAGTACAGAGTATTGAGTAGTGAGTGCAGAGTAGTGAGTAGTGAAAGCAGAGTAGTGAGTAGTGAGTGCAGAGTAGTGAGTGCAGAGTAGTGAGTGCAGAGTAGTGAGTGCAGAGTAGTGAGTAGTGAGTGCAGAGTAGTGAGTAGTGAGTGCAGAGTAATGAGTGCAGAGTAGTGAGTGCAGAGTAGTGAGTGCAGAGTAGTGAGTAGTGAATGCAGAGTAGTGAGTAGTGAGTGCAGAGTAGTGAGTGCAGAGTAGTGAGTGTAGAGTAGTGAGTGCAGAGTAGTGAGTGCAGAGTAGTGAGTAGTGAGTGCAGAGTAGTGAGTTCAGAGTAGTGAGTAGTGAGTGCAAAGTAGTGAGTAGTGAGTGCAGAGTAGTGAGTAGTGAGTGCAGAGTAGTGAGTAGTGAGTGCAGAGTAGTGAGTGCAGAGTAGTGGGTAGTGAGTGCAGAGTAGTGAGTGCAGAGTAGTGAGTGCAGAGTAGTGAGTGCAGAGTAGTGAGTAGTGAGTGCCGAGTAGTGAGTAATGAGTGCATAGTAGTGAGTGCAGAGTAGTGAGTAGTGAGTGCAGAGTAGTGAGTAGTGAGTGCAGAGTAATGAGTGCAGAGTAGTGAGTGCAGAGTAGTGAGTGCAGAGTAGTGAGTGCAGAGTAGTGAGTGCAGAGTAGTGAGTAGTGTGTGCAGAGTAGTGAGTGCAGAGTAGCGAGTAGTGAGTGCAGAGTAGTGAGTGCAGAGTAGTGAGTGCAGAGTAGTGAGTACAGAGTATTGAGTAGTGAGTGCAGAGTAGTGAGTAGTGAGTGCAGAGTAGTGAGTAGTGAGTGCAGAGTAGTGAGTGCAGAGTAGTGAGTGCAGAGTAGTGAGTGCAGAGTAGTGAGTAGTGAGTGCAGAGTAGTGAGTAGTGAGTGCAGAGTAATGAGTGCAGAGTAGTGAGTGCAGAGTAGTGAGTGCAGAGTAGTGAGTAGTGAATGCAGAGTAGTGAGTAGTGAGTGCAGAGTAGTGAGTGCAGAGTAGTGAGTGTAGAGTAGTGAGTGCAGAGTAGTGAGTGCAGAGTAGTGAGTAGTGAGTGCAGAGTAGTGAGTTCAGAGTAGTGAGTAGTGAGTGCAAAGTAGTGAGTAGTGAGTGCAGAGTAGTGAGTAGTGAGTGCAGAGTAGTGAGCAGTGAGTGCAGAGTAGTGAGTGCAGAGTAGTGAGTGCAGAGTAGTGAGTGCAGAGTAGTGAGTGCAGAGTGGTGAGTGCAGAGTAGTGAGTGCAGAGTAGTGAGTGCAGAGTAGTGAGTGCAGAGTAGTGAGTGCAGAGTAGTGAGTAGTGAGTGCAGAGTAGTGAGTGCAGAGTAGTGAGTAGTGAGTGCAGAGTAGTGAGTAGTGAGTGCAGAGTAGTGAGTAGTGAGTGCAGAGTAGTGAGTGCAGAGTAGTGAGTAGTGAGTGCAGAGTAGTGAGTTCAGAGTAGTGAGTGCAGAGTAGTGAGTGCAGAGTAGTGAGTAGTGAGTGCAGAGTAGTGAGTAGTGAGTGCAGAGTAGTGAGTAGTGAGTGCAGAGTAGTGAGTAGTGAGTGCAGAGTAGTGAGTAGTGAGTGCAGAGTAGTGACTGCAGAGTAGTGAGTAGTGAATGCAGAGTAGTGAGTAGTGAGTGCAGAGTAGTGAGTGCAGAGTAGTGAGTGCAGAGTAGTGAGTGCAGAGTAGTGAGTAGTGAGTGCAGAGTAGTGAGTTCAGAGTAGTGAGTAGTGAGTGCAGAGTAGTGAGTAGTGAGTGCAGAGTAGTGAGTAGTGAGTGCAGAGTAGTGAGTGCAGAGTAGTGAGTGCAGAGTAGTGAGTGCAGAGTAGTGAGTGCAGAGTAGTGAGTGCAGAGTAGTGAGTGCAGAGTAGTGAGTAGTGAGTGCAGAGTAGTGAGTAGTGAGTGCAGAGTAGTGAGTGCAGAGTAGTGAGTGCAGAGTGCAGAGTAGTGAGTGCAGAGTGCAGAGTAGTGAGTGCAGAGTAGTGAGTGCAGAGTAGTGAGTAGTGAGAGCAGAGTAATGAGTGCAGAGTAGTGAGTGCAGAGTAGTGAGTGCAGAGTAGTGAGTGCAGAGTGGTGAGTGCAGAGTAGTGAGTGCAGAGTAGTGAGTGCAGAGTGGTGAGTGCAGAGTGGTGAGTGCAGAGTAGTGAGTAGTGAGTGCAGAGTGGTGAGTGCTGAGTAGTGAGTGCAGAGTTGTGAGTGCAGAGTAGTGAGTAGTGAGTGCAGAGTAGTGAGTAGTGAGTGCAGAGTAGTGAGTGCAGAGTAGTGAGTAGTGAGTGCAGAGTAGTGAGTAGTGAGTGCAGAGTAGTGAGTGCAGAGTAGTGAGTGCAGAGTAGTGAGTAGTGAGTGCAGAGTAGTGAGTGCAGAGTAGTGAGTGCAGAGTAGTGAGTGCAGAGTAGTGAGTACAGAGTATTGAGTAGTGAGTGCAGAGTAGTGAGTAGTGAGTGCAGAGTAGTGAGTAGTGAGTGCAGAGTAGTGAGTGCAGAGTAGTGAGTGCAGAGTAGTGAGTGCAGAGTAGTGAGTAGTGAGTGCAGAGTAGTGAGTGCAGAGTAGTGAGTAGTGAGTGCAGAGTAGTGAGTAGTGAGTGCAGAGTAATGAGTGCAGAGTAGTGAGTGCAGAGTAGTGAGTGCAGAGTAGTGAGTAGTGAATGCAGAGTAGTGAGTAGTGAGTGCAGAGTAGTGAGTGCAGAGTAGTGAGTGCAGAGTAGTGAGTGCAGAGTAGTGAGTGCAGAGTAGTGAGTAGTGAGTGCAGAGTAGTGAGTTCAGAGTAGTGAGTAGTGAGTGCAGAGTAGTGAGTAGTGAGTGCAGAGTAGTGAGTAGTGAGTGCAGAGTAGTGAGCAGTGAGTGCAGAGTAGTGAGTGCAGAGTAGTGAGTGCAGAGTAGTGAGTGCAGAGTAGTGAGTGCAGAGTAGTGAGTGCAGAGTAGTGAGTAGTGAGTGCAGAGTAGTGAGTAGTGAGTGCAGAGTAGTGAGTGCAGAGTAGTGAGTGCAGAGTGCAGAGTAGTGAGTGCAGAGTAGTGAGTGCAGAGTAGTGAGTAGTGAGAGCAGAGTAATGAGTGCAGAGTAGTGAGTGCAGAGTAGTGAGTGCAGAGTAGTGAGTGCAGAGTGGTGAGTGCAGAGTAGTGAGTGCAGAGTAGTGAGTGCAGAGTGGTGAGTGCAGAGTGGTGAGTGCAGAGTAGTGAGTAGTGAGTGCAGAGTGGTGAGTGCTGAGTAGTGAGTGCAGAGTTGTGAGTGCAGAGTAGTGAGTAGTGAGTGCAGAGTAGTGAGTAGTGAGTGCAGAGTAGTGAGTGCAGAGTAGTGAGTAGTGAGTGCAGAGTAGTGAGTAGTGAGTGCAGAGTAGTGAGTGCAGAGTAGTGAGTGCAGAGTAGTGAGTAGTGAGTGCAGAGTAGTGAGTGCAGAGTAGTGAGTGCAGAGTAGTGAGTGCAGAGTAGTGAGTACAGAGTATTGAGTAGTGAGTGCAGAGTAGTGAGTAGTGAGTGCAGAGTAGTGAGTAGTGAGTGCAGAGTAGTGAGTGCAGAGTAGTGAGTGCAGAGTAGTGAGTGCAGAGTAGTGAGTGCAGAGTAGTGGGTAGTGAGTGCAGAGTAGTGAGTGCAGAGTAGTGAGTGCAGAGTAGTGAGTGCAGAGTAGTGAGTAGTGAGTGCAGAGTAGTGAGTAATGAGTGCAGAGTAGTGAGTGCAGAGTAGTGAGTAGTGAGTGCAGAGTAGTGAGTAGTGAGTGCAGAGTAATGAGTGCAGAGTAGTGAGTGCAGAGTAGTGAGTGCAGAGTAGTGAGTGCAGAGTAGTGAGTAGTGTGTGCAGAGTAGTGAGTGCAGAGTAGCGAGTAGTGAGTGCAGAGTAGTGAGTAGTGAGTGCAGAGTAGTGAGTGCAGAGTAGTGAGTGCAGAGTAGTGAGTGCAGAGTAGTGAGTACAGAGTATTGAGTAGTGAGTGCAGAGTAGTGAGTAGTGAGTGCAGAGTAGTGAGTAGTGAGTGCAGAGTAGTGAGTGCAGAGTAGTGAGTGCAGAGTAGTGAGTGCAGAGTAGTGAGTAGTGAGTGCAGAGTAGTGAGTAGTGAGTGCAGAGTAATGAGTGCAGAGTAGTGAGTGCAGAGTAGTGAGTAGTGAATGCAGAGTAGTGAGTAGTGAGTGCAGAGTAGTGAGTGCAGAGTAGTGAGTGTAGAGTAGTGAGTGCAGAGTAGTGAGTGCAGAGTAGTGAGTAGTGAGTGCAGAGTAGTGAGTTCAGAGTAGTGAGTAGTGAGTGCAAAGTAGTGAGTAGTGAGTGCAGAGTAGTGAGTAGTGAGTGCAGAGTAGTGAGCAGTGAGTGCAGAGTAGTGAGTGCAGAGTAGTGAGTGCAGAGTAGTGAGTGCAGAGTAGTGAGTGCAGAGTGGTGAGTGCAGAGTAGTGAGTGCAGAGTAGTGAGTGCAGAGTAGTGAGTGCAGAGTAGTGAGTAGTGAGTGCAGAGTAGTGAGTGCAGAGTAGTGAGTAGTGAGTGCAGAGTAGTGAGTAGTGAGTGCAGAGTAGTGAGTAGTGAGTGCAGAGTAGTGAGTGCAGAGTAGTGAGTAGTGAGTGCAGAGTAGTGAGTTCAGAGTAGTGAGTGCAGAGTAGTGAGTGCAGAGTAGTGAGTAGTGAGTGCAGAGTAGTGAGTAGTGAGTGCAGAGTAGTGAGTAGTGAGTGCAGAGTAGTGACTGCAGAGTGGTGAGTAGTGAGTGCAGAGTAGTGAGTAGTGAGTGCAGAGTAGTGAGTGCAGAGTAGTGAGTGCAGAGTAGTGAGTGCAGAGTAGTGAGTGCAGAGTAGTGAGTAGTGAGTGCAGAGTAGTGAGTTCAGAGTAGTGAGTAGTGAGTGCAGAGTAGTGAGTAGTGAGTGCAGAGTAGTGAGTAGTGAGTGCAGAGTAGTGAGCAGTGAGTGCAGAGTAGTGAGTGCAGAGTAGTGAGTGCAGAGTAGTGAGTGCAGAGTAGTGAGTGCAGAGTAGTGAGTAGTGAGTGCAGAGTAGTGAGTAGTGAGTGCAGAGTAGTGAGTGCAGAGTAGTGAGTGCAGAGTGCAGAGTAGTGAGTGCAGAGTGCAGAGTAGTGAGTGCAGAGTAGTGAGTGCAGAGTAGTGAGTGCAGAGTAGTGAGTAGTGAGAGCAGAGTAATGAGTGCAGAGTAGTGAGTGCAGAGTAGTGAGTGCAGAGTAGTGAGTGCAGAGTGGTGAGTGCAGAGTAGTGAGTGCAGAGTAGTGAGTGCAGAGTGGTGAGTGCAGAGTGGTGAGTGCAGAGTAGTGAGTGCAGAGTGGTGAGTGCTGAGTAGTGAGTGCAGAGTTGTGAGTGCAGAGTAGTGAGTAGTGAGTGCAGAGTAGTGAGTAGTGAGTGCAGAGTAGTGAGTGCAGAGTAGTGAGTAGTGAGTGCAGAGTAGTGAGTAGTGAGTGCAGAGTAGTGAGTAGTGAGTGCAGAGTAGTGAGTGCAGAGTAGTGAGTGCAGAGTAGTGAGTGCAGAGTAGTGAGTAGTGAGTGCAGAGTAGTGAGTAGTGAGTGCAGAGTAATGAGTGCAGAGTAGTGAGTGCAGAGTAGTGAGTAGTGAATGCAGAGTAGTGAGTAGTGAGTGCAGAGTAGTGAGTGCAGAGTAGTGAGTGTAGAGTAGTGAGTGCAGAGTAGTGAGTGCAGAGTAGTGAGTAGTGAGTGCAGAGTAGTGAGTTCAGAGTAGTGAGTAGTGAGTGCAAAGTAGTGAGTAGTGAGTGCAGAGTAGTGAGTAGTGAGTGCAGAGTAGTGAGCAGTGAGTGCAGAGTAGTGAGTGCAGAGTAGTGAGTGCAGAGTAGTGAGTGCAGAGTAGTGAGTGCAGAGTGGTGAGTGCAGAGTAGTGAGTGCAGAGTAGTGAGTGCAGAGTAGTGAGTAGTGAGTGCAGAGTAGTGAGTGCAGAGTAGTGAGTAGTGAGTGCAGAGTAGTGAGTAGTGAGTGCAGAGTAGTGAGTAGTGAGTGCAGAGTAGTGAGTGCAGAGTAGTGAGTAGTGAGTGCAGAGTAGTGAGTTCAGAGTAGTGAGTGCAGAGTAGTGAGTGCAGAGTAGTGAGTAGTGAGTGCAGAGTAGTGAGTAGTGGGTGCAGAGTAGTGAGTAGTGAGTGCAGAGTAGTGAGTAGTGAGTGCAGAGTAGTGACTGCAGAGTAGTGAGTAGTGAGTGCAGAGTAGTGAGTAGTGAGTGCAGAGTAGTGAGTGCAGAGTAGTGAGTGCAGAGTAGTGAGTGCAGAGTAGTGAGTGCAGAGTAGTGAGTAGTGAGTGCAGAGTAGTGAGTTCAGAGTAGTGAGTAGTGAGTGCAGAGTAGTGAGTAGTGAGTGCAGAGTAGTGAGTAATGAGTGCAGAGTAGTGAGCAGTGAGTGCAGAGTAGTGAGTGCAGAGTAGTGAGTGCAGAGTAGTGAGTGCAGAGTAGTGAGTGCAGAGTAGTGAGTAGTGAGTGCAGAGTAGTGAGTAGTGAGTGCAGAGTAGTGAGTGCAGAGTAGTGAGTGCAGAGTGCAGAGTAGTGAGTGCAGAGTGCAGAGTAGTGAGTGCAGAGTAGTGAGTGCAGAGTAGTGAGTGCAGAGTAGTGAGTAGTGAGAGCAGAGTAATGAGTGCAGAGTAGTGAGTGCAGAGTAGTGAGTGCAGAGTAGTGAGTGCAGAGTGGTGAGTGCAGAGTAGTGAGTGCAGAGTAGTGAGTGCAGAGTGGTGAGTGCAGAGTGGTGAGTGCAGAGTAGTGAGTAGTGAGTGCAGAGTGGTGAGTGCTGAGTAGTGAGTGCAGAGTTGTGAGTGCAGAGTAGTGAGTAGTGAGTGCAGAGTAGTGAGTAGTGAGTGCAGAGTAGTGAGTGCAGAGTAGTGAGTAGTGAGTGCAGAGTAGTGAGTAGTGAGTGCAGAGTAGTGAGTGCAGAGTAGTGAGTGCAGAGTAGTGAGTGCAGAGTAGTGAGTACAGAGTATTGAGTAGTGAGTGCAGAGTAGTGAGTGCAGAGTAGTGAGTACAGAGTATTGAGTAGTGAGTGCAGAGTAGTGAGTAGTGAGTGCAGAGTAGTGAGTAGTGAGTGCAGAGTAGTGAGTGCAGAGTAGTGAGTGCAGAGTAGTGAGTACAGAGTATTGAGTAGTGAGTGCAGAGTAGTGAGTGCAGAGTAGTGAGTACAGAGTATTGAGTAGTGAGTGCAGAGTAGTGAGTAGTGAGTGCAGAGTAGTGAGTAGTGAGTGCAGAGTAGTGAGTGCAGAGTAGTGAGTGCAGAGTAGTGAGTGCAGAGTAGTGAGTAGTGAGTGCAGAGTAGTGAGTGCAGAGTAGTGAGTGCAGAGTAGTGAGTGCAGAGTAGTGAGTAGTGAGTGCAGAGTAGTGAGTAATGAGTGCAGAGTAGTGAGTGCAGAGTAGTGAGTAGTGAGTGCAGAGTAGTGAGTAGTGAGTGCAGAGTAATGAGTGCAGAGTAGTGAGTGCAGAGTAGTGAGTGCAGAGTAGTGAGTGCAGAGTAGTGAGTAGTGTGTGCAGAGTAGTGAGTGCAGAGTAGCGAGTAGTGAGTGCAGAGTAGTGAGTAGTGAGTGCAGAGTAGTGAGTGCAGAGTAGTGAGTGCAGAGTAGTGAGTGCAGAGTAGTGAGTACAGAGTATTGAGTAGTGAGTGCAGAGTAGTGAGTAGTGAGTGCAAAGTCATGAGTAGTGAGTGCAGAGTAGTGAGTGCAGAGTAGTGAGTGCAGAGTAGTGAGTAGTGAGTGCAGAGTAGTGAGTAGTGAGTGCAGAGTAATGAGTGCAGAGTAGTGAGTGCAGAGTAGTGAGTGCAGAGTAGTGAGTAGTGAATGCAGAGTAGTGAGTGCAGAGTAGTGAGTGCAGAGTAGTGAGTGCAGAATAGTGAGTGCAGAGTAGTGAGTGCAGAGTAGTGAGTAGTGAGTGCAGAGTAGTGAGTTCAGAGTAGTGAGTGCAGAGTAGTGAGTAGTGAGTGCAGAGTAGTGAGTAGTGAGTGCAGAGTAGTGAGCAGTGAGTGCAGAGTAGTGAGTGCAGAGTAGTGAGTGCAGAGTAGTGAGTGCAGAGTAGTGAGTGCAGAGTGGTGAGTGCAGAGTAGTGAGTGCAGAGTAGTGAGTGCAGAGTAGTGAGTGCAGAGTAGTGAGTGCAGAGTAGTGAGTAGTGAGTGCAGAGTAGTGAGTGCAGAGTAGTGAGTAGTGAGTGCAGAGTAGTGAGTAGTGAGTGCAGAGTAGTGAGTAGTGAGTGCAGAGTAGTGAGTGCAGAGTAGTGAGTAGTGAGTGCAGAGGTGTGAGTTCAGAGTAGTGAGTGCAGAGTAGTGAGTGCAGAGTAGTGAGTAGTGAGTGCAGAGTAGTGAGTAGTGAGTGCAGAGTAGTGAGTAGTGAGTGCAGAGTAGTGAGTGCAGAGTAGTGAGTAGTGAGTGCAGAGTAGTGAGTAGTGAGTGCAGAGTAGTGACTGCAGAGTAGTGAGTAGTGAGTAGTGAGTGCAGAGTAGTGAGTAGTGAGTGCAGAGTAGTGAGTAGTGAGTGCAGAGTAGTGAGTGCAGAGTAGTGAGTGCAGAGTAGTGAGTGCAGAGTAGTGAGTAGTGAGTGCAGAGTAGTGAGTAGTGAGTGCAGAGTAGTGAGTGCAGAGTAGTGAGTGCAGAGTGCAGAGTAGTGAGTGCAGAGTGCAGAGTAGTGAGTGCAGAGTAGTGAGTGCAGAGTAGTGAGTGCAGAGTAGTGAGTAGTGAGAGCAGAGTAATGAGTGCAGAGTAGTGAGTGCAGAGTAGTGAGTGCAGAGTAGTGAGTGCAGATTGGTGAGTGCAGAGTAGTGAGTGCAGAGTGGTGAGTGCAGAGTGGTGAGTGCAGAGTAGTGAGTAGTGAGTGCAGAGTGGTGAGTGCTGAGTAGTGAGTGCAGAGTTGTGAGTGCAGAGTAGTGAGTAGTGAGTGCAGAGTAGTGAGTAGTGAGTGCAGAGTAGTGAGTGCAGAGTATTGAGTAGTGAGTGCAGAGTAGTGAGTAGTGAGTGCAGAGTAGTGAGTAGTGAGTAAAAAGTAGTGAGTGCAGAGTAGTGAGTGCAGAGTAGTGAGTGCAGAGTAGTGAGTAGTGAGTGCAGAGTAGTGAGTGCAGAGTAGTGAGTACAGAGTATTGAGTAGTGAGTGCAGAGTAGTGAGTAGTGAGTGCAGAGTAGTGAGTAGTGAGTGCAAAGTAGTGAGTGCAGAGTAGTGAGTGCAGAGTAGTGAGTGCAGAGTAGTGAGTAGTGAGTGCAGAGTAGTGAGTGCAGAGTAGTGAGTGCAGAGTAGTGAGTAGTGAGTGCAGAGTAGTGAGTAGTGAGTGCAGAGTAGTGAGTGCAGAGTAGTGAGTAGTGAGTGCAGAGTAGTGAGTAGTGAGTGCAGAGTAATGAGTGCAGAGTAGTGATTGCAGAGTAGTGAGTAGTGTGTGCAGAGTAGTGAGTGCATAGTAGTGAGTAGTGAGTGCAGAGTAGTGAGTAGTGAGTGCAGAGTAGTGAGTGCAGAGTAGTGAGTGCAGAGTAGTGAGTGCAGAATAGTGAGTGCAGAGTAGTGAGTGCAGAGTAGTGAGTAGTGAGTGCAGAGTAGTGAGTAGTGAGTGCAGAGTAATGAGTGCAGAGTAGTGAGTGCAGAGTAGTGAGTGCAGAGTAGTGAGTGCAGAGTAGTGAGTAGTGAATGCAGAGTAGTGAGTAGTGAGTGCAGAGTAGTGAGTGCAGAGTAGTGAGTGCAGAGTAGTGAGTGCAGAGTGGTGAGTGCAGAGTAGTGAGTGCAGAGTAGTGAGTGCAGAGTAGTGAGTGCAGAGTAGTGAGTGCAGAGTAGTGAGTAGTGAGTGCAGAGTAGTGAGTGCAGAGTAGTGAGTGCAGAGTAGTGAGTAGTGAATGCAGAGTAGTGAGTAGTGAGTGCAGAGTAGTGAGTGCAGAGTAGTGAGTGGTGAGTGCAGAGTAGTGAGTGCAGAGTAGTGAGTGCAGAGTAGTGAGTGCAGAGTAGTGAGTAGTGAGTGCAGAGTAGTGAGTGCAGAGTAGTGAGTAGTGAGTGCAGAGTAGTGAGTAGTGAGTGCAGAGTAGTGACTGCAGAGTAGTGAGTAGTGAGTGCAGAGTAGTGAGTAGTGAAAGCAGAGTAGTGACTGCAGAGTAGTGAGTAGTGAGTGCAGAGTAGTGAGTAGTGAGTGCAGAGTAGTCAGTAGTGAGTGCAGAGTAGTGAGTAGTGAGTGCAGAGTAGTGAGTGCAGAGTAGTGAGTGCAGAGTAGTGAGTGCAGAGTAGTGAGTAGTGAGTGCAGAGTAGTGAGTAGTGAGTGCAGAGTAGTGAGTGCAGAGTAGTGAGTGCAGAGTAGTGAGTAGTGAGTGCAGAGTAGTGAGTAGTGAGTGCAGAGTAGCGAGTAGTGAGTGCAGTGTAGTGAGTGCAGTGTAGTGAGTGCAGTGTAGTGAGTGCAGAGTAGTGAGTGCAGAGTAGTGAGTGCAGAGTGGTGAGTGCAGAGTAGTGAGTGGTGAGTGGTGAGTGCAGAGTAGTGAGTAGTGAGTGCAGAGTAGTGAGTCGTGAGTGCAGAGTAGTGAGTGCAGAGTAGTGAGTGCAGAGTAGTGAGTAGTGAGTGCAGAGTAGTGAGTGCAGAGTAGTGAGGAGTGAGTGCAGAGTAGTGAGTGCAGAGTAGTGAGTGCAGAGTGGTGAGTGCAGAGTAGTGAGTAGTGAGTGCAGAGTAGTGAGTAGTGCGTGCAGAGTAGTGAGTGCAGAGTAGGGAGTAGTGAGTGCAGAGTAGTGAGTGCAGAGTAGTGAGTAGTGAGTGCAGAGTAGTGAGTGCAGAGTAGTGAGTGCAGAGTAGTGAGTGCAGAGTAGTGAGTGCGGAGTAGTGAGTGCAGAGTAGTGAGTGCAGAGTAGTGAGTAGTGAGTGCAGAGTAGTGAGTGCAGAGTAGTGAGTAGTGAGTGCAGAGTAGTGAGTGCAGAGTAGTGGGTGCAGAGTAGTGAGTGCAGAGTAGTGAGTACAGAGTATTGAGTAGTGAGTGCAGAGTAGTGAGTAGTGAGTGCAGAGTAGTGAGTAGTGAGTGCAGAGTAGTGAGTAGTGAGTGCAGAGTAGTGAGTGCAGAGTAGTGAGTGCAGAGTAGTGAGTAGTGAGTGCAGACTAGTGAGTTCAGAGTAGTGAGTAGTGAGTGCAGAGTAGTGAGTAGTGAGTGCAGAGTAGTGAGCAGTGAGTGCAGAGTAGTGAGTGCAGAGTAGTGAGTGCAGAGTAGTGAGTGCAGAGTAGTGAGTGCAGAGTGGTGAGTGCAGAGTAGTGAGTGCAGAGTAGTGAGTGCAGAGTAGTGAGTGCAGAGTAGTGAGTGCAGAGTAGTGAGTAGTGAGTGCAGAGTAGTGAGTGCAGAGTAGTGAGTAGTGAGTGCAGAGTAGTGAGTAGTTAGTGCAGAGTAGTGAGTAGTGAGTGCAGAGTAGTGAGTGCAGAGTAGTGAGTAGTGAGTGCAGAGTAGTGAGTTCAGAGTAGTGAGTGCAGAGTAGTGAGTGCAGAGTAGTGAGTAGTGAGTGCAGAGTAGTGAGTAGTGAGTGCAGAGTAGTGAGTAGTGAGTGCATAGTAGTGTGTGCAGAGTAGTGAGTAGTGAGTGCAGAGTAGTGAGTAGTGAGTGCAGAGTAGTGACTGCAGAGTAGTGAGTAGTGAGTAGTGAGTGCAGAGTAGTGAGTAGTGAGTGCAGAGTAGTGAGTAGTGAGTGCAGAGTAGTGAGTAGTGAGTGCAGAGTAGTGAGTGCAGAGTAGTGAGTGCAGAGTAGTGAGTGCAGAGTATTGAGTGCAGAGTAGTGAGTAGTGAGTGCAGAGTAGTGAGTAGTGAGTGCAGAGTAGTGCAGAGTGGCAGAGTAGTGAGTGCAGAGTAGTGAGTGCAGAGTAGTGAGTGCAGAGTAGTGAGTAGTGAGAGCAGAGTAATGAGTGCAGAGTAGTGAGTTCAGAGTAGTGAGTGCAGAGAGTGAGTGCAGAGTGTGAGGTGCAGAGTAGTGAGTGCAGAGTAGTGAGTGCAGAGTGGTGAGTGCAGAGTGGTGAGTGCAGGAGTAGTGAGTAGTGAGTTGCAGAGTGGTGAGTGCTGAGTAGTGAGTGCAGAGTGTGAGTGCAGAGTATGAGTAGTGAGTGCAGAGTAGTGAGTGCAGAGTAGTGAGTGCAGAGTAGTGAGTGCAGAGTAGTGAGTAGTGAGTGCAGAGTAGTGAGTAGTGAGTGCAGAGTAGTGAGTGCAGAGTAGTGAGTGCAGAGTGAGTGAGTGCAGATGAGTGAGTGCAGAGTAGTGAGTGCAGAGTAGTGAGTGCAGAGTGAGTGAGTGCAGAGTAGTGAGTGCAGAGTAGGTAGTGAGTGGAGAGTAGTGAGTGCAGAGTAGTGAGTGCAGAGTAGTGAGTGCAGAGTAGTGAGTAGTGAGTGCAGAGTAGTGAGTGCAGAGTAGTGAGTGCAGAGTAGTGAGTGCAGAGTAGTGAGTAGTGAGTGCAGAGTAGTGAGTGCAGAGTAGTGAGTGCAGAGTAGTGAGTGCAGAGTAGTGAGTTGTGAGTGCAGAGTAGTGAGTGCAGAGTAGTGAGTAGTGAGTGCAGAGTAGTGAGTGCAGAGTAATGAGTGCAGAGTAGTGAGTGCAGAGTAGTGAGTGCAGAGTAGTGAGTGCAGAGTAGTGAGTAGTGTGTGCAGAGTAGTGAGTGCAGAGTAGCGAGTAGTGAGTGCAGAGTAGTGAGTAGTGAGTGCAGAGTAGTGAGTGCAGAGTAGTGAGTGCAGAGTAGTGAGTGCAGAGTAGTGAGAACAGAGTATTGAGTAGTGAGTGCAGAGTAGTGAGTGCAGAGTAGAGTGCAGAGTAGTGAGTAGTGAGTGCAGAGTAGTGAGTGCAGAGTAGTGAGTGCAGAGTAGTGAGTAGTGAGTGCAGAGTAGTGAGTGCAGAGTAGTGAGTAGTGAGTGCAGAGTAGTGAGTAGTGAGTGCAGAGTAGTGAGTGCAGAGTAGTGAGTGCAGAGTAGTGAGTGCAGAGTAGTGAGTAGTGAGTGCAGAGTAGTGAGTAGTGAGTGCAGTGTAGTGAGTGCAGAGTAGTGAGTGCAGAGTGCAGAGTAGTGAGTGCAGAGTGCAGAGTAGTGAGTGCAGAGTAGTGAGTGCAGAGTAGTGAGTGCAGAGTAGTGAGTAGTGAGAGCAGAGTAATGAGTGCAGAGTAGTGAGTGCAGAGTAGTGAGTGCAGAGTAGTGAGTGCAGATTGGTGAGTGCAGAGTAGTGAGTGCAGAGTGGTGAGTGCAGAGTGGTGAGTGCAGAGTAGTGAGTAGTGAGTGCAGAGTGGTGAGTGCTGAGTAGTGAGTGCAGAGTTGTGAGTGCAGAGTAGTGAGTAGTGAGTGCAGAGTAGTGAGTAGTGAGTGCAGAGTAGTGAGTGCAGAGTAGTGAGTAGTGAGTGCAGAGTAGTGAGTAGTGAGTGCAGAGTAGTGAGTGCAGAGTAGTGAGTGCAGAGTAGTGAGTAGTGAGTGCAGAGTAGTGAGTGCAGAGTAGTGAGTGCAGAGTAGTGAGTGCAGAGTAGTGAGTACAGAGTATTGAGTAGTGAGTGCAGAGTAGTGAGTAGTGAGTGCAGAGTAGTGAGTAGTGAGTGCAGAGTAGTGACTGCAGAGTAGTGAGTAGTGAGTGCAGAGTAGTGAGTAGTGAGTGCAGAGTAGTGAGTAGTGAGTGCAGAGTAGTGAGTAGTGAGTGCAGAGTAGTGAGTGCAGAGTAGTGAGTGCAGAGTAGTGAGTGCAGAGTAGTGAGTGCAGAGTAGTGAGTAGTGAGTGCAGAGTAGTGAGTAGTGAGTGCAGAGTAGTGAGTGCAGAGTAGTGAGTGCAGAGTGCAGAGTAGTGAGTGCAGAGTGCAGAGTAGTGAGTGCAGAGTAGTGAGTGCAGAGTAGTGAGTGCAGAGTAGTGAGTAGTGAGAGCAGAGTAATGAGTGCAGAGTAGTGAGTGCAGAGTAGTGAGTGCAGAGTAGTGAGTGCAGATTGGTGAGTGCAGAGTAGTGAGTGCAGAGTGGTGAGTGCAGAGTGGTGAGTGCAGAGTAGTGAGTAGTGAGTGCAGAGTGGTGAGTGCTGAGTAGTGAGTGCAGAGTTGTGAGTGCAGAGTAGTGAGTAGTGAGTGCAGAGTAGTGAGTAGTGAGTGCAGAGTAGTGAGTGCAGAGTAGTGAGTAGTGAGTGCAGAGTAGTGAGTAGTGAGTGCAGAGTAGTGAGTGCAGAGTAGTGAGTGCAGAGTAGTGAGTAGTGAGTGCAGAGTAGTGAGTGCAGAGTAGTGAGTGCAGAGTAGTGAGTACAGAGTATTGAGTAGTGAGTGCAGAGTAGTGAGTAGTGAGTGCAGAGTAGTGAGTAGTGAGTGCAAAGTAGTGAGTGCAGAGTAGTGAGTGCAGAGTAGTGAGTAGTGAGTGCAGAGTAGTGAGTAATGAGTGCAGAGTAGTGAGTGCAGAGTAGTGAGTAGTGAGTGCAGAGTAGTGAGTAGTGAGTGCAGAGTAATGAGTGCAGAGTAGTGAGTGCAGAGTAGTGAGTGCAGAGTAGTGAGTGCAGAGTAGTGAGTGCAGAGTAGTGAGTAGTGTGTGCAGAGTAGTGAGTGCAGAGTAGCGAGTAGTGAGTGCAGAGTAGTGAGTAGTGAGTGCAGAGTAGTGAGTGCAGAGTAGTGAGTGCAGAGTAGTGAGTACAGAGTATTGAGTAGTGAGTGCAGAGTAGTGAGTGCAGAGTAGTGAGTGCAGAGTAGTGAGTAGTGAGTGCAGAGTAGTGAGTAGTGAGTGCAGAGTAATGAGTGCAGAGTAGTGAGTGCAGAGAGTGAGTAGTGAGTGCAGAGTAGTGAGTGCAGAGTAGTGAGTACAGAGTATTGAGTAGTGAGTGCAGAGTAGTGAGTAGTGAGTGCAGAGTAGTGAGTAGTGAGTGCAGAGTAGTGAGTGCAGAGTAGTGAGTGCAGAGTATTGAGTAGTGAGTGCAGAGTAGTTAGTGCAGAGTAGTGAGTGCAGAGTAGTGAGTGCAGAGTAGTGAGTAGTGAGTGCAGAGTAGTGAGTAGTGAGTGCAGTGTAGTGAGTGCAGAGTAGTGAGTGCAGAGTGCAGAGTAGTGAGTGCAGAGTGCAGAGTAGTGAGTGCAGAGTAGTGAGTGCAGAGTAGTGAGTGCAGAGTAGTGAGTAGTGAGAGCAGAGTAATGAGTGCAGAGTAGTGAGTGCAGAGTAGTGAGTGCAGAGTAGTGAGTGCAGATTGGTGAGTGCAGAGTAGTGAGTGCAGAGTGGTGAGTGCAGAGTGGTGAGTGCAGAGTAGTGAGTAGTGAGTGCAGAGTGGTGAGTGCTGAGTAGTGAGTGCAGAGTTGTGAGTGCAGAGTAGTGAGTAGTGAGTGCAGAGTAGTGAGTAGTGAGTGCAGAGTAGTGAGTGCAGAGTAGTGAGTAGTGAGTGCAGAGTAGTGAGTAGTGAGTGCAGAGTAGTGAGTGCAGAGTAGTGAGTAGTGAGTGCAGAGTAGTGACTGCAGAGTAGTGAGTGCAGAGTAGTGAGTGCAGAGTAGTGAGTGCAGAGTAGTGAGTAGTGAGTGCAGAGTAGTGAGTAGTGAGTGCAGAGTAATGAGTGCAGAGTAGTGAGTGCAGAGTAGTGAGTAGTGAATGCAGAGTAGTGAGTAGTGAGTGCAGAGTAGTGAGTGCAGAGTAGTGAGTGTAGAGTAGTGAGTGCAGAGTAGTGAGTGCAGAGTAGTGAGTAGTGAGTGCAGAGTAGTGAGTTCAGAGTAGTGAGTAGTGAGTGCAAAGTAGTGAGTAGTGAGTGCAGAGTAGTGAGTAGTGAGTGCAGAGTAGTGAGCAGTGAGTGCAGAGTAGTGAGTGCAGAGTAGTGAGTGCAGAGTAGTGAGTGCAGAGTAGTGAGTGCAGAGTGGTGAGTGCAGAGTAGTGAGTGCAGAGTAGTGAGTGCAGAGTAGTGAGTGCAGAGTAGTGAGTAGTGAGTGCAGAGTAGTGAGTGCAGAGTAGTGAGTAGTGAGTGCAGAGTAGTGAGTAGTGAGTGCAGAGTAGTGAGTAGTGAGTGCAGAGTAGTGAGTGCAGAGTAGTGAGTAGTGAGTGCAGAGTAGTGAGTTCAGAGTAGTGAGTGCAGAGTAGTGAGTGCAGAGTAGTGAGTAGTGAGTGCAGAGTAGTGAGTAGTGAGTGCAGAGTAGTGAGTAGTGAGTGCAGAGTAGTGACTGCAGAGTGGTGAGTAGTGAGTGCAGAGTAGTGAGTAGTGAGTGCAGAGTAGTGAGTGCAGAGTAGTGAGTGCAGAGTAGTGAGTGCAGAGTAGTGAGTGCAGAGTAGTGAGTAGTGAGTGCAGAGTAGTGAGTTCAGAGTAGTGAGTAGTGAGTGCAGAGTAGTGAGTAGTGAGTGCAGAGTAGTGAGTAGTGAGTGCAGAGTAGTGAGCAGTGAGTGCAGAGTAGTGAGTGCAGAGTAGTGAGTGCAGAGTAGTGAGTGCAGAGTAGTGAGTGCAGAGTAGTGAGTAGTGAGTGCAGAGTAGTGAGTAGTGAGTGCAGAGTAGTGAGTGCAGAGTAGTGAGTGCAGAGTGCAGAGTAGTGAGTGCAGAGTGCAGAGTAGTGAGTGCAGAGTAGTGAGTGCAGAGTAGTGAGTGCAGAGTAGTGAGTAGTGAGAGCAGAGTAATGAGTGCAGAGTAGTGAGTGCAGAGTAGTGAGTGCAGAGTAGTGAGTGCAGAGTGGTGAGTGCAGAGTAGTGAGTGCAGAGTAGTGAGTGCAGAGTGGTGAGTGCAGAGTGGTGAGTGCAGAGTAGTGAGTAGTGAGTGCAGAGTGGTGAGTGCTGAGTAGTGAGTGCAGAGTTGTGAGTGCAGAGTAGTGAGTAGTGAGTGCAGAGTAGTGAGTAGTGAGTGCAGAGTAGTGAGTGCAGAGTAGTGAGTAGTGAGTGCAGAGTAGTGAGTAGTGAGTGCAGAGTAGTGAGTAGTGAGTGCAGAGTAGTGAGTGCAGAGTAGTGAGTGCAGAGTAGTGAGTAGTGAGTGCAGAGTAGTGAGTAGTGAGTGCAGAGTAATGAGTGCAGAGTAGTGAGTGCAGAGTAGTGAGTAGTGAATGCAGAGTAGTGAGTAGTGAGTGCAGAGTAGTGAGTGCAGAGTAGTGAGTGTAGAGTAGTGAGTGCAGAGTAGTGAGTGCAGAGTAGTGAGTAGTGAGTGCAGAGTAGTGAGTTCAGAGTAGTGAGTAGTGAGTGCAAAGTAGTGAGTAGTGAGTGCAGAGTAGTGAGTAGTGAGTGCAGAGTAGTGAGCAGTGAGTGCAGAGTAGTGAGTGCAGAGTAGTGAGTGCAGAGTAGTGAGTGCAGAGTAGTGAGTGCAGAGTGGTGAGTGCAGAGTAGTGAGTGCAGAGTAGTGAGTGCAGAGTAGTGAGTAGTGAGTGCAGAGTAGTGAGTGCAGAGTAGTGAGTAGTGAGTGCAGAGTAGTGAGTAGTGAGTGCAGAGTAGTGAGTAGTGAGTGCAGAGTAGTGAGTGCAGAGTAGTGAGTAGTGAGTGCAGAGTAGTGAGTTCAGAGTAGTGAGTGCAGAGTAGTGAGTGCAGAGTAGTGAGTAGTGAGTGCAGAGTAGTGAGTAGTGGGTGCAGAGTAGTGAGTAGTGAGTGCAGAGTAGTGAGTAGTGAGTGCAGAGTAGTGACTGCAGAGTAGTGAGTAGTGAGTGCAGAGTAGTGAGTAGTGAGTGCAGAGTAGTGAGTGCAGAGTAGTGAGTGCAGAGTAGTGAGTGCAGAGTAGTGAGTGCAGAGTAGTGAGTAGTGAGTGCAGAGTAGTGAGTTCAGAGTAGTGAGTAGTGAGTGCAGAGTAGTGAGTAGTGAGTGCAGAGTAGTGAGTAATGAGTGCAGAGTAGTGAGCAGTGAGTGCAGAGTAGTGAGTGCAGAGTAGTGAGTGCAGAGTAGTGAGTGCAGAGTAGTGAGTGCAGAGTAGTGAGTAGTGAGTGCAGAGTAGTGAGTAGTGAGTGCAGAGTAGTGAGTGCAGAGTAGTGAGTGCAGAGTGCAGAGTAGTGAGTGCAGAGTGCAGAGTAGTGAGTGCAGAGTAGTGAGTGCAGAGTAGTGAGTGCAGAGTAGTGAGTAGTGAGAGCAGAGTAATGAGTGCAGAGTAGTGAGTGCAGAGTAGTGAGTGCAGAGTAGTGAGTGCAGAGTGGTGAGTGCAGAGTAGTGAGTGCAGAGTAGTGAGTGCAGAGTGGTGAGTGCAGAGTGGTGAGTGCAGAGTAGTGAGTAGTGAGTGCAGAGTGGTGAGTGCTGAGTAGTGAGTGCAGAGTTGTGAGTGCAGAGTAGTGAGTAGTGAGTGCAGAGTAGTGAGTAGTGAGTGCAGAGTAGTGAGTGCAGAGTAGTGAGTAGTGAGTGCAGAGTAGTGAGTAGTGAGTGCAGAGTAGTGAGTAGTGAGTGCAGAGTAGTGAGTGCAGAGTAGTGAGTGCAGAGTAGTGAGTGCAGAGTAGTGAGTACAGAGTATTGAGTAGTGAGTGCAGAGTAGTGAGTGCAGAGTAGTGAGTACAGAGTATTGAGTAGTGAGTGCAGAGTAGTGAGTAGTGAGTGCAGAGTAGTGAGTAGTGAGTGCAGAGTAGTGAGTGCAGAGTAGTGAGTGCAGAGTAGTGAGTACAGAGTATTGAGTAGTGAGTGCAGAGTAGTGAGTGCAGAGTAGTGAGTACAGAGTATTGAGTAGTGAGTGCAGAGTAGTGAGTAGTGAGTGCAGAGTAGTGAGTAGTGAGTGCAGAGTAGTGAGTGCAGAGTAGTGAGTGCAGAGTAGTGAGTGCAGAGTAGTGAGTAGTGAGTGCAGAGTAGTGAGTGCAGAGTAGTGAGTGCAGAGTAGTGAGTGCAGAGTAGTGAGTAGTGAGTGCAGAGTAGTGAGTAATGAGTGCAGAGTAGTGAGTGCAGAGTAGTGAGTAGTGAGTGCAGAGTAGTGAGTAGTGAGTGCAGAGTAATGAGTGCAGAGTAGTGAGTGCAGAGTAGTGAGTGCAGAGTAGTGAGTGCAGAGTAGTGAGTAGTGTGTGCAGAGTAGTGAGTGCAGAGTAGCGAGTAGTGAGTGCAGAGTAGTGAGTAGTGAGTGCAGAGTAGTGAGTGCAGAGTAGTGAGTGCAGAGTAGTGAGTGCAGAGTAGTGAGTACAGAGTATTGAGTAGTGAGTGCAGAGTAGTGAGTAGTGAGTGCAAAGTCATGAGTAGTGAGTGCAGAGTAGTGAGTGCAGAGTAGTGAGTGCAGAGTAGTGAGTAGTGAGTGCAGAGTAGTGAGTAGTGAGTGCAGAGTAATGAGTGCAGAGTAGTGAGTGCAGAGTAGTGAGTGCAGAGTAGTGAGTAGTGAATGCAGAGTAGTGAGTGCAGAGTAGTGAGTGCAGAGTAGTGAGTGCAGAATAGTGAGTGCAGAGTAGTGAGTGCAGAGTAGTGAGTAGTGAGTGCAGAGTAGTGAGTTCAGAGTAGTGAGTGCAGAGTAGTGAGTAGTGAGTGCAGAGTAGTGAGTAGTGAGTGCAGAGTAGTGAGCAGTGAGTGCAGAGTAGTGAGTGCAGAGTAGTGAGTGCAGAGTAGTGAGTGCAGAGTAGTGAGTGCAGAGTGGTGAGTGCAGAGTAGTGAGTGCAGAGTAGTGAGTGCAGAGTAGTGAGTGCAGAGTAGTGAGTGCAGAGTAGTGAGTAGTGAGTGCAGAGTAGTGAGTGCAGAGTAGTGAGTAGTGAGTGCAGAGTAGTGAGTAGTGAGTGCAGAGTAGTGAGTAGTGAGTGCAGAGTAGTGAGTGCAGAGTAGTGAGTAGTGAGTGCAGAGGTGTGAGTTCAGAGTAGTGAGTGCAGAGTAGTGAGTGCAGAGTAGTGAGTAGTGAGTGCAGAGTAGTGAGTAGTGAGTGCAGAGTAGTGAGTAGTGAGTGCAGAGTAGTGAGTGCAGAGTAGTGAGTAGTGAGTGCAGAGTAGTGAGTAGTGAGTGCAGAGTAGTGACTGCAGAGTAGTGAGTAGTGAGTAGTGAGTGCAGAGTAGTGAGTAGTGAGTGCAGAGTAGTGAGTAGTGAGTGCAGAGTAGTGAGTGCAGAGTAGTGAGTGCAGAGTAGTGAGTGCAGAGTAGTGAGTAGTGAGTGCAGAGTAGTGAGTAGTGAGTGCAGAGTAGTGAGTGCAGAGTAGTGAGTGCAGAGTGCAGAGTAGTGAGTGCAGAGTGCAGAGTAGTGAGTGCAGAGTAGTGAGTGCAGAGTAGTGAGTGCAGAGTAGTGAGTAGTGAGAGCAGAGTAATGAGTGCAGAGTAGTGAGTGCAGAGTAGTGAGTGCAGAGTAGTGAGTGCAGATTGGTGAGTGCAGAGTAGTGAGTGCAGAGTGGTGAGTGCAGAGTGGTGAGTGCAGAGTAGTGAGTAGTGAGTGCAGAGTGGTGAGTGCTGAGTAGTGAGTGCAGAGTTGTGAGTGCAGAGTAGTGAGTAGTGAGTGCAGAGTAGTGAGTAGTGAGTGCAGAGTAGTGAGTGCAGAGTATTGAGTAGTGAGTGCAGAGTAGTGAGTAGTGAGTGCAGAGTAGTGAGTAGTGAGTAAAAAGTAGTGAGTGCAGAGTAGTGAGTGCAGAGTAGTGAGTGCAGAGTAGTGAGTAGTGAGTGCAGAGTAGTGAGTGCAGAGTAGTGAGTACAGAGTATTGAGTAGTGAGTGCAGAGTAGTGAGTAGTGAGTGCAGAGTAGTGAGTAGTGAGTGCAAAGTAGTGAGTGCAGAGTAGTGAGTGCAGAGTAGTGAGTGCAGAGTAGTGAGTAGTGAGTGCAGAGTAGTGAGTGCAGAGTAGTGAGTGCAGAGTAGTGAGTAGTGAGTGCAGAGTAGTGAGTAGTGAGTGCAGAGTAGTGAGTGCAGAGTAGTGAGTAGTGAGTGCAGAGTAGTGAGTAGTGAGTGCAGAGTAATGAGTGCAGAGTAGTGATTGCAGAGTAGTGAGTAGTGTGTGCAGAGTAGTGAGTGCATAGTAGTGAGTAGTGAGTGCAGAGTAGTGAGTAGTGAGTGCAGAGTAGTGAGTGCAGAGTAGTGAGTGCAGAGTAGTGAGTGCAGAATAGTGAGTGCAGAGTAGTGAGTGCAGAGTAGTGAGTAGTGAGTGCAGAGTAGTGAGTAGTGAGTGCAGAGTAATGAGTGCAGAGTAGTGAGTGCAGAGTAGTGAGTGCAGAGTAGTGAGTAGTGAATGCAGAGTAGTGAGTAGTGAGTGCAGAGTAGTGAGTGCAGAGTAGTGAGTGCAGAGTAGTGAGTGCAGAGTGGTGAGTGCAGAGTAGTGAGTGCAGAGTAGTGAGTGCAGAGTAGTGAGTGCAGAGTAGTGAGTGCAGAGTAGTGAGTAGTGAGTGCAGAGTAGTGAGTGCAGAGTAGTGAGTAGTGAGTGCAGAGTAGTGAGTAGTGAATGCAGAGTAGTGAGTAGTGAGTGCAGAGTAGTGAGTGCAGAGTAGTGAGTGGTGAGTGCAGAGTAGTGAGTGCAGAGTAGTGAGTGCAGAGTAGTGAGTGCAGAGTAGTGAGTAGTGAGTGCAGAGTAGTGAGTGCAGAGTAGTGAGTAGTGAGTGCAGAGTAGTGAGTAGTGAGTGCAGAGTAGTGACTGCAGAGTAGTGAGTAGTGAGTGCAGAGTAGTGAGTAGTGAAAGCAGAGTAGTGACTGCAGAGTAGTGAGTAGTGAGTGCAGAGTAGTGAGTAGTGAGTGCAGAGTAGTCAGTAGTGAGTGCAGAGTAGTGAGTAGTGAGTGCAGAGTAGTGAGTGCAGAGTAGTGAGTGCAGAGTAGTGAGTGCAGAGTAGTGAGTAGTGAGTGCAGAGTAGTGAGTAGTGAGTGCAGAGTAGTGAGTGCAGAGTAGTGAGTGCAGAGTAGTGAGTAGTGAGTGCAGAGTAGTGAGTAGTGAGTGCAGAGTAGCGAGTAGTGAGTGCAGTGTAGTGAGTGCAGTGTAGTGAGTGCAGTGTAGTGAGTGCAGAGTAGTGAGTGCAGAGTAGTGAGTGCAGAGTGGTGAGTGCAGAGTAGTGAGTGGTGAGTGGTGAGTGCAGAGTAGTGAGTAGTGAGTGCAGAGTAGTGAGTCGTGAGTGCAGAGTAGTGAGTGCAGAGTAGTGAGTGCAGAGTAGTGAGTAGTGAGTGCAGAGTAGTGAGTGCAGAGTAGTGAGGAGTGAGTGCAGAGTAGTGAGTGCAGAGTAGTGAGTGCAGAGTGGTGAGTGCAGAGTAGTGAGTAGTGAGTGCAGAGTAGTGAGTAGTGCGTGCAGAGTAGTGAGTGCAGAGTAGGGAGTAGTGAGTGCAGAGTAGTGAGTGCAGAGTAGTGAGTAGTGAGTGCAGAGTAGTGAGTGCAGAGTAGTGAGTGCAGAGTAGTGAGTGCAGAGTAGTGAGTGCGGAGTAGTGAGTGCAGAGTAGTGAGTGCAGAGTAGTGAGTAGTGAGTGCAGAGTAGTGAGTGCAGAGTAGTGAGTAGTGAGTGCAGAGTAGTGAGTGCAGAGTAGTGGGTGCAGAGTAGTGAGTGCAGAGTAGTGAGTACAGAGTATTGAGTAGTGAGTGCAGAGTAGTGAGTAGTGAGTGCAGAGTAGTGAGTAGTGAGTGCAGAGTAGTGAGTAGTGAGTGCAGAGTAGTGAGTGCAGAGTAGTGAGTGCAGAGTAGTGAGTAGTGAGTGCAGACTAGTGAGTTCAGAGTAGTGAGTAGTGAGTGCAGAGTAGTGAGTAGTGAGTGCAGAGTAGTGAGCAGTGAGTGCAGAGTAGTGAGTGCAGAGTAGTGAGTGCAGAGTAGTGAGTGCAGAGTAGTGAGTGCAGAGTGGTGAGTGCAGAGTAGTGAGTGCAGAGTAGTGAGTGCAGAGTAGTGAGTGCAGAGTAGTGAGTGCAGAGTAGTGAGTAGTGAGTGCAGAGTAGTGAGTGCAGAGTAGTGAGTAGTGAGTGCAGAGTAGTGAGTAGTTAGTGCAGAGTAGTGAGTAGTGAGTGCAGAGTAGTGAGTGCAGAGTAGTGAGTAGTGAGTGCAGAGTAGTGAGTTCAGAGTAGTGAGTGCAGAGTAGTGAGTGCAGAGTAGTGAGTAGTGAGTGCAGAGTAGTGAGTAGTGAGTGCAGAGTAGTGAGTAGTGAGTGCATAGTAGTGTGTGCAGAGTAGTGAGTAGTGAGTGCAGAGTAGTGAGTAGTGAGTGCAGAGTAGTGACTGCAGAGTAGTGAGTAGTGAGTAGTGAGTGCAGAGTAGTGAGTAGTGAGTGCAGAGTAGTGAGTAGTGAGTGCAGAGTAGTGAGTAGTGAGTGCAGAGTAGTGAGTGCAGAGTAGTGAGTGCAGAGTAGTGAGTGCAGAGTATTGAGTGCAGAGTAGTGAGTAGTGAGTGCAGAGTAGTGAGTAGTGAGTGCAGAGTAGTGAGTGCAGAGTAGTGAGTGCAGAGTGCAGAGTAGTGAGTGCAGAGTGCAGAGTAGTGAGTGCAGAGTAGTGAGTGCAGAGTAGTGAGTGCAGAGTAGTGAGTAGTGAGAGCAGAGTAATGAGTGCAGAGTAGTGAGTTCAGAGTAGTGAGTGCAGAGTAGTGAGTGCAGAGTGGTGAGTGCAGAGTAGTGAGTGCAGAGTAGTGAGTGCAGAGTGGTGAGTGCAGAGTGGTGAGTGCAGAGTAGTGAGTAGTGAGTGCAGAGTGGTGAGTGCTGAGTAGTGAGTGCAGAGTTGTGAGTGCAGAGTAGTGAGTAGTGAGTGCAGAGTAGTGAGTAGTGAGTGCAGAGTAGTGAGTGCAGAGTAGTGAGTAGTGAGTGCAGAGTAGTGAGTAGTGAGTGCAGAGTAGTGAGTGCAGAGTAGTGAGTGCAGAGTAGTGAGTAGTGAGTGCAGAGTAGTGAGTGCAGAGTAGTGAGTGCAGAGTAGTGAGTGCAGAGTAGTGAGTACAGAGTATTGAGTAGTGAGTGCAGAGTAGTGAGTAGTGAGTGCAGAGTAGTGAGTAGTGAGTGCAGAGTAGTGAGTGCAGAGTAGTGAGTGCAGAGTAGTGAGTGCAGAGTAGTGAGTAGTGAGTGCAGAGTAGTGAGTGCAGAGTAGTGAGTGCAGAGTAGTGAGTGCAGAGTAGTGAGTTGTGAGTGCAGAGTAGTGAGTGCAGAGTAGTGAGTAGTGAGTGCAGAGTAGTGAGTAGTGAGTGCAGAGTAATGAGTGCAGAGTAGTGAGTGCAGAGTAGTGAGTGCAGAGTAGTGAGTGCAGAGTAGTGAGTAGTGTGTGCAGAGTAGTGAGTGCAGAGTAGCGAGTAGTGAGTGCAGAGTAGTGAGTAGTGAGTGCAGAGTAGTGAGTGCAGAGTAGTGAGTGCAGAGTAGTGAGTGCAGAGTAGTGAGAACAGAGTATTGAGTAGTGAGTGCAGAGTAGTGAGTAGTGAGTGCAGAGTAGTGAGTAGTGAGTGCAGAGTAGTGAGTGCAGAGTAGTGAGTGCAGAGTAGTGAGTAGTGAGTGCAGAGTAGTGAGTGCAGAGTAGTGAGTAGTGAGTGCAGAGTAGTGAGTAGTGAGTGCAGAGTAGTGAGTGCAGAGTAGTGAGTGCAGAGTAGTGAGTGCAGAGTAGTGAGTAGTGAGTGCAGAGTAGTGAGTAGTGAGTGCAGTGTAGTGAGTGCAGAGTAGTGAGTGCAGAGTGCAGAGTAGTGAGTGCAGAGTGCAGAGTAGTGAGTGCAGAGTAGTGAGTGCAGAGTAGTGAGTGCAGAGTAGTGAGTAGTGAGAGCAGAGTAATGAGTGCAGAGTAGTGAGTGCAGAGTAGTGAGTGCAGAGTAGTGAGTGCAGATTGGTGAGTGCAGAGTAGTGAGTGCAGAGTGGTGAGTGCAGAGTGGTGAGTGCAGAGTAGTGAGTAGTGAGTGCAGAGTGGTGAGTGCTGAGTAGTGAGTGCAGAGTTGTGAGTGCAGAGTAGTGAGTAGTGAGTGCAGAGTAGTGAGTAGTGAGTGCAGAGTAGTGAGTGCAGAGTAGTGAGTAGTGAGTGCAGAGTAGTGAGTAGTGAGTGCAGAGTAGTGAGTGCAGAGTAGTGAGTGCAGAGTAGTGAGTAGTGAGTGCAGAGTAGTGAGTGCAGAGTAGTGAGTGCAGAGTAGTGAGTGCAGAGTAGTGAGTACAGAGTATTGAGTAGTGAGTGCAGAGTAGTGAGTAGTGAGTGCAGAGTAGTGAGTAGTGAGTGCAGAGTAGTGACTGCAGAGTAGTGAGTAGTGAGTGCAGAGTAGTGAGTAGTGAGTGCAGAGTAGTGAGTAGTGAGTGCAGAGTAGTGAGTAGTGAGTGCAGAGTAGTGAGTGCAGAGTAGTGAGTGCAGAGTAGTGAGTGCAGAGTAGTGAGTGCAGAGTAGTGAGTAGTGAGTGCAGAGTAGTGAGTAGTGAGTGCAGAGTAGTGAGTGCAGAGTAGTGAGTGCAGAGTGCAGAGTAGTGAGTGCAGAGTGCAGAGTAGTGAGTGCAGAGTAGTGAGTGCAGAGTAGTGAGTGCAGAGTAGTGAGTAGTGAGAGCAGAGTAATGAGTGCAGAGTAGTGAGTGCAGAGTAGTGAGTGCAGAGTAGTGAGTGCAGATTGGTGAGTGCAGAGTAGTGAGTGCAGAGTGGTGAGTGCAGAGTGGTGAGTGCAGAGTAGTGAGTAGTGAGTGCAGAGTGGTGAGTGCTGAGTAGTGAGTGCAGAGTTGTGAGTGCAGAGTAGTGAGTAGTGAGTGCAGAGTAGTGAGTAGTGAGTGCAGAGTAGTGAGTGCAGAGTAGTGAGTAGTGAGTGCAGAGTAGTGAGTAGTGAGTGCAGAGTAGTGAGTGCAGAGTAGTGAGTGCAGAGTAGTGAGTAGTGAGTGCAGAGTAGTGAGTGCAGAGTAGTGAGTGCAGAGTAGTGAGTACAGAGTATTGAGTAGTGAGTGCAGAGTAGTGAGTAGTGAGTGCAGAGTAGTGAGTAGTGAGTGCAAAGTAGTGAGTGCAGAGTAGTGAGTGCAGAGTAGTGAGTAGTGAGTGCAGAGTAGTGAGTAATGAGTGCAGAGTAGTGAGTGCAGAGTAGTGAGTAGTGAGTGCAGAGTAGTGAGTAGTGAGTGCAGAGTAATGAGTGCAGAGTAGTGAGTGCAGAGTAGTGAGTGCAGAGTAGTGAGTGCAGAGTAGTGAGTGCAGAGTAGTGAGTAGTGTGTGCAGAGTAGTGAGTGCAGAGTAGCGAGTAGTGAGTGCAGAGTAGTGAGTAGTGAGTGCAGAGTAGTGAGTGCAGAGTAGTGAGTGCAGAGTAGTGAGTACAGAGTATTGAGTAGTGAGTGCAGAGTAGTGAGTAGTGAGTGCAGAGTAGTGAGTGCAGAGTAGTGAGTAGTGAGTGCAGAGTAGTGAGTAGTGAGTGCAGAGTAATGAGTGCAGAGTAGTGAGTGCAGAGTAGTGAGTAGTGAGTGCAGAGTAGTGAGTGCAGAGTAGTGAGTACAGAGTATTGAGTAGTGAGTGCAGAGTAGTGAGTAGTGAGTGCAGAGTAGTGAGTAGTGAGTGCAGAGTAGTGAGTGCAGAGTAGTGAGTGCAGAGTAGTGAGTAGTGAGTGCAGAGTAGTGAGTGCAGAGTAGTGAGTGCAGAGTAGTGAGTGCAGAGTAGTGAGTAGTGAGTGCAGAGTAGTGAGTAGTGAGTGCAGTGTAGTGAGTGCAGAGTAGTGAGTGCAGAGTGCAGAGTAGTGAGTGCAGAGTGCAGAGTAGTGAGTGCAGAGTAGTGAGTGCAGAGTAGTGAGTGCAGAGTAGTGAGTAGTGAGAGCAGAGTAATGAGTGCAGAGTAGTGAGTGCAGAGTAGTGAGTGCAGAGTAGTGAGTGCAGATTGGTGAGTGCAGAGTAGTGAGTGCAGAGTGGTGAGTGCAGAGTGGTGAGTGCAGAGTAGTGAGTAGTGAGTGCAGAGTGGTGAGTGCTGAGTAGTGAGTGCAGAGTTGTGAGTGCAGAGTAGTGAGTAGTGAGTGCAGAGTAGTGAGTAGTGAGTGCAGAGTAGTGAGTGCAGAGTAGTGAGTAGTGAGTGCAGAGTAGTGAGTAGTGAGTGCAGAGTAGTGAGTGCAGAGTAGTGAGTGCAGAGTAGTGAGTAGTGAGTGCAGAGTAGTGACTGCAGAGTAGTGAGTAGTGAGTAGTGAGTGCAGAGTAGTGAGTAGTGAGTGCAGAGTAGTGAGTAGTGAGTGCAGAGTAGTGAGTAGTGAGTGCAGAGTAGTGAGTGCAGAGTAGTGAGTGCAGAGTAGTGAGTGCAGAGTAGTGAGTGCAGAGTAGTGAGTAGTGAGTGCAGAGTAGTGAGTAGTGAGTGCAGAGTAGTGAGTGCAGAGTAGTGAGTGCAGAGTGCAGAGTAGTGAGTGCAGAGTGCAGAGTAGTGAGTGCAGAGTAGTGAGTGCAGAGTAGTGAGTGCAGAGTAGTGAGTAGTGAGAGCAGAGTAATGAGTGCAGAGTAGTGAGTGCAGAGTAGTGAGTGCAGAGTAGTGAGTGCAGATTGGTGAGTGCAGAGTAGTGAGTGCAGAGTGGTGAGTGCAGAGTGGTGAGTGCAGAGTAGTGAGTAGTGAGTGCAGAGTGGTGAGTGCTGAGTAGTGAGTGCAGAGTTGTGAGTGCAGAGTAGTGAGTAGTGAGTGCAGAGTAGTGAGTAGTGAGTGCAGAGTAGTGAGTGCAGAGTAGTGAGTAGTGAGTGCAGAGTAGTGAGTAGTGAGTGCAGAGTAGTGAGTGCAGAGTAGTGAGTAGTGAGTGCAGAGTAGTGAGTAGTGAGTGCAGAGTAGTGAGTGCAGAGTAGTGAGTGCAGAGTAGTGAGTACAGAGTATTGAGTAGTGAGTGCAGAGTAGTGAGTAGTGAGTGCAGTGTAGTGAGTGCAAAGTAGTGAGTGCAGAGTAGTGAGTGCAGAGTAGTGAGTGCAGAGTAGTGAGTAGTGAGTGCAGAGTAGTGAGTGCAGAGTAGTGAGTGCAGAGTAGTGAGTAGTGAGTGCAGAGTAGTGAGTAGTGAGTGCAGAGTAGTGAGTGCAGAGTAGTGAGTAGTGAGTGCAGAGTAGTGAGTAGTGAGTGCAGAGTAATGAGTGCAGAGTAGTGAGTGCAGAGTAGTGAGTAGTGTGTGCAGAGTAGTGAGTGCAGAGTAGTGAGTAGTGAGTGCAGAGTAGTGAGTAGTGAGTGCAGAGTAGTGAGTGCAGAGTAGTGAGTGCAGAGTAGTGAGTGCAGAGTAGTGAGTGCAGAGTAGTGAGTAGTGAGTGCAGAGTAGTGAGTAGTGAGTGCAGAGTAGTGAGTAGTGAGTGCAGAGTAGTGAGTGCAGAGTAGTGAGTGCAGAGTAGTGAGTGCAGAGTAGTGAGTAGTGAGTGCAGAGTAGTGAGTGCAGAGTAGTGAGTGCAGAGTAGTGAGTAGTGAATGCAGAGTAGTGAGTAGTGAGTGCAGAGTAGTGAGTGCAGAGTAGTGAGTGCAGAGTAGTGAGTGCAGAGTGGTGAGTGCAGAGTAGTGAGTGCAGAGTAGTGAGTGCAGAGTAGTGAGTGCAGAGTAGTGAGTGCAGAGTAGTGAGTGCAGAGTAGTGAGTAGTGAGTGCAGAGTAGTGAGTGCAGAGTAGTGAGTAGTGAGTGCAGAGTAGTGAGTAGTGAATGCAGAGTAGTGAGTAGTGAGTGCAGAGTAGTGAGTGCAGAGTAGTGAGTGGTGAGTGCAGAGTAGTGAGTGCAGAGTAGTGAGTGCAGAGTAGTGAGTGCAGAGTAGTGAGTAGTGAGTGCAGAGTAGTGAGTGCAGAGTAGTGAGTAGTGAGTGCAGAGTAGTGAGTAGTGAGTGCAGAGTAGTGACTGCAGAGTAGTGAGTAGTGAGTGCAGAGTAGTGAGTAGTGAAAGCAGAGTAGTGACTGCAGAGTAGTGAGTAGTGAGTGCAGAGTAGTGAGTAGTGAGTGCAGAGTAGTGAGTAGTGAGTGCAGAGTAGTGAGTAGTGAGTGCAGAGTAGTGAGTGCAGAGTAGTGAGTGCAGAGTAGTTAGTGCAGAGTAGTGAGTAGTGAGTGCAGAGTAGTGAGTAGTGAGTGCAGAGTAGTGAGTGCAGAGTAGTGAGTGCAGAGTAGTGAGTAGTGAGTGCAGAGTAGTGAGTAGTGAGTGCAGAGTAGTGAGTAGTGAGTGCAGTGTAGTGAGTGCACTGTAGTGAGTGCAGAGTAGTGAGTGCAGAGTAGTGAGTGCAGAGTAGTGAGTGCAGAGTGGTGAGTGCAGAGTAGTGAGTGGTGAGTGGTGAGTGCAGAGTAGTGAGTAGTGAGTGCAGAGTAGTGAGTCGTGAGTGCAGAGTAGTGAGTGCAGAGTAGTGAGTGCAGAGTAGTGAGTAGTGAGTGCAGAGTAGTGAGTGCAGAGTAGTGAGGAGTGAGTGCAGAGTAGTGAGTGCAGAGTAGTGAGTGCAGAGTGGTGAGTGCAGAGTAGTGAGTAGTGAGTGCAGAGTAGTGAGTGCAGAGTAGTGAGTAGTGCGTGCAGAGTAGTGAGTGCAGAGTAGGGAGTAGTGAGTGCAGAGTAGTGAGTGCAGAGTAGTGAGTAGTGAGTGCAGAGTAGTGAATGCAGAGTAGTGAGTGCAGAGTAGTGAGTAGTGAATGCAGAGTAGTGAGTAGTGAGTGCAGAGTAGTGAGTGCAGAGTAGTGAGTGCAGAGTAGTGAGTGCAGAGTGGTGAGTGCAGAGTAGTGAGTGCAGAGTAGTGAGTGCAGAGTAGTGAGTGCAGAGTAGTGAGTGCAGAGTAGTGAGTGCAGAGTAGTGAGTAGTGAGTGCAGAGTAGTGAGTGCAGAGTAGTGAGTAGTGAGTGCAGAGTAGTGAGTAGTGAATGCAGAGTAGTGAGTGCAGAGTAGTGAGTGCAGAGTAGTGAGTGCAGAGTAGTGAGTGCGGAGTAGTGAGTGCAGAGTAGTGAGTGCAGAGTAGTGAGTAGTGAGTGCAGAGTAGTGAGTGCAGAGTAGTGAGTAGTGAGTGCAGAGTAGTGAGTGCAGTGTAGTGGGTGCAGAGTAGTGAGTGCAGAGTAGTGAGTACAGAGTATTGAGTAGTGAGTGCAGAGTAGTGAGTAGTGAGTGCAGAGTAGTGAGTAGTGAGTGCAGAGTAGTGAGTAGTGAGTGCAGAGTAGTGAGTGCAGAGTAGTGAGTGCAGAGTAGTGAGTAGTGAGTGCAGACTAGTGAGTTCAGAGTAGTGAGTAGTGAGTGCAGAGTAGTGAGTAGTGAGTGCAGAGTAGTGAGTAGTGAGTGCAGAGTAGTGAGCAGTGAGTGCAGAGTAGTGAGTGCAGAGTAGTGAGTGCAGAGTAGTGAGTGCAGAGTAGTGAGTGCAGAGTGGTGAGTGCAGAGTAGTGAGTGCAGAGTAGTGAGTGCAGAGTAGTGAGTGCAGAGTAGTGAGTGCAGAGTAGTGAGTAGTGAGTGCAGAGTAGTGAGTGCAGAGTAGTGAGTAGTGAGTGCAGAGTAGTGAGTAGTTAGTGCAGAGTAGTGAGTAGTGAGTGCAGAGTAGTGAGTGCAGAGTAGTGAGTAGTGAGTGCAGAGTAGTGAGTTCAGAGTAGTGAGTGCAGAGTAGTGAGTGCAGAGTAGTGAGTAGTGAGTGCAGAGTAGTGAGTAGTGAGTGCAGAGTAGTGGAGTAGTGAGTGCAGAGTAGTGTGTGCAGAGTAGTGAGTAGTGAGTGCAGAGTAGTGAGTAGTGAGTGCAGAGTAGTGACTGCAGAGTAGTGAGTAGTGAGTAGTGAGTGCAGAGTAGTGAGTAGTGAGTGCAGAGTAGTGAGTAGTGAGTGCAGAGTAGTGAGTAGTGAGTGCAGAGTAGTGAGTGCAGAGTAGTGAGTGCAGAGTAGTGAGTGCAGAGTATTGAGTGCAGAGTAGTGAGTAGTGAGTGCAGAGTAGTGAGTAGTGAGTGCAGAGTAGTGAGTGCAGAGTAGTGAGTGCAGAGTGCAGAGTAGTGAGTGCAGAGTGCAGAGTAGTGAGTGCAGAGTAGTGAGTGCAGAGTAGTGAGTGCAGAGTAGTGAGTAGTGAGAGCAGAGTAATGAGTGCAGAGTAGTGAGTTCAGAGTAGTGAGTGCAGAGTAGTGAGTGCAGAGTGGTGAGTGCAGAGTAGTGAGTGCAGAGTAGTGAGTGCAGAGTGGTGAGTGCAGAGTGGTGAGTGCAGAGTAGTGAGTAGTGAGTGCAGAGTGGTGAGTGCTGAGTAGTGAGTGCAGAGTTGTGAGTGCAGAGTAGTGAGTAGTGAGTGCAGAGTAGTGAGTAGTGAGTGCAGAGTAGTGAGTGCAGAGTAGTGAGTAGTGAGTGCAGAGTAGTGAGTAGTGAGTGCAGAGTAGTGAGTGCAAAGTAGTGAGTGCAGAGTAGTGAGTAGTGAGTGCAGAGTAGTGAGTGCAGAGTAGTGAGTGCAGAGTAGTGAGTGCAGAGTAGTGAGTACAGAGTATTGAGTAGTGAGTGCAGAGTAGTGAGTAGTGAGTGCAGAGTAGTGAGTAGTGAGTGCAGAGTAGTGAGTGCAGAGTAGTGAGTGCAGAGTAGTGAGTGCAGAGTAGTGAGTAGTGAGTGCAGAGTAGTGAGTGCAGAGTAGTGAGTGCAGAGTAGTGAGTAGTGAGTGCAGAGTAGTGAGTGCAGAGTAGTGAGTAGTGAGTGCAGAGTAGTGAGTAGTGAGTGCAGAGTAATGAGTGCAGAGTAGTGAGTGCAGAGTAGTGAGTGCAGAGTAGTGAGTGCAGAGTAGTGAGTAGTGTGTGCAGAGTAGTGAGTGCAGAGTAGCGAGTAGTGAGTGCAGAGTAGTGGGTAGTGAGTGCAGAGTAGTGAGTGCAGAGTAGTGAGTGCAGAGTAGTGAGTACAGAGTATTGAGTAGTGAGTGCAGAGTAGTGAGTAGTGAGTGCAGAGTAGTGAGTAGTGAGTGCAGAGTAGTGAGTGCAGAGTAGTGAGTGCAGAGTAGTGAGTAGTGAGTGCAGAGTAGTGAGTGCAGAGTAGTGAGTGCAGAGTAGTGAGTGCAGAGTAGTGAGTGCAGAGTAGTGAGTAGTGAGTGCAGAGTAGTGAGTAGTGAGTGCAGTGTAGTGAGTGCAGAGTAGTGAGTGCAGAGTGCAGAGTAGTGAGTGCAGAGTGCAGAGTAGTGAGTGCAGAGTAGTGAGTGCAGAGTAGTGAGTGCAGAGTAGTGAGTAGTGAGAGCAGAGTAATGAGTGCAGAGTAGTGAGTGCAGAGTAGTGAGTGCAGAGTAGTGAGTGCAGATTGGTGAGTGCAGAGTAGTGAGTGCAGAGTGGTGAGTGCAGAGTGGTGAGTGCAGAGTAGTGAGTAGTGAGTGCAGAGTGGTGAGTGCTGAGTAGTCAGTGCAGAGTTGTGAGTGCAGAGTAGTGAGTAGTGAGTGCAGAGTAGTGAGTAGTGAGTGCAGAGTAGTGAGTGCAGAGTAGTGAGTAGTGAGTGCAGAGTAGTGAGTAGTGAGTGCAGAGTAGTGAGTGCAGAGTAGTGAGTGCAGAGTAGTGAGTGCAGAGTAGTGAGTGCAGAGTAGTGAGTGCAGAGTAGTGAGTACAGAGTATTGAGTAGTGAGTGCAGAGTAGTGAGTAGTGAGTGCAGAGTAGTGAGTAGTGAGTGCAAAGTAGTGAGTGCAGAGTAGTGAGTGCAGAGTAGTGAGTGCAGAGTAGTGAGTAGTGAGTGCAGAGTAGTGAGTGCAGAATAGTGAGTGCAGAGTAGTGAGTAGTGAGTGCAGAGTAGTGAGTAGTGAGTGCAGAGTAATGAGTGCAGAGTAGTGAGTAGTGTGTGCAGAGTAGTGAGTGCAGAGTAGTGAGTAGTGAGTGCAGAGTAGTGAGTAGTGAGTGCAGAGTAGTGAGTGCAGAGTAGTGAGTGCAGAGTAGTGAGTAGTGAGTGCAGAGTAGTGAGTGCAGAATAGTGAGTGCAGAGTAGTGAGTAGTGAGTGCAGAGTAGTGAGTAGTGAGTGCAGAGTAGTGAGTGCAGAGTAGTGAGTAGTGTGTGCAGAGTAGTGAGTGCAGAGTAGTGAGTAGTGAGTGCAGAGTAGTGAGTAGTGAGTGCAGAGTAGTGAGTGCAGAGTAGTGAGTGCAGAGTAGTGAGTGCAGAGTAGTGAGTGCAGAGTAGTGAGTGCAGAGTAGTGAGTACAGAGTATTGAGTAGTGAGTGCAGAGTAGTGAGTGCAGAGTAGTGAGTAGTGAGTGCAGAGTAGTGAGTGCAGAGTAGTGAGTGCAGAGTAGTGAGTGCAGAGTAGTGAGTGCAGAGTAGTGAGTGCAGAGTAGTGAGTGCAGAGTAGTGAGTGCAGAGTAGTGAGTAGTGAGTGCAGAGTAGTGAGTAGTGAGTGCAGAGTAATGAGTGCAGAGTAGTGAGTGCAGAGTAGTGAGTGCAGAGTAGTGAGTAGTGAATGCAGAGTAGTGAGTAGTGAGTGCAGAGTAGTGAGTGCAGAGTAGTGAGTGCAGAGTGGTGAGTGCAGAGTAGTGAGTGCAGAGTAGTGAGTGCAGAGTAGTGAGTGCAGAGTAGTGAGTGCAGAGTAGTGAGTGCAGAGTAGTGAGTGCAGAGTAGTGAGTAGTGAGTGCAGAGTAGTGAGTAGTGAATGCAGAGTAGTGAGTAGTGAGTGCAGAGTAGTGAGTGCAGAGTAGTGAGTAGTGAGTGCAGAGTAGTGAGTGCAGAGTAGTGAGTGCAGAGTAGTGAGTGCAGAGTAGTGAGTAGTGAGTGCAGAGTAGTGAGTGCAGAGTAGTGAGTAGTGAGTGCAGAGTAGTGAGTAGTGAGTGCAGAGTAGTGACTGCAGAGTAGTGAGTAGTGAGTGCAGAGTAGTGAGTAGTGAGTGCAGAGTAGTGACTGCAGAGTAGTGAGTAGTGAGTGCAGAGTAGTGAGTAGTGAGTGCAGAGTAGTCAGTAGTGAGTGCAGAGTAGTGAGTAGTGAGTGCAGAGTAGTGAGTGCAGAGTAGTGAGTGCAGAGTAGTGAGTGCAGAGTAGTGAGTAGTGAGTGCAGAGTAGTGAGTAGTGAGTGCAGAGTAGTGAGTGCAGAGTAGTGAGTGCAGAGTAGTGAGTAGTGAGTGCAGAGTAGTGAGTAGTGAGTGCAGAGTAGTGAGTAGTGAGTGCAGTGTAGTGAGTGCAGTGTAGTGAGTGCAGTGTAGTGAGTGCAGAGTAGTGAGTGCAGAGTAGTGAGTGCAGAGTAGTGAGTGCAGAGTGGTGAGTGCAGAGTAGTGAGTGGTGAGTGGTGAGTGCAGAGTAGTGAGTAGTGAGTGCAGAGTAGTGAGTCGTGAGTGCAGAGTAGTGAGTGCAGAGTAGTGAGTGCAGAGTAGTGAGTAGTGAGTGCAGAGTAGTGAGTGCAGAGAAGTGAGGAGTGAGTGCAGAGTAGTGAGTGCAGAGTAGTGAGTGCAGAGTGGTGAGTGCAGAGTAGTGAGTAGTGAGTGCAGAGTAGTGAGTGCAGAGTAGTGAGTAGTGCGTGCAGAGTAGTGAGTGCAGAGTAGGGAGTAGTGAGTGCAGAGTAGTGAGTGCAGAGTAGTGAGTGCAGAGTAGTGAGTAGTGAGTGCAGAGTAGTGAGTGCAGAGTAGTGAGTGCAGAGTAGTGAGTGCAGAGTAGTGAGTGCGGAGTAGTGAGTGCAGAGTAGTGAGTGCAGAGTAGTGAGTAGTGAGTGCAGAGTAGTGAGTGCAGAGTAGTGAGTAGTGAGTGCAGAGTAGTGAGTGCAGAGTAGTGAGTGCAGAGTAGTGAGTACAGAGTATTGAGTAGTGAGTGCAGAGTAGTGAGTAGTGAGTGCAGAGTAGTGAGTAGTGAGTGCAGAGTAGTGAGTAGTGAGTGCAGAGTAGTGTGTGCAGAGTAGTGAGTAGTGAGTGCAGAGTAGTGAGTAGTGAGTGCAGAGTAGTGACTGCAGAGTAGTGAGTAGTGAGTAGTGAGTGCAGAGTAGTGAGTAGTGAGTGCAGAGTAGTGAGTAGTGAGTGCAGAGTAGTGAGTAGTGAGTGAAGAGTAGTGAGTGCAGAGTATTGAGTGCAGAGTAGTGAGTGCAGAGTAGTGAGTAGTGAGTGCAGAGTAGTGAGTGCAGAGTAGTGAGTGCAGAGTGCAGAGTAGTGAGTGCAGAGTGCAGAGTAGTGAGTGCAGAGTAGTGAGTGCAGAGTAGTGAGTGCAGAGTAGTGAGTAGTGAGAGCAGAGTAATGAGTGCAGAGTAGTGAGTGCAGAGTAGTGAGTGCAGAGTAGTGAGTGCAGAGTGGTGAGTGCAGAGTAGTGAGTGCAGAGTAGTGAGTGCAGAGTGGTGAGTGCAGAGTGGTGAGTGCAGAGTAGTGAGTAGTGAGTGCAGAGTGGTGAGTGCTGAGTAGTGAGTGCAGAGTTGTGAGTGCAGAGTAGTGAGTAGTGAGTGCAGAGTAGTGAGTAGTGAGTGCAGAGTAGTGAGTGCAGAGTAGTGAGTAGTGAGTGCAGAGTAGTGAGTAGTGAGTGCAGAGTAGTGAGTGCAGAGTAGTGAGTGCAGAGTAGTGAGTAGTGAGTGCAGAGTAGTGAGTGCAGAGTAGTGAGTGCAGAGTAGTGAGTGCAGAGTAGTGAGTACAGAGTATTGAGTAGTGAGTGCAGAGTAGTGAGTAGTGAGTGCAGAGTAGTGAGTAGTGAGTGCAGAGTAGTGAGTGCAGAGTAGTGAGTGCAGAGTAGTGAGTGCAGAGTAGTGAGTAGTGAGTGCAGAGTAGTGAGTGCAGAGTAGTGAGTGCAGAGTAGTGAGTGCAGAGTAGTGAGTGCAGAGTAGTGAGTAGTGAGTGCAGAGTAGTGAGTGCAGAGTAGTGAGTAGTGAGTGCAGAGTAGTGAGTAGTGAGTGCAGAGTAATGAGTGCAGAGTAGTGAGTGCAGAGTAGTGAGTGCAGAGTAGTGAGTGCAGAGTAGTGAGTGCAGAGTAGTGAGTAGTGTGTGCAGAGTAGTGAGTGCAGAGTAGCGAGTAGTGAGTGCAGAGTAGTGAGTAGTGAGTGCAGAGTAGTGAGTGCAGAGTAGTGAGTGCAGAGTAGTGAGTGCAGAGTGGTGAGTGCAGAGTAGTGAGTGCAGAGTAGTGAGTGCAGAGTAGTGAGTGCAGAGTAGTGAGTAGTGAGTGCAGAGTAGTGAGTGCAGAGTAGTGAGTAGTGAGTGCAGAGTAGTGAGTAGTGAGTGCAGAGTAGTGAGTGTAGAGTAGTGAGTAGTGATTGCAGAGTAGTGAGTTCAGAGTAGTGAGTGCAGAGTAGTGAGTGCAGAGTAGTGAGTAGTGAGTGCAGAGTAGTGAGTAGTGAGTGCAGAGTAGTGAGTAGTGAGTGCAGAGTAGTGAGTGCAGAGTAGTGAGTAGTGAGTGCAGAGTAGTGAGTAGTGAGTGCAGAGTAGTGACTGCAGAGTGGTGAGTAGTGAGTAGTGAGTGCAGAGTAGTGAGTAGTGAGTGCAGAGTAGTGAGTAGTGAGTGCAGAGTAGTGAGTAGTGAGTGCAGAGTAGTGAGTGCAGAGTAGTGAGTGCAGAGTAGTGAGTGCAGAGTAGTGAGTGCAGAGTAGTGAGTAGTGAGTGCAGAGTAGTGAGTAGTGAGTGCAGAGTAGTGAGTGCAGAGTAGTGAGTGCAGAGTGCAGAGTAGTGAGTGCAGAGTGCAGAGTAGTGAGTGCAGAGTAGTGAGTGCAGAGTAGTGAGTGCAGAGTAGTGAGTGCAGAGTAGTGAGTAGTGAGAGCAGAGTAATGAGTGCAGAGTAGTGAGTGCAGAGTAGTGAGTGCAGAGTAGTGAGTGCAGATTGGTGAGTGCAGAGTAGTGAGTGCAGAGTGGTGAATGCAGAGTGGTGAGTGCAGAGTAGTGAGTAGTGAGTGCAGAGTGGTGAGTGCTGAGTAGTGAGTGCAGAGTTGTGAGTGCAGAGTAGTGAGTAGTGAGTGCAGAGTAGTGAGTAGTGAGTGCAGAGGAGTGAGTGCAGAGTAGTGAGTAGTGAGTGCAGAGTAGTGAGTAGTGAGTGCAGAGTAGTGAGTGCAGAGTAGTGAGTAGTGAGTGCAGAGTAGTGAGTGCAGAGTAGTGAGTGCAGAGTAGTGAGTACAGAGTATTGAGTAGTGAGTGCAGAGTAGTGAGTAGTGAGTGCAGAGTAGTGAGTAGTGAGTGCATAGTAGTGAGTGCATAGTAGTGAGTGCAGAGTAGTGAGTGCAGAGTAGTGAGTAGTGAGTGCAGAGTAGTGAGTAGTGAGTGCAGAGTAGTGAGTGCAGAGTAGTGAGTAGTGAGTGCAGAGTAGTGAGTAGTGAGTGCAGAGTACTGAGTGCAGAGTAGTGAGTAGTGAGTGCAGAGTAGTGAGTAGTGAGTGCAGAGTAATGAGTGCAGAGTAGTGAGTGCAGAGTAGTGAGTGCAGAGTAGTGAGTAGTGTGTGCAGAGTAGTGAGTGCAGAGTAGTGAGTACAGAGTATTGAGTAGTGAGTGCAGAGTAGTGAGTAGTGAGTGCAGAGTAGTGAGTGCAGAGTAGTGAGTACAGAGTATTGAGTAGTGAGTGCAGAGTAGTGAGTGCAGAGTAGTGAGTGCAGAGTAGTGAGTACAGAGTATTGAGTAGTGAGTGCAGAGTAGTGAGTAGTGAGTGCAGAGTAGTGAGTAGTGAGTGCAGAGTAGTGAGTGCAGAGTAGTGAGTGCAGAGTAGTGAGTAGTGAGTGCAGAGTAGTGAGTACTGAGTGCAGAGTAATGAGTGCAGAGTAGTGAGTGCAGAGTAGTGAGTGCAGAGTAGTGAGTAGTGAATGCAGAGTAGTGAGTAGTGAGTGCAGAGTAGTGATTGCAGAGTAGTGAGTGCAGAGTAGTGAGTGCAGAGTGGTGAGTGCAGAGTAGTGAGTGCAGAGTAGTGAGTGCAGAGTAGTGAGTGCAGAGTAGTGAGTGCAGAGTAGTGAGTAGTGAGTGCAGAGTAGTGAGTGCAGAGTAGTGAGTAGTGAGTGCAGAGTAGTGAGTAGTGAATGCAGAGTAGTGAGTAGTGAGTGCAGAGTAGTGAGTGCAGAGTAGTGAGTAGTGAGTGCAGAGTAGTGAGTGCAGAGTAGTGAGTGCAGAGTAGTGAGTGCAGAGTAGTGAGTAGTGAGTGCAGAGTAGTGAGTGCAGAGTAGTGAGTAGTGAGTGCAGAGTAGTGAGTAGTGAGTGCAGAGTAGTGACTGCAGAGTAGTGAGTAGTGAGTGCAGAGTAGTGAGTAGTGAGTGCAGAGTAGTGACTGCAGAGTAGTGAGTAGTGAGTGCAGAGTAGTGAGTAGTGAGTGCAGAGTAGTCAGTAGTGAGTGCAGAGTAGTGAGTAGTGAGTGCAGAGTAGTGAGTGCAGAGTAGTGAGTGCAGAGTAGTGAGTGCAGAGTAGTGAGTGCAGAGTAGTGAGTAGTGAGTGCAGAGTAGTGAGTAGTGAGTGCAGAGTAGTGAGTGCAGAGTAGTGAGTAGTGAGTGCAGAGTAGTGAGTAGTGAGTGCAGAGTAGTGAGTAGTGAGTGCAGAGTAGTGAGTGCAGAGTAGTGAGTAGTGCGTGCAGAGTAGTGAGTGCAGAGTAGGGAGTAGTGAGTGCAGAGTAGTGAGTGCAGAGTAGTGAGTGCAGAGTAGTGAGTAGTGAGTGCAGAGTAGTGAGTGCAGAGTAGTGAGTGCAGAGTAGTGAGTGCAGAGTAGTGAGTGCGGAGTAGTGAGTGCAGAGTAGTGAGTGCAGAGTAGTGAGTAGTGAGTGCAGAGTAGTGAGTGCAGAGTAGTGAGTAGTGAGTGCAGAGTAGTGAGTGCAGAGTAGTGAGTGCAGAGTAGTGAGTGCAGAGTAGTGAGTACAGAGTATTGAGTAGTGAGTGCAGAGTAGTGAGTAGTGAGTGCAGAGTAGTGAGTAGTGAGTGCAGAGTAGTGAGTAGTGAGTGCAGAGTAGTGAGTGCAGAGTAGTGAGTGCAGAGTAGTGAGTAGTGAGTGCAGAGTAGTGAGTTCAGAGTAGTGAGTAGTGAGTGCATGTTGGACAGGCCACATGAAGGGCCGCTCTCCCCCGGCCCAACCAGGCCCGAACCAGCCACGCAAGTACCACACACCACCATTGCACGTCCACCGTCCCCGCAGGGACCCCTACACTCGAACCTGTTGACCGCATAGGCCGACCCACTACCGGCCTGCGCGCCCATCCTGGGCGCCATCTTGGACACTCCACCACGAGGCCGCCTGGCCCCCGATCGACCTCAACCCTGGGCCTGGCCAGGCCTCAGACATTCCGGCACCAACATCCACCCAGGAGGTGAGCGGGCTACTTGGTCAGTCAATGGGAGCAAGAGGTGTCAATGGCTCTCCCCCGCCAAGTGCCGCTCGCCCATCGCCTCCCCGGGCGCTGGCTCCACCCCCCTGCTGGGTGTCTGAACCCCCTCATCCCGGACCTCCCGACCTCCAAGTGCGAGGGTCCGGACATCAAAGCACACCAGCCCTATAACTGGGGCAGCTCCAGAGCAGGACGGGAGTTGTATCTTGGAGTCGAGAGACGCAAAGAAGAACTCATCCTTGACGGACTACTGGCGCTGCCGTAGCTCTGTCTTGTGCACCTTCGTCTTGCCTGCTGGCGCTGCCGCGGCTTTTGGAACTACCCTATCCTTCATCGTCGTCGGGACCTGCTGGCGTGGCCGCGGACCGTTTGTAACCACCACCTTCATCGGGACCTGCTGGCTCTGCCGCGGACCGTCGTCTTCCCTCATCCATCTCGGGCCCTGCTGGCTCCGCCGCGGCCCGTTCATCTACACCACCGAGCTCGAGGATTGAGAGCTATTTCCATCTCTTTGGTAACAAGACTGTCCCGCTACCCTTTTCCCAAACAGAGACCAGAATAGAGGGGACCCCTGAGTCCAGACCTCCTTGTACCATTCTACCGTACTTAAAGATTTGCCTATAAAGTATCGTTGAACTTTATCATTGTGTGGTGTCCGTCTGTGGGGGGGAAGTTACTCGTCTGTACGGTTCGCTGGAGACGGCTCTCCCCGGAGACCTCTCCCCTTGTCCTCGGCCGACCCTCCCGGTCCGTCTAACATTGGTGGCCAGCGACGGGATCCGAATCACCGCATAAACCGTACAGAGAGTAGCTCACCCCACGGCGAATCACGATGTCAACTAAAGACAGCGGATCAACGGAGAAATTCCAGATGGAGAAATTGGACGAATACAGCCATCGTGAACTTAAACAGTTCTGTATCGAATTAGGTATCGCTACCACCGGACTAAATACCAAAGATGACTTTAAGCAGGCCCTAGAATCTTGGGCAGAAACCGGGGCTGCCGGAACCCCCGATCAAGACATCGCAGCACAAACCCCCATGGCCCCTGAAGAACGAAGAACGGGTCTCTCGCCAGACGAGATCCAGGAACGAGAAAGAACCCGACTACACGAGCTGGAAATGGCCCGGCTCAAAATGGACGTTGAACTAAAGTTGGCCGAACAGAAAATCAACTTAGAGCACCTGCGTCTCCGAGAAGAAAGAGAGGAGAAACAGAGACAAAGGGAGCTCGAGGAAAAGAAACTGGCATATGAACATGAGCGGAAATTAGCTGAAATCGACCTACGCAAACAGAATAAAGAAACAGGGGTGCCCGAGCAACCCCACACTCCAGGGGCAACAGAGAAGAAGGTACACATCCCCAAGGATGTCGTTCGAGAATACTTCCGAGAGGACGACATCCAGCAATGGTTTAAGGCCTATGAAATCGCTATGACTGCACACCGGATCGATAAAAGCGATTGGGGGGCCGGTCTGTGGGGGAGATTCCTCAATGAGGGCCGCGACGCCCTGCTGCAACTCCCGGACCACCAGATGACCTCCTATGACCATATGAAAGCTGCACTCCTCACCCGCTATGGCCTCACACCCGAAATGTACCGTCAGAGGTTCCGAGACTGCACCCGCATCCCGGGTACAACTTGGGTGGACTATGTCAATTACTTTAGCCGAGCCTTCGAGGGCTGGATCAAAGGAAGCAAGGTCACAACCTACGAACAACTGTTCAATCTTATGGTATGGGAGCATCTGTCGAACAATTGCTTCATTGAACTTCGCCAACACCTCCTCGACAGCAAGTTAACGGATCCCCGGCAGCTCGCAGCCGAAGCAGACCGGTGGGAGATCACCAGAGTGAGTCGAAATGGGTCCTCCGAACAGAACAGGAACAACAATGGTCAACACCGTCCCCGAGGAGGTGGAGGCCAAGGACGCGGAAGGAGCAACGCTCCGGTCACCCCCACTACCAGCACCACCCCCCCGGCCAACCGGGGCAGCACCCCAGCGCGACCGGGACATCGAGCCAATGTTACCTGCCATCGATGCCAACGAGTCGGACACTATGCAAACGACCCAAACTGCCCCCAGTACCAGAGCCCAAGACCCCGCCAAGTAGCCGCTGCTGCTCTGGGGGAGGAACAGATCTCAGAGGAACAAGAAGAATATGAACAGGAACACCAAGAATGGGAGCCAGCCGCCATGGCTCTCGCCTGCCTAGGGGGGAGAGACATGGTCCCGCGGGTCCCCCTACCCGCTAATACCCAGAAGTACAGCCAATGGGTGGGCATCAATGGACGCCGGGCTGAAGCCCTTCGTGACACTGGGGCCAGTGTAACAGCCGTCCGCTGTCACCTGGTGACCCCCGAACAATACTTACCAAACATTCTCTGCCCTGTACGTTCAGCCGATAACTCAGAAAGTCTGTGTCGGATGGCCTGCGTCCCCTTCGAATGGGGAGGGGTCTCCGGCATGTTGAAGGTGACGGTCCGAGATGATGCCCCCGTAGACTGCCTCCTGGGTAATGACCTGGAAAGCTCTCCATGGGCAGCAGTCGAACGAAAAGAGCACCTGGGGATGCTGGGCGTCCCGGACTGGGCGTGCGTCACCACCCGGTCCATGACCGCCCGTGCCAACACCCGCCCAGAGGAACTCGAATGGCCGGCGCCACCGCCTCCGGTCGCCCCCGCCGAAACCACCGACCGTGACGTCCCCCCCGAACCAGCTCAACCTCCAGACCTCGCTAACCTCGACCAGTGGCCTCAAGAGGGGGGGCCCACGCAAGAACAATTTCGCCAAGAACAGAAGACCTGTCCCTCCCTCGAGGGACTCCGCCAGCAAGCGCTAGCCCAAAGCGCAGGGGATACCTCCGGAACTCACTGGGTCTACTGGGACAATGATCTGCTGTACAGTGAGCAAAGAATCGCGGAGCTGGGGGCCAGTCGAGTCCTAGTGGTACCCCTCCGTTTTAGAGACTTTCTGCTAAACCTGGCCCACGATGTCCCCCTGGCAGGACACTTGGGTCAAGACAAAACCTATAGCCGCCTGGTGACCCACTTCTTCTGGCCCAAAATGAGGGACAATGTACACCAGCATTGCCGATCTTGCCCCACGTGCCAAGCCAGTGGGAAGAGCGGCCGCAAACTGAAAGCCCCCCTGCAACCTTTTCCCGTGGTCACCACCCCGTTCGAGAGGGTCGGAATCGATATCGTAGGGCCCCTGGACCCGCGCACAAAACAAGGCCATCGATTCATCCTGGTGCTAGTGGACCACGCCACCCGCTACCCGGAGGCTGTTCCCCTGCGGACTGTGACAGCCCCGGTAGTCGGCCGGGCTCTGATGGGGATCTTCTCCCGGGTGGGCTTCCCCCGGGAGGTCGTCAGCGACAGAGGCACGAACTTTATTTCGAAATATATGAAATCTCTCTGGCAACAGTGCGGGGTTACCTACCGGTTCATGACCCCCTATCACCCTCAAGGAAACGGACTCGTTGAGCGGTTCAACCGCACGCTCAAAGGGATGATCGGGGGGTTGGAAGAGCCCCTCCGTCGCCAGTGGGATGTGCTGCTGCCGTGCCTCCTCTTCGCATATCGAGAGGTTCCCCAGAAGTCCCTGGGCTTCAGCCCATTTGAACTGCTATATGGACACCCCGTACGCGGGCCGCTCAGCCTAGTTAAGGAAGGCTGGGAGATGCCCCCTCTAAAGAACCCCCCAGATGTTTTCCGCTACCTCCTAACACTCCGCAACCAGACCCGGCGATTCCGAGAACTAGCAAAAGCCAACCTAGAGGCCAGTCAGGAGGACATGAAAAGGTGGTATGACCGGAATGCCTCCTCCATCGAATTCGAACCTGGGCAACAGGTATGGGTGATGTCCCCCACCGAACCCTGCGCCCTACAAGACAAGTGGACAGGGCCCTTCAAAGTGGTCGAGCGCAAGGGTCCGGCTACCTATCTCATCGACTTGGAATCTTCCCGGAACCCCCTCCGGGTCCTCCACGCTAACAGACTGAAACCGCACTTTGTACGGACAGAACTCAGCCTCCTGATGGCCACAGACAATGGGGCTGAAGAGGACTCCGAGCCCCTCCCGGACCTCCTACGAACGCGGGAGAAAGACGGTTCCATAGATGGGGTCCGACTCTCAGAGGCCCTCACCTGAGAGCAACACCAGGAGTGCCAAGTGCTCCTGTCACAATTCGCCAGCCTGTTCTCCCTCACCCCAGGTGTCACTTCCTGGTGTACGCACGATGTGGACACTGGGGACAGCCCCCCTATCCGCCACCGGGCCTACCGCGTGCCAGATCGGGTACGGGCCTGCATCCAGGAGGAAGTAGCCAAAATGCTCACGCTCGGGGTCATCGAGCCCTCAGACAGCCCCTGGGCCAGCCCGGTAGTACTGGTCCCCAAAGCAGCTGCCCCCGGCACCACACCAGAACTCCGGTTCTGCGTCGACTACCGGGGCTTGAATGCGGTCACCAGGACAGACGCACATCCCATCCCCCGGGCAGATGAACTAATCGACCGCATGGGAGCTGCCCGCTACCTCAGTATCTTCGACCTGACGGCGGGCTACTGGCAAATCGGCCTCACACCCCGGGCACAAGAACGTTCTGCCTTTTCCACTCCCGATGGCCATTACCATTTCACAGTCATGCCCTTCGGCATGAAGAATGCCCCAGCAACATTCCAACGGCTCGTCAATCAGGTCCTGGCGGGGCTCGAAGGATTCAGCGCCGCCTACTTAGACGACATCGCTGTATACAGCAACCAGTGGTCCGAGCACCTCCACCACCTCCGAGCAGTGCTGCACGCCCTTCAGCAAGCTGGCCTCACGATCAAGGCCAGCAAATGTCAAATTGGGCAAGGGTCTGTAACCTACCTCGGGCACCAGGTGGGAAGCGGCCTGGTGGCCCCTCTGCAGCTAAAAATTGCCGCCATCCAGTCCTGGCAGCCCCCCATTACCCAGACCGAGGTACGAGCCTTCCTGGGCCTCACGGGCTATTACCGAAGGTTCGTGAAAGACTATGGTACTATCGTGAGGCCCCTCACAGAGCTCACGTCAAAAAATCAGCCCCAGAAAGTCAACTGGACCCCAGAGTGTCAAGCTGCATTTGAACAATTGAAAGCCGCCATGTGCTCCGCCCCTGTGCTCCAGGCCCCCGACTACAGCCGGGAGTTCATCGTCCAGACGGATGCCTCCGACCATGGCATTGGGGCAGTCCTGTCTCAAGTGAACACCGAGGGCCGTGATCAGCCGGTGGCCTTCATCAGCCGGCGACTCCTACCACGGGAACAACGCTGGAGCACCATAGAGAGGGAGGCCTTCGCGGTGGTATGGGCCCTCAAGAAGCTCCGGCCCTACCTTTTTGGCACACCCTTTCGGGTACAGACCGACCACCGACCCCTGCAGTGGCTGATGCAGATGCGGGGGGAAAACCCGAAGTTACTACGCTGGTCCATCTCCCTACAAGGGATGGACTTCACAGTTGAACATCGGCCTGGGCCAGATCACGCCAACGCAGATGGCCTGTCCCGGTTCTTCCGCCTCGACGAGAAGAGTCCCCAAGAGGATGGGTAACTCTCCCCGCCTTCAGCTGGGGGGGACGCATGTTGGACAGGCCACATGAAGGGCCGCTCTCCCCCGGCCCAACCAGGCCCGAACCAGCCACGCAAGTACCACACACCACCATTGCACGTCCACCGTCCCCGCAGGGACCCCTACACTCGAACCTGTTGACCGCATAGGCCGACCCACTACCGGCCTGCGCGCCCATCCTGGGCGCCATCTTGGACACTCCACCACGAGGCCGCCTGGCCCCCGATCGACCTCAACCCTGGGCCTGGCCAGGCCTCAGACATTCCGGCACCAACATCCACCCAGGAGGTGAGCGGGCTACTTGGTCAGTCAATGGGAGCAAGAGGTGTCGATGGCTCTCCCCCGCCAAGTGCCGCTCGCCCATCGCCTCCCCGGGCGCTGGCTCCACCCCCCTGCTGGGTGTCTGAACCCCCTCATCCCGGACCTCCCGACCTCCAAGTGCGAGGGTCCGGACATCAAAGCACACCAGCCCTATAACTGGGGCAGCTCCAGAGCAGGACGGGAGTTGTATCTTGGAGTCGAGAGACGCAAAGAAGAACTCATCCTTGACGGACTACTGGCGCTGCCGTAGCTCTGTCTTGTGCACCTTCGTCTTGCCTGCTGGCGCTGCCGCGGCTTTTGGAACTACCCTATCCTTCATCGTCGTCGGGACCTGCTGGCGTGGCCGCGGACCGTTTGTAACCACCACCTTCATCGGGACCTGCTGGCTCTGCCGCGGACCGTCGTCTTCCCTCATCCATCTCGGGCCCTGCTGGCTCCGCCGCGGCCCGTTCATCTACACCACCGAGCTCGAGGATTGAGAGCTATTTCCATCTCTTTGGTAACAAGACTGTCCCGCTACCCTTTTCCCAAACAGAGACCAGAATAGAGGGGACCCCTGAGTCCAGACCTCCTTGTACCATTCTACCGTACTTAAAGATTTGCCTATAAAGTATCGTTGAACTTTATCATTGTGTGGTGTCCGTCTGTGGGGGGGAAGTTACTCGTCTGTACGGTTCGCTGGAGACGGCTCTCCCCGGAGACCTCTCCCCTTGTCCTCGGCCGACCCTCCCGGTCCGTCTAACAGTGCAGAGTAGTGAGTAGTGAGTGCAGAGTAGTGAGTAGTGAGTGCAGAGTAGTGAGCAGTGAGTGCAGAGTAGTGAGTGCAGAGTAGTGAGTGCAGAGTAGTGAGTGCAGAGTAGTGAGTGCAGAGTGGTGAGTGCAGAGTAGTGAGTGCAGAGTAGTGAGTGCAGAGTAGTGAGTGCAGAGTAGTGAGTAGTGAGTGCAGAGTAGTGAGTGCAGAGTAGTGAGTAGTGAGTGCAGAGTAGTGAGTAGTTAGTGCAGAGTAGTGAGTAGTGAGTGCAGAGTAGTGAGTGCAGAGTAGTGAGTAGTGAGTGCAGAGTAGTGAGTTCAGAGTAGTGAGTGCAGAGTAGTGAGTGCAGAGTAGTGAGTAGTGAGTGCAGAGTAGTGAGTAGTGAGTGCAGAGTAGTGAGTAGTGAGTGCAGAGTAGTGTGTGCAGAGTAGTGAGTAGTGAGTGCAGAGTAGTGAGTAGTGAGTGCAGAGTAGTGACTGCAGAGTAGTGAGTAGTGAGTAGTGAGTGCAGAGTAGTGAGTAGTGAGTGCAGAGTAGTGAGTAGTGAGTGCAGGGTAGTGAGTAGTGAGTGAAGAGTAGTGAGTGCAGAGTAGTGAGTGCAGAGTAGTGAGTGCAGAGTATTGAGTGCAGAGTAGTGAGTAGTGAGTGCAGAGTAGTGAGTAGTGAGTGCAGAGTAGTGAGTGCAGAGTAGTGAGTGCAGAGTGCAGAGTAGTGAGTGCAGAGTGCAGAGTAGTGAGTGCAGAGTAGTGAGTGCAGAGTAGTGAGTGCAGAGTAGTGAGTAGTGAGAGCAGAGTAATGAGTGCAGAGTAGTGAGTGCAGAGTAGTGAGTGCAGAGTAGTGAGTGCAGAGTGGTGAGTGCAGAGTAGTGAGTGCAGAGTAGTGAGTGCAGAGTGGTGAGTGCAGAGTGGTGATTGCAGAGTAGTGAGTAGTGAGTGCAGAGTGGTGAGTGCTGAGTAGTGAGTGCAGAGTTGTGAGTGCAGAGTAGTGAGTAGTGAGTGCAGAGTAGTGAGTAGTGAGTGCAGAGTAGTGAGTGCAGAGTAGTGAGTAGTGAGTGCAGAGTAGTGAGTAGTGAGTTCAGAGTAGTGAGTGCAGATTAGTGAGTGCAGAGTAGTGAGTAGTGAGTGCAGAGTAGTGAGTGCAGAGTAGTGAGTGCAGAGTAGTGAGTACAGAGTATTGAGTAGTGAGTGCAGAGTAGTGAGTAGTGAGTGCAGAGTAGTGAGTAGTGAGTGCAGAGTAGTGAGTGCAGAGTAGTGAGTGCAGAGTAGTGAGTGCAGAGTAGTGAGTAGTGAGTGTAGAGTAGTGAGTGCAGAGTAGTGAGTGCAGAGTAGTGAGTGCAGAGTAGTGAGTAGTGAGTGCAGAGTAGTGAGTGCAGAGTAGTGAGTAGTGAGTGCAGAGTAGTGAGTAGTGAGTGCAGAGTAATGAGTGCAGAGTAGTGAGTGCAGAGTAGTGAGTGCAGAGTAGTGAGTGCAGAGTAGTGAGTGCAGAGTAGTGAGTAGTGTGTGCAGAGTAGTGAGTGCAGAGTAGCGAGTAGTGAGTGCAGAGTAGTGAGTAGTGAGTGCAGAGTAGTGAGTGCAGAGTAGTGAGTGCAGAGTAGTGAGTGCAGAGTGGTGAGTGCAGAGTAGTGAGTGCAGAGTAGTGAGTGCAGAGTAGTGAGTGCAGAGTAGTGAGTGCAGAGTAGTGAGTAGTGAGTGCAGAGTAGTGAGTGCAGAGTAGTGAGTAGTGAGTGCAGAGTAGTGAGTAGTGAGTGCAGAGTAGTGAGTAGTGAGTGCAGAGTAGTGAGTGCAGAGTAGTGAGTAGTGAGTGCAGAGTAGTGAGTTCAGAGTAGTGAGTGCAGAGTAGTGAGTGCAGAGTAGTGAGTAGTGAGTGCAGAGTAGTGAGTAGTGAGTGCAGAGTAGTGAGTAGTGAGTGCAGAGTAGTGAGTAGTGAGTGCAGAGTAGTGAGTAGTGAGTGCAGAGTAGTGACTGCAGAGTAGTGAGTAGTGAGTAGTGAGTGCAGAGTAGTGAGTAGTGAGTGCAGAGTAGTGAGTGCAGAGTGCAGAGTAGTGAGTGCAGAGTGCAGAGTAGTGAGTGCAGAGTAGTGAGTGCAGAGTAGTGAGTAGTGAGAGCAGAGTAATGAGTGCAGAGTAGTGAGTGCAGAGTAGTGAGTGCAGAGTAGTGAGTGCAGAGTGGTGAGTGCAGAGTAGTGAGTGCAGAGTAGTGAGTGCAGAGTGGTGAGTGCAGAGTGGTGAGTGCAGAGTAGTGAGTAGTGAGTGCAGAGTGGTGAGTGCTGAGTAGTGAGTGCAGAGTTGTGAGTGCAGAGTAGTGAGTAGTGAGTGCAGAGTAGTGAGTAGTGAGTGCAGAGTAGTGAGTGCAGAGTAGTGAGTAGTGAGTGCAGAGTAGTGAGTAGTGAGTTCAGAGTAGTGAGTGCAGAGTAGTGAGTGCAGAGTAGTGAGTAGTGAGTGCAGAGTAGTGAGTGCAGAGTAGTGAGTGCAGAGTAGTGAGTACAGAGTATTGAGTAGTGAGTGCAGAGTAGTGAGTAGTGAGTGCAGAGTAGTGAGTAGTGAGTGCAGAGTAGTGAGTGCAGAGTAGTGAGTGCAGAGTAGTGAGTGCAGAGTAGTGAGTAGTGAGTGCAGAGTAGTGAGTGCAGAGTAGTGAGTGCAGAGTAGTGAGTGCAGAGTAGTGAGTAGTGAGTGCAGAGTAGTGAGTGCAGAGTAGTGAGTAGTGAGTGCAGAGTAGTGAGTAGTGAGTGCAGAGTAATGAGTGCAGAGTAGTGAGTGCAGAGTAGTGAGTGCAGAGTAGTGAGTGCAGAGTAGTGAGTGCAGAGTAGTGAGTAGTGTGTGCAGAGTAGTGAGTGCAGAGTAGCGAGTAGTGAGTGCAGAGTAGTGAGTAGTGAGTGCAGAGTAGTGAGTGCAGAGTAGTGAGTGCAGGGTAGTGAGTGCAGAGTGGTGAGTGCAGAGTAGTGAGTGCAGAGTAGTGAGTGCAGAGTAGTGAGTGCAGAGTAGTGAGTGCAGAGTAGTGAGTAGTGAGTGCAGAGTAGTGAGTGCAGAGTAGTGAGTAGTGAGTGCAGAGTAGTGAGTAGTGAGTGCAGAGTAGTGAGTAGTGAGTGCAGAGTAGTGAGTGCAGAGTAGTGAGTAGTGAGTGCAGAGTAGTGAGTTCAGAGTAGTGAGTGCAGAGTAGTGAGTGCAGAGTAGTGAGTAGTGAGTGCAGAGTAGTGAGTAGTGAGTGCAGAGTAGTGAGTAGTGAGTGCAGAGTAGTGAGTGCAGAGTAGTGAGTAGTGAGTGCAGAGTAGTGAGTAGTGAGTGCAGAGTAGTGACTGCAGAGTAGTGAGTAGTGAGTAGTGAGTGCAGAGTAGTGAGTAGTGAGTGCAGAGTAGTGAGTAGTGAGTGCAGAGTAGTGAGTGCAGAGTAGTGAGTGCAGAGTAGTGAGTGCAGAGTAGTGAGTGCAGAGTAGTGAGTAGTGAGTGCAGAGTAGTGAGTAGTGAGTGCAGAGTAGTGAGTGCAGAGTAGTGAGTGCAGAGTGCAGAGTAGTGAGTGCAGAGTGCAGAGTAGTGAGTGCAGAGTAGTGAGTGCAGAGTAGTGAGTGCAGAGTAGTGAGTAGTGAGAGCAGAGTAATGAGTGCAGAGTAGTGAGTGCAGAGTAGTGAGTGCAGAGTAGTGAGTGCAGATTGGTGAGTGCAGAGTAGTGAGTGCAGAGTGGTGAGTGCAGAGTGGTGAGTGCAGAGTAGTGAGTAGTGAGTGCAGAGTGGTGAGTAGTGAGTGCAGAGTAGTGAGTAGTGAGTGCAGAGTAATGAGTGCAGAGTAGTGAGTGCAGAGTAGTGAGTGCAGAGTAGTGAGTAGTGAATGCAGAGTAGTGAGTAGTGAGTGCAGAGTAGTGAGTGCAGAGTAGTGAGTGCAGAATAGTGAGTGCAGAGTGGTGAGTGCAGAGTAGTGAGTGCAGAGTAGTGAGTGCAGAGTAGTGAGTGCAGAGTAGTGAGTGCAGAGTAGTGAGTAGTGAGTGCAGAGTAGTGAGTGCAGAATAGTGAGTAGTGAGTGCAGAGTAGTGAGTAGTGAATGCAGAGTAGTGAGTAGTGAGTGCAGAGTAGTGAGTGCAGAGTAGTGAGTAGTGAGTGCAGAGTAGTGAGTGCAGAGTAGTGAGTGCAGAGTAGTGAGTGCAGAGTAGTGAGTAGTGAGTGCAGAGTAGTGAGTGCAGAGTAGTGAGTAGTGAGTGCAGAGTAGTGAGTAGTGAGTGCAGAGTAGTGACTGCAGAGTAGTGAGTAGTGAGTGCAGAGTAGTGAGTAGTGAGTGCAGAGTAGTGACTGCAGAGTAGTGAGTAGTGAGTGCAGAGTAGTGAGTAGTGAGTGCAGAGTAGTCAGTAGTGAGTGCAGAGTAGTGAGTAGTGAGTGCAGAGTAGTGAGTGCAGAGTAGTGAGTGCAGAGTAGTGAGTGCAGAGTAGTGAGTGCAGAGTAGTGAGCAGTGAGTGCAGAGTAGTGAGTAGTGAGTGCAGAGTAGTGAGTGCAGAGTAGTGAGTAGTGAGTGCAGAGTAGTGAGTAGTGAGTGCAGAGTAGTGAGTGCAGAGTAGTGAGTAGTGCGTGCAGAGTAGTGAGTGCAGAGTAGGGAGTAGTGAGTGCAGAGTAGTGAGTGCAGAGTAGTGAGTGCAGAGTAGTGAGTAGTGAGTGCAGAGTAGTGAGTGCAGAGTAGTGAGTGCAGAGTAGTGAGTAGTGAGTGCAGAGTAGTGAGTGCAGAGTAGTGAGTGGTGAGTGCAGAGTAGTGAGTGCAGAGTAGTGAGTGCAGAGTAGTGAGTGCAGAGTAGTGAGTAGTGAGTGCAGAGTAGTGAGTGCAGAGTAGTGAGTAGTGAGTGCAGAGTAGTGAGTAGTGAGGGCAGAGTAGTGACTGCAGAGTAGTGAGTAGTGAGTGCAGAGTAGTGAATAGTGAAAGCAGAGTAGTGACTGCAGAGTAGTGAGTAGTGAGTGCAGAGTAGTGAGTAGTGAGTGCAGAGTAGTCAGTAGTGAGTGCAGAGTAGTGAGTAGTGAGTGCAGAGTAGTGAGTGCAGAGTAGTGAGTGCAGAGTAGTGAGTGCAGAGTTGTGAGTGCAGAGTAGTGAGTAGTGAGTGCAGAGTAGTGAGTAGTGAGTGCAGAGTAGTGAGTGCAGAGTAGTGAGTGCAGAGTAGTGAGTAGTGAGTGCAGAGTAGTGAGTAGTGAGTGCAGAGTAGTGAGTAGTGAGTGCAGTGTAGTGAGTGCAGTGTAGTGAGTGCAGTGTAGTGAGTGCAGAGTAGTGAGTGCAGAGTAGTGAGTGCAGAGTGGTGAGTGCAGAGTAGTGAGTGGTGAGTGGTGAGTGCAGAGTAGTGAGTAGTGAGTGCAGAGTAGTGAGTCGTGAGTGCAGAGTAGTGAGTGCAGAGTAGTGAGTGCAGAGTAGTGAGTAGTGAGTGCAGAGTAGTGAGTGCAGAGTAGTGAGGAGTGAGTGCAGAGTAGTGAGTGCAGAGTAGTGAGTGCAGAGTGGTGAGTGCAGAGTAGTGAGTAGTGAGTGCAGAGTAGTGAGTGCAGAGTAGTGAGTGCAGAGTAGTGAGTACAGAGTATTGAGTAGTGAGTGCAGAGTAGTGAGTAGTGAGTGCAGAGTAGTGAGTAGTGAGTGCAAAGTAGTGAGTGCAGAGTAGTGAGTAGTGAGTGCAGAGTAGTGAGTAGTGAGTGCAGTGTAGTGAGTGCAGAGTAGTGAGTGCAGAGTGCAGAGTAGTGAGTGCAGAGTGCAGAGTAGTGAGTGCAGAGTAGTGAGTGCAGAGTAGTGAGTGCAGAGTAGTGAGTAGTGAGAGCAGAGTAATGAGTGCAGAGTAGTGAGTGCAGAGTAGTGAGTGCAGAGTAGTGAGTGCAGATTGGTGAGTGCAGAGTAGTGAGTGCAGAGTGGTGAGTGCAGAGTGGTGAGTGCAGAGTAGTGAGTAGTGAGTGCAGAGTGGTGAGTGCTGAGTAGTGAGTGCAGAGTTGTGAGTGCAGAGTAGTGAGTAGTGAGTGCAGAGTAGTGAGTAGTGAGTGCAGAGTAGTGAGTGCAGAGTAGTGAGTAGTGAGTGCAGAGTAGTGAGTAGTGAGTGCAGAGTAGTGAGTGCAGAGTAGTGAGTGCAGAGTAGTGAGTAGTGAGTGCAGAGTAGTGAGTGCAGAGTAGTGAGTGCAGAGTAGTGAGTGCAGAGTAGTGAGTACAGAGTATTGAGTAGTGAGTGCAGAGTAGTGAGTAGTGAGTGCAGAGTAGTGAGTGCAGAGTAGTGACTGCAGAGTAGTGAGTAGTGAGTAGTGAGTGCAGAGTAGTGAGTAGTGAGTGCAGAGTAGTGAGTAGTGAGTGCAGAGTAGTGAGTAGTGAGTGCAGAGTAGTGAGTGCAGAGTAGTGAGTGCAGAGTAGTGAGTGCAGAGTAGTGAGTAGTGAGTGCAGAGTAGTGAGTAGTGAGTGCAGAGTAGTGAGTGCAGAGTAGTGAGTGCAGAGTGCAGAGTAGTGAGTGCAGAGTGCAGAGTAGTGAGTGCAGAGTAGTGAGTGCAGAGTAGTGAGTGCAGAGTAGTGAGTAGTGAGTGCAGAGTAGTGAGTAGTGAGTGCATAGTAGTGTGTGCAGAGTAGTGAGTAGTGAGTGCAGAGTAGTGAGTAGTGAGTGCAGAGTAGTGACTGCAGAGTAGTGAGTAGTGAGTAGTGAGTGCAGAGTAGTGAGTAGTGAGTGCAGAGTAGTGAGTAGTGAGTGCAGAGTAGTGAGTAGTGAGTGCAGAGTAGTGAGTGCAGAGTAGTGAGTGCAGAGTAGTGAGTGCAGAGTATTGAGTGCAGAGTAGTGAGTAGTGAGTGCAGAGTAGTGAGTAGTGAGTGCAGAGTAGTGAGTGCAGAGTAGTGAGTGCAGAGTGCAGAGTAGTGAGTGCAGAGTGCAGAGTAGTGAGTGCAGAGTAGTGAGTGCAGAGTAGTGAGTGCAGAGTAGTGAGAGCAGAGTAATGAGTGCAGAGTAGTGAGTTCAGAGTAGTGAGTGCAGAGTAGTGAGTGCAGAGTGGTGAGTGCAGAGTAGTGAGTGCAGAGTAGTGAGTGCAGAGTGGTGAGTGCAGAGTGGTGAGTGCAGAGTAGTGAGTAGTGAGTGCAGAGTGGTGAGTGCTGAGTAGTGAGTGCAGAGTTGTGAGTGCAGAGTAGTGAGTAGTGAGTGCAGAGTAGTGAGTAGTGAGTGCAGAGTAGTGAGTGCAGAGTAGTGAGTAGTGAGTGCAGAGTAGTGAGTAGTGAGTGCAGAGTAGTGAGTGCAGAGTAGTGAGTGCAGAGTAGTGAGTAGTGAGTGCAGAGTAGTGAGTGCAGAGTAGTGAGTGCAGAGTAGTGAGTGCAGAGTAGTGAGTACAGAGTATTGAGTAGTGAGTGCAGAGTAGTGAGTAGTGAGTGCAGAGTAGTGAGTAGTGAGTGCAGAGTAGTGAGTGCAGAGTAGTGAGTGCAGAGTAGTGAGTGCAGAGTAGTGAGTAGTGAGTGCAGAGTAGTGAGTGCAGAGTAGTGAGTGCAGAGTAGTGAGTGCAGAGTAGTGAGTTGTGAGTGCAGAGTAGTGAGTGCAGAGTAGTGAGTAGTGAGTGCAGAGTAGTGAGTAGTGAGTGCAGAGTAATGAGTGCAGAGTAGTGAGTGCAGAGTAGTGAGTGCAGAGTAGTGAGTAGTGTGTGCAGAGTAGTGAGTGCAGAGTAGCGAGTAGTGAGTGCAGAGTAGTGAGTAGTGAGTGTAGAGTAGTGAGTGCAGAGTAGTGAGTGCAGAGTAGTGAGTGCAGAGTAGTGAGTACAGAGTATTGAGTAGTGAGTGCAGAGTAGTGAGTAGTGAGTGCAGAGTAGTGAGTAGTGAGTGCAGAGTAGTGAGTGCAGAGTAGTGAGTGCAGAGTAGTGAGTAGTGAGTGCAGAGTAGTGAGTGCAGAGTAGTGAGTGCAGAGTAGTGAGTGCAGAGTAGTGAGTGCAGAGTAGTGAGTAGTGAGTAGTGAGTGCAGAGTAGTGAGTTCAGAGTAGTGAGTGCAGAGTAGTGAGTGCAGAGTAGTGAGTAGTGAGTGCAGAGTGCAGAGTAGTGAGTGCAGAGTAGTGAGTGCAGAGTAGTGAGTGCAGAGTAGTGAGTAGTGAGAGCAGAGTAATGAGTGCAGAGTAGTGAGTGCAGAGTAGTGAGTGCAGAGTAGTGAGTGCAGATTGGTGAGTGCAGAGTAGTGAGTGCAGAGTGGTGAGTGCAGAGTGGTGAGTGCAGAGTAGTGAGTAGTGAGTGCAGAGTGGTGAGTGCTGAGTAGTGAGTGCAGAGTTGTGAGTGCAGAGTAGTGAGTAGTGAGTGCAGAGTAGTGAGTAGTGAGTGCAGAGTAGTGAGTGCAGAGTAGTGAGTAGTGAGTGCAGAGTAGTGAGTAGTGAGTGCAGAGTAGTGAGTGCAGAGTAGTGAGTGCAGAGTAGTGAGTAGTGAGTGCAGAGTAGTGAGTGCAGAGTAGTGAGTGCAGAGTAGTGAGTGCAGAGTAGTGAGTACAGAGTATTGAGTAGTGAGTGCAGAGTAGTGAGTAGTGAGTGCAGAGTAGTGAGTAGTGAGTGCAGAGTAGTGACTGCAGAGTAGTGAGTAGTGAGTAGTGAGTGCAGAGTAGTGAGTAGTGAGTGCAGAGTAGTGAGTAGTGAGTGCAGAGTAGTGAGTAGTGAGTGCAGAGTAGTGAGTGCAGAGTAGTGAGTGCAGAGTAGTGAGTGCAGAGTAGTGAGTAGTGAGTGCAGAGTAGTGAGTAGTGAGTGCAGAGTAGTGAGTGCAGAGTAGTGAGTGCAGAGTGCAGAGTAGTGAGTGCAGAGTGCAGAGTGGTGAGTGCAGAGTAGTGAGTAGTGAGTGCAGAGTGGTGAGTGCTGAGTAGTGAGTGCAGAGTTGTGAGTGCAGAGTAGTGAGTAGTGAGTGCAGAGTAGTGAGTAGTGAGTGCAGAGTAGTGAGTGCAGAGTAGTGAGTAGTGAGTGCAGAGTAGTGAGTAGTGAGTGCAGAGTAGTGAGTGCAGAGTAGTGAGTGCAGAGTAGTGAGTAGTGAGTGCAGAGTAGTGAGTGCAGAGTAGTGAGTGCAGAGTAGTGAGTACAGAGTATTGAGTAGTGAGTGCAGAGTAGTGAGTAGTGAGTGCAGAGTAGTGAGTAGTGAGTGCAAAGTAGTGAGTGCAGAGTAGTGAGTGCAGAGTAGTGAGTGCAGAGTAGTGAGTAGTGAGTGCAGAGTAGTGAGTGCAGAGTAGTGAGTGCAGAGTAGTGAGTAGTGAGTGCAGAGTAGTGAGTAGTGAGTGCAGAGTAGTGAGTGCAGAGTAGTGAGTAGTGAGTGCAGAGTAGTGAGTAGTGAGTGCAGAGTAATGAGTGCAGAGTAGTGAGTGCAGAGTAGTGAGTAGTGAGTGCAGAGTAGTGAGTGCAGAGTAGTGAGTACAGAGTATTGAGTAGTGAGTGCAGAGTAGTGAGTAGTGAGTGCAGAGTAGTGAGTAGTGAGTGCAGAGTAGTGAGTGCAGAGTAGTGAGTGCAGAGTAGTGAGTAGTGAGTGCAGAGTAGTGAGTGCAGAGTAGTGAGTGCAGAGTAGTGAGTGCAGAGTAGTGAGTAGTGAGTGCAGAGTAGTGAGTAGTGAGTGCAGTGTAGTGAGTGCAGAGTAGTGAGTGCAGAGTGCAGAGTAGTGAGTGCAGAGTGCAGAGTAGTGAGTGCAGAGTAGTGAGTGCAGAGTAGTGAGTGCAGAGTAGTGAGTAGTGAGAGCAGAGTAATGAGTGCAGAGTAGTGAGTGCAGAGTAGTGAGTGCAGAGTAGTGAGTGCAGATTGGTGAGTGCAGAGTAGTGAGTGCAGAGTGGTGAGTGCAGAGTGGTGAGTGCAGAGTAGTGAGTAGTGAGTGCAGAGTGGTGAGTGCTGAGTAGTGAGTGCAGAGTTGTGAGTGCAGAGTAGTGAGTAGTGAGTGCAGAGTAGTGAGTAGTGAGTGCAGAGTAGTGAGTGCAGAGTAGTGAGTAGTGAGTGCAGAGTAGTGAGTAGTGAGTGCAGAGTAGTGAGTGCAGAGTAGTGAGTGCAGAGTAGTGAGTAGTGAGTGCAGAGTAGTGAGTGCAGAGTAGTGAGTGCAGAGTAGTGAGTGCAGAGTAGTGAGTACAGAGTATTGAGTAGTGAGTGCAGAGTAGTGAGTAGTGAGTGCAGAGTAGTGAGTGCAGAGTAGTGACTGCAGAGTAGTGAGTAGTGAGTAGTGAGTGCAGAGTAGTGAGTAGTGAGTGCAGAGTAGTGAGTAGTGAGTGCAGAGTAGTGAGTAGTGAGTGCAGAGTAGTGAGTGCAGAGTAGTGAGTGCAGAGTAGTGAGTGCAGAGTAGTGAGTAGTGAGTGCAGAGTAGTGAGTAGTGAGTGCAGAGTAGTGAGTGCAGAGTAGTGAGTGCAGAGTGCAGAGTAGTGAGTGCAGAGTGCAGAGTAGTGAGTGCAGAGTAGTGAGTGCAGAGTAGTGAGTGCAGAGTAGTGAGTAGTGAGAGCAAAGTAATGAGTGCAGAGTAGTGAGTGCAGAGTAGTGAGTGCAGAGTAGTGAGTGCAGATTGGTGAGTGCAGAGTAGTGAGTGCAGAGTGGTGAGTGCAGAGTGGTGAGTGCAGAGTAGTGAGTAGTGAGTGCAGAGTGGTGAGTGCTGAGTAGTGAGTGCAGAGTTGTGAGTGCAGAGTAGTGAGTAGTGAGTGCAGAGTAGTGAGTAGTGAGTGCAGAGTAGTGAGTGCAGAGTAGTGAGTAGTGAGTGCAGAGTAGTGAGTAGTGAGTGCAGAGTAGTGAGTGCAGAGTAGTGAGTAGTGAGTGCAGAGTAGTGAGTAGTGAGTGCAGAGTAGTGAGTGCAGAGTAGTGAGTGCAGAGTAGTGAGTACAGAGTATTGAGTAGTGAGTGCAGAGTAGTGAGTAGTGAGTGCAGTGTAGTGAGTAGTGAGTGCAAAGTAGTGAGTGCAGAGTAGTGAGTGCAGAGTAGTGAGTGCAGAGTAGTGAGTAGTGAGTGCAGAGTAGTGAGTGCAGAGTAGTGAGTGCAGAGTAGTGAGTAGTGAGTGCAGAGTAGTGAGTAGTGAGTGCAGAGTAGTGAGTGCAGAGTAGTGAGTAGTGAGTGCAGAGTAGTGAGTAGTGAGTGCAGAGTAATGAGTGCAGAGTAGTGAGTGCAGAGTAGTGAGTAGTGTGTGCAGAGTAGTGAGTGCAGAGTAGTGAGTAGTGAGTGCAGAGTAGTGAGTAGTGAGTGCAGAGTAGTGAGTGCAGAGTAGTGAGTGCAGAGTAGTGAGTGCAGAGTAGTGAGTGCAGAGTAGTGAGTGCAGAGTAGTGAGTAGTGAGTGCAGAGTAGTGAGTAGTGAGTGCAGAGTAGTGAGTGCAGAGTAGTGAGTGCAGAGTAGTGAGTAGTGAGTGCAGAGTAGTGAGTAGTGAGTGCAGAGTAATGAGTGCAGAGTAGTGAGTGCAGAGTAGTGAGTGCAGAGTAGTGAGTAGTGAATGCAGAGTAGTGAGTAGTGAGTGCAGAGTAGTGAGTGCAGAGTAGTGAGTGCAGAGTAGTGAGTGCAGAGTGGTGAGTGCAGAGTAGTGAGTGCAGAGTAGTGAGTGCAGAGTAGTGAGTGCAGAGTAGTGAGTGCAGAGTAGTGAGTGCAGAGTAGTGAGTAGTGAGTGCAGAGTAGTGAGTGCAGAGTAGTGAGTAGTGAGTGCAGAGTAGTGAGTAGTGAATGCAGAGTAGTGAGTAGTGAGTGCAGAGTAGTGAGTGCAGAGTAGTGAGTGGTGAGTGCAGAGTAGTGAGTGCAGAGTAGTGAGTGCAGAGTAGTGAGTGCAGAGTAGTGAGTAGTGAGTGCAGAGTAGTGAGTGCAGAGTAGTGAGTAGTGAGTGCAGAGTAGTGAGTAGTGAGTGCAGAGTAGTGACTGCAGAGTAGTGAGTAGTGAGTGCAGAGTAGTGAGTAGTGAAAGCAGAGTAGTGACTGCAGAGTAGTGAGTAGTGAGTGCAGAGTAGTGAGTAGTGAGTGCAGAGTAGTCAGTAGTGAGTGCAGAGTAGTGAGTAGTGAGTGCAGAGTAGTGAGTGCAGAGTAGTGAGTGCAGAGTAGTGAGTGCAGAGTAGTGAGTGCAGAGTAGTGAGTAGTGAGTGCAGAGTAGTGAGTAGTGAGTGCAGAGTAGTGAGTGCAGAGTAGTGAGTGCAGAGTAGTGAGTAGTGAGTGCAGAGTAGTGAGTAGTGAGTGCAGAGTAGTGAGTAGTGAGTGCAGTGTAGTGAGTGCAGTGTAGTGAGTGCAGAGTAGTGATTGCAGAGTAGTGAGTGCAGAGTAGTGAGTGCAGAGTGGTGAGTGCAGAGTAGTGAGTGGTGAGTGGTGAGTGCAGAGTAGTGAGTAGTGAGTGCAGAGTAGTGAGTCGTGAGTGCAGAGTAGTGAGTAGTGAGTGCAGAGTAGTGAGTAGTGAGTGCAGAGTAGTGTGTGCAGAGTAGTGAGTAGTGAGTGCAGAGTAGTGAGTAGTGAGTGCAGAGTAGTGACTGCAGAGTAGTGAGTAGTGAGTAGTGAGTGCAGAGTAGTGAGTAGTGAGTGCAGAGTAGTGAGTAGTGAGTGCAGAGTAGTGAGTAGTGAGTGCAGAGTAGTGAGTGCAGAGTAGTGAGTGCAGAGTATTGAGTGCAGAGTAGTGAGTAGTGAGTGCAGAGTAGTGAGTAGTGAGTGCAGAGTAGTGAGTGCAGAGTAGTGAGTGCAGAGTAGTGAGTGCAGAGTGCAGAGTAGTGAGTGCAGAGTAGTGAGTGCAGAGTAGTGAGTGCAGAGTAGTGAGTAGTGAGAGCAGAGTAATGAGTGCAGAGTAGTGAGTTCAGAGTAGTGAGTGCAGAGTAGTGAGTGCAGAGTGGTGAGTGCAGAGTAGTGAGTGCAGAGTAGTGAGTGCAGAGTGGTGAGTGCAGAGTGGTGAGTGCAGAGTAGTGAGTAGTGAGTGCAGAGTGGTGAGTGCTGAGTAGTGAGTGCAGAGTTGTGAGTGCAGAGTAGTGAGTAGTGAGTGCAGAGTAGTGAGTAGTGAGTGCAGAGTAGTGAGTGCAGAGTAGTGAGTAGTGAGTGGAGAGTAGTGAGTAGTGAGTGCAGAGTAGTGAGTGCAAAGTAGTGAGTGCAGAGTAGTGAGTAGTGAGTGCAGAGTAGTGAGTGCAGAGTAGTGAGTGCAGAGTAGTGAGTGCAGAGTAGTGAGTACAGAGTATTGAGTAGTGAGTGCAGAGTAGTGAGTAGTGAGTGCAGAGTAGTGAGTAGTGAGTGCAGAGTAGTGAGTGCAGAGTAGTGAGTGCAGAGTAGTGAGTGCAGAGTAGTGAGTAGTGAGTGCAGAGTAGTGAGTGCAGAGTAGTGAGTGCAGAGTAGTGAGTAGTGAGTGCAGAGTAGTGAGTGCAGAGTAGTGAGTAGTGAGTGCAGAGTAGTGAGTAGTGAGTGCAGAGTAATGAGTGCAGAGTAGTGAGTGCAGAGTAGTGAGTGCAGAGTAGTGAGTGCAGAGTAGTGAGTAGTGTGTGCAGAGTAGTGAGTGCAGAGTAGCGAGTAGTGAGTGCAGAGTAGTGAGTAGTGAGTGCAGAGTAGTGAGTGCAGAGTAGTGAGTGCAGAGTAGTGAGTACAGAGTATTGAGTAGTGAGTGCAGAGTAGTGAGTAGTGAGTGCAGAGTAGTGAGTAGTGAGTGCAGAGTAGTGAGTGCAGAGTAGTGAGTGCAGAGTAGTGAGTAGTGAGTGCAGAGTAGTGAGTGCAGAGTAGTGAGTGCAGAGTAGTGAGTGCAGAGTAGTGAGTGCAGAGTAGTGAGTAGTGAGTGCAGAGTAGTGAGTAGTGAGTGCAGTGTAGTGAGTGCAGAGTAGTGAGTGCAGAGTGCAGAGTAGTGAGTGCAGAGTGCAGAGTAGTGAGTGCAGAGTAGTGAGTGCAGAGTAGTGAGTAGTGAGAGCAGAGTAATGAGTGCAGAGTAGTGAGTGCAGAGTAGTGAGTGCAGAGTAGTGAGTGCAGATTGGTGAGTGCAGAGTAGTGAGTGCAGAGTGGTGAGTGCAGAGTGGTGAGTGCAGAGTAGTGAGTAGTGAGTGCAGAGTGGTGAGTGCTGAGTAGTCAGTGCAGAGTTGTGAGTGCAGAGTAGTGAGTAGTGAGTGCAGAGTAGTGAGTAGTGAGTGCAGAGTAGTGAGTGCAGAGTAGTGAGTAGTGAGTGCAGAGTAGTGAGTAGTGAGTGCAGAGTAGTGAGTGCAGAGTAGTGAGTGCAGAGTAGTGAGTAGTGAGTGCAGAGTAGTGAGTGCAGAGTAGTGAGTGCAGAGTAGTGAGTGCAGAGTAGTGAGTACAGAGTATTGAGTAGTGAGTGCAGAGTAGTGAGTAGTGAGTGCAGAGTAGTGAGTAGTGAGTGCAAAGTAGTGAGTGCAGAGTAGTGAGTGCAGAGTAGTGAGTGCAGAGTAGTGAGTGCAGAGTAGTGAGTGCAGAATAGTGAGTGCAGAGTAGTGAGTAGTGAGTGCAGAGTAGTGAGTAGTGAGTGCAGAGTAATGAGTGCAGAGTAGTGAGTGCAGAGTAGTGAGTGCAGAGTAGTGAGTAGTGTGTGCAGAGTAGTGAGTGCAGAGTAGTGAGTAGTGAGTGCAGAGTAGTGAGTAGTGAGTGCAGAGTAGTGAGTGCAGAGTAGTGAGTGCAGAGTAGTGAGTGCAGAGTAGTGAGTGCAGAGTAGTGAGTGCAGAGTAGTGAGTACAGAGTATTGAGTAGTGAGTGCAGAGTAGTGAGTGCAGAGTAGTGAGTAGTGAGTGCAGAGTAGTGAGTGCAGAGTAGTTAGTGCAGAGTAGTGAGTGCAGAGTAGTGAGTAGTGAGTGCAGAGTAGTGAGTAGTGAGTGCAGAGTAATGAGTGCAGAGTAGTGAGTGCAGAGTAGTGAGTGCAGAGTAGTGAGTAGTGAATGCAGAGTAGTGAGTAGTGAGTGCAGAGTAGTGAGTGCAGAGTAGTGAGTGCAGAGTGGTGAGTGCAGAGTAGTGAGTGCAGAGTAGTGAGTGCAGAGTAGTGAGTGCAGAGTAGTGAGTGCAGAGTAGTGAGTAGTGAGTGCAGAGTAGTGAGTGCAGAGTAGTGAGTAGTGAGTGCAGAGTAGTGAGTAGTGAATGCAGAGTAGTGAGTAGTGAGTGCAGAGTAGTGAGTGCAGAGTAGTGAGTAGTGAGTGCAGAGTAGTGAGTGCAGAGTAGTGAGTGCAGAGTAGTGAGTGCAGAGTAGTGAGTAGTGAGTGCAGAGTAGTGAGTGCAGAGTAGTGAGTAGTGAGTGCAGAGTAGTGAGTAGTGAGTGCAGAGTAGTGACTGCAGAGTAGTGAGTAGTGAGTGCAGAGTAGTGAGTAGTGAGTGCAGAGTAGTGACTGCAGAGTAGTGAGTAGTGAGTGCAGAGTAGTGAGTAGTGAGTGCAGAGTAGTCAGTAGTGAGTGCAGAGTAGTGAGTAGTGAGTGCAGAGTAGTGAGTGCAGAGTAGTGAGTGCAGAGTAGTGAGTGCAGAGTAGTGAGTAGTGAGTGCAGAGTAGTGAGTAGTGAGTGCAGAGTAGTGAGTGCAGAGTAGTGAGTGCAGAGTAGTGAGTAGTGAGTGCAGAGTAGTGAGTAGTGAGTGCAGAGTAGTGAGTAGTGAGTGCAGTGTAGTGAGTGCAGTGTAGTGAGTGCAGTGTAGTGAGTGCAGAGTAGTGAGTGCAGAGTAGTGAGTGCAGAGTAGTGAGTGCAGAGTAGTGAGTAGTGAGTGCAGAGTAGTGAGTAGTGAGTGCAGTGTAGTGAGTGCAGTGTAGTGAGTGCAGTGTAGTGAGTGCAGAGTAGTGAGTGCAGAGTAGTGAGTGCAGAGTAGTGAGTGCAGAGTGGTGAGTGCAGAGTAGTGAGTGGTGAGTGGTGAGTGCAGAGTAGTGAGTAGTGAGTGCAGAGTAGTGAGTCGTGAGTGCAGAGTAGTGAGTGCAGAGTAGTGAGTGCAGAGTAGTGAGTAGTGAGTGCAGAGTAGTGAGTGCAGAGAAGTGAGGAGTGAGTGCAGAGTAGTGAGTGCAGAGTAGTGAGTGCAGAGTGGTGAGTGCAGAGTAGTGAGTAGTGAGTGCAGAGTAGTGAGTGCAGAGTAGTGAGTAGTGCGTGCAGAGTAGTGAGTGCAGAGTAGGGAGTAGTGAGTGCAGAGTAGTGAGTGCAGAGTAGTGAGTGCAGAGTAGTGAGTAGTGAGTGCAGAGTAGTGAGTGCAGAGTAGTGAGTGCAGAGTAGTGAGTGCAGAGTAGTGAGTGCGGAGTAGTGAGTGCAGAGTAGTGAGTGCAGAGTAGTGAGTAGTGAGTGCAGAGTAGTGAGTGCAGAGTAGTGAGTAGTGAGTGCAGAGTAGTGAGTGCAGAGTAGTGAGTGCAGAGTAGTGAGTGCAGAGTAGTGAGTACAGAGTATTGAGTAGTGAGTGCAGAGTAGTGAGTAGTGAGTGCAGAGTAGTGAGTAGTGAGTGCAGAGTAGTGAGTAGTGAGTGCAGAGTAGTGAGTGCAGAGTAGTGAGTGCAGAGTAGTGAGTAGTGAGTGCAGAGTAGTGAGTTCAGAGTAGTGAGTAGTGAGTGCAGAGTAGTGAGTAGTGAGTGCAGAGTAGTGAGTAGTGAGTGCAGAGTAGTGAGCAGTGAGTGCAGAGTAGTGAGTGCAGAGTAGTGAGTAGTGAGTGCAGAGTAGTGAGTAGTTAGTGCAGAGTAGTGAGTAGTGAGTGCAGAGTAGTGAGTGCAGAGTAGTGAGTAGTGAGTGCAGAGTAGTGAGTTCAGAGTAGTGAGTGCAGAGTAGTGAGTGCAGAGTAGTGAGTAGTGAGTGCAGAGTAGTGAGTGCAGAGTGGTGAGTGCAGAGTAGTGAGTGCAGAGTAGTGAGTGCAGAGTAGTGAGTGCAGAGTAGTGAGTGCAGAGTAGTGAGTAGTGAGTGCAGAGTAGTGAGTGCAGAGTAGTGAGTAGTGTGTGCAGAGTAGTGAGTAGTGAATGCAGAGTAGTGAGTAGTGAGTGCAGAGTAGTGAGTGCAGAGTAGTGAGTAGTGAGTGCAGAGTAGTGAGTGCAGAGTAGTGAGTGCAGAGTAGTGAGTAGTGAGTGCAGAGTAGTGAGTGCAGAGTAGTGAGTAGTGAGTGCAGAGTAGTGAGTAGTGAGTGCAGAGTAGTGACTGCAGAGTAGTGAGTAGTGAGTGCAGAGTAGTGAGTAGTGAGTGCAGAGTAGTGAGTGCAGAGTAGTGAGTAGTGAGTGCAGAGTAGTGAGTAGTTAGTGCAGAGTAGTGAGTAGTGAGTGCAGAGTAGTGAGTGCAGAGTAGTGAGTAGTGAGTGCAGAGTAGTGAGTGCAGAGTAGTGAGTGCAGAGTGGTGAGTGCAGAGTAGTGAGTGGTGAGTGGTGAGTGCAGAGTAGTGAGTAGTGAGTGCAGAGTAGTGAGTCGTGAGTGCAGAGTAGTGAGTGCAGAGTAGTGAGTGCAGAGTAGTGAGTAGTGAGTGCAGAGTAGTGAGTGCAGAGTAGTGAGGAGTGAGTGCAGAGTAGTGAGTGCAGAGTAGTGAGTGCAGAGTGGTGAGTGCAGAGTAGTGAGTAGTGAGTGCAGAGTAGTGAGTGCAGAGTAGTGAGTAGTGCGTGCAGAGTAGTGAGTGCAGAGTAGGGAGTAGTGAGTGCAGAGTAGTGAGTGCAGAGTAGTGAGTGCAGAGTAGTGAGTAGTGAGTGCAGAGTAGTGAGTGCAGAGTAGTGAGTGCAGAGTAGTGAGTGCAGAGTAGTGAGTGCGGAGTAGTGAGTGCAGAGTAGTGAGTGCAGAGTAGTGAGTAGTGAGTGCAGAGTAGTGAGTGCAGAGTAGTGAGTAGTGAGTGCAGAGTAGTGAGTGCAGAGTAGTGGGTGCAGAGTAGTGAGTGCAGAGTAGTGAGTACAGAGTATTGAGTAGTGAGTGCAGAGTAGTGAGTAGTGAGTGCAGAGTAGTGAGTAGTGAGTGCAGAGTAGTGAGTAGTGAGTGCAGAGTAGTGAGTGCAGAGTAGTGAGTGCAGAGTAGTGAGTAGTGAGTGCAGACTAGTGAGTTCAGAGTAGTGAGTAGTGAGTGCAGAGTAGTGAGTAGTGAGTGCAGAGTAGTGAGCAGTGAGTGCAGAGTAGTGAGTGCAGAGTAGTGAGTGCAGAGTAGTGAGTGCAGAGTAGTGAGTGCAGAGTGGTGAGTGCAGAGTAGTGAGTGCAGAGTAGTGAGTGCAGAGTAGTGAGTGCAGAGTAGTGAGTGCAGAGTAGTGAGTAGTGAGTGCAGAGTAGTGAGTGCAGAGTAGTGAGTAGTGAGTGCAGAGTAGTGAGTAGTTAGTGCAGAGTAGTGAGTAGTGAGTGCAGAGTAGTGAGTGCAGAGTAGTGAGTAGTGAGTGCAGAGTAGTGAGTTCAGAGTAGTGAGTGCAGAGTAGTGAGTGCAGAGTAGTGAGTAGTGAGTGCAGAGTAGTGAGTAGTGAGTGCAGAGTAGTGAGTAGTGAGTGCAGAGTAGTGTGTGCAGAGTAGTGAGTAGTGAGTGCAGAGTAGTGAGTAGTGAGTGCAGAGTAGTGACTGCAGAGTAGTGAGTAGTGAGTAGTGAGTGCAGAGTAGTGAGTAGTGAGTGCAGAGTAGTGAGTAGTGAGTGCAGAGTAGTGAGTAGTGAGTGCAGAGTAGTGAGTGCAGAGTAGTGAGTGCAGAGTATTGAGTGCAGAGTAGTGAGTAGTGAGTGCAGAGTAGTGAGTAGTGAGTGCAGAGTAGTGAGTGCAGAGTAGTGAGTGCAGAGTGCAGAGTAGTGAGTGCAGAGTGCAGAGTAGTGAGTGCAGAGTAGTGAGTGCAGAGTAGTGAGTGCAGAGTAGTGAGTAGTGAGAGCAGAGTAATGAGTGCAGAGTAGTGAGTTCAGAGTAGTGAGTGCAGAGTAGTGAGTGCAGAGTGGTGAGTGCAGAGTAGTGAGTGCAGAGTAGTGAGTGCAGAGTGGTGAGTGCAGAGTGGTGAGTGCAGAGTAGTGAGTAGTGAGTGCAGAGTGGTGAGTGCTGAGTAGTGAGTGCAGAGTTGTGAGTGCAGAGTAGTGAGTAGTGAGTGCAGAGTAGTGAGTAGTGAGTGCAGAGTAGTGAGTGCAGAGTAGTGAGTAGTGAGTGGAGAGTAGTGAGTAGTGAGTGCAGAGTAGTGAGTGCAAAGTAGTGAGTGCAGAGTAGTGAGTAGTGAGTGCAGAGTAGTGAGTGCAGAGTAGTGAGTGCAGAGTAGTGAGTGCAGAGTAGTGAGTACAGAGTATTGAGTAGTGAGTGCAGAGTAGTGAGTAGTGAGTGCAGAGTAGTGAGTAGTGAGTGCAGAGTAGTGAGTGCAGAGTAGTGAGTGCAGAGTAGTGAGTGCAGAGTAGTGAGTAGTGAGTGCAGAGTAGTGAGTGCAGAGTAGTGAGTGCAGAGTAGTGAGTAGTGAGTGCAGAGTAGTGAGTGCAGAGTAGTGAGTAGTGAGTGCAGAGTAGTGAGTAGTGAGTGCAGAGTAATGAGTGCAGAGTAGTGAGTGCAGAGTAGTGAGTGCAGAGTAGTGAGTGCAGAGTAGTGAGTAGTGTGTGCAGAGTAGTGAGTGCAGAGTAGCGAGTAGTGAGTGCAGAGTAGTGAGTAGTGAGTGCAGAGTAGTGAGTGCAGAGTAGTGAGTGCAGAGTAGTGAGTACAGAGTATTGAGTAGTGAGTGCAGAGTAGTGAGTAGTGAGTGCAGAGTAGTGAGTAGTGAGTGCAGAGTAGTGAGTGCAGAGTAGTGAGTGCAGAGTAGTGAGTAGTGAGTGCAGAGTAGTGAGTGCAGAGTAGTGAGTAGTGAGTGCAGAGTAGTGAGTAGTGAGTGCAGAGTAGTGAGCAGTGAGTGCAGAGTAGTGAGTGCAGAGTAGTGAGTGCAGAGTAGTGAGTGCAGAGTAGTGAGTAGTGAGTGCAGAGTAGTGAGTGCAGAGTAGTGAGTAGTGAGTGCAGAGTAGTGAGTGCAGAGTAGTGGGTGCAGAGTAGTGAGTGCAGAGTAGTGAGTACAGAGTATTGAGTAGTGAGTGCAGAGTAGTGAGTAGTGAGTGCAGAGTAGTGAGTAGTGAGTGCAGAGTAGTGAGTAGTGAGTGCAGAGTAGTGAGTGCAGAGTAGTGAGTGCAGAGTAGTGAGTAGTGAGTGCAGACTAGTGAGTTCAGAGTAGTGAGTAGTGAGTGCAGAGTAGTGAGTAGTGAGTGCAGAGTAGTGAGCAGTGAGTGCAGAGTAGTGAGTGCAGAGTAGTGAGTGCAGAGTAGTGAGTGCAGAGTGGTGAGTGCAGAGTAGTGAGTGCAGAGTAGTGAGTGCAGAGTAGTGAGTGCAGAGTAGTGAGTGCAGAGTAGTGAGTAGTGAGTGCAGAGTAGTGAGTGCAGAGTAGTGAGTAGTGAGTGCAGAGTAGTGAGTAGTTAGTGCAGAGTAGTGAGTAGTGAGTGCAGAGTAGTGAGTGCAGAGTAGTGAGTAGTGAGTGCAGAGTAGTGAGTTCAGAGTAGTGAGTGCAGAGTAGTGAGTGCAGAGTAGTGAGTAGTGAGTGCAGAGTAGTGAGTAGTGAGTGCAGAGTAGTGAGTAGTGAGTGCAGAGTAGTGTGTGCAGAGTAGTGAGTAGTGAGTGCAGAGTAGTGAGTAGTGAGTGCAGAGTAGTGACTGCAGAGTAGTGAGTAGTGAGTAGTGAGTGCAGAGTAGTGAGTAGTGAGTGCAGAGTAGTGAGTAGTGAGTGCAGAGTAGTGAGTAGTGAGTGCAGAGTAGTGAGTGCAGAGTAGTGAGTGCAGAGTATTGAGTGCAGAGTAGTGAGTAGTGAGTGCAGAGTAGTGAGTAGTGAGTGCAGAGTAGTGAGTGCAGAGTAGTGAGTGCAGAGTGCAGAGTAGTGAGTGCAGAGTGCAGAGTAGTGAGTGCAGAGTAGTGAGTGCAGAGTAGTGAGTGCAGAGTAGTGAGTAGTGAGAGCAGAGTAATGAGTGCAGAGTAGTGAGTTCAGAGTAGTGAGTGCAGAGTAGTGAGTGCAGAGTGGTGAGTGCAGAGTAGTGAGTGCAGAGTAGTGAGTGCAGAGTGGTGAGTGCAGAGTGGTGAGTGCAGAGTAGTGAGTAGTGAGTGCAGAGTGGTGAGTGCTGAGTAGTGAGTGCAGAGTTGTGAGTGCAGAGTAGTGAGTAGTGAGTGCAGAGTAGTGAGTAGTGAGTGCAGAGTAGTGAGTGCAGAGTAGTGAGTAGTGAGTGGAGAGTAGTGAGTAGTGAGTGCAGAGTAGTGAGTGCAAAGTAGTGAGTGCAGAGTAGTGAGTAGTGAGTGCAGAGTAGTGAGTGCAGAGTAGTGAGTGCAGAGTAGTGAGTGCAGAGTAGTGAGTACAGAGTATTGAGTAGTGAGTGCAGAGTAGTGAGTAGTGAGTGCAGAGTAGTGAGTAGTGAGTGCAGAGTAGTGAGTGCAGAGTAGTGAGTGCAGAGTAGTGAGTGCAGAGTAGTGAGTAGTGAGTGCAGAGTAGTGAGTGCAGAGTAGTGAGTGCAGAGTAGTGAGTAGTGAGTGCAGAGTAGTGAGTGCAGAGTAGTGAGTAGTGAGTGCAGAGTAGTGAGTAGTGAGTGCAGAGTAATGAGTGCAGAGTAGTGAGTGCAGAGTAGTGAGTGCAGAGTAGTGAGTGCAGAGTAGTGAGTAGTGTGTGCAGAGTAGTGAGTGCAGAGTAGCGAGTAGTGAGTGCAGAGTAGTGAGTAGTGAGTGCAGAGTAGTGAGTGCAGAGTAGTGAGTGCAGAGTAGTGAGTACAGAGTATTGAGTAGTGAGTGCAGAGTAGTGAGTAGTGAGTGCAGAGTAGTGAGTAGTGAGTGCAGAGTAGTGAGTGCAGAGTAGTGAGTGCAGAGTAGTGAGTAGTGAGTGCAGAGTAGTGAGTAGTGAGTGCAGAGTAGTGAGTTCAGAGTAGTGAGTAGTGAGTGCAGAGTAGTGAGTAGTGAGTGCAGAGTAGTGAGTAGTGAGTGCAGAGTAGTGAGCAGTGAGTGCAGAGTAGTGAGTGCAGAGTAGTGAGTAGTGAGTGCAGAGTAGTGAGTAGTTAGTGCAGAGTAGTGAGTAGTGAGTGCAGAGTAGTGAGTGCAGAGTAGTGAGTAGTGAGTGCAGAGTAGTGAGTTCAGAGTAGTGAGTGCAGAGTAGTGAGTGCAGAGTAGTGAGTAGTGAGTGCAGAGTAGTGAGTGCAGAGTGGTGAGTGCAGAGTAGTGAGTGCAGAGTAGTGAGTGCAGAGTAGTGAGTGCAGAGTAGTGAGTGCAGAGTAGTGAGTAGTGAGTGCAGAGTAGTGAGTGCAGAGTAGTGAGTAGTGTGTGCAGAGTAGTGAGTAGTGAATGCAGAGTAGTGAGTAGTGAGTGCAGAGTAGTGAGTGCAGAGTAGTGAGTAGTGAGTGCAGAGTAGTGAGTGCAGAGTAGTGAGTGCAGAGTAGTGAGTAGTGAGTGCAGAGTAGTGAGTGCAGAGTAGTGAGTAGTGAGTGCAGAGTAGTGAGTAGTGAGTGCAGAGTAGTGACTGCAGAGTAGTGAGTAGTGAGTGCAGAGTAGTGAGTAGTGAGTGCAGAGTAGTGAGTGCAGAGTAGTGAGTAGTGAGTGCAGAGTAGTGAGTAGTTAGTGCAGAGTAGTGAGTAGTGAGTGCAGAGTAGTGAGTGCAGAGTAGTGAGTAGTGAGTGCAGAGTAGTGAGTGCAGAGTAGTGAGTGCAGAGTGGTGAGTGCAGAGTAGTGAGTGGTGAGTGGTGAGTGCAGAGTAGTGAGTAGTGAGTGCAGAGTAGTGAGTCGTGAGTGCAGAGTAGTGAGTGCAGAGTAGTGAGTGCAGAGTAGTGAGTAGTGAGTGCAGAGTAGTGAGTGCAGAGTAGTGAGGAGTGAGTGCAGAGTAGTGAGTGCAGAGTAGTGAGTGCAGAGTGGTGAGTGCAGAGTAGTGAGTAGTGAGTGCAGAGTAGTGAGTGCAGAGTAGTGAGTAGTGCGTGCAGAGTAGTGAGTGCAGAGTAGGGAGTAGTGAGTGCAGAGTAGTGAGTGCAGAGTAGTGAGTGCAGAGTAGTGAGTAGTGAGTGCAGAGTAGTGAGTGCAGAGTAGTGAGTGCAGAGTAGTGAGTGCAGAGTAGTGAGTGCGGAGTAGTGAGTGCAGAGTAGTGAGTGCAGAGTAGTGAGTAGTGAGTGCAGAGTAGTGAGTGCAGAGTAGTGAGTAGTGAGTGCAGAGTAGTGAGTGCAGAGTAGTGGGTGCAGAGTAGTGAGTGCAGAGTAGTGAGTACAGAGTATTGAGTAGTGAGTGCAGAGTAGTGAGTAGTGAGTGCAGAGTAGTGAGTAGTGAGTGCAGAGTAGTGAGTAGTGAGTGCAGAGTAGTGAGTGCAGAGTAGTGAGTGCAGAGTAGTGAGTAGTGAGTGCAGACTAGTGAGTTCAGAGTAGTGAGTAGTGAGTGCAGAGTAGTGAGTAGTGAGTGCAGAGTAGTGAGCAGTGAGTGCAGAGTAGTGAGTGCAGAGTAGTGAGTGCAGAGTAGTGAGTGCAGAGTAGTGAGTGCAGAGTGGTGAGTGCAGAGTAGTGAGTGCAGAGTAGTGAGTGCAGAGTAGTGAGTGCAGAGTAGTGAGTGCAGAGTAGTGAGTAGTGAGTGCAGAGTAGTGAGTGCAGAGTAGTGAGTAGTGAGTGCAGAGTAGTGAGTAGTTAGTGCAGAGTAGTGAGTAGTGAGTGCAGAGTAGTGAGTGCAGAGTAGTGAGTAGTGAGTGCAGAGTAGTGAGTTCAGAGTAGTGAGTGCAGAGTAGTGAGTGCAGAGTAGTGAGTAGTGAGTGCAGAGTAGTGAGTAGTGAGTGCAGAGTAGTGAGTAGTGAGTGCAGAGTAGTGTGTGCAGAGTAGTGAGTAGTGAGTGCAGAGTAGTGAGTAGTGAGTGCAGAGTAGTGACTGCAGAGTAGTGAGTAGTGAGTAGTGAGTGCAGAGTAGTGAGTAGTGAGTGCAGAGTAGTGAGTAGTGAGTGCAGAGTAGTGAGTAGTGAGTGCAGAGTAGTGAGTGCAGAGTAGTGAGTGCAGAGTATTGAGTGCAGAGTAGTGAGTAGTGAGTGCAGAGTAGTGAGTAGTGAGTGCAGAGTAGTGAGTGCAGAGTAGTGAGTGCAGAGTGCAGAGTAGTGAGTGCAGAGTGCAGAGTAGTGAGTGCAGAGTAGTGAGTGCAGAGTAGTGAGTGCAGAGTAGTGAGTAGTGAGAGCAGAGTAATGAGTGCAGAGTAGTGAGTTCAGAGTAGTGAGTGCAGAGTAGTGAGTGCAGAGTGGTGAGTGCAGAGTAGTGAGTGCAGAGTAGTGAGTGCAGAGTGGTGAGTGCAGAGTGGTGAGTGCAGAGTAGTGAGTAGTGAGTGCAGAGTGGTGAGTGCTGAGTAGTGAGTGCAGAGTTGTGAGTGCAGAGTAGTGAGTAGTGAGTGCAGAGTAGTGAGTAGTGAGTGCAGAGTAGTGAGTGCAGAGTAGTGAGTAGTGAGTGGAGAGTAGTGAGTAGTGAGTGCAGAGTAGTGAGTGCAAAGTAGTGAGTGCAGAGTAGTGAGTAGTGAGTGCAGAGTAGTGAGTGCAGAGTAGTGAGTGCAGAGTAGTGAGTGCAGAGTAGTGAGTACAGAGTATTGAGTAGTGAGTGCAGAGTAGTGAGTAGTGAGTGCAGAGTAGTGAGTAGTGAGTGCAGAGTAGTGAGTGCAGAGTAGTGAGTGCAGAGTAGTGAGTGCAGAGTAGTGAGTAGTGAGTGCAGAGTAGTGAGTGCAGAGTAGTGAGTGCAGAGTAGTGAGTAGTGAGTGCAGAGTAGTGAGTGCAGAGTAGTGAGTAGTGAGTGCAGAGTAGTGAGTAGTGAGTGCAGAGTAATGAGTGCAGAGTAGTGAGTGCAGAGTAGTGAGTGCAGAGTAGTGAGTGCAGAGTAGTGAGTAGTGTGTGCAGAGTAGTGAGTGCAGAGTAGCGAGTAGTGAGTGCAGAGTAGTGAGTAGTGAGTGCAGAGTAGTGAGTGCAGAGTAGTGAGTGCAGAGTAGTGAGTACAGAGTATTGAGTAGTGAGTGCAGAGTAGTGAGTAGTGAGTGCAGAGTAGTGAGTAGTGAGTGCAGAGTAGTGAGTGCAGAGTAGTGAGTGCAGAGTAGTGAGTAGTGAGTGCAGAGTAGTGAGTGCAGAGTAGTGAGTGCAGAGTAGTGAGTGCAGAGTAGTGAGTAGTGAGTGCAGAGTAGTGAGTAGTGAGTGCAGTGTAGTGAGTGCAGAGTAGTGAGTGCAGAGTGCAGAGTAGTGAGTGCAGAGTGCAGAGTAGTGAGTGCAGAGTAGTGAGTGCAGAGTAGTGAGTGCAGAGTAGTGAGTAGTGAGAGCAGAGTAATGAGTGCAGAGTAGTGAGTGCAGAGTAGTGAGTGCAGAGTAGTGAGTGCAGATTGGTGAGTGCAGAGTAGTGAGTGCAGAGTGGTGAGTGCAGAGTGGTGAGTGCAGAGTAGTGAGTAGTGAGTGCAGAGTGGTGAGTGCTGAGTAGTCAGTGCAGAGTTGTGAGTGCAGAGTAGTGAGTAGTGAGTGCAGAGTAGTGAGTAGTGAGTGCAGAGTAGTGAGTGCAGAGTAGTGAGTAGTGAGTGCAGAGTAGTGAGTAGTGAGTGCAGAGTAGTGAGTGCAGAGTAGTGAGTGCAGAGTAGTGAGTAGTGAGTGCAGAGTAGTGAGTGCAGAGTAGTGAGTGCAGAGTAGTGAGTGCAGAGTAGTGAGTACAGAGTATTGAGTAGTGAGTGCAGAGTAGTGAGTAGTGAGTGCAGAGTAGTGAGTAGTGAGTGCAAAGTAGTGAGTGCAGAGTAGTGAGTGCAGAGTAGTGAGTGCAGAGTAGTGAGTGCAGAGTAGTGAGTGCAGAATAGTGAGTGCAGAGTAGTGAGTAGTGAGTGCAGAGTAGTGAGTAGTGAGTGCAGAGTAATGAGTGCAGAGTAGTGAGTGCAGAGTAGTGAGTGCAGAGTAGTGAGTAGTGTGTGCAGAGTAGTGAGTGCAGAGTAGTGAGTAGTGAGTGCAGAGTAGTGAGTAGTGAGTGCAGAGTAGTGAGTGCAGAGTAGTGAGTGCAGAGTAGTGAGTGCAGAGTAGTGAGTGCAGAGTAGTGAGTGCAGAGTAGTGAGTACAGAGTATTGAGTAGTGAGTGCAGAGTAGTGAGTGCAGAGTAGTGAGTAGTGAGTGCAGAGTAGTGAGTGCAGAGTAGTGAGTGCAGAGTAGTGAGTGCAGAGTAGTGAGTAGTGAGTGCAGAGTAGTGAGTAGTGAGTGCAGAGTAATGAGTGCAGAGTAGTGAGTGCAGAGTAGTGAGTGCAGAGTAGTGAGTAGTGAATGCAGAGTAGTGAGTAGTGAGTGCAGAGTAGTGAGTGCAGAGTAGTGAGTGCAGAGTGGTGAGTGCAGAGTAGTGAGTGCAGAGTAGTGAGTGCAGAGTAGTGAGTGCAGAGTAGTGAGTGCAGAGTAGTGAGTGCAGAGTAGTGAGTAGTGAGTGCAGAGTAGTGAGTGCAGAGTAGTGAGTAGTGAGTGCAGAGTAGTGAGTAGTGAATGCAGAGTAGTGAGTAGTGAGTGCAGAGTAGTGAGTGCAGAGTAGTGAGTAGTGAGTGCAGAGTAGTGAGTGCAGAGTAGTGAGTGCAGAGTAGTGAGTGCAGAGTAGTGAGTAGTGAGTGCAGAGTAGTGAGTGCAGAGTAGTGAGTAGTGAGTGCAGAGTAGTGAGTAGTGAGTGCAGAGTAGTGACTGCAGAGTAGTGAGTAGTGAGTGCAGAGTAGTGAGTAGTGAGTGCAGAGTAGTGACTGCAGAGTAGTGAGTAGTGAGTGCAGAGTAGTGAGTAGTGAGTGCAGAGTAGTCAGTAGTGAGTGCAGAGTAGTGAGTGCAGAGTAGTGAGTGCAGAGTAGTGAGTAGTGAGTGCAGAGTAGTGAGTAGTGAGTGCAGAGTAGTGAGTGCAGAGTAGTGAGTGCAGAGTAGTGAGTAGTGAGTGCAGAGTAGTGAGTAGTGAGTGCAGAGTAGTGAGTAGTGAGTGCAGTGTAGTGAGTGCAGTGTAGTGAGTGCAGTGTAGTGAGTGCAGAGTAGTGAGTGCAGAGTAGTGAGTGCAGAGTAGTGAGTGCAGAGTGGTGAGTGCAGAGTAGTGAGTGGTGAGTGGTGAGTGCAGAGTAGTGAGTAGTGAGTGCAGAGTAGTGAGTCGTGAGTGCAGAGTAGTGAGTGCAGAGTAGTGAGTGCAGAGTAGTGAGTAGTGAGTGCAGAGTAGTGAGTGCAGAGAAGTGAGGAGTGAGTGCAGAGTAGTGAGTGCAGAGTAGTGAGTGCAGAGTGGTGAGTGCAGAGTAGTGAGTAGTGAGTGCAGAGTAGTGAGTGCAGAGTAGTGAGTAGTGCGTGCAGAGTAGTGAGTGCAGAGTAGGGAGTAGTGAGTGCAGAGTAGTGAGTGCAGAGTAGTGAGTGCAGAGTAGTGAGTAGTGAGTGCAGAGTAGTGAGTGCAGAGTAGTGAGTGCAGAGTAGTGAGTGCAGAGTAGTGAGTGCGGAGTAGTGAGTGCAGAGTAGTGAGTGCAGAGTAGTGAGTAGTGAGTGCAGAGTAGTGAGTGCAGAGTAGTGAGTAGTGAGTGCAGAGTAGTGAGTGCAGAGTAGTGAGTGCAGAGTAGTGAGTGCAGAGTAGTGAGTACAGAGTATTGAGTAGTGAGTGCAGAGTAGTGAGTAGTGAGTGCAGAGTAGTGAGTAGTGAGTGCAGAGTAGTGAGTAGTGAGTGCAGAGTAGTGAGTGCAGAGTAGTGAGTGCAGAGTAGTGAGTAGTGAGTGCAGAGTAGTGAGTTCAGAGTAGTGAGTAGTGAGTGCAGAGTAGTGAGTAGTGAGTGCAGAGTAGTGAGTAGTGAGTGCAGAGTAGTGAGCAGTGAGTGCAGAGTAGTGAGTGCAGAGTAGTGAGTAGTGAGTGCAGAGTAGTGAGTAGTTAGTGCAGAGTAGTGAGTAGTGAGTGCAGAGTAGTGAGTGCAGAGTAGTGAGTAGTGAGTGCAGAGTAGTGAGTTCAGAGTAGTGAGTGCAGAGTAGTGAGTGCAGAGTAGTGAGTAGTGAGTGCAGAGTAGTGAGTAGTGAGTGCAGAGTAGTGAGTAGTGAGTGCAGAGTAGTGTGTGAAGAGTAGTGAGTAGTGAGTGCAGAGTAGTGAGTAGTGAGTGCAGAGTAGTGACTGCAGAGTAGTGAGTAGTGAGTGCAGAGTAGTGAGTAGTGAGTGCAGAGTAGTGAGTAGTGAGTGCAGAGTAGTGAGTAGTGAGTGCAGAGTAGTGAGTAGTGAGTGCAGAGTAGTGAGTAGTGAGTGAAGAGTAGTGAGTGCAGAGTATTGAGTGCAGAGTAGTGAGTAGTGAGTGCAGAGTAGTGAGTAGTGAGTGCAGAGTAGTGAGTAGTGAGTGCAGAGTAGTGAGTAGTGAGTGAAGAGTAGTGAGTGCAGAGTATTGAGTGCAGAGTAGTGAGTAGTGAGTGCAGAGTAGTGAGTAGTGAGTGCAGAGTAGTGAGTGCAGAGTAGTGAGTGCAGAGTGCAGAGTAGTGAGTGCAGAGTGCAGAGTAGTGAGTGCAGAGTAGTGAGTGCAGAGTAGTGAGTAGTGAGAGCAGAGTAATGAGTGCAGAGTAGTGAGTGCAGAGTAGTGAGTGCAGAGTAGTGAGTGCAGAGTGGTGAGTGCAGAGTAGTGAGTGCAGAGTAGTGAGTGCAGAGTGGTGAGTGCAGAGTGGTGAGTGCAGAGTAGTGAGTAGTGAGTGCAGAGTGGTGAGTGCTGAGTAGTGAGTGCAGAGTTGTGAGTGCAGAGTAGTGAGTAGTGAGTGCAGAGTAGTGAGTAGTGAGTGCAGAGTAGTGAGTGCAGAGTAGTGAGTAGTGAGTGCAGAGTAGTGAGTAGTGAGTGCAGAGTAGTGAGTGCAGAGTAGTGAGTGCAGAGTAGTGAGTAGTGAGTGCAGAGTAGTGAGTGCAGAGTAGTGAGTGCAGAGTAGTGAGTGCAGAGTAGTGAGTACAGAGTATTGAGTAGTGAGTGCAGAGTAGTGAGTAGTGAGTGCAGAGTAGTGAGTGCAGAGTAGTGAGTGCAGAGTAGTGAGTGCAGAGTAGTGAGTAGTGAGTGCAGAGTAGTGAGTGCAGAGTAGTGAGTGCAGAGTAGTGAGTGCAGAGTAGTGAGTAGTGAGTGCAGAGTAGTGAGTGCAGAGTAGTGAGTAGTGAGTGCAGAGTAGTGAGTAGTGAGTGCAGAGTAATGAGTGCAGAGTAGTGAGTGCAGAGTAGTGAGTGCAGAGTAGTGAGTGCAGAGTAGTGAGTGCAGAGTAGTGAGTAGTGTGTGCAGAGTAGTGAGTGCAGAGTAGCAAGTAGTGAGTGCAGAGTAGTGAGTAGTGAGTGCAGAGTAGTGAGTGCAGAGTAGTGAGTGCAGAGTGGTGAGTGCAGAGTAGTGAGTGCAGAGTAGTGAGTGCAGAGTAGTGAGTGCAGAGTAGTGAGTGCAGAGTAGTGAGTAGTGAGTGCAGAATAGTGAGTGCAGAGTAGTGAGTAGTGAGTGCAGAGTAGTGAGTAGTGAGTGCAGAGTGGTGAGTGTAGAGTAGTGAGTAGTGAGTGCAGAGTAGTGAGTTCAGAGTAGTGAGTGCAGAGTAGTGAGTGCAGAGTAGTGAGTAGTGAGTGCAGAGTAGTGAGTAGTGAGTGCAGAGTAGTGAGTAGTGAGTGCAGAGTAGTGAGTGCAGAGTAGTGAGTAGTGAGTGCAGAGTAGTGAGTAGTGAGTGCAGAGTAGTGACTGCAGAGTAGTGAGTAGTGAGTAGTGAGTGCAGAGTAGTGAGTAGTGAGTGCAGAGTAGTGAGTAGTGAGTGCAGAGTAGTGAGTAGTGAGTGCAGAGTAGTGAGTGCAGAGTAGTGAGTGCAGAGTAGTGAGTGCAGAGTAGTGAGTGCAGAGTAGTGAGTAGTGAGTGCAGAGTAGTGAGTAGTGAGTGCAGAGTAGTGAGTGCAGAGTAGTGAGTGCAGAGTGCAGAGTAGTGAGTGCAGAGTGCAGAGTAGTGAGTGCAGAGTAGTGAGTGCAGAGTAGTGAGTGCAGAGTAGTGAGTGCAGAGTAGTGAGTAGTGAGAGCAGAGTAATGAGTGCAGAGTAGTGAGTGCAGAGTAGTGAGTGCAGAGTAGTGAGTGCAGATTGGTGAGTGCAGAGTAGTGAGTGCAGAGTGGTGAGTGCAGAGTGGTGAGTGCAGAGTAGTGAGTAGTGAGTGCAGAGTGGTGAGTGCTGAGTAGTGAGTGCAGAGTTGTGAGTGCAGAGTAGTGAGTAGTGAGTGCAGAGTAGTGAGTAGTGAGTGCAGAGGAGTGAGTGCAGAGTAGTGAGTAGTGAGTGCAGAGTAGTGAGTAGTGAGTGCAGAGTAGTGAGTGCAGAGTAGTGAGTAGTGAGTGCAGAGTAGTGAGTGCAGAGTAGTGAGTGCAGAGTAGTGAGTACAGAGTATTGAGTAGTGAGTGCAGAGTAGTGAGTAGTGAGTGCAGAGTAGTGAGTAGTGAGTGCATAGTAGTGAGTGCAGAGTAGTGAGTGAAGAGTAGTGAGTGCAGAGTAGTGAGTAGTGAGTGCAGAGTAGTGAGTGCAGAGTAGTGAGTGCAGAGTAGTGAGTAGTGAGTGCAGAGTAGTGAGTAGTGAGTGCAGAGTAGTGAGTTCAGAGTAGTGAGTAGTGAGTGCAGAGTAGTGAGTAGTGAGTGCAGAGTAATGAGTGCAGAGTAGTGAGTGCAGAGTAGTGAGTGCAGAGTAGTGAGTAGTGTGTGCAGAGTAGTGAGTGCAGAGTAGTGAGTACAGAGTATTGAGTAGTGAGTGCAGAGTAGTGAGTAGTGAGTGCAGAGTAGTGAGTGCAGAGTAGTGAGTACAGAGTATTGAGTAGTGAGTGCAGAGTAGTGAGTAGTGAGTGCAGAGTAGTGAGTGCAGAGTAGTGAGTACAGAGTATTGAGTAGTGAGTGCAGAGTAGTGAGTAGTGAGTGCAGAGTAGTGAGTAGTGAGTGCAGAGTAGTGAGTGCAGAGTAGTGAGTGCAGAGTAGTGAGTAGTGAGTGCAGAGTAGTGAGTAGTGAGTGCAGAGTAATGAGTGCAGAGTAGTGAGTGCAGAGTAGTGAGTGCAGAGTAGTGAGTAGTGAATGCAGAGTAGTGAGTAGTGAGTGCAGAGTAGTGATTGCAGAGTAGTGAGTGCAGAGTAGTGAGTGCAGAGTGGTGAGTGCAGAGTAGTGAGTGCAGAGTAGTGAGTGCAGAGTAGTGAGTGCAGAGTAGTGAGTGCAGAGTAGTGAGTAGTGAGTGCAGAGTAGTGAGTGCAGAGTAGTGAGTAGTGAGTGCAGAGTAGTGAGTAGTGAATGCAGAGTAGTGAGTAGTGAGTGCAGAGTAGTGAGTGCAGAGTAGTGAGTAGTGAGTGCAGAGTAGTGAGTGCAGAGTAGTGAGTGCAGAGTAGTGAGTGCAGAGTAGTGAGTAGTGAGTGCAGAGTAGTGAGTGCAGAGTAGTGAGTAGTGAGTGCAGAGTAGTGAGTAGTGAGTGCAGAGTAGTGACTGCAGAGTAGTGAGTAGTGAGTGCAGAGTAGTGAGTAGTGAGTGCAGAGTAGTGACTGCAGAGTAGTGAGTAGTGAGTGCAGAGTAGTGAGTAGTGAGTGCAGAGTAGTCAGTAGTGAGTGCAGAGTAGTGAGTAGTGAGTGCAGAGTAGTGAGTGCAGAGTAGTGAGTGCAGAGTAGTGAGTGCAGAGTAGTGAGTAGTGAGTGCAGAGTAGTGAGTAGTGAGTGCAGAGTAGTGAGTGCAGAGTAGTGAGTAGTGAGTGCAGAGTAGTGAGTAGTGAGTGCAGAGTAGTGAGTAGTGAGTGTAGAGTAGTGAGTGCAGAGTAGTGAGTAGTGCGTGCAGAGTAGTGAGTGCAGAGTAGGGAGTAGTGAGTGCAGAGTAGTGAGTGCAGAGTAGTGAGTGCAGAGTAGTGAGTAGTGAGTGCAGAGTAGTGAGTGCAGAGTAGTGAGTGCAGAGTAGTGAGTGCAGAGTAGTGAGTGCGGAGTAGTGAGTGCAGAGTAGTGAGTGCAGAGTAGTGAGTAGTGAGTGCAGAGTAGTGAGTAGTGAGTGCAGAGTAGTGAGTAGTGAGTGAAGAGTAGTGAGTGCAGAGTATTGAGTGCAGAGTAGTGAGTAGTGAGTGCAGAGTAGTGAGTAGTGAGTGCAGAGTAGTGAGTGCAGAGTAGTGAGTGCAGAGTGCAGAGTAGTGAGTGCAGAGTAGTGAGTAGTGAGTGCAGAGTAGTGAGTGCAGAGTAGTGAGTGCAGAGTAGTGAGTGCAGAGTAGTGAGTACAGAGTAGTGAGTAGTGAGTGCAGAGTAGTGAGTAGTGAGTGCAGAGTAGTGAGTAGTGAGTGCAGAGTAGTGAGTGCAGAGTAGTGAGTGCAGAGTAGTGAGTAGTGAGTGCAGAGTAGTGAGTGCAGAGTAGTGAGTAGTGAGTGCAGAGTAGTGAGTAGTGAGTGCAGAGTAGTGAGTAGTGAGTGCAGAGTAGTGAGCAGTGAGTGCAGAGTAGTGAGTGCAGAGTAGTGAGTGCAGAGTAGTGAGTGCAGAGTAGTGAGTGCAGAGTGGTGAGTGCAGAGTAGTGAGTGCAGAGTAGTGAGTGCAGAGTAGTGAGTGCAGAGTAGTGAGTGCAGAGTAGTGAGTAGTGAGTGCAGAGTAGTGAGTAGTGAGTGAAGAGTAGTGAGTGCAGAGTATTGAGTGCAGAGTAGTGAGTAGTGAGTGCAGAGTAGTGAGTAGTGAGTGCAGAGTAGTGAGTAGTGAGTGCAGAGTAGTGAGTAGTGAGTGAAGAGTAGTGAGTGCAGAGTATTGAGTGCAGAGTAGTGAGTAGTGAGTGCAGAGTAGTGAGTAGTGAGTGCAGAGTAGTGAGTAGTGAGTGCAGAGTAGTGAGTAGTGAGTGAAGAGTAGTGAGTGCAGAGTATTGAGTGCAGAGTAGTGAGTAGTGAGTGCAGAGTAGTGAGTAGTGAGTGCAGAGTAGTGAGTGCAGAGTAGTGAGTGCAGAGTGCAGAGTAGTGAGTGCAGAGTGCAGAGTAGTGAGTGCAGAGTAGTGAGTGCAGAGTAGTGAGTAGTGAGAGCAGAGTAATGAGTGCAGAGTAGTGAGTGCAGAGTAGTGAGTGCAGAGTAGTGAGTGCAGAGTGGTGAGTGCAGAGTAGTGAGTGCAGAGTAGTGAGTGCAGAGTGGTGAGTGCAGAGTGGTGAGTGCAGAGTAGTGAGTAGTGAGTGCAGAGTGGTGAGTGCTGAGTAGTGAGTGCAGAGTTGTGAGTGCAGAGTAGTGAGTAGTGAGTGCAGAGTAGTGAGTAGTGAGTGCAGAGTAGTGAGTGCAGAGTAGTGAGTAGTGAGTGCAGAGTAGTGAGTAGTGAGTGCAGAGTAGTGAGTGCAGAGTAGTGAGTGCAGAGTAGTGAGTAGTGAGTGCAGAGTAGTGAGTGCAGAGTAGTGAGTGCAGAGTAGTGAGTGCAGAGTAGTGAGTACAGAGTATTGAGTAGTGAGTGCAGAGTAGTGAGTAGTGAGTGCAGAGTAGTGAGTGCAGAGTAGTGAGTGCAGAGTAGTGAGTGCAGAGTAGTGAGTAGTGAGTGCAGAGTAGTGAGTGCAGAGTAGTGAGTGCAGAGTAGTGAGTGCAGAGTAGTGAGTAGTGAGTGCAGAGTAGTGAGTGCAGAGTAGTGAGTAGTGAGTGCAGAGTAGTGAGTAGTGAGTGCAGAGTAATGAGTGCAGAGTAGTGAGTGCAGAGTAGTGAGTGCAGAGTAGTGAGTGCAGAGTAGTGAGTGCAAAGTAGTGAGTAGTGTGTGCAGAGTAGTGAGTGCAGAGTAGCGAGTAGTGAGTGCAGAGTAGTGAGTAGTGAGTGCAGAGTAGTGAGTGCAGAGTAGTGAGTGCAGAGTGGTGAGTGCAGAGTAGTGAGTGCAGAGTAGTGAGTGCAGAGTAGTGAGTGCAGAGTAGTGAGTGCAGAGTAGTGAGTAGTGAGTGCAGAATAGTGAGTGCAGAGTAGTGAGTAGTGAGTGCAGAGTAGTGAGTAGTGAGTGCAGAGTGGTGAGTGTAGAGTAGTGAGTAGTGAGTGCAGAGTAGTGAGTTCAGAGTAGTGAGTGCAGAGTAGTGAGTGCAGAGTAGTGAGTAGTGAGTGCAGAGTAGTGAGTAGTGAGTGCAGAGTAGTGAGTAGTGAGTGCAGAGTAGTGAGTGCAGAGTAGTGAGTAGTGAGTGCAGAGTAGTGAGTAGTGAGTGCAGAGTAGTGACTGCAGAGTAGTGAGTAGTGAGTAGTGAGTGCAGAGTAGTGAGTAGTGAGTGCAGAGTAGTGAGTAGTGAGTGCAGAGTAGTGAGTAGTGAGTGCAGAGTAGTGAGTGCAGAGTAGTGAGTGCAGAGTAGTGAGTGCAGAGTAGTGAGTGCAGAGTAGTGAGTAGTGAGTGCAGAGTAGTGAGTAGTGAGTGCAGAGTAGTGAGTGCAGAGTAGTGAGTGCAGAGTGCAGAGTAGTGAGTGCAGAGTGCAGAGTAGTGAGTGCAGAGTAGTGAGTGCAGAGTAGTGAGTGCAGAGTAGTGAGTGCAGAGTAGTGAGTAGTGAGAGCAGAGTAATGAGTGCAGAGTAGTGAGTGCAGAGTAGTGAGTGCAGAGTAGTGAGTGCAGATTGGTGAGTGCAGAGTAGTGAGTGCAGAGTGGTGAGTGCAGAGTGGTGAGTGCAGAGTAGTGAGTAGTGAGTGCAGAGTGGTGAGTGCTGAGTAGTGAGTGCAGAGTTGTGAGTGCAGAGTAGTGAGTAGTGAGTGCAGAGTAGTGAGTAGTGAGTGCAGAGGAGTGAGTGCAGAGTAGTGAGTAGTGAGTGCAGAGTAGTGAGTAGTGAGTGCAGAGTAGTGAGTGCAGAGTAGTGAGTAGTGAGTGCAGAGTAGTGAGTGCAGAGTAGTGAGTGCAGAGTAGTGAGTACAGAGTATTGAGTAGTGAGTGCAGAGTAGTGAGTAGTGAGTGCAGAGTAGTGAGTAGTGAGTGCATAGTAGTGAGTGCAGAGTAGTGAGTGAAGAGTAGTGAGTGCAGAGTAGTGAGTAGTGAGTGCAGAGTAGTGAGTGCAGAGTAGTGAGTGCAGAGTAGTGAGTAGTGAGTGCAGAGTAGTGAGTAGTGAGTGCAGAGTAGTGAGTGCAGAGTAGTGAGTAGTGAGTGCAGAGTAGTGAGTAGTGAGTGCAGAGTAATGAGTGCAGAGTAGTGAGTGCAGAGTAGTGAGTGCAGAGTAGTGAGTAGTGTGTGCAGAGTAGTGAGTGCAGAGTAGTGAGTACAGAGTATTGAGTAGTGAGTGCAGAGTAGTGAGTAGTGAGTGCAGAGTAGTGAGTGCAGAGTAGTGAGTACAGAGTATTGAGTAGTGAGTGCAGAGTAGTGAGTAGTGAGTGCAGAGTAGTGAGTGCAGAGTAGTGAGTACAGAGTATTGAGTAGTGAGTGCAGAGTAGTGAGTAGTGAGTGCAGAGTAGTGAGTAGTGAGTGCAGAGTAGTGAGTGCAGAGTAGTGAGTGCAGAGTAGTGAGTAGTGAGTGCAGAGTAGTGAGTAGTGAGTGCAGAGTAATGAGTGCAGAGTAGTGAGTGCAGAGTAGTGAGTGCAGAGTAGTGAGTAGTGAATGCAGAGTAGTGAGTAGTGAGTGCAGAGTAGTGATTGCAGAGTAGTGAGTGCAGAGTAGTGAGTGCAGAGTGGTGAGTGCAGAGTAGTGAGTGCAGAGTAGTGAGTGCAGAGTAGTGAGTGCAGAGTAGTGAGTGCAGAGTAGTGAGTAGTGAGTGCAGAGTAGTGAGTGCAGAGTAGTGAGTAGTGAGTGCAGAGTAGTGAGTAGTGAATGCAGAGTAGTGAGTAGTGAGTGCAGAGTAGTGAGTGCAGAGTAGTGAGTAGTGAGTGCAGAGTAGTGAGTGCAGAGTAGTGAGTGCAGAGTAGTGAGTGCAGAGTAGTGAGTAGTGAGTGCAGAGTAGTGAGTGCAGAGTAGTGAGTAGTGAGTGCAGAGTAGTGAGTAGTGAGTGCAGAGTAGTGACTGCAGAGTAGTGAGTAGTGAGTGCAGAGTAGTGAGTAGTGAGTGCAGAGTAGTGACTGCAGAGTAGTGAGTAGTGAGTGCAGAGTAGTGAGTAGTGAGTGCAGAGTAGTCAGTAGTGAGTGCAGAGTAGTGAGTAGTGAGTGCAGAGTAGTGAGTGCAGAGTAGTGAGTGCAGAGTAGTGAGTGCAGAGTAGTGAGTAGTGAGTGCAGAGTAGTGAGTAGTGAGTGCAGAGTAGTGAGTGCAGAGTAGTGAGTAGTGAGTGCAGAGTAGTGAGTAGTGAGTGCAGAGTAGTGAGTAGTGAGTGTAGAGTAGTGAGTGCAGAGTAGTGAGTAGTGCATGCAGAGTAGTGAGTGCAGAGTAGGGAGTAGTGAGTGCAGAGTAGTGAGTGCAGAGTAGTGAGTGCAGAGTAGTGAGTAGTGAGTGCAGAGTAGTGAGTGCAGAGTAGTGAGTGCAGAGTAGTGAGTGCAGAGTAGTGAGTGCGGAGTAGTGAGTGCAGAGTAGTGAGTGCAGAGTAGTGAGTAGTGAGTGCAGAGTAGTGAGTAGTGAGTGCAGAGTAGTGAGTAGTGAGTGAAGAGTAGTGAGTGCAGAGTATTGAGTGCAGAGTAGTGAGTAGTGAGTGCAGAGTAGTGAGTAGTGAGTGCAGAGTAGTGAGTGCAGAGTAGTGAGTGCAGAGTGCAGAGTAGTGAGTGCAGAGTAGTGAGTAGTGAGTGCAGAGTAGTGAGTGCAGAGTAGTGAGTGCAGAGTAGTGAGTGCAGAGTAGTGAGTACAGAGTAGTGAGTAGTGAGTAGTGAGTGCAGAGTAGTGAGTAGTGAGTGCAGAGTAGTGAGTAGTGAGTGCAGAGTAGTGAGTGCAGAGTAGTGAGTGCAGAGTAGTGAGTAGTGAGTGCAGAGTAGTGAGTTCAGAGTAGTGAGTAGTGAGTGCAGAGTAGTGAGTAGTGAGTGCAGAGTAGTGAGTAGTGAGTGCAGAGTAGTGAGCAGTGAGTGCAGAGTAGTGAGTGCAGAGTAGTGAGTGCAGAGTAGTGAGTGCAGAGTAGTGAGTGCAGAGTGGTGAGTGCAGAGTAGTGAGTGCAGAGTAGTGAGTGCAGAGTAGTGAGTGCAGAGTAGTGAGTGCAGAGTAGTGAGTAGTGAGTGCAGAGTAGTGAGTGCAGAGTAGTGAGTAGTGAGTGCAGAGTAGTGAGTAGTTAGTGCAGAGTAGTGAGTAGTGAGTGCAGAGTAGTGAGTGCAGAGTAGTGAGTAGTGAGTGCAGAGTAGTGAGTTCAGAGTAGTGAGTGCAGAGTAGTGAGTGCAGAGTAGTGAGTAGTGAGTGCAGAGTAGTGAGTAGTGAGTGCAGAGTAGTGAGTAGTGAGTGCAGAGTAGTGTGTGCAGAGTAGTGAGTAGTGAGTGCAGAGTAGTGAGTAGTGAGTGCAGAGTAGTGACTGCAGAGTAGTGAGTAGTGAGTAGTGAGTGCAGAGTAGTGAGTAGTGAGTGCAGAGTAGTGAGTAGTGAGTGAAGAGTAGTGAGTGCAGAGTAGTGAGTGCAGAGTAGTGAGTGCAGAGTATTGAGTGCAGAGTAGTGAGTAGTGAGTGCAGAGTAGTGAGTAGTGAGTGCAGAGTAGTGAGTGCAGAGTAGTGAGTGCAGAGTGCAGAGTAGTGAGTGCAGAGTGCAGAGTAGTGAGTGCAGAGTAGTGAGTGCAGAGTAGTGAGTGCAGAGTAGTGAGTAGTGAGAGCAGAGTAATGAGTGCAGAGTAGTGAGTGCAGAGTAGTGAGTGCAGAGTAGTGAGTGCAGAGTGGTGAGTGCAGAGTAGTGAGTGCAGAGTAGTGAGTGCAGAGTGGTGAGTGCAGAGTGGTGAGTGCAGAGTAGTGAGTAGTGAGTGCAGAGTGGTGAGTGCTGAGTAGTGAGTGCAGAGTTGTGAGTGCAGAGTAGTGAGTAGTGAGTGCAGAGTAGTGAGTGCAGAGTAGTGAGTGCAGAGTAGTGAGTAGTGAGTGCAGAGTAGTGAGTAGTGAGTTCAGAGTAGTGAGTGCAGAGTAGTGAGTGCAGAGTAGTGAGTAGTGAGTGCAGAGTAGTGAGTGCAGAGTAGTGAGTGCAGAGTAGTGAGTACAGAGTATTGAGTAGTGAGTGCAGAGTAGTGAGTAGTGAGTGCAGAGTAGTGAGTAGTGAGTGCAGAGTAGTGAGTGCAGAGTAGTGAGTGCAGAGTAGTGAGTGCAGAGTAGTGAGTAGTGAGTGCAGAGTAGTGAGTGCAGAGTAGTGAGTGCAGAGTAGTGAGTGCAGAGTAGTGAGTAGTGAGTGCAGAGTAGTGAGTGCAGAGTAGTGAGTAGTGAGTGCAGAGTAGTGAGTAGTGAGTGCAGAGTAATGAGTGCAGAGTAGTGAGTGCAGAGTAGTGAGTGCAGAGTAGTGAGTGCAGAGTAGTGAGTGCAGAGTAGTGAGTAGTGTGTGCAGAGTAGTGAGTGCAGAGTAGCGAGTAGTGAGTGCAGAGTAGTGAGTAGTGAGTGCAGAGTAGTGAGTGCAGAGTAGTGAGTGCAGAGTAGTGAGTGCAGAGTGGTGAGTGCAGAGTAGTGAGTGCAGAGTAGTGAGTGCAGAGTAGTGAGTGCAGAGTAGTGAGTAGTGAGTGCAGAGTAGTGAGTGCAGAGTAGTGAGTAGTGAGTGCAGAGTAGTGAGTAGTGAGTGCAGAGTAGTGAGTAGTGAGTGCAGAGTAGTGAGTGCAGAGTAGTGAGTAGTGAGTGCAGAGTAGTGAGTTCAGAGTAGTGAGTGCAGAGTAGTGAGTGCAGAGTAGTGAGTAGTGAGTGCAGAGTAGTGAGTAGTGAGTGCAGAGTAGTGAGTAGTGAGTGCAGAGTAGTGAGTGCAGAGTAGTGAGTAGTGAGTGCAGAGTAGTGAGTAGTGAGTGCAGAGTAGTGACTGCAGAGTAGTGAGTAGTGAGTAGTGAGTGCAGAGTAGTGAGTAGTGAGTGCAGAGTAGTGAGTGCAGAGTGCAGAGTAGTGAGTGCAGAGTGCAGAGTAGTGAGTGCAGAGTAGTGAGTGCAGAGTAGTGAGTGCAGAGTAGTGAGTAGTGAGAGCAGAGTAATGAGTGCAGAGTGGTGAGTGCAGAGTAGTGAGTGCAGAGTAGTGAGTGCAGAGTGGTGAGTGCAGAGTGGTGAGTGCAGAGTAGTGAGTAGTGAGTGCAGAGTGGTGAGTGCTGAGTAGTGAGTGCAGAGTTGTGAGTGCAGAGTAGTGAGTAGTGAGTGCAGAGTAGTGAGTGCAGAGTAGTGAGTGCAGAGTAGTGAGTAGTGAGTGCAGAGTAGTGAGTAGTGAGTTCAGAGTAGTGAGTGCAGAGTAGTGAGTGCAGAGTAGTGAGTAGTGAGTGCAGAGTAGTGAGTGCAGAGTAGTGAGTGCAGAGTAGTGAGTACAGAGTATTGAGTAGTGAGTGCAGAGTAGTGAGTAGTGAGTGCAGAGTAGTGAGTAGTGAGTGCAGAGTAGTGAGTGCAGAGTAGTGAGTGCAGAGTAGTGAGTGCAGAGTAGTGAGTAGTGAGTGCAGAGTAGTGAGTGCAGAGTAGTGAGTGCAGAGTAGTGAGTGCAGAGTAGTGAGTAGTGAGTGCAGAGTAGTGAGTGCAGAGTAGTGAGTAGTGAGTGCAGAGTAGTGAGTAGTGAGTGCAGAGTAATGAGTGCAGAGTAGTGAGTGCAGAGTAGTGAGTGCAGAGTAGTGAGTGCAGAGTAGTGAGTGCAGAGTAGTGAGTAGTGTGTGCAGAGTAGTGAGTGCAGAGTAGCGAGTAGTGAGTGCAGAGTAGTGAGTAGTGAGTGCAGAGTAGTGAGTGCAGAGTAGTGAGTGCAGAGTAGTGAGTGCAGAGTGGTGAGTGCAGAGTAGTGAGTGCAGAGTAGTGAGTGCAGAGTAGTGAGTGCAGAGTAGTGAGTAGTGAGTGCAGAGTAGTGAGTGCAGAGTAGTGAGTAGTGAGTGCAGAGTAGTGAGTAGTGAGTGCAGAGTAGTGAGTAGTGAGTGCAGAGTAGTGAGTGCAGAGTAGTGAGTAGTGAGTGCAGAGTAGTGAGTTCAGAGTAGTGAGTGCAGAGTAGTGAGTGCAGAGTAGTGAGTAGTGAGTGCAGAGTAGTGAGTAGTGAGTGCAGAGTAGTGAGTAGTGAGTGCAGAGTAGTGAGTGCAGAGTAGTGAGTAGTGAGTGCAGAGTAGTGAGTAGTGAGTGCAGAGTAGTGACTGCAGAGTAGTGAGTAGTGAGTAGTGAGTGCAGAGTAGTGAGTAGTGAGTGCAGAGTAGTGAGTGCAGAGTGCAGAGTAGTGAGTGCAGAGTGCAGAGTAGTGAGTGCAGAGTAGTGAGTGCAGAGTAGTGAGTGCAGAGTAGTGAGTAGTGAGAGCAGAGTAATGAGTGCAGAGTAGTGAGTGCAGAGTAGTGAGTGCAGAGTAGTGAGTGCAGAGTGGTGAGTGCAGAGTAGTGAGTGCAGAGTAGTGAGTGCAGAGTGGTGAGTGCAGAGTGGTGAGTGCAGAGTAGTGAGTAGTGAGTGCAGAGTGGTGAGTGCAGAGTTGTGAGTGCAGAGTAGTGAGTAGTGAGTGCAGAGTAGTGAGTAGTGAGTGCAGAGTAGTGAGTGCAGAGTAGTGAGTAGTGAGTGCAGAGTAGTGAGTAGTGAGTTCAGAGTAGTGAGTGCAGAGTAGTGAGTGCAGAGTAGTGAGTAGTGAGTGCAGAGTAGTGAGTGCAGAGTAGTGAGTACAGAGTATTGAGTAGTGAGTGCAGAGTAGTGAGTAGTGAGTGCAGAGTAGTGAGTAGTGAGTGCAGAGTAGTGAGTGCAGAGTAGTGAGTGCAGAGTAGTGAGTGCAGAGTAGTGAGTAGTGAGTGCAGAGTAGTGAGTGCAGAGTAGTGAGTGCAGAGTAGTGAGTGCAGAGTAGTGAGTAGTGAGTGCAGAGTAGTGAGTGCAGAGTAGTGAGTAATGAGTGCAGAGTAGTGAGTAGTGAGTGCAGAGTAATGAGTGCAGAGTAGTGAGTGCAGAGTAGTGAGTGCAGAGTAGTGAGTGCAGAGTAGTGAGTGCAGAGTAGTGAGTAGTGTGTGCAGAGTAGTGAGTGCAGAGTAGCGAGTAGTGAGTGCAGAGTAGTGAGTAGTGAGTGCAGAGTAGTGAGTGCAGAGTAGTGAGTGCAGAGTAGTGAGTGCAGAGTGGTGAGTGCAGAGTAGTGAGTGCAGAGTAGTGAGTGCAGAGTAGTGAGTGCAGAGTAGTGAGTGCAGAGTAGTGAGTAGTGAGTGCAGAGTAGTGAGTGCAGAGTAGTGAGTAGTGAGTGCAGAGTAGTGAGTAGTGAGTGCAGAGTAGTGAGTAGTGAGTGTAGAGTAGTGAGTGCAGAGTAGTGAGTAGTGCGTGCAGAGTAGTGAGTGCAGAGTAGGGAGTAGTGAGTGCAGAGTAGTGAGTGCAGAGTAGTGAGTGCAGAGTAGTGAGTAGTGAGTGCAGAGTAGTGAGTGCAGAGTAGTGAGTGCAGAGTAGTGAGTGCAGAGTAGTGAGTGCGGAGTAGTGAGTGCAGAGTAGTGAGTGCAGAGTAGTGAGTAGTGAGTGCAGAGTAGTGAGTAGTGAGTGCAGAGTAGTGAGTAGTGAGTGAAGAGTAGTGAGTGCAGAGTATTGAGTGCAGAGTAGTGAGTAGTGAGTGCAGAGTAGTGAGTAGTGAGTGCAGAGTAGTGAGTGCAGAGTAGTGAGTGCAGAGTGCAGAGTAGTGAGTGCAGAGTAGTGAGTAGTGAGTGCAGAGTAGTGAGTGCAGAGTAGTGAGTGCAGAGTAGTGAGTGCAGAGTAGTGAGTACAGAGTAGTGAGTAGTGAGTGCAGAGTAGTGAGTAGTGAGTGCAGAGTAGTGAGTAGTGAGTGCAGAGTAGTGAGTGCAGAGTAGTGAGTGCAGAGTAGTGAGTAGTGAGTGCAGAGTAGTGAGTTCAGAGTAGTGAGTAGTGAGTGCAGAGTAGTGAGTAGTGAGTGCAGAGTAGTGAGTAGTGAGTGCAGAGTAGTGAGCAGTGAGTGCAGAGTAGTGAGTGCAGAGTAGTGAGTGCAGAGTAGTGAGTGCAGAGTAGTGAGTGCAGAGTGGTGAGTGCAGAGTAGTGAGTGCAGAGTAGTGAGTGCAGAGTAGTGAGTGCAGAGTAGTGAGTGCAGAGTAGTGAGTAGTGAGTGCAGAGTAGTGAGTGCAGAGTAGTGAGTAGTGAGTGCAGAGTAGTGAGTAGTTAGTGCAGAGTAGTGAGTAGTGAGTGCAGAGTAGTGAGTGCAGAGTAGTGAGTAGTGAGTGCAGAGTAGTGAGTTCAGAGTTGTGAGTGCAGAGTAGTGAGTGCAGAGTAGTGAGTAGTGAGTGCAGAGTAGTGAGTAGTGAGTGCAGAGTAGTGAGTAGTGAGTGCAGAGTAGTGTGTGCAGAGTAGTGAGTAGTGAGTGCAGAGTAGTGAGTAGTGAGTGCAGAGTAGTGACTGCAGAGTAGTGAGTAGTGAGTAGTGAGTGCAGAGTAGTGAGTAGTGAGTGCAGAGTAGTGAGTAGTGAGTGCAGAGTAGTGAGTAGTGAGTGAAGAGTAGTGAGTGCAGAGTAGTGAGTGCAGAGTAGTGAGTGCAGAGTATTGAGTGCAGAGTAGTGAGTAGTGAGTGCAGAGTAGTGAGTAGTGAGTGCAGAGTAGTGAGTGCAGAGTGCAGAGTAGTGAGTGCAGAGTGCAGAGTAGTGAGTGCAGAGTAGTGAGTGCAGAGTAGTGAGTGCAGAGTAGTGAGTAGTGAGAGCAGAGTAATGAGTGCAGAGTAGTGAGTGCAGAGTAGTGAGTGCAGAGTAGTGAGTGCAGAGTGGTGAGTGCAGAGTAGTGAGTGCAGAGTAGTGAGTGCAGAGTGGTGAGTGCAGAGTGGTGAGTGCAGAGTAGTGAGTAGTGAGTGCAGAGTGGTGAGTGCTGAGTAGTGAGTGCAGAGTTGTGAGTGCAGAGTAGTGAGTAGTGAGTGCAGAGTAGTGAGTAGTGAGTGCAGAGTAGTGAGTGCAGAGTAGTGAGTAGTGAGTGCAGAGTAGTGAGTAGTGAGTTCAGAGTAGTGAGTGCAGAGTAGTGAGTGCAGAGTAGTGAGTAGTGAGTGCAGAGTAGTGAGTGCAGAGTAGTGAGTGCAGAGTAGTGAGTACAGAGTATTGAGTAGTGAGTGCAGAGTAGTGAGTAGTGAGTGCAGAGTAGTGAGTAGTGAGTGCAGAGTAGTGAGTGCAGAGTAGTGAGTGCAGAGTAGTGAGTGCAGAGTAGTGAGTAGTGAGTGCAGAGTAGTGAGTGCAGAGTAGTGAGTGCAGAGTAGTGAGTGCAGAGTAGTGAGTAGTGAGTGCAGAGTAGTGAGTGCAGAGTAGTGAGTAGTGAGTGCAGAGTAGTGAGTAGTGAGTGCAGAGTAATGAGTGCAGAGTAGTGAGTGCAGAGTAGTGAGTGCAGAGTAGTGAGTGCAGAGTAGTGAGTGCAGAGTAGTGAGTAGTGTGTGCAGAGTAGTGAGTGCAGAGTAGCGAGTAGTGAGTGCAGAGTAGTGAGTAGTGAGTGCAGAGTAGTGAGTGCAGAGTAGTGAGTGCAGAGTAGTGAGTGCAGAGTGGTGAGTGCAGAGTAGTGAGTGCAGAGTAGTGAGTGCAGAGTAGTGAGTGCAGAGTAGTGAGTGCAGAGTAGTGAGTAGTGAGTGCAGAGTAGTGAGTGCAGAGTAGTGAGTAGTGAGTGCAGAGTAGTGAGTAGTGAGTGCAGAGTAGTGAGTAGTGAGTGCAGAGTAGTGAGTGCAGAGTAGTGAGTAGTGAGTGCAGAGTAGTGAGTTCAGAGTAGTGAGTGCAGAGTAGTGAGTGCAGAGTAGTGAGTAGTGAGTGCAGAGTAGTGAGTAGTGAGTGCAGAGTAGTGAGTAGTGAGTGCAGAGTAGTGAGTGCAGAGTAGTGAGTAGTGAGTGCAGAGTAGTGAGTAGTGAGTGCAGAGTAGTGACTGCAGAGTAGTGAGTAGTGAGTAGTGAGTGCAGAGTAGTGAGTAGTGAGTGCAGAGTAGTGAGTGCAGAGTGCAGAGTAGTGAGTGCAGAGTGCAGAGTAGTGAGTGCAGAGTAGTGAGTGCAGAGTAGTGAGTGCAGAGTAGTGAGTAGTGAGAGCAGAGTAATGAGTGCAGAGTAGTGAGTGCAGAGTAGTGAGTGCAGAGTAGTGAGTGCAGAGTGGTGAGTGCAGAGTAGTGAGTGCAGAGTAGTGAGTGCAGAGTGGTGAGTGCAGAGTGGTGAGTGCAGAGTAGTGAGTAGTGAGTGCAGAGTGGTGAGTGCTGAGTAGTGAGTGCAGAGTTGTGAGTGCAGAGTAGTGAGTAGTGAGTGCAGAGTAGTGAGTAGTGAGTGCAGAGTAGTGAGTGCAGAGTAGTGAGTAGTGAGTGCAGAGTAGTGAGTAGTGAGTTCAGAGTAGTGAGTGCAGAGTAGTGAGTGCAGAGTAGTGAGTAGTGAGTGCAGAGTAGTGAGTGCAGAGTAGTGAGTGCAGAGTAGTGAGTACAGAGTATTGAGTAGTGAGTGCAGAGTAGTGAGTAGTGAGTGCAGAGTAGTGAGTAGTGAGTGCAGAGTAGTGAGTGCAGAGTAGTGAGTGCAGAGTAGTGAGTGCAGAGTAGTGAGTAGTGAGTGCAGAGTAGTGAGTGCAGAGTAGTGAGTGCAGAGTAGTGAGTGCAGAGTAGTGAGTAGTGAGTGCAGAGTAGTGAGTGCAGAGTAGTGAGTAATGAGTGCAGAGTAGTGAGTAGTGAGTGCAGAGTAATGAGTGCAGAGTAGTGAGTGCAGAGTAGTGAGTGCAGAGTAGTGAGTGCAGAGTAGTGAGTGCAGAGTAGTGAGTAGTGTGTGCAGAGTAGTGAGTGCAGAGTAGCGAGTAGTGAGTGCAGAGTAGTGAGTAGTGAGTGCAGAGTAGTGAGTGCAGAGTAGTGAGTGCAGAGTAGTGAGTGCAGAGTAGTGAGTGCAGAGTAGTGAGTGCAGAGTAGTGAGTGCAGAGTAGTGAGTGCAGAGTAGTGAGTGCAGAGTAGTGAGTGCAGAGTGGTGAGTGCAGAGTAGTGAGTGGTGAGTGGTGAGTGCAGAGTAGTGAGTAGTGAGTGCAGAGTAGTGAGTCGTGAGTGCAGAGTAGTGAGTGCAGAGTAGTGAGTGCAGAGTAGTGAGTAGTGAGTGCAGAGTAGTGAGTGCAGAGAAGTGAGGAGTGAGTGCAGAGTAGTGAGTGCAGAGTAGTGAGTGCAGAGTGGTGAGTGCAGAGTAGTGAGTAGTGAGTGCAGAGTAGTGAGTGCAGAGTAGTGAGTAGTGTGTGCAGAGTAGTGAGTGCAGAGTAGGGAGTAGTGAGTGCAGAGTAGTGAGTGCAGAGTAGTGAGTGCAGAGTAGTGAGTAGTGAGTGCAGAGTAGTGAGTGCAGAGTAGTGAGTGCAGAGTAGTGAGTGCAGAGTAGTGAGTGCGGAGTAGTGAGTGCAGAGTAGTGAGTGCAGAGTAGTGAGTAGTGAGTGCAGAGTAGTGAGTGCAGAGTAGTGAGTAGTGAGTGCAGAGTAGTGAGTGCAGAGTAGTGAGTGCAGAGTAGTGAGTGCAGAGTAGTGAGTACAGAGTATTGAGTAGTGAGTGCAGAGTAGTGAGTAGTGAGTGCAGAGTAGTGAGTAGTGAGTGCAGAGTAGTGAGTAGTGAGTGCAGAGTAGTGAGTGCAGAGTAGTGAGTGCAGAGTAGTGAGTAGTGAGTGCAGAGTAGTGAGTTCAGAGTAGTGAGTAGTGAGTGCAGAGTAGTGAGTAGTGAGTGCAGAGTAGTGAGTAGTGAGTGCAGAGTAGTGAGCAGTGAGTGCAGAGTAGTGAGTGCAGAGTAGTGAGTAGTGAGTGCAGAGTAGTGAGTAGTTAGTGCAGAGTAGTGAGTAGTGAGTGCAGAGTAGTGAGTGCAGAGTAGTGAGTAGTGAGTGCAGAGTAGTGAGTTCAGAGTAGTGAGTGCAGAGTAGTGAGTGCAGAGTAGTGAGTAGTGAGTGCAGAGTAGTGAGTAGTGAGTGCAGAGTAGTGAGTAGTGAGTGCAGAGTAGTGTGTGAAGAGTAGTGAGTAGTGAGTGCAGAGTAGTGAGTAGTGAGTGCAGAGTAGTGACTGCAGAGTAGTGAGTAGTGAGTAGTGAGTGCAGAGTAGTGAGTAGTGAGTGCAGAGTAGTGAGTAGTGAGTGCAGAGTAGTGAGTAGTGAGTGCAGAGTAGTGAGTAGTGAGTGCAGAGTAGTGAGTAGTGAGTGAAGAGTAGTGAGTGCAGAGTATTGAGTGCAGAGTAGTGAGTAGTGAGTGCAGAGTAGTGAGTAGTGAGTGCAGAGTAGTGAGTAGTGAGTGCAGAGTAGTGAGTAGTGAGTGAAGAGTAGTGAGTGCAGAGTATTGAGTGCAGAGTAGTGAGTAGTGAGTGCAGAGTAGTGAGTAGTGAGTGCAGAGTAGTGAGTGCAGAGTAGTGAGTGCAGAGTGCAGAGTAGTGAGTGCAGAGTGCAGAGTAGTGAGTGCAGAGTAGTGAGTGCAGAGTAGTGAGTAGTGAGAGCAGAGTAATGAGTGCAGAGTAGTGAGTGCAGAGTAGTGAGTGCAGAGTAGTGAGTGCAGAGTGGTGAGTGCAGAGTAGTGAGTGCAGAGTAGTGAGTGCAGAGTGGTGAGTGCAGAGTGGTGAGTGCAGAGTAGTGAGTAGTGAGTGCAGAGTGGTGAGTGCTGAGTAGTGAGTGCAGAGTTGTGAGTGCAGAGTAGTGAGTAGTGAGTGCAGAGTAGTGAGTAGTGAGTGCAGAGTAGTGAGTGCAGAGTAGTGAGTAGTGAGTGCAGAGTAGTGAGTAGTGAGTGCAGAGTAGTGAGTGCAGAGTAGTGAGTGCAGAGTAGTGAGTAGTGAGTGCAGAGTAGTGAGTGCAGAGTAGTGAGTGCAGAGTAGTGAGTGCAGAGTAGTGAGTACAGAGTATTGAGTAGTGAGTGCAGAGTAGTGAGTAGTGAGTGCAGAGTAGTGAGTGCAGAGTAGTGAGTGCAGAGTAGTGAGTGCAGAGTAGTGAGTAGTGAGTGCAGAGTAGTGAGTGCAGAGTAGTGAGTGCAGAGTAGTGACTGCAGAGTAGTGAGTAGTGAGTAGTGAGTGCAGAGTAGTGAGTAGTGAGTGCAGAGTAGTGAGTGCAGAGTGCAGAGTAGTGAGTGCAGAGTGCAGAGTAGTGAGTGCAGAGTAGTGAGTGCAGAGTAGTGAGTGCAGAGTAGTGAGTAGTGAGAGCAGAGTAATGAGTGCAGAGTGGTGAGTGCAGAGTAGTGAGTGCAGAGTAGTGAGTGCAGAGTGGTGAGTGCAGAGTGGTGAGTGCAGAGTAGTGAGTAGTGAGTGCAGAGTGGTGAGTGCTGAGTAGTGAGTGCAGAGTTGTGAGTGCAGAGTAGTGAGTAGTGAGTGCAGAGTAGTGAGTGCAGAGTAGTGAGTGCAGAGTAGTGAGTAGTGAGTGCAGAGTAGTGAGTAGTGAGTTCAGAGTAGTGAGTGCAGAGTAGTGAGTGCAGAGTAGTGAGTAGTGAGTGCAGAGTAGTGAGTGCAGAGTAGTGAGTGCAGAGTAGTGAGTACAGAGTATTGAGTAGTGAGTGCAGAGTAGTGAGTAGTGAGTGCAGAGTAGTGAGTAGTGAGTGCAGAGTAGTGAGTGCAGAGTAGTGAGTGCAGAGTAGTGAGTGCAGAGTAGTGAGTAGTGAGTGCAGAGTAGTGAGTGCAGAGTAGTGAGTGCAGAGTAGTGAGTGCAGAGTAGTGAGTAGTGAGTGCAGAGTAGTGAGTGCAGAGTAGTGAGTAGTGAGTGCAGAGTAGTGAGTAGTGAGTGCAGAGTAATGAGTGCAGAGTAGTGAGTGCAGAGTAGTGAGTGCAGAGTAGTGAGTGCAGAGTAGTGAGTGCAGAGTAGTGAGTAGTGTGTGCAGAGTAGTGAGTGCAGAGTAGCGAGTAGTGAGTGCAGAGTAGTGAGTAGTGAGTGCAGAGTAGTGAGTGCAGAGTAGTGAGTGCAGAGTAGTGAGTGCAGAGTGGTGAGTGCAGAGTAGTGAGTGCAGAGTAGTGAGTGCAGAGTAGTGAGTGCAGAGTAGTGAGTAGTGAGTGCAGAGTAGTGAGTGCAGAGTAGTGAGTAGTGAGTGCAGAGTAGTGAGTAGTGAGTGCAGAGTAGTGAGTAGTGAGTGCAGAGTAGTGAGTGCAGAGTAGTGAGTAGTGAGTGCAGAGTAGTGAGTTCAGAGTAGTGAGTGCAGAGTAGTGAGTGCAGAGTAGTGAGTAGTGAGTGCAGAGTAGTGAGTAGTGAGTGCAGAGTAGTGAGTAGTGAGTGCAGAGTAGTGAGTGCAGAGTAGTGAGTAGTGAGTGCAGAGTAGTGAGTAGTGAGTGCAGAGTAGTGACTGCAGAGTAGTGAGTAGTGAGTAGTGAGTGCAGAGTAGTGAGTAGTGAGTGCAGAGTAGTGAGTGCAGAGTGCAGAGTAGTGAGTGCAGAGTGCAGAGTAGTGAGTGCAGAGTAGTGAGTGCAGAGTAGTGAGTGCAGAGTAGTGAGTAGTGAGAGCAGAGTAATGAGTGCAGAGTAGTGAGTGCAGAGTAGTGAGTGCAGAGTAGTGAGTGCAGAGTGGTGAGTGCAGAGTAGTGAGTGCAGAGTAGTGAGTGCAGAGTGGTGAGTGCAGAGTGGTGAGTGCAGAGTAGTGAGTAGTGAGTGCAGAGTGGTGAGTGCAGAGTTGTGAGTGCAGAGTAGTGAGTAGTGAGTGCAGAGTAGTGAGTAGTGAGTGCAGAGTAGTGAGTGCAGAGTAGTGAGTAGTGAGTGCAGAGTAGTGAGTAGTGAGTTCAGAGTAGTGAGTGCAGAGTAGTGAGTGCAGAGTAGTGAGTAGTGAGTGCAGAGTAGTGAGTGCAGAGTAGTGAGTACAGAGTATTGAGTAGTGAGTGCAGAGTAGTGAGTAGTGAGTGCAGAGTAGTGAGTAGTGAGTGCAGAGTAGTGAGTGCAGAGTAGTGAGTGCAGAGTAGTGAGTGCAGAGTAGTGAGTAGTGAGTGCAGAGTAGTGAGTGCAGAGTAGTGAGTGCAGAGTAGTGAGTGCAGAGTAGTGAGTAGTGAGTGCAGAGTAGTGAGTGCAGAGTAGTGAGTAATGAGTGCAGAGTAGTGAGTAGTGAGTGCAGAGTAATGAGTGCAGAGTAGTGAGTGCAGAGTAGTGAGTGCAGAGTAGTGAGTGCAGAGTAGTGAGTGCAGAGTAGTGAGTAGTGTGTGCAGAGTAGTGAGTGCAGAGTAGCGAGTAGTGAGTGCAGAGTAGTGAGTAGTGAGTGCAGAGTAGTGAGTGCAGAGTAGTGAGTGCAGAGTAGTGAGTGCAGAGTGGTGAGTGCAGAGTAGTGAGTGCAGAGTAGTGAGTGCAGAGTAGTGAGTGCAGAGTAGTGAGTGCAGAGTAGTGAGTAGTGAGTGCAGAGTAGTGAGTGCAGAGTAGTGAGTAGTGAGTGCAGAGTAGTGAGTGCAGAGTAGTGAGTAGTGAGTGTAGAGTAGTGAGTGCAGAGTAGTGAGTAGTGCGTGCAGAGTAGTGAGTGCAGAGTAGGGAGTAGTGAGTGCAGAGTAGTGAGTGCAGAGTAGTGAGTGCAGAGTAGTGAGTAGTGAGTGCAGAGTAGTGAGTGCAGAGTAGTGAGTGCAGAGTAGTGAGTGCAGAGTAGTGAGTGCGGAGTAGTGAGTGCAGAGTAGTGAGTGCAGAGTAGTGAGTAGTGAGTGCAGAGTAGTGAGTAGTGAGTGCAGAGTAGTGAGTAGTGAGTGAAGAGTAGTGAGTGCAGAGTATTGAGTGCAGAGTAGTGAGTAGTGAGTGCAGAGTAGTGAGTAGTGAGTGCAGAGTAGTGAGTGCAGAGTAGTGAGTGCAGAGTGCAGAGTAGTGAGTGCAGAGTAGTGAGTAGTGAGTGCAGAGTAGTGAGTGCAGAGTAGTGAGTGCAGAGTAGTGAGTGCAGAGTAGTGAGTACAGAGTAGTGAGTAGTGAGTGCAGAGTAGTGAGTAGTGAGTGCAGAGTAGTGAGTAGTGAGTGCAGAGTAGTGAGTGCAGAGTAGTGAGTGCAGAGTAGTGAGTAGTGAGTGCAGAGTAGTGAGTTCAGAGTAGTGAGTAGTGAGTGCAGAGTAGTGAGTAGTGAGTGCAGAGTAGTGAGTAGTGAGTGCAGAGTAGTGAGCAGTGAGTGCAGAGTAGTGAGTGCAGAGTAGTGAGTGCAGAGTAGTGAGTGCAGAGTAGTGAGTGCAGAGTGGTGAGTGCAGAGTAGTGAGTGCAGAGTAGTGAGTGCAGAGTAGTGAGTGCAGAGTAGTGAGTGCAGAGTAGTGAGTAGTGAGTGCAGAGTAGTGAGTGCAGAGTAGTGAGTAGTGAGTGCAGAGTAGTGAGTAGTTAGTGCAGAGTAGTGAGTAGTGAGTGCAGAGTAGTGAGTGCAGAGTAGTGAGTAGTGAGTGCAGAGTAGTGAGTTCAGAGTTGTGAGTGCAGAGTAGTGAGTGCAGAGTAGTGAGTAGTGAGTGCAGAGTAGTGAGTAGTGAGTGCAGAGTAGTGAGTAGTGAGTGCAGAGTAGTGTGTGCAGAGTAGTGAGTAGTGAGTGCAGAGTAGTGAGTAGTGAGTGCAGAGTAGTGACTGCAGAGTAGTGAGTAGTGAGTAGTGAGTGCAGAGTAGTGAGTAGTGAGTGCAGAGTAGTGAGTAGTGAGTGCAGAGTAGTGAGTAGTGAGTGAAGAGTAGTGAGTGCAGAGTAGTGAGTGCAGAGTAGTGAGTGCAGAGTATTGAGTGCAGAGTAGTGAGTAGTGAGTGCAGAGTAGTGAGTAGTGAGTGCAGAGTAGTGAGTGCAGAGTGCAGAGTAGTGAGTGCAGAGTGCAGAGTAGTGAGTGCAGAGTAGTGAGTGCAGAGTAGTGAGTGCAGAGTAGTGAGTAGTGAGAGCAGAGTAATGAGTGCAGAGTAGTGAGTGCAGAGTAGTGAGTGCAGAGTAGTGAGTGCAGAGTGGTGAGTGCAGAGTAGTGAGTGCAGAGTAGTGAGTGCAGAGTGGTGAGTGCAGAGTGGTGAGTGCAGAGTAGTGAGTAGTGAGTGCAGAGTGGTGAGTGCTGAGTAGTGAGTGCAGAGTTGTGAGTGCAGAGTAGTGAGTAGTGAGTGCAGAGTAGTGAGTAGTGAGTGCAGAGTAGTGAGTGCAGAGTAGTGAGTAGTGAGTGCAGAGTAGTGAGTAGTGAGTTCAGAGTAGTGAGTGCAGAGTAGTGAGTGCAGAGTAGTGAGTAGTGAGTGCAGAGTAGTGAGTGCAGAGTAGTGAGTGCAGAGTAGTGAGTACAGAGTATTGAGTAGTGAGTGCAGAGTAGTGAGTAGTGAGTGCAGAGTAGTGAGTAGTGAGTGCAGAGTAGTGAGTGCAGAGTAGTGAGTGCAGAGTAGTGAGTGCAGAGTAGTGAGTAGTGAGTGCAGAGTAGTGAGTGCAGAGTAGTGAGTGCAGAGTAGTGAGTGCAGAGTAGTGAGTAGTGAGTGCAGAGTAGTGAGTGCAGAGTAGTGAGTAGTGAGTGCAGAGTAGTGAGTAGTGAGTGCAGAGTAATGAGTGCAGAGTAGTGAGTGCAGAGTAGTGAGTGCAGAGTAGTGAGTGCAGAGTAGTGAGTGCAGAGTAGTGAGTAGTGTGTGCAGAGTAGTGAGTGCAGAGTAGCGAGTAGTGAGTGCAGAGTAGTGAGTAGTGAGTGCAGAGTAGTGAGTGCAGAGTAGTGAGTGCAGAGTAGTGAGTGCAGAGTGGTGAGTGCAGAGTAGTGAGTGCAGAGTAGTGAGTGCAGAGTAGTGAGTGCAGAGTAGTGAGTGCAGAGTAGTGAGTAGTGAGTGCAGAGTAGTGAGTGCAGAGTAGTGAGTAGTGAGTGCAGAGTAGTGAGTAGTGAGTGCAGAGTAGTGAGTAGTGAGTGCAGAGTAGTGAGTGCAGAGTAGTGAGTAGTGAGTGCAGAGTAGTGAGTTCAGAGTAGTGAGTGCAGAGTAGTGAGTGCAGAGTAGTGAGTAGTGAGTGCAGAGTAGTGAGTAGTGAGTGCAGAGTAGTGAGTAGTGAGTGCAGAGTAGTGAGTGCAGAGTAGTGAGTAGTGAGTGCAGAGTAGTGAGTAGTGAGTGCAGAGTAGTGACTGCAGAGTAGTGAGTAGTGAGTAGTGAGTGCAGAGTAGTGAGTAGTGAGTGCAGAGTAGTGAGTGCAGAGTGCAGAGTAGTGAGTGCAGAGTGCAGAGTAGTGAGTGCAGAGTAGTGAGTGCAGAGTAGTGAGTGCAGAGTAGTGAGTAGTGAGAGCAGAGTAATGAGTGCAGAGTAGTGAGTGCAGAGTAGTGAGTGCAGAGTAGTGAGTGCAGAGTGGTGAGTGCAGAGTAGTGAGTGCAGAGTAGTGAGTGCAGAGTGGTGAGTGCAGAGTGGTGAGTGCAGAGTAGTGAGTAGTGAGTGCAGAGTGGTGAGTGCTGAGTAGTGAGTGCAGAGTTGTGAGTGCAGAGTAGTGAGTAGTGAGTGCAGAGTAGTGAGTAGTGAGTGCAGAGTAGTGAGTGCAGAGTAGTGAGTAGTGAGTGCAGAGTAGTGAGTAGTGAGTTCAGAGTAGTGAGTGCAGAGTAGTGAGTGCAGAGTAGTGAGTAGTGAGTGCAGAGTAGTGAGTGCAGAGTAGTGAGTGCAGAGTAGTGAGTACAGAGTATTGAGTAGTGAGTGCAGAGTAGTGAGTAGTGAGTGCAGAGTAGTGAGTAGTGAGTGCAGAGTAGTGAGTGCAGAGTAGTGAGTGCAGAGTAGTGAGTGCAGAGTAGTGAGTAGTGAGTGCAGAGTAGTGAGTGCAGAGTAGTGAGTGCAGAGTAGTGAGTGCAGAGTAGTGAGTAGTGAGTGCAGAGTAGTGAGTGCAGAGTAGTGAGTAATGAGTGCAGAGTAGTGAGTAGTGAGTGCAGAGTAATGAGTGCAGAGTAGTGAGTGCAGAGTAGTGAGTGCAGAGTAGTGAGTGCAGAGTAGTGAGTGCAGAGTAGTGAGTAGTGTGTGCAGAGTAGTGAGTGCAGAGTAGCGAGTAGTGAGTGCAGAGTAGTGAGTAGTGAGTGCAGAGTAGTGAGTGCAGAGTAGTGAGTGCAGAGTAGTGAGTGCAGAGTAGTGAGTGCAGAGTAGTGAGTGCAGAGTAGTGAGTGCAGAGTGGTGAGTGCAGAGTAGTGAGTGGTGAGTGGTGAGTGCAGAGTAGTGAGTAGTGAGTGCAGAGTAGTGAGTCGTGAGTGCAGAGTAGTGAGTGCAGAGTAGTGAGTGCAGAGTAGTGAGTAGTGAGTGCAGAGTAGTGAGTGCAGAGAAGTGAGGAGTGAGTGCAGAGTAGTGAGTGCAGAGTAGTGAGTGCAGAGTGGTGAGTGCAGAGTAGTGAGTAGTGAGTGCAGAGTAGTGAGTGCAGAGTAGTGAGTAGTGCGTGCAGAGTAGTGAGTGCAGAGTAGGGAGTAGTGAGTGCAGAGTAGTGAGTGCAGAGTAGTGAGTGCAGAGTAGTGAGTAGTGAGTGCAGAGTAGTGAGTGCAGAGTAGTGAGTGCAGAGTAGTGAGTGCAGAGTAGTGAGTGCGGAGTAGTGAGTGCAGAGTAGTGAGTGCAGAGTAGTGAGTAGTGAGTGCAGAGTAGTGAGTGCAGAGTAGTGAGTAGTGAGTGCAGAGTAGTGAGTGCAGAGTAGTGAGTGCAGAGTAGTGAGTGCAGAGTAGTGAGTACAGAGTATTGAGTAGTGAGTGCAGAGTAGTGAGTAGTGAGTGCAGAGTAGTGAGTAGTGAGTGCAGAGTAGTGAGTAGTGAGTGCAGAGTAGTGAGTGCAGAGTAGTGAGTGCAGAGTAGTGAGTAGTGAGTGCAGAGTAGTGAGTTCAGAGTAGTGAGTAGTGAGTGCAGAGTAGTGAGTAGTGAGTGCAGAGTAGTGAGTAGTGAGTGCAGAGTAGTGAGCAGTGAGTGCAGAGTAGTGAGTGCAGAGTAGTGAGTAGTGAGTGCAGAGTAGTGAGTAGTTAGTGCAGAGTAGTGAGTAGTGAGTGCAGAGTAGTGAGTGCAGAGTAGTGAGTAGTGAGTGCAGAGTAGTGAGTTCAGAGTAGTGAGTGCAGAGTAGTGAGTGCAGAGTAGTGAGTAGTGAGTGCAGAGTAGTGAGTAGTGAGTGCAGAGTAGTGAGTAGTGAGTGCAGAGTAGTGTGTGAAGAGTAGTGAGTAGTGAGTGCAGAGTAGTGAGTAGTGAGTGCAGAGTAGTGACTGCAGAGTAGTGAGTAGTGAGTAGTGAGTGCAGAGTAGTGAGTAGTGAGTGCAGAGTAGTGAGTAGTGAGTGCAGAGTAGTGAGTAGTGAGTGCAGAGTAGTGAGTAGTGAGTGCAGAGTAGTGAGTAGTGAGTGAAGAGTAGTGAGTGCAGAGTATTGAGTGCAGAGTAGTGAGTAGTGAGTGCAGAGTAGTGAGTAGTGAGTGCAGAGTAGTGAGTAGTGAGTGCAGAGTAGTGAGTAGTGAGTGAAGAGTAGTGAGTGCAGAGTATTGAGTGCAGAGTAGTGAGTAGTGAGTGCAGAGTAGTGAGTAGTGAGTGCAGAGTAGTGAGTGCAGAGTAGTGAGTGCAGAGTGCAGAGTAGTGAGTGCAGAGTGCAGAGTAGTGAGTGCAGAGTAGTGAGTGCAGAGTAGTGAGTAGTGAGAGCAGAGTAATGAGTGCAGAGTAGTGAGTGCAGAGTAGTGAGTGCAGAGTAGTGAGTGCAGAGTGGTGAGTGCAGAGTAGTGAGTGCAGAGTAGTGAGTGCAGAGTGGTGAGTGCAGAGTGGTGAGTGCAGAGTAGTGAGTAGTGAGTGCAGAGTGGTGAGTGCTGAGTAGTGAGTGCAGAGTTGTGAGTGCAGAGTAGTGAGTAGTGAGTGCAGAGTAGTGAGTAGTGAGTGCAGAGTAGTGAGTGCAGAGTAGTGAGTAGTGAGTGCAGAGTAGTGAGTAGTGAGTGCAGAGTAGTGAGTGCAGAGTAGTGAGTGCAGAGTAGTGAGTAGTGAGTGCAGAGTAGTGAGTGCAGAGTAGTGAGTGCAGAGTAGTGAGTGCAGAGTAGTGAGTACAGAGTATTGAGTAGTGAGTGCAGAGTAGTGAGTAGTGAGTGCAGAGTAGTGAGTGCAGAGTAGTGAGTGCAGAGTAGTGAGTGCAGAGTAGTGAGTAGTGAGTGCAGAGTAGTGAGTGCAGAGTAGTGAGTGCAGAGTAGTGAGTGCAGAGTAGTGAGTAGTGAGTGCAGAGTAGTGAGTGCAGAGTAGTGAGTAGTGAGTGCAGAGTAGTGAGTAGTGAGTGCAGAGTAATGAGTGCAGAGTAGTGAGTGCAGAGTAGTGAGTGCAGAGTAGTGAGTGCAGAGTAGTGAGTGCAGAGTAGTGAGTAGTGTGTGCAGAGTAGTGAGTGCAGAGTAGCGAGTAGTGAGTGCAGAGTAGTGAGTAGTGAGTGCAGAGTAGTGAGTGCAGAGTAGTGAGTGCAGAGTGGTGAGTGCAGAGTAGTGAGTGCAGAGTAGTGAGTGCAGAGTAGTGAGTGCAGAGTAGTGAGTGCAGAGTAGTGAGTAGTGAGTAGTGAGTGCAGAGTAGTGAGTAGTGAGTGCAGAGTAGTGAGTGCAGAGTGCAGAGTAGTGAGTGCAGAGTGCAGAGTAGTGAGTGCAGAGTAGTGAGTGCAGAGTAGTGAGTGCAGAGTAGTGAGTAGTGAGAGCAGAGTAATGAGTGCAGAGTAGTGAGTGCAGAGTAGTGAGTGCAGAGTAGTGAGTGCAGAGTGGTGAGTGCAGAGTAGTGAGTGCGGAGTAGTGAGTGCAGAGTGGTGAGTGCAGAGTGGTGAGTGCAGAGTAGTGAGTAGTGAGTGCAGAGTGGTGAGTGCTGAGTAGTGAGTGCAGAGTTGTGAGTGCAGAGTAGTGAGTAGTGAGTGCAGAGTAGTGAGTAGTGAGTGCAGAGTAGTGAGTGCAGAGTAGTGAGTAGTGAGTGCAGAGTAGTGAGTAGTGAGTTCAGAGTAGTGAGTGCAGAGTAGTGAGTGCAGAGTAGTGAGTAGTGAGTGCAGAGTAGTGAGTGCAGAGTAGTGAGTGCAGAGTAGTGAGTACAGAGTATTGAGTAGTGAGTGCAGAGTAGTGAGTAGTGAGTGCAGAGTAGTGAGTAGTGAGTGCAGAGTAGTGAGTGCAGAGTAGTGAGTGCAGAGTAGTGAGTGCAGAGTAGTGAGTAGTGAGTGCAGAGTAGTGAGTGCAGAGTAGTGAGTGCAGAGTAGTGAGTGCAGAGTAGTGAGTAGTGAGTGCAGAGTAGTGAGTGCAGAGTAGTGAGTAATGAGTGCAGAGTAGTGAGTAGTGAGTGCAGAGTAATGAGTGCAGAGTAGTGAGTGCAGAGTAGTGAGTGCAGAGTAGTGAGTGCAGAGTAGTGAGTGCAGAGTAGTGAGTAGTGTGTGCATAGTAGTGAGTGCAGAGTAGCGAGTAGTGAGTGCAGAGTAGTGAGTAGTGAGTGCAGAGTAGTGAGTGCAGAGTAGTGAGTGCAGAGTAGTGAGTGCAGAGTAGTGAGTGCAGAGTAGTGAGTGCAGAGTAGTGAGTGCAGAGTGGTGAGTGCAGAGTAGTGAGTGGTGAGTGGTGAGTGCAGAGTAGTGAGTAGTGAGTGCAGAGTAGTGAGTCGTGAGTGCAGAGTAGTGAGTGCAGAGTAGTGAGTGCAGAGTAGTGAGTAGTGAGTGCAGAGTAGTGAGTGCAGAGAAGTGAGGAGTGAGTGCAGAGTAGTGAGTGCAGAGTAGTGAGTGCAGAGTGGTGAGTGCAGAGTAGTGAGTAGTGAGTGCAGAGTAGTGAGTGCAGAGTAGTGAGTAGTGCGTGCAGAGTAGTGAGTGCAGAGTAGGGAGTAGTGAGTGCAGAGTAGTGAGTGCAGAGTAGTGAGTGCAGAGTAGTGAGTAGTGAGTGCAGAGTAGTGAGTGCAGAGTAGTGAGTGCAGAGTAGTGAGTGCAGAGTAGTGAGTGCGGAGTAGTGAGTGCAGAGTAGTGAGTGCAGAGTAGTGAGTAGTGAGTGCAGAGTAGTGAGTGCAGAGTAGTGAGTAGTGAGTGCAGAGTAGTGAGTGCAGAGTAGTGAGTGCAGAGTAGTGAGTGCAGAGTAGTGAGTACAGAGTATTGAGTAGTGAGTGCAGAGTAGTGAGTAGTGAGTGCAGAGTAGTGAGTAGTGAGTGCAGAGTAGTGAGTAGTGAGTGCAGAGTAGTGAGTGCAGAGTAGTGAGTGCAGAGTAGTGAGTAGTGAGTGCAGAGTAGTGAGTTCAGAGTAGTGAGTAGTGAGTGCAGAGTAGTGAGTAGTGAGTGCAGAGTAGTGAGTAGTGAGTGCAGAGTAGTGAGCAGTGAGTGCAGAGTAGTGAGTGCAGAGTAGTGAGTAGTGAGTGCAGAGTAGTGAGTAGTTAGTGCAGAGTAGTGAGTAGTGAGTGCAGAGTAGTGAGTGCAGAGTAGTGAGTAGTGAGTGCAGAGTAGTGAGTTCAGAGTAGTGAGTGCAGAGTAGTGAGTGCAGAGTAGTGAGTAGTGAGTGCAGAGTAGTGAGTAGTGAGTGCAGAGTAGTGAGTAGTGAGTGCAGAGTAGTGTGTGAAGAGTAGTGAGTAGTGAGTGCAGAGTAGTGAGTAGTGAGTGCAGAGTAGTGACTGCAGAGTAGTGAGTAGTGAGTAGTGAGTGCAGAGTAGTGAGTAGTGAGTGCAGAGTAGTGAGTAGTGAGTGCAGAGTAGTGAGTAGTGAGTGCAGAGTAGTGAGTAGTGAGTGCAGAGTAGTGAGTAGTGAGTGAAGAGTAGTGAGTGCAGAGTATTGAGTGCAGAGTAGTGAGTAGTGAGTGCAGAGTAGTGAGTAGTGAGTGCAGAGTAGTGAGTAGTGAGTGCAGAGTAGTGAGTAGTGAGTGAAGAGTAGTGAGTGCAGAGTATTGAGTGCAGAGTAGTGAGTAGTGAGTGCAGAGTAGTGAGTAGTGAGTGCAGAGTAGTGAGTGCAGAGTAGTGAGTGCAGAGTGCAGAGTAGTGAGTGCAGAGTGCAGAGTAGTGAGTGCAGAGTAGTGAGTGCAGAGTAGTGAGTAGTGAGAGCAGAGTAATGAGTGCAGAGTAGTGAGTGCAGAGTAGTGAGTGCAGAGTAGTGAGTGCAGAGTGGTGAGTGCAGAGTAGTGAGTGCAGAGTAGTGAGTGCAGAGTGGTGAGTGCAGAGTGGTGAGTGCAGAGTAGTGAGTAGTGAGTGCAGAGTGGTGAGTGCTGAGTAGTGAGTGCAGAGTTGTGAGTGCAGAGTAGTGAGTAGTGAGTGCAGAGTAGTGAGTAGTGAGTGCAGAGTAGTGAGTGCAGAGTAGTGAGTAGTGAGTGCAGAGTAGTGAGTAGTGAGTGCAGAGTAGTGAGTGCAGAGTAGTGAGTGCAGAGTAGTGAGTAGTGAGTGCAGAGTAGTGAGTGCAGAGTAGTGAGTGCAGAGTAGTGAGTGCAGAGTAGTGAGTACAGAGTATTGAGTAGTGAGTGCAGAGTAGTGAGTAGTGAGTGCAGAGTAGTGAGTGCAGAGTAGTGAGTGCAGAGTAGTGAGTGCAGAGTAGTGAGTAGTGAGTGCAGAGTAGTGAGTGCAGAGTAGTGAGTGCAGAGTAGTGAGTGCAGAGTAGTGAGTAGTGAGTGCAGAGTAGTGAGTGCAGAGTAGTGAGTAGTGAGTGCAGAGTAGTGAGTAGTGAGTGCAGAGTAATGAGTGCAGAGTAGTGAGTGCAGAGTAGTGAGTGCAGAGTAGTGAGTGCAGAGTAGTGAGTGCAGAGTAGTGAGTAGTGTGTGCAGAGTAGTGAGTGCAGAGTAGCGAGTAGTGAGTGCAGAGTAGTGAGTAGTGAGTGCAGAGTAGTGAGTGCAGAGTAGTGAGTGCAGAGTGGTGAGTGCAGAGTAGTGAGTGCAGAGTAGTGAGTGCAGAGTAGTGAGTGCAGAGTAGTGAGTGCAGAGTAGTGAGTAGTGAGTGCAGAATAGTGAGTGCAGAGTAGTGAGTAGTGAGTGCAGAGTAGTGAGTAGTGAGTGCAGAGTGGTGAGTGTAGAGTAGTGAGTAGTGAGTGCAGAGTAGTGAGTTCAGAGTAGTGAGTGCAGAGTAGTGAGTGCAGAGTAGTGAGTAGTGAGTGCAGAGTAGTGAGTAGTGAGTGCAGAGTAGTGAGTAGTGAGTGCAGAGTAGTGAGTGCAGAGTAGTGAGTAGTGAGTGCAGAGTAGTGAGTAGTGAGTGCAGAGTAGTGACTGCAGAGTAGTGAGTAGTGAGTAGTGAGTGCAGAGTAGTGAGTAGTGAGTGCAGAGTAGTGAGTAGTGAGTGCAGAGTAGTGAGTAGTGAGTGCAGAGTAGTGAGTGCAGAGTAGTGAGTGCAGAGTAGTGAGTGCAGAGTAGTGAGTGCAGAGTAGTGAGTAGTGAGTGCAGAGTAGTGAGTAGTGAGTGCAGAGTAGTGAGTGCAGAGTAGTGAGTGCAGAGTGCAGAGTAGTGAGTGCAGAGTGCAGAGTAGTGAGTGCAGAGTAGTGAGTGCAGAGTAGTGAGTGCAGAGTAGTGAGTGCAGAGTAGTGAGTAGTGAGAGCAGAGTAATGAGTGCAGAGTAGTGAGTGCAGAGTAGTGAGTGCAGAGTAGTGAGTGCAGATTGGTGAGTGCAGAGTAGTGAGTGCAGAGTGGTGAGTGCAGAGTGGTGAGTGCAGAGTAGTGAGTAGTGAGTGCAGAGTGGTGAGTGCTGAGTAGTGAGTGCAGAGTTGTGAGTGCAGAGTAGTGAGTAGTGAGTGCAGAGTAGTGAGTAGTGAGTGCAGAGGAGTGAGTGCAGAGTAGTGAGTAGTGAGTGCAGAGTAGTGAGTAGTGAGTGCAGAGTAGTGAGTGCAGAGTAGTGAGTAGTGAGTGCAGAGTAGTGAGTGCAGAGTAGTGAGTGCAGAGTAGTGAGTACAGAGTATTGAGTAGTGAGTGCAGAGTAGTGAGTAGTGAGTGCAGAGTAGTGAGTAGTGAGTGCATAGTAGTGAGTGCAGAGTAGTGAGTGCAGAGTAGTGAGTGCAGAGTAGTGAGTAGTGAGTGCAGAGTAGTGAGTGCAGAGTAGTGAGTGCAGAGTAGTGAGTAGTGAGTGCAGAGTAGTGAGTAGTGAGTGCAGAGTAGTGAGTGCAGAGTAGTGAGTAGTGAGTGCAGAGTAGTGAGTAGTGAGTGCAGAGTAATGAGTGCAGAGTAGTGAGTGCAGAGTAGTGAGTGCAGAGTAGTGAGTAGTGTGTGCAGAGTAGTGAGTGCAGAGTAGTGAGTACAGAGTATTGAGTAGTGAGTGCAGAGTAGTGAGTAGTGAGTGCAGAGTAGTGAGTGCAGAGTAGTGAGTACAGAGTATTGAGTAGTGAGTGCAGAGTAGTGAGTAGTGAGTGCAGAGTAGTGAGTGCAGAGTAGTGAGTACAGAGTATTGAGTAGTGAGTGCAGAGTAGTGAGTAGTGAGTGCAGAGTAGTGAGTAGTGAGTGCAGAGTAGTGAGTGCAGAGTAGTGAGTGCAGAGTAGTGAGTAGTGAGTGCAGAGTAGTGAGTAGTGAGTGCAGAGTAATGAGTGCAGAGTAGTGAGTGCAGAGTAGTGAGTGCAGAGTAGTGAGTAGTGAATGCAGAGTAGTGAGTAGTGAGTGCAGAGTAGTGATTGCAGAGTAGTGAGTGCAGAGTAGTGAGTGCAGAGTGGTGAGTGCAGAGTAGTGAGTGCAGAGTAGTGAGTGCAGAGTAGTGAGTGCAGAGTAGTGAGTGCAGAGTAGTGAGTAGTGAGTGCAGAGTAGTGAGTGCAGAGTAGTGAGTAGTGAGTGCAGAGTAGTGAGTAGTGAATGCAGAGTAGTGAGTAGTGAGTGCAGAGTAGTGAGTGCAGAGTAGTGAGTAGTGAGTGCAGAGTAGTGAGTGCAGAGTAGTGAGTGCAGAGTAGTGAGTGCAGAGTAGTGAGTAGTGAGTGCAGAGTAGTGAGTGCAGAGTAGTGAGTAGTGAGTGCAGAGTAGTGAGTAGTGAGTGCAGAGTAGTGACTGCAGAGTAGTGAGTAGTGAGTGCAGAGTAGTGAGTAGTGAGTGCAGAGTAGTGAGTAGTGAGTGCAGAGTAGTGAGTGCAGAGTAGTGAGTGCAGAGTAGTGAGTAGTGAGTGCAGAGTAGTGAGTTCAGAGTAGTGAGTAGTGAGTGCAGAGTAGTGAGTAGTGAGTGCAGAGTAGTGAGTAGTGAGTGCAGAGTAGTGAGCAGTGAGTGCAGAGTAGTGAGTGCAGAGTAGTGAGTAGTGAGTGCAGAGTAGTGAGTAGTTAGTGCAGAGTAGTGAGTAGTGAGTGCAGAGTAGTGAGTGCAGAGTAGTGAGTAGTGAGTGCAGAGTAGTGAGTTCAGAGTAGTGAGTGCAGAGTAGTGAGTGCAGAGTAGTGAGTAGTGAGTGCAGAGTAGTGAGTAGTGAGTGCAGAGTAGTGAGTAGTGAGTGCAGAGTAGTGTGTGAAGAGTAGTGAGTAGTGAGTGCAGAGTAGTGAGTAGTGAGTGCAGAGTAGTGACT